>NC_092107.1:15819569-16512569 GCF_045679555.1 Salvelinus alpinus
ATAGCATCCACTAGCATTGTGGCTAGGCCTGCAATAAATTGCATTATGGCTGAGCATGGACATGCCAAACATTGTCAAGATGAAATTTACTATTGATAAGACAAAAAAAGTGAACAAATAATTCCAATCAAATTCTAAACAAAACGAAACAACAACTTGTTTTAAATAGGCTATGTCAGACTTTCAGGCACCAGCATTTCTCAAGGTAGGGATGTAATATTAAAACAACGCAAACTGCTTGGCTTAAATAATGTGGGCCTGCCTACAATGCATAGATAAAAAGACAATGTCAGCTCAATGTTTTATTTTATTAATATTTAATAAAACGTTGGTGATTAACATTTATTTCCAAGTGGTCTCAGGAGCCAAACCCATTATTGATAGTCTTGACTACGTCACGATTGCATTGGGCAGGTGTCACGAACCGGCTCAGAGCCCGTAACAAAAGGGAGACCACGTGGAAATAAGGAGTAACAAAATATATTTATTAGATAAAGAAACTAGGTATAATATACAATGGTGTGTGTAATCAGCAATCAGCAGTGTAAGTGAATGTTTTGCATGCATGAATGTGATAATGCAGGGTGTTGAAAGATGCTAAAACAAACAACCAAAAAGCACCATGAAACATAACCGAATCTATCAAGGTGTCTACATGGAGAGAGTCTCCTCCATGAATGGGGAAGTGGTGTATTTATCCTGGGAGAGTGGGCCCAGGTGTTTCCCATGTAGCTGACGACCCTCCCAACTCCGCCCACCGGCATCCTAATAAGGAAACAAGAGCAAAGAGAGACAAAACGGTAGACAGAGTGGGAGGGTCGTCACATTCCCCCCCATAAAACCGGGGACCAACAAGGACCCCGGAACAACATACCGGCCTCTGCGTCCCAAACTGACACAGCACTTGCGTCCCAAATTGATGAGGGGTTACGTGTTCCCACTTCCAAATTTGCCCCAGCCAACCTCCTCTCCAGACCTCAGCAACCTTTGTGCACGGGAAGCAACCTTTAAGAGGAAAGAAGACTCCCCAGACCTCAGCAACCTTAATACATAGGAAGCAACATTTAAGAGGAAAGAAGACTCCCCAGACCTCAGCAACATTAGTGCATAGGAAGCAACTTTTAAGAGGAAAGAAGACTCCCCAGACCAGGACGGAATAGACAGGAAAGACAGAACCTGACCATACAAACATTCAGGAACAGGGCGCACGAGAGAGCGCATCAGCAATCACGTTATCCGTTCCACGAATGTGCTGCACATCGAGATGGAATGATTGTAAAAATAAACACCATCTCATTATCCTCTGATTAGGACACATCATGGACCTCAAAAAGGTGAGAGGGTTATGGTCAGTGTAGACCGTAATAGGTACTACTCCCGACCCGACATAGACCTCAAAGTGTTGCAGCGCCCAGATGAGTGCTAACGCTTCTTTTTCAATGACCGAGTAGTTTAACTGATAATGGTTAAACTTTTTCGAAAAGAAACTGACAGGTCTCTCAACCCCAGACACATCTGCCTGCAGCAAAACTGCCCCTGCCCCCACATGACTAGCATCCACCTGCAAGGTAAATGACAATTCCACGCGAGGAGCAGCCAGCACCGGAGTTGAGGTAAGCAACCTCTTTGCATCTTCGAAAGCGTGTTGACAACGAGAAGACCAAATGTAAACAGCCTTTGCTTTCAGCATATCTGTCAATGGAGCGACCACAGTAGAGAAGTTATTACAAAATCCACGGTAATAACCAATCATGCCCAAGAAACGCATCAGTTCCTTTTTAGTAGTTGGTGGAGGAAACGCATCAATAGCTACCACTTTAGCTCGAACAGGACGCACTTCCCCCTGCCCAACCACCTTTCCAAGGTATGTAACAGTCGCCTGAGCAAACTCACATTTAGCCAGATTGATCGTGAGGTGACCTGCAGCCAGGCGTTCGAATAAGGCTTGAATACGGGCCAGATGTTCCTCCCATGTATCTGCATATATCACTACATCGTCCAGATAAACAGCACACCCTGTCAGACCGGCGATAACCCTGTTCATAAGTCGCTGAAAAGTGGCAGGTGCATTACGCAGTCCGAAACTCATAACCAAATACGAGTACAGACCAGAGGGTGTAATAAAGGCAGAGATTTCACGTGCCCTACTCGTCAGTGGCACCTGCCAATAGCCCTTTAACAGGTCAAATTTACTCACAAATCTAGCTGCCCCGACTTGATCAACGCAGTCCTCCATCCAAGGAAGAGGAAATGAATCTGGCTTAGTGACACTGTTGACCTTACGGTAGTCTGTACAAAATCTGTTTGTTCCATCTGGTTTTCTGACCAAGATACAGGGAGAAGCCCAACTGGAGAAAGAAGGCTCTGCTATCTTACTCTCCAGCATGTATCTGACCTCAGCATCCAGACAATGCAGTTTCTCTAAAGAAACTCTATAGAACCGCTGACGAATGGGGTCAGCATCTCCAACGTCAATATCATGTTCTATCAAGTTTGTACGTGTAGGTGTATCAGAAAACAAACCTGGAAATCTCCGAATCAGACCAACCATCTCTTCCCGCCTATCAACGGGTAGATGAGTGAGAATGCTGCCCAAATTATCCAGTGTCTCTGAATTTTTCAATCTACCCTGCAGTATGCAATCGTCGGGACCAGGAACATCTTCCTCCTCATTCGTAGACCTATCCTGAGAAGAATCCAAGGGAATAACGGTTTCAGCCAAAAGAACAGGTTTACCGTCCTCTATAGATTCCCACTGTTCAGTCTCTGAGGAACGTGCATAATAGGGTTTTAACAAATTTACATGGCACAGCTGGTGTGCTTTCCTCCGTTCTGGAGTGGCAACTAGATAATTTTGCTCAGTGTACTTGCGTACCACTGTATATGGACCTTGAAACTTGGCTTCAAAAGGAGAACCAACAATTGGCAGCAGAGCAAGAACCTGGTCACCTGGACTAAAGTGACGTGGCTCAGTTCGGCGATCAAATATGCCTTTCATCCTCTCCTGTGAAGATGATAGCTTCTCTTTAGCCATTTCGCCAGCGGCATACAAGCGGCGCCGGAAATCACACACATACGATAACAAAGACTGAGGAGGCTCGGGAGACTTCCAGTCATCCTGAAGAACAGATAGAAGTCCACGCACCCTATGTCCAAACACAAGGTCATTTGGACTAAAACCGGTGCTCTCCTGTGAAACCTCCCTAGCGGCTAACAATAACCAAGGCAACCCCTCCTCCCAATCCTTATCCATCTCAGTACAATAACTTCTCAACAAAGACTTAAGTGTTTGATGGAAACGTTCTAGTGCTCCTTGACTTTGCGCGTGATAGGCGCTAGCCAGATTGTGCTTAATATGGAGCTGTTGGAGAACCTGACCAAACAGATTAGAGGTGAAATTAGACCCTTGATCACTCTGAATGACCTTAGGTATTCCAAACAGTGACAGAAACTGAGTCAAAGCTTTTAACACAGACTTAGTCGTGATAGACCGGAGAGGATAGGCTGCTGGAAACCTTGTGGTCTGACACATCACAGTGAACAGGTAACTACTACCCTTTTTAGAACGAGGCAAAGGACCCACACAGTCAATAATCAGATACTCAAAAGGTTGGCTGAGTACAGGAATAGGAAACAGTGGTACCGGCTTAATAGCTTGATTAGGTTTCCCAGTTAATTGACAGGTGTGACAAGTTTTGATGAAATCAGAAACATCCCTCTTTAATCTAGGCCAAAAGAAATGTCTTAATATGCGATGGTATGTTTTCCCTACACCCATATGTCCAGCAACATCATTGTGAGAAGTTGTCAACACCAACTCACGAAGTTTTACTGGTACCACAACCTGACTAATCGCCTCCCCTAGAAAACAACTACCATGAGACACCCACTTTCTCATCAGGACATCCTCTTGGAGAAAATAGCCATGGGCGACATCTCCCAACTGTTCCACAGGCACAATTTGGTCACGCAACTCTTCTAATGTGGAGTCAGTCCGTTGCGCATTGATTAGATCTGAGCGGTTAACAGATAACGGAATAACAGGGAAAGCAGTGGCATACTTCTCATTAGTCGGCACAGTGACCAGTTCGCCACGGCTCATAGAACGGGTCACTGCACACGCACTGAACACCTCTGGGAAGCTCTGTACACTCTCATCAGGAATCTCAACAACTGACGGCTTTGTGGAAACCACTAGAGATGGAAACGCGACAGGCCACACCCGCTCACCTGCCAAGTTATTCCCAAGAATAACGTCGATACCCTCAATAGGCAACGAAGGACGCACCCCCACAACAACCTCACCTTTCACCAGTCCACAATCTAACATCAGTTTATGCAATGGAACTGAAAGAGTGTTCAAACCTATTCCCCTAATTAGAACACTATTCCCCGAATCAGTCTCAGCTGAAAAGGGTAACACAGACTCCAACACAAACGATTCGGAGGCACCTGTGTCTCTCAAGATCTTCACTGGCACTAATTCCTTACTTCCTAACATAGACACAAAACCTTCCGTAATGAAAGGTAAATAGTCTGGATCAATATGTACTTTCACATGCTCCTGGACCTGAGGCAATGAGTCATGAATGAACTGATGTAGAACAGGCGCAGCTAACGCGGTAGGCTTAGGTTTAGCGTAAGCACCCTTTGATCTGAGAAGTGGACATTCGTTTTTCCAATGACCTGAACCTTGACAGTAGTGACACTCTTGCCCAAAGTCAGCTTTACCACGGGAGTCAGGCTCAACCCGAGTTGAATTAAACTCTGCCCGTGAACCAAAATATCTCGGTGAGCGAAGCCCAAATCTATCCGAACGCCCCCACTCATTCCGAATACGGGGCTCTGCAAAGACTCTTTTGTGAGTCAACACATACTCATCCGCCAAAACCGCAGCTTCAGCGACATTCTTTACTTTTCGTTCGTTAATATAGGTGGTAATACGATCAGGGTTTGTGTCCTTAAATTGCTCTAACATAATCAGATCACACAGCCCTTGGAAAGTAACAACTGCAGAGGCAGAACACCAGCGATTAAACTGTACAGATAATTGTCGCGCAAACTCAACATGAGTCTGTTTATCATCCCTTTTTAAAGTTCTAAATCGTTGGCGGTAAGCCTCAGGGACCAACTCATAAATCTGCAACACAGCCGTTTTAACCTTATCATAACAGGCACTGTCGTGTACAGTAAGAGCTGAATATGCCTCCTGCGCTTTACCAGTCAGCACACACTGCAACATTAAGCTGCGATCAGAATCAGGCCAACTCCTAGCGTCAGCAACACGCTCAAACAACGAAAAGAATGTCTCAGGGTCCTTTTCATTAAACTGAGGTAATAACCGTAAGTTCCCAACAATATCAAATGTGTCCGGGGCACGACCAAAAGAGGAACGACCCCTAGGTAAATCTGGATCACCTTCCCAGAACAAACTCTCCCCTGAGATCTTTCCTTCCCTAACCAACTCTATCCGTTCTTGTTGCAACTTGATTTTAGCATGCTCCATATCTTGTTTAAATTCTAATTCCTTTTCATACTTTACACGATCATACTCTAGCTGTAACAGAAGCAGTTCTTTCTGCTGTTCAAAAAGAAGACTACTAGGACTAACCGATGGAATGGCCATTGCAACGTTACGGGGAGATGACCCCTCAGCAGAGACTGGCCCAGTGATAACTTCAAGAATACCACTCTCCATCAGATTGGCCTTCAATATCAACCTAATAGAATTCTTTAGACGTTTATCACTAATTTCAACCTTGTAGTGTTCAGCGATTTTCAACAGCTGTTCTTTAGTACCTAATTCTAACAATTCCTCTGATGGAAAGCGAATGAACTCATCTACATAAGACGCCATAGTCAAAAAAAAAAATATTATCACTCTTCCCCTCTGCTGAGCACACCAGAGAAATGACAATCACCCTGAGCACCACAGAAGAGAGATGAGATACGGAGCTTCCCCAAAACCTACAATAACTCAACCCTAGTCTTCGTGCGGATTTGCGGTGGGTATTTACGCACTGTAGCCCGCTGGCAAGGTAATAAACCCCCCAGCACGCTGGCAGATTCCACCAAGCCACGGATGTGCCCCCGAGACAACTGCTCAGTCCACAGACACCACACAAAAATAACAAACATTAACCATGCCCAACATATTCCAAAAAGGAAACACGTCGCTAAGCCTATCAGGGGTAAAAGGCTATAGCTCCAGGTAGCAAGTTCCACTACCCTACCCAAATCTCCCACTGAGGTACACAGCGGATTACTCACCTCAGACCGATGTCCCAACAGAAAGTAGAACAAGGGTTTCCAGGCTGGGCAGGGCCCTGGAAACTAACCAATGTACTCTCTCCAACGCAGCACACAAACCAAACAACAAAGGCAACCAATACTGGGCCTATCAAACTCAAACAAAACATGCAAACCAAACACGTACCTCCACGTTCTCCCAAACCAACACGCCCAATGATCCCGGACGAGCCCCCACTTGTCACGAACCGGCTCAGAGCCCGTAACAAAAGGGAGACCACGTGGAAATAAGGAGTAACAAAATATATTTATTAGATAAAGAAACTAGGTATAATATACAATGGTGTGTGTAATCAGCAGTGTAAGTGAATGTTTTGCATGCATGAATGTGATAATGCAGGGTGTTGAAAGATGCTAAAACAAACAACCAAAAAGCACCATGAAACATAACCGAATCTATCAAGGTGTCTACATGGAGAGAGTCTCCTCCATGAATGGGGAAGTGGTGTATTTATCCTGGGAGAGTGGGCCCAGGTGTTTCCCATGTAGCTGACGACCCTCCCAACTCCGCCCACCGGCATCCTAATAAGGAAACAAGAGCAAAGAGAGACAAAACGGTAGACAGAGTGGGAGGGTCGTCACACAGGGAATAAAAATACTTAATTGAGAGGAGGTGAGGCTTCTGTCAGGGGTGTGGGTACTGGTAGCGGAGTCAGGTGCAGGAGAGCAGAGAGTTGTGAACGGGCGCATACTTTATTGAGGCAGGAGAAACCAACAGACAGACGCCACTGCGTCAACCTCCAGCCAATTGGCAAAAGTGCAAAAACGCGCACACAGTCACAATAATTATGTTCAAAGAAATAAACATACCTCGTGACCAAACACGGAATATACGATCACCAGTCTGGCGCATCAAAAATTACATGTAACACAAACAATATCACACAAAGACATGAGGGGAAACAGAGGAATAAATACATGCAGTGTGATTGGTAAATGCAAACCAGGTGTGCAAAACAAGACAAAACAAATGGATCAATGAAAAATGGAGCGGCGATGGCTAGAAAGCTGGTGACGTCGACCGCCGAACGCCGCCCGAACAAGGAGAGGAGCCGACTCCAGCTGCGCGCCGACATCGGCCTCGGGGACGAGGCGCAGGACGATCTGGCCGGCGACGGTGGAACTCCCGCAGCAGTTCAGGGTCCAACACATCCGCCACCGGAACCCAGCACCTCCCCCCCGGACCGTACCCCTCCCACTCCACGAGGTACTGAAGGCCCCCTAACTGACGCTTCGAATCCAGGACGGAACGGACGGAGTACGCCGGGGCCTCCCGTACCTCAGACTCTTGGAGCGGACCAACCACCACTGGCCTGAGGAGAGACACATGAAACGAGGGGTTAATATGGTAATCGGGGGGAAGCTGTAACCTGTAACATAGCTCGTTCACTCTCCTCAGGACTTTGAATGGCCCCACAAACCGCGGGCCCAGCTTCCGGCAGGGCAGACGGAGGGGCAGGTTTCGGGTCAAGAGCCAGACCCTGTCCCCCGGTGCGAACACCGGGTGCCTCACTGCGGTGACGGTCCATGCTGGTCTTTTGGCGCAGCGCGGCTTGCTGGAGGTGACCATGGGCGGCTTCCCATGTCTCCTCCATGCACCTGAACCAATCGTCCACCGCAAGAGCCTCGGTCTGACTCTGATGCCACAGTTGCAGAACCGGCTGATACCCCAATACACACTGAAAGGGGGAGAGGTTAGTGGAGGAGTGGCGGAGCTTGTTCTACGCCATCTCTGCCCAGGGCACGAACGCCGCCTACTCCCCCGGCCGGTCCCGGCAATAGGACCGCAGAAACCTGCCCACTTCCTGGTTCACTCTTTCCACCTGCCCATTACTCTCGGGGTGAAAACCTGAGGTGAGGCTGATCGAGACCCCCAGACGTTCCATGAACGCCCTCCAGACTCTCGAAGTGAACTTGCACATTAATCAATATTACAATAACACAACATCCATATATTTTGTATTTTATTGGGATCCCCATGAGCTGTTGCAAAAGTAGCAGTCACTCTTCATGGGTCCACACAGACCATGAAACATGACATAGTACAGAAAATTAATAGACAAGAACTACGTTAACTTTGTAAATGTGGGTTAGCCAAAAGCTAATTTGCATCCGTAGTCCCAGGGCAGGTAAGGGCAATTACACAGCCACAATACAAATTCAAATACTCACTAAAATAATACAAAATACATTACATCCAATACAAAATGTTTATAACAACAACTTATTTGTAATAAAAACACTATCATCAACTGTCGTCTTACAGTGACTTGCGAAAGTATTCACCCCCTGTCACGTTCCTGACCTATTTATGTTAGTTTTTGTGTGTTAGTTGGTCAGGACGTGAGGTTGGGTGGGCATTCTATGTTTTCTGTTTCTGTGTTGGTTTTGGGTTGCCTGGTATGGCTCTTAATTAGAGGCAGGTGTTTGGCGTTCCTCTAATTAAGAGTCATATTTAGGTAGGCGTTGTCACAGTGTTCGTTGTGGGTGATTGTCTCCTGTGTCTGTGTTATGTCTTACACCATACGGGATTGTTTCGGTTGTTCGTTTCGTTTCGATGTCGTCTGTTACCTGTACGTAAGTTTATGTTTAGTTATGTAAGTTTATGTTCAGGTCTCGTCAACGTCGTTTTGTTATTTTGTAGTTTGAAAGTGTTTTGTTTCGTTTCGTGTTGCCATCATCGTTGTTAAATAAAGATGGCTTATTTCCCAAAGCCTGCGTTTTGGTCTGAGGATCCTTCTCTCCTCACCTCATCCGAGGATGAGGAGAGCGACAGCCGTTACAGAACCACCCACCAATCCAGAGCCAAGCGGCTAGTAATACAGAATCACCCACCAACACGCTAAGACCAAGCGGCAAGGGAAAACTAAACAGAGTAAGGGACAGGATAGAAAGGATTTCTGGACATGGGAGCAAATAATGAATGGAGAAGGTCCCTGGGCTAAGGCAGGAGAAAATCGCCGTCCCAAAGCTGAGCTGGAGGCACGGAGGAGAGCAGAGGCTACCGGGGAGAGGAACCGGAGCTATGAGGGAACGCGTCTGGCACGGAAGCCAAAAAAGCCCGTGAGTAATTCCCAAAAATTTCTTGGGGGGGGGCTAGGAGATAGTGGGCCAAGGGCAGGTAGGAGACCTGCGCCCACTTCCCAGGCTTACCGTGGAGAGCGGGAGTACGGGCAGGCGCCGTGTTACGCAGTAGAGCGCACGGTGTCTCCTGTACGAGTGCATAGCCCAGTGCGGGTTATTCCACCTCCCCGCACTGGTAGGGCTAGATTGAGTATTGAGCCAGGTGTCATGAGGCCGGCTCAACGCGTCTGGTCTCCAGTGCGTCTCCTCGGGCCGGCATACATGGCACCTGCCTTACGCATGGTTTCCCCGGTTCGCCTACATAGCCCGGTGCGGGTTATTCCACCTCCCCGCACTGGTCGGGCAACCGGGAGTATTCAACCAGGTAAGGTTGGGCAAGCTCAATGCTCAAGAGTGCCAGTACGCCTCCACGGTCCGGTATTTCCGGCACCACCTCCCCGCCCCAGCCTAGTACCTACAGTGTCTACACTACGCACTAGGCTACCAGTGCGTATCCTGAGCCCTGTTCCTCCTCCACGCACTCTCCCTGTAGTGCGTGTATCTAGCCCGGTGCCTCCAGTTCCGGCCCCACGCACTAAGCTACCAGTGCGTCTCCAGAGCCCTGTACACACTGTTTCTTCTCCCCCTACTAATCCTGATGTGCTTGCCCTCAGCCCGGTGTCACCAGTGCCGGTACCTCGCACCAGGTATAGAGTGGGCTTTGAGAGTCCAGTGTGCCCTGTCCCTGCTCCCCGCACTAGTATGAAGGTGCGTGTCCTTAGCCCGGTGCCTCCAGTTCCGGCACCACGCACCAGGTCTACAGTGCGCATTATCCGGCCAGAGCCATCCGTCTCCCCAGCGCCATCTGAGCCATCCGTCTCCCCAGCGCCATCTGAGCCATCCGTCTCCCCAGCGCCATCTGAGCCATCCGTCTCCCCAGCGCCATCTGAGCCATCCGTCTCCCCAGCGCCATCTGAGCCATCCGTCTCCCCAGCGCCATCTGAGCCATCCGTCTCCCCAGCGCCATCTGAGCCATCCGTCTCCCCAGCGCCATCTGAGCCATCCGTCTGCCAGGAGCCTGCAAAGCCGCCCGTCTGCCATGAGCCTGCAAAGCCGCCCGTCTGCCATGAGCCTACAGAGCCATCCGCCAGACAGGAGCCGCTAGAGCCGTCAGCCAGACAGGAGCCGCTAGAGCCGCCCGCCAGACAGGATCTGCCAGAGCCGCCAACTAGACAGGATCTGCCAGAGCCGCCAACCAGACAGGATCTGCCAGAGCCGCCAACCAGACAGGATCTGCCAGAGCCGCCAACCAGACAGGATCTGCCAGAGCCGCCAACCAGACAGGATCTGCCAGAGCCGCCAACCAGACAGGATCTGCCAGAGCCGCCAACCAGACAGGATCTGCCAGAGCCGCCAACCAGACAGGATCTGCCAGAGCCGCCAACCAGACAGGATCTGCCAGAGCCGCCAATCAGACAGGATCTGCCAGAGCCGTCAGAGAGCCATGAGCAGCCAGAGCCGTCAGAGAGCCATGAGCAGCCAGAGCCGTCAGAGAGCCATGAGCAGCCAGAGCCGTCAGAGAGCCATGAGCAGCCAGAGCCGTCAGAGAGCCATGAGCAGCCAGAGCCGTCAGAGAGCCATGAGCAGCCAGAGCCGTCAGAGAGCCATGAGCGTCGAGAGCCGTCAGAGAGCCATGAGCGTCGAGAGCCGTCAGCCTGCCATGAGCGTCGAGAGCCGTCAGCCTGCCATGAGCGTCGAGAGCCGTCAGCCTGCCATGAGCGTCGAGAGCCGTCAGCCTGCCATGAGCGTCGAGAGCCGTCAGCCTGCCATGAGCGTCGAGAGCCGTCAGCCTGCCATGAGCGTCGAGAGCCGTCAGCCAGCCATGAGCATCGAGATTCGTCAGTCAGCCATGAGCTGCCCTTCAGCCTGAAAAGGCTGGATACCCAGAACTGCCCATCAGTCCAGAGCTGTCTCTCTGTCCGGAGCTGCCTTTCAGTCCGGAGTTGCCCCTCTATCCTAATCTCCCTCTCTATCTTCATCTATCTCTATATTCTTATCTATCCCTCTTTCTTGATTTATCTCTCTGTCCCGGGGTTGTCCCTATTAGATATGTTGTTAAGGGAATTTTGTGGGGGTCAAAAGAGGGTGGACATTCTTGGAGGGAGGAAGTTAGGATGGATTATGGTGGGGTGGGAACCGCGCCCCGAGCCTGAACCACCACCGTGGTTAGATGCCCACCCAGACCCTCCCCTAGATTTTGTGCTGGTGCGTCCGGAGTTCGCACCTTGTGGGGGGGGTACTGTCACGTTCCTGACCTATTTATGTTAGTTTTTGTGTGTTAGTTGGTCAGGACGTGAGGTTGGGTGGGCATTCTATGTTTTCTGTTTCTGTGTTGGTTTTGGGTTGCCTGGTATGGCTCTTAATTAGAGGCAGGTGTTTGGCGTTCCTCTAATTAAGAGTCATATTTAGGTAGGCGTTGTCACAGTGTTCGTTGTGGGTGATTGTCTCCTGTGTCTGTGTTATGTCTTACACCATACGGGATTGTTTCGGTTGTTCGTTTCGTTTCGATGTCGTCTGTTACCTGTACGTAAGTTTATGTTTAGTTATGTAAGTTTATGTTCAGGTCTCGTCAACGTCGTTTTGTTATTTTGTAGTTTGAAAGTGTTTTGTTTCGTTTCGTGTTGCCATCATCGTTGTTAAATAAAGATGGCTTATTTCCCAAAGCCTGCGTTTTGGTCTGAGGATCCTTCTCTCCTCACCTCATCCGAGGATGAGGAGAGCGACAGCCGTTACACCCCCTTGGCATTTTTTCAATTTTGTTTTCTTACAACTTGGAATTAAAATAGATTTTTGGGGGGTTTGTATTATTTTATTTACACAACATGCCTACCACTTTGAAGATGCAAAATATTTTTAGTGTGTGACACAAACAAGAAATGAGACAAAAAAGAAAGAAAACTTGAGCATGCATAACTACTATTAGCCCATCCCAGCCTTGTGCAGGTCTACAATTTTATCCCTGATGTCCTTACACAGCTCTCTGGTCTTGGCCATTGTGGAGAGGTTGGAGTCTGTTTGATTGAGTGTGTGGACAGGTGTCTTTTATACAGGTAACGAGTTCAAACAGGTGCAGTTAATACAGGTAATGAGTGGAGAACAGGAGGGCTTCTTAAAGAAAAACTAACAGGTCTGTGAGAGCCGGAATTCTTACTGGTTGGTAGGTGATCAAATACTTATGTCATGCAATAAAATGCAAATTAATTACTTAAAAATCATACAATGTGATTTTCTGGATTTTTGTTTTAGATTCCGTCTCTCACAGTTGAAGTGTACCTATGATAAAAATGACAGACCTCTACATGCTTTGTAAGTAGGAAAACCTGCAAAATCGGCAGTGTATCAAATACTTGTTCTCCCCACTGTATATGAAAAAATTATAATAATAATAAAAAATAATAAACAAACAAATAACAAGGGTAACTATTTACACATTTTCTATTTACAATATTGTATATTTTATAAATAAATAAATAGATAAATATTGTGAAGACCCTCAGCCCTCAGTCCTGGTGCCATGGCCCATAGCAGTCTCTTTCTGCTGTAAAGCAGAGGCTTACTGAACAGGTGGTGCAGGTGATGGGGCATTTCCTGTGACAAAGGGCACAACGTCGCCTCCCCACTGTGCCCTTTTTGCCCTGAGGCACATTCATGCCTGCAGAGATGAATCTGGGCAGGTGAACACCACTGGTCGACGGAGCAGAAGGTGCTGCAGTGGACTTGCTGTAGCTAGCAAGCTCCTGGATGAGCAGCTCCCTGAAGGCTAGCTGTGAGATGGGGGGCTGTCTCTATCAATTTCCTCTATAATTTGGGTTAAATCTGTATACCTAGACTTTGTTTTAGCTTTTCCTGATTTATTCGCCATAATTTAAATATATAAACTTGTTGAAAATGCTATTGAATATGTACTGCTATGCGTAACACTCTTGGCTCCGTCAAGTAGGATTTGCAATGGCGAATGAACCTCTTTTACGCCAGAGTTTACGACAAAGGCTGGTCTTCAAACGTATAACCATTACATATTGCCGTTTACCTCAGCTCATTGGCTATCTTCCAAGCTAGATTTCAAGATGATCAGTGGTCATTGGGCCAAAATACAGTCAATCAACGATAGACCGGTCCTACCATTGGTGCGCAATGAGGTCATTGACTGGTGTCTTCAAATCGGTTTGTTTCGGTCAATACGTCCCAGGAAAAGAGCCATCATGTATGGTTGTATTAATAACAACCAGAGGATTGCAATGAAATCAACCATTACTGGATAAACGTTTGTTTAGTGTGTGTAATTACCACGAACGCTTTGTCCAAAGTTGAATGAGAGGGAAATCACGACGCAACCGTTTTACAAATGTTTCGTGTTAGGCTATAAAAATAGATTTTATCAAACAAAACGAACATTCACTGTGTAGTTAGGACACTTGGCATTGCCACCAGAGGAAGATCTTCAATGGTAAGCGATTTATTTTATTGTTATTTCTGACTTTCGTGACGCTAATGCTTGGTTGGAAAATGCTAGTAATACTTGTGTGTGTGGGGCGCCGTCCTCAGAAAATCGCATGTTTGCTTTTGCAGTAAACCTTTTTGAAATCTGACACAGCGGCTGGATTAATAAGACGTTCATCTTTTAAATGATGTAAGATACATGTATTTACAAGAATGTTTAATACAACGAATGGTGTATTTAAAATGTTAGCTAACTGCAGTGTCACCGGATGTTGGCCTGGTGGGACGTTAGCGTCTCACCTACCCTAGAGAAGTTAAGGTCATTGATCTGCTGGAAGATGAACATCCGTACCAGTCTCAAATCTCTTGAAGACTGAAACAGGTTTCCCTCAAGAATTTCCCTGTATTTAGCATCATCCTTCATTCCTTCAACTCTGACCAGTTTCCCAGTTCCTGCCGATGAAAAACATCCGCACAGCATGATGCTGCCACCACCATGCTTCACTGTGGGGATGGTGTTCTCTGGATGATGAGAGGTATTGGGTTTGCGCCAGACATAGCGTTTTCCTTGATGGCCAAAAAGCTCAATTTTAGTCTCATCTGACCAGAGTACCTTCTTCCATATGTTTGAGGAGTCTCCCACATGGCTTTTGGTGAACACCAAATGTGTTTGTTTATTTTTTTCTTCAAGCAATGGCTTTTTTTCTGGCCACTCTTCCGTAAAGCCCAGCTCTGTGGAGTGTACGGCTTAAAGGGGTCCTATGGACAGATACTTCAATCTCCGCTGTGGAGCTTTTCAGCTCCTTCAGGGTTATCTTTGGTCTCTTTGTTGTCTCTCTGATTAATGCCCTCCTTTCCTGGTCTGTGAGTTTTGGTGGGCGGCCCTCTCTTGGCAGGTTTGTTGTGGTGCTATATTGTTTCCATTTTTTTGTAATGGATTTTAATGGTGCTCCATGGGATGTTCAAAGTTTGGGATATTTTTTTATAAAACCCTGATCTGTACCGCTCTAGAACTTTGTCCCTGACCTGTTTGGAGAGCTCCTTGGTCTTCATATTGTCGCTTGCTTAGTGGTGTTGCAGACTCTGGTGCCTTTCAGAATAGATCATGTGACACTTAGATTGCACTTTTTTAGAATTTTTAGAAACAAGTTATTTTTTGAATTTCACTTCACCAATTTGGACTCTTTTGTGTATGTCCATTAGATGAAATCCAAATAAAAATACATTTAAATTACAGGTTGTAATACAACAAAACAGGAAACACGCCAAGGGGGATAAATATTTTTGCAAGGCACTGTACATGTGAGGAACCACAGATAACTTGTGTACAGGTTTGTGTAGAATTGAGCCATGTTATCAATTTAAATGTAAAAGTACAATAATCAGTGCAGTTTCTCAAGTCCATGGGGATTGCATTCCAGTATATTGTAGCTCTAACAGAGAAAGCCGATTGACTGAGTTTACTGTGTCCAAAAGGGACAACGCAATCCCCTCTAGTTACTGCCTTTGTTGTCCTGGAGGTGTTTTTCTTGAGCATGACATGCCGACATAGAGGTGGAGGGGCAAGACCATGCAGGATCTTAAAGACAAGGCTTGCGTCTACATACTGCTTAAAGCTATTAGGTTCTAATTTTTCAGAGTAAATTACTCACGGACACAAGAGAAGCTTAACCAAGTTTAATTCTTCCCAAAGGGTCGTTACAGCTGTAATTCAGACCAAGACATGTTCCCACCATCACAAGTAGATATACTCCACTTATAGACACTCCTCCTTCTCTCCAGTCCTTACATCTTATGGTTCGACAGGAAGAGGGTAATAGGATAATAAATTGTTATTTCTCCCTTCAGGTGATCTGACCTCCTGACCTTAACCCCTCCTTAGCCTAATCCACAGATGTCCTCCCGTATCACCTATCACACTCCCGTGACTCCCTCCCGTCCACCCAGCACATTCCACAGCCAATCTGTCTTTCTACAGAGAACCATTAACTTCTGATATAAAAACCAGTCTCTTTCACTCCAATATATACGATGCTTCTGATCTCTCATGTCTTTAGTGTGTCAATGTTCAAAGTTTACCCTGAATCCAACAGTCCCCCCTCTTGAACAATAGCTTCCTAATGTTCAATTTATATAAACTTGCAAATTATTATAAATGAACAAACAATGATAACAAACATTCACCGTGAGGTTTAGAAACTCAGAGACTTAAGGCCTCTGTTCTAATATCACACCATACACAATTTTATTTCCATCTCTCATCATATTACAAAATACCATTCCAGCTGAATCTGCCATCTTGGAATGCTTTTTGTTTCTCCACTTTCTCCTTCTGGTTCCTGAGAGACTGATAGCATAAGACTTGGAAAGCAACAAAAAGACACACAAAACATAACAATATTAACCTCTCTCGGGTACGTGAGACGTTAGCGTCCCACCTCTTCAACAGCCACTGAAACTGCTGGGCGCCAAATTCAAATACAGAAATACTCATTATAAAAATTCTGAAAACAAAACATATTTTACAAAGGTTTAAAGATTAACTTCTTGTGAATCCAACCACGGTGTCAGATTTAAAAAATGCTTTACGGCGAAAGCATACCTTACGATTATTTGAGAACATAGCCCAGCACACAAATCATTACAAACAGTAACCAGCCAAGTAGAAGAGTTACACAAGTCAGAAATAGAGATAAAATTAATCCCTTACCTTTGATGATTTTCATGTGGTTGCACTCAGCAGACATTCATTTACTCAATAAATCTTCCTTTTGTTCGATAAAGTCTCTTTATATCCAAAAACCTCAATTTTGTTCGCGAGTTTTCTTCAGTAATCCACAGGCTCAAACGCAGTCAAAACAGGCAGACAAAAAAATCTAAATTGTATCCGTAAAGTTCATAGAAACATGTCAAACGATGTTTATATTCCATCCTCAGGTTGTTTTTAGCCTAAATAATCGATAATATTTCAACCGGACAATAACGTTGTCAATATAAAAGGTAAACAAGAAAGGCACTCTCTCGGTCTCGCTCATGAAAAAGCTCTGTGACACTTTAGGGTCCACTCATTCAGACTGCTCTTACTTCCTCATTTTTCAGAATACAAGCCTGAAACAATTTCTAACGACTGTTGACATCTAGTGGAAGGCATAGGAACTGCAATTTGAGTAATAAGTCAATGGATACTGTAATGGCATTGAATAGAAAACTACAAAACCAAAAAAAACTGCTTCCCGAATGGATTTTTCTCAGGTTTTCTCCTGCCAAATCAGTTCTGTTATACTCACAGACACTATTTTAACAGTTTTGGAAACGTTAGCGTGTTTTCTATCCAAATCCAAACCAGTTATATCCATATCATATCTTCTGGGCCCGAGGAGGCAGTTTAATTTGGGCATGCTATTCATCCAAAATTCCGAATGCTGCCCCCTACCCTAGAGAAGTTAACCTTTCTGGTGAAGGCGTTCCGCTAGCGACCCACCTCGACAACATCCTGTGAAATTGCCGAGCGCGAAATTCAAATTACAGAAATAGAAATATTTAACATTCATGAAAATACAAGTGTCATACATCAAAATTAAGCTTAACTTCTTGTTAATCCAGCCGCTGTGTCAGATTTCAAAAAGGCTTTACGGCAAAAGCACACCATGCGATTATCTGAGGACAGCACCCCGCATACAAAAGCATGAAAAACATTTTTCAACCAGGCAGGTGCGCCACGAAAGTCAGAAATAGCGATATAATAAATGCCTTACCTTTGAAGATCTTCTTCTGTTGGCACTCCAAAAGGTCCCATCTACATCACAAATGCTAGCTCACTTTTCCAAAAACAAGCCTGAAACTCTTTCTAAAGACTGTTGACATCTAGCGGAAGCCATAGGAACTGCAATCTGGGAGGATTTCACCTCATAATAAACATGACAGCCATTGGAAACAGTGGTAGGCTGAAAAAATATATATGTTTTGGATGGTTTGTCCTCTGGGTTTCGCCTGCCATATTAGTTCTGTTATACACACATATATTATTTTAACAGTTTTAGAAACGTTAGAGTGTTTTCTATCCAAATCTACCAATTATATGTATATCCTAGCTTCTGGGCCTGAGTAACAGGCAGTTTACTTTGGGCACGCTTTTCATCCGGATGTCAAAATACTGCCTCCTAGCCCAAAGAGGTTTTAATTAACAATGTGATAAGCTATGCATAATTATATATGCATGAAAACCAAAGTCTGAGACCATGACAATTCCCACTCTCCCTTCACCTGACTCTATGCCTCCAGGATACTTTTCTGCTGGATTCCACAAAAATGAAATCCCTAAAATAGCTTCCTCATGCTTTCGCCCAGTCTTCCCCTTTCGGACCCAGGTTCCGAGAGGTGTTCCCAAGACATGTCATTTTCACTTTGTTCCCCATCTCCTCCATTACACCTGATAGGCACGTCACCTGATATGCAAGTGTGTATCCCTAATCAACATTACATCCTCTTGAGGTAACTCAGCATTGTATATGCTTTCACATCAATGACTTCAACATGTTGTTTAGAGTACAATTACCCCAACATCTATCCTCTATCATATGATGCATTAACCAATAAAGCAGCTAACCCGAACCCAACTATGATGTTTAAAGTAGCTCCCAGACCCTACCCATCTGCATGTCTTACAATGGAATCTAGTCTCTCTCTCTCTTTTGCTCCGCTTCCTCTGTCATGGTGTCTCAAGCTCCCCCTTTATGCAGCTGGACCTCACTTCACGTGAAAACTATGTACCCCCCCCAAGGAGAGACATGACAATCTTTACCGCTGCAGGTGCTGTAAGGAGTAGTGTGTGTGGCCCAAACCAACGCCGTCCCAACACCCCCGCCTGGTGCATCTTGATGCACACTCAATCTCCAGAATTCAGCCCGTGCCCTTGGTTATCTCTGCTTTCACCTGAGGATATACACACTGCAACACATGGGTCATTTCCTGACAACATAAACTCTCCTCTTATGGCAAGATCACTAATTTGTGACATTTATATAACATCCACCCCTGTACTCCCATCGATCTCCCAGTTACCAGTTACCAATCCATGAGGCATGAGTACTCATAAACTGATATCCCAACAATGCTACTAAAGTAACCCCTGATACTACTAACATGGACCATGACTATAACCACCTTCAATTAATCTGTCAAGTGTTCGCTGGCTGTTAGAAATTTGGAAAAAGATGAATGAGTTGGGAATAATATCCAACCTAACAAAACTCTGAGTCACAGGTTTCATAGTGTCTGAAATGCCACCCTATCTCTTCTATTCTCACCATGGGTATGTGCAATGTTCAATTAATCCCCCATATTGTGTACTGTACAGTTAGCTGTCCTCCCCCTTCTATGAGCTATCTACTGTAACAATATACAGTCTCTGGGAATGATACTCCTCTATCATTACATCTAAGCCATAACACACTAGTCATTACTCCTAATGCATTGCTACAGTTATAAACATACCAAAACATTCTCAACTCAATTAGTCAATATACAACAGTCCCTCCTCTGGAACAATGTTCACTCACATGTTCCACAAAACCTAACAACATATTGACTTGAAAAGGAAAGAGAAAAAAAAGTACATATTTAATAACTTCACCCCCCTCATTAATTCGACTAACATAATTCTGAGTACATGGTAAAACGAAAGAGAACAAAAACACGTTCATGGTTGTCCCAAGCTATCATCCAGTGATTCCCTAACAAACCACCTCCTTTTAGGAGGACAGTTGGAGATAAGGTTTCTGGAGCTTCCCTCGACCAGATACATTTTAGCAGCGCCCCCCACCCCTCACAGTTCTGTAGCAACTCTCTCTCACTGTATCCAAGTCATAACTAAAACATATTATAAATGATCCAACCCAAATTTAAAATGACAGTCCTTAGTGCTTACTTACTCAAATTCCAGCTCCTCAATAACCAAAGTGGCCTGGTAATGGGAGATCAGTATTTCAATGCATCCTTAGTCTAAATTGTTCGCAGTGTGTAGACCAACCGCAGACCCCCCCAGTACCTCTGTATATTTACCCAAAGACCAGGACCCCAGGGAACGGGTAATTTTCCCCTTTCAAACACGTGATTCAAAAACATGTTAAATCAAAAATAAACAAATTAGAATAACAACTCTTTATAACTCCCAACGGAAATAATAATAATCTCTTAAAGTAATGGTACGATTTGAATAGAGTGGTGTTTCTCATTCATTTTATAATTAAATCCCCCTGTTCCGATAATTTCTTGTGAAATTTATCAGGCCTCACCAGAAAAAGTCGGGATACAGGGCATTCGACACCATTAAAATGTTTACTCTCCCTTTTCTTTCCCTGTCCTTCAGAAACCATTTAAATACAATTTCAAAACATTTCCATCCTTCTGCGTACCCGATTGAAAAGACCCCATCCAATAAATCCCACAGTATCAACACACCACTAACGCACATTCTTAACCAGTAAATAGTGTGTGCGTGCTGGTGAACCGTAGGTCCAGAACACACATGAACAGGCCTCACTTATTATCTGGAACTCGTTTATGGCCTAATCCAGATACTTTTATACTTAAAACTGCCGAATATCACTAACTGCTCTCTCCCCACAGTCTCCGGGGACCTTCCTACGAAAAATAATGAAACCCCCTCTTTTGGAAAAGAGAGTGCACATTTCGTTAGCATTCACTATGCTACATTTTAATCAGCAATCCAAAAGTATTAATTATAAACCAAACCTGTTAATTGTAAATCCACTGTCCTTACTCCAGTCATTAAATGTTTGTTTTCATCCACCCCATCCTTTATTTAGCATGTACTACCCTTAGACACAGTGACATTATCTTGCCACTGAGTCTAACGATTCACTGGTCTCTTCCCCATGATTCTCCATAACCACCACACCACATAAAAAAATGTAAGTTAATTTTAGGTTTGGTAACCCCTATACTAATTCCTTGTGACCCCAGTTAATTTTAGGTTTGGTACTAATTCCTCATGACCCCTCCACCCTTTCATCCATTCTAGAAATCTATTCCAGAATTAGACAATATAAAACGTGAATCTATTTAAAAATAAAACCACATAAAATGTCTCATGATATAAAAAAAAAACAAGGCATTCTGAGTTTGCGAGGAGTGGTTGGCCATAAAATGTAAATTTTTTACCTTTTAGAATCCATTCCCCTGGGATTTCGCCTAGATTCTTCAACCCAAAATACCTTTTCCTGTGGCAAATTTTGCCAATTTCTCATCGCAAGGAATCCGCAATATTTGATCCCTGGCCTCTACTAAAATATTAAGTAAGGCGTGATCTCATATGTCTTCCTTCACATAGAAACTGTAATCTCTATGAACCACTTATCGATCGAACAGAACCTATATACCGCTAGGTGAAAGTCTCCCTACGCTTTGATGCTTTTCCGCTACGTTTCTTTGACTTATCTTGGCCATTGAAACTATAGTTTGTGATTTTCCCTATGGCCCTATTAACACCTCGCACATCTGCGAAGTGAACAGAGTTATATTCCACTCTCAAAACATCCTCTTGAATTGAATCCACTACCGTTTTGAATCCATTACCATTTTGATCACAGGGTTGAAACCGGCCATCAAAGCAGAAGTGCAAATTCTATCAATACCCTCAAGTTCCCAATCTTTCTGTGACAGCGTACTGGTACTCATTCCGGGTTTATCGTGATGTATTTTTTGTTGATAGAATGCTGACATCAAAACGCTGGTATGTTGAGCTTTTGATTCTGGTTTTATGTCTTTGTGCCAAGTCAAAATTGCCTCCCCGAAATCTTTATTTGATTTGAATTCTCCGTCAGCAGGGAATTGTTGCCCAATTTTATCCATATTCGAGCCAAATTGGTAGAATGCTGGTGCGCTTCTTTCAGCGCCTCCATGGCTTTATTAAAACCCTCTAGCTCCATATTATGGGGAGAATCGGAGCCGTTTGTCGCCATATCAATAGTTATTATTCCCTAAACTCTCCCGACGGTGTTCAGGGTATTTTAGATTTCTTCTACCTGTCTATAATGCAGACCTTCTATTAACTATTTGACGAGTTAGCGATACACTCTTCCCCGGATAATAATTAGTTGGTCACGGCACTCTTAAGGATACGCCCATTGTTTTTCAATTTTTGCCTAAAATGACATACCCAACTCTAACTGCCTGTAGCTCAGGCCCTGAAGCAAGGATATGCATATCGTTGATACCATTTGAAAGGAAACACTTTGAAGAATATAACACAGATATGGATATGGTAAAAGATAATACAAAGAAAAAACCAACCGTTATTTTGTATTTTTTATACCATCATCTTTGAAATGCAAGAGAAAGGCCATAATGTATTATTCCAGCCCAGGTGCAATTTAGATTTTGGCCTCTAGATGGCAGCAGTGAATGTGAAAAGTTTTAGACTGATCCAATTAAACATTGCACTTCTGTTCAAAATGTTGTGTCAAGACTTCCCAAATGTGCCTAATTTGTTTATTAATAACTTTTCATGTTCAAAATTGTGCACTCTCCTCAAACAATAGCATGGTATTCTTTCACTGTAATAGCTACTGAAAATTGGACAGTGCAGTTAGATTAACAAGAATTTAAGCTTTCTGCCAATATCAGATATGTCTATGTCCTGGGAAATGTTCTTGTTACTTACAACCTCATGCTAATCGCATTAGCCTACATAAGCTCAACCGTCCCGTGGAAGGGACACCGATCCCGAAGAAGTGAATACCTTGTATTAGAACCGATACCATAGCGTCTGTAAATTTATTACAGGAGAATACGGATGACTTAAGGGCTTTTTCCCGTATTGTCTCCAATATCCCTATTATTGATAACACACATCACCAAAATTATTCACACTTGTTTTCCTATTTCCACATAATCTGCCATGGTTCACCACCCCAACAGGGCACAAAACTAACCTCTTTCACACACCCACTCACATCCTGCGCTCTCACGGCCACTGTGACTGGGCTTCCACCCTTAAGGGTCTGGCCAATATACCGTTACACTATGGTTTTACTCTCCACAGGACTACCCTGTTCAGGACTTCCCCTTTCTCTATGAGATTCTACCCTCCACAGGAACTATCCTGCTCAGGACATGAGACTTACCCTCCACAGATATATTCTGCTCGGGACTTACTCTTGAAATTTTACCCTCCACAGGATCTATCCTGCTCGGGACTTACTCGCTATGAGACTTACCCTCCACAGGATCTATCCTGCTCGGGACTTATGAGACTTACCCTCCACAGGATCTATCCTGCTCGGGACTTACTCGCTATGAGACTTACCCTCCACAGGATCTATCCTGCTCGGGACTTACTCTCTTTAAAGCTATGAGACTTACCCTCCACAGGATCTATCCTGCTCGGGACTTACTCTAAACTTTATAGTACTAGCATATACCACAAAGCTACGACCGGTCGTTACACAATGGGCCTACCGAATTAAACTCAGGCTCTCCAGGTCCGGATCCCATAAATTGTTCAGCCTATGATTCTTATCTCCCCAAGATGTCAAAATAAGTGGAATAGTTATAGGAACTTGCCTACCTTGTTTGTTGCCAGCTCTGCTACGCTGATCTGGACTCTTTGGTTTGACTACAAATCGTGGTGAACCCTGTTCGCAGCGCCATCTGTTAGGTTCTAATTTTTCAGAGTAAATAACTCACTGACACGGAGAAGATTAACCAAGTTTAATTCTTCCCAAAGGGTCTTTACAGCTGTAATTCAGACCAAGACATGTTCCCACCATCACAAGTAGATCTACTCCACTTATAGACACTCCTCCTTCTCTCCAATCTTTGCATCGTGTGAGAGTAATAGGATAATAAACCATTATTTCTCCCTTCAGGGGATCTAACCTGACCTCAAAACATTAACCCCTCCTTCGCCTAATCCACAGATGTCCTCCTGTATCACCTATCACAATTCCGTGACTTCCTCCCGTCCACCCAGCACATTCCACAGCCACTCTGTCTTTCTACAGAGAACCATTAACTTCTGACATAAAAACCAGTCTCTTTCACTACTTTATATACAATGCTTCTGATCTCTCATGTATTTAGTATATCAATGTTCAAAGTTGACCCCCGAATCCAACAAAGCTGTCCAGACTGAATAAATGATGTTTGTGAATGTGTGACAATGGTGGTAACTGTTTGGTTTGTTATCAAAACTCTTAAGTGTTTGTTTGTAGAGTGATTCAAATGGTTTCAGAATAGTAGCTCCTGCTTGTGACCAGCATGTAAGGCAATAACGCAGATGTGAGAAGACCATAGCATGCATATACAGCTCTGGAAAAAATTAAGAGATCACTGCAAAAATATCAGTTTCTCCGGTTTGACTATTTATAGGTATGTGTTTGGGTAAAATTAACTTTTTATTTTCATTCTATAAACTACTGACAACATTTCTCCCAAATTCCAAATAAATATATTGTCAGTTAGAGCATCAGTTGTCATTTTCTGCAAACAAATATGCTCTAAGTGACAATGTTTTTATTTGGAATTTGGGAGAAATGTGATCTAATGATCACATTCTTTAAGCATGGCATTTAGACGGTAATAAAACGAGGTATCAGATGTTGGTGGTCGATATGATCCAATGATAGTGAGTGACATAGAGGGGAGAGGAACACATTCAGCCCCACATTCAAGGTCATTGGTGTGTTTCAATGTGAAACGATTGCCTTCAAAGTTATCTTTCATGTACATAAGCAATCCACCCCCTGCCCTGAGCCGCTTGGGTGTTTGTTGATTCTGGATTGATGAAGGCCAGCATTGATATTTGCCTTCCTTCTTTTGCATTCCCCAGAGAGTTGCACCGCCTTTGGGGCCCCTTATTATCCTCAGAGATTTCTATTGGGTTATGATTGTCACTGGTCTAAGTAGCCACTTTCCCAGCTTCATTTATAGCACTCTTCCTCTTCTTCTTCTTCCTCCTTCTTCTTCTTCTTGGAATGAGAGGTCACTGTTGTAGACTCTGGCTCACCAGGTACCAACTACAATGTTTCATTCACTTCGCTTTTGTCCTTGGGAGCCGAGAAATGATCCTCTTCAACCTCAGTCTCACATTCTGTCATTTCAGCTCGGATATGTGATACATCTGCCCTACTCATGGGGACAGGATTGCTGTCCTGCATATAGTGTGAACAAGTTTCCTCTCTGGAGCTTATGTTTTCCAGTGCAGTAGGACTGTACTCACCCATCTCCTGACCCCTTCTAGAGTGGGATTTTGTCTGCCAGTCCCGTCTACGCCCCAGGGCCTTGTCCATCATAAAATACTTTGATCCATTCAGGGTCAATCTTTACAGACCTCGTTATGGGAGTGATAGGTGCTGCTTCAACATATACAAAACGATCTCCATTGGAGCAGTTTGTGAGTTGACCCTTGTATCTTATCACCCTCCCCTACCACCTTACATCCAGCTTTAGCCAGAAACTCAGTCACAACACTATCATCTGCTGATTCAGGTAGTTCTTTAATTGTAACTTGAATTGAGTTCTGGTCAGCCATGCGTGACTTCAAACTGAAAGGATTATTCTCTTTGAACACAACTGCTATTTCTCTGATCAGAAGCTTTGCCCTTGCTTCTTTACTGAGAAGATATATATACACCAGAGTGCACATACTCTCTGTACTGACCTCAAGTGGTTTGGAAGAATTTAACGTATGAGACTGTGGTAGAGCTCCTCTTCCTTAATGGGGTTGGCTATGGTCTCCTCTTCCTTTTCTCTCTCTCCATAATAAAAATAGGTAAAACAGGTAAAACAGTCTCCTTTGGGGCTTTTCGTACCACAACCTTGCTCCAGGTCTCATTTTCCTTGACATCAGTTTTTGCATCGCTAGAGATAGCCACAACTGCGGCAGCCATCTTAATTTGTTTAACATTGAAATGTATCAACAAGACTATTCAGCATTATACAGTGAGTAAATGTCTTACTTAAGAATTGATGGATGGCTGATCCTCAAAAAGACATTTGCTGGATTCAGTCTTCTCCAGCAATTTAATCTTCTTAGATGGGTTGAATACAAGACGAAAGGAGATGTCAAAACAAAACAAAATATGGATATATTTTTGCGAACCTTACAGGCTGTCGGTCAATAAATCCAGAAAATATACAAACAAAAAAACTGTATTAGACAGTAATTTAAACAAAAAAGGCATCTAAAAATTCACCTCCCCACACTCCTAAGATTTATTTCCAAGCTGTCTCAGGAGCCAAACCCTTTATTTATAGTTTTGCCTACTTCGCTATTGCATTGGGCAGACACCAAAAAAGCCTTAATTGAGAGGAGGGGAGGCTACTCTTAGTTTTTAACCAAATAAAACGAAATGTTTCTAAATATGAAGGATACAGGCACCAAAAGCACATTAGGCTGCTCTTGTTCCATGCACATATGGGTAGTGTGCTTCACGGCTGGATAGGTTGCATTTCTGCTGTCAAAATTCATGCCATAACCAACTGTGTTACTGCTAAAACCAGCTTTTGGTAGGTCTTACATATTCCTACCAGTGCTGCCTGAAATTAGCACGTTGGATTGTGTTTTTAAGAACAGGCATAAAATATTTCCAAACCCTCCCATCTGAGTGTAAGTGTGCTGATGTTAGAGAGGTACATTTCCAAACCTGGCATTAGGGCTGGAAAATGCCAGTGCGCCAGTTTTTACATTGCAAACTAATGTGTTTGACACTTAACACCAGCTGAAAAATAGAGCCCTAAATCTCTAAAACACGTTAACGTGCTAGGTTGGAGGGCTAATCCACTACCCATGCCTTTCTAACCCTTGTTCAGTTTCACAACCTTAGTGATATTGAAAGACCAAAACAGGACCAAAATGAAAATCAAGAAGCTGGGGAGAGGTTATTGTTGTTTCATCCAAAATGGCTGCTGTGAATAGGAAATGCACAATGTACAGTCACAAGACTGCCTGAATCTCCAATCCACCAAGTCAGACGGCCTGAAGGTGTTCATGTGGAAACTGTTGTTAGAAGGCCGATCATTATCGAGACAGAAAGCCTTAATTGAGAGCTGTCATCAATAGAGGAGAAAAACTGGCATACTGAGTGACTCCATGATGCCCTGTTTGGCTAGCAGGGAGCTGTGCTCTGCAGGATGTCACCGAAGCAGAAACATGCCCCATCATGCCCCCTTTCATCATGGCAGGCTGCTGCTCTCATGGGCACTGATGGAGGGAGCAGTGGATGATTCCTTGGGGACAAGGGGGGGTGGGGGTGTAGGGAATGCTGTGTGACACAAGAGCCTCAAATGCCTGTAGCTGCTTTTTCTATATTGGCTTTCCCAGTTTGTCTCCGCGGAAGGCTGGAAGATACCATAAGACTTCCCCGATTTATGTTGTAAATTGAACACCTCCGCATCGTCACATAGAGAGATCTACAGTGTTGTCAAATACAGTGGTGGTTCATTGGTGTGGTAACAAGGAGTCAGTCCATTTATGGTCCATGCTGTAAATGTTCTTAAATTATAACATCATTCAAATGTTTCTGTACAGTATGTGAGTATGATGTATCCCATCATTCAAACTTGTCTCAGAGCATTTCGTATTATTCGGGAAATAAATCCGAGACACTCCATTTGGTATGATATTTTACATTTCGTATGGTATGTATAAATTTGTCGATGTCCATCATCCATTTTGTATGATATATTATGAATTAAAATTCGTATGATATGTTACGAATTTGCAAAATGTACAATATGTTATGAATTTTTAAAACGCACAATATGTTACAATAAAAAATATGTATGATATATTCCAATTTCCAATTTGTTGTGGCTAACGTTAGCTAGGTGGCTAATGCTAACGTTAGTTAGCTGGCTAACATTAGCTAGGCTAGGGGTTAGGGGAAGGGTTACCTAAAAGGGTTAAGGTTAGTGTTAGGGATATGGGAAGGGTTAGCTAACGTACCAAGTCGTTGCAAAGAAGCTAAAAAGTAGTAAGTTGTTGCTAGTTAGCTACAATTCAAAAGTTGTCCTCTTGTTTGCTAGACGTTCGTGTTGTACGCCCACCCATCCACTCCAACCAACCACCCTCCTTTCCTTTTTGCCTTAAGTAACCTTCTGTCTTATGTAACCAAACTTAACATTTCATACTAATTTGAGTGTCTCGGATTTACTTTTACTATGTTATGTCTTGTCTATGAGACCAGGATGCATTATTACCTGCACTTAGCCAGATAAAACACATACACTTCTCTACCACCCTTCATTTTGAAAGCTTGAGACCCATTTTCAAATGCTGTGACATTTCACAAGAGCGAATATTCTCTCTGGGAGCCAGGCAACGTCACTAATGCTGTTATAAAAGCCACTTTGAGCCCTTTGCAAATACCAAGGCAGACAAACATGTGCATCCAGATGCTGTGTGCATTTCATCTGTTGATATTTAAAGGCGCAGGGAACACATAGCGGTGTGACAAACAGATGGGGTGTAGGGACTATGGGTCGCAGGGTAACAGAACACACATGGTAACTGCCAGAATGACAAGGATTTGGTGAGTGGCCTCAAAGAGAGGGCAACAGCTGATACCAAATGATAAGAAGGAATAAGCCCAATCTGGTTACATTACTTGATATAGCTGTTGTTCAGACCTATTCTCCTATCCGAGGCAGATACTATTGTACTTGTTGATATTCAATATCTGCCGTTGATCCTTGTTCTGCAGTTTATAATTCTGGTGTTTTTTATTGTCTCCCTAGCCAGTTCTTGCTCTCTGACTTGTTGCTATGTCTGGTGTGGTGGTTGTGGTCTGTCCTGCTACCCAGGGCTGAGTTGGGCTGGCAGTAGAGTGGGATAATTCCCAGAGGCAGTGGAGGGGGACTGGAGTGTGGAGCGGTCTGTGACATTTCCTGCCTGTCAAGGTCTGTACTCGGAATCCACAGATTGTATACCTACCGCCGCCAGCTTTGGCTCCTCGACTCTGCACACTGTCACAACTCATCTGACCATAAGCGAGTGGTTTGTGAACTGAAGCAGCCCCCCTGGTGGCAACCGGAGTAAACCCTCTTCAGGTTCAAATTGAACGGGGGAAACAGGCACGTTTGAGCGCACTCGTATGTGGGAGGCTTACCTGGGCCAGAGGGGAAATAAACTGAAATGAAGATACTTACAGTATGTCCATCTGTGAGTATGATGAGATGATCTTTACGAGTCTACACTCTGCACACGTCTTTGTGTTTGCAGTATTGGCTTTTGATGGGAGACTTTGTGTGAATACAATGACTTCCTTTGCTATATTGTATATAAACAGCAGCAGCAATAGAGTATGACGTTTCCAAATATCATTAAGTTTCCCTGTCAGGTGAGCACTTTAGATTTGTGAAGGCTCTGAACCTCTTGGGAAGGAATACATGCAACACAGAGAACAATTTTGTAATACAAATATTTTAGGTAGCCAAGGACAGGGATGAATTTCAATATTAATGTGCTATAGCGTGCAGTGGTCACGCTAACTTATGACGAGACATCCCCCGGGGAGCAACACACAAAATCAATTTTGTTTCAAGACATTTCCTTTTAGAAGTTTCTAGCTAGGCACTCAGCCCAACAGTCGAGTCGGAGGACTATGAATTAAATATACTAGCACAATAACTACAGTATCTATACCTTTGTACACACTCCCTTACTTGTATGTACACCTAAACCAGCATGTGGGGCTATGTAATAATGATCACACAACATGCAGGTAGGCTTCGCTGTGTGCTATCTAGTGTAGATAAGACATTAGTCTAGTCATGCAATGGGAGAAGTCAGGGGAGAGCATTTTCTCACTGAACAGCATGCTCACTATCTGGCTGGCACTTCATCAGAAAAGAGCAGAGGACTGGCTTGTGGTACAGTAGAACGAGGGAGAAAAACCGAGAGAGAGATAGATAGAGAGAGAGAAATAATTTGTTTTTCCAAGCAGAGGGGGAGGCATTGGTGTCTTCCATTAGATAATTGTTGCCCTCCTGAAAACAGTAGGTTGTACACTGAATTTTCAGTGAACAGAATTGAGCAGTAAATACATCCTGTAGCTTCCAAGCTCCATATTACATGACACCCTCAGAGCTAGAAATTAACCTCTGACAATTGTCAGGGGGCTCAACTGTGGGACTAGCCATGGCCCAATTGTCTAATTGAATCGTAGAGGTTCACTGATGCTGTGTATGTGTATGTGTATGTGTATGTGTATGTGTGTGTGTGTGTGTGTGTGTGTGTGTGTGTGTGTGTGTGTGTGTGTGTGTGTGTGTGTGTGTGTGCGAACATTCGTTGCCGTGTGCTATTGCATTTGCATGGTAAAGATATATATTTAATCATTTGCCACTGACTTTTTTGTTAATTTAGTGCATTTTCCCATTTGTTTGATGGTGCACTAAATGTGTCCTCCCTACTTTATGTTAAATGTAACAAATTCCCATTAGTTCTGGTTGGATTAGACCCTGGCGGTGATGCTAATTTCATCATCTGTTGATCCGTCGGGTTCCCGACCTCTTGCAGAGTTACAGGGAGGATATAATTATAGGCACAATGCAAGCCACATATATTTTACTCTTTAGGTATTCAGTGCCCAAGACAGCACATTTCTACGACATATAATTTACAAATAGTTGATTATAACTCCTGCAGGCAATTTGACCTCCCCACTGGACCTTCTAACTCCACAATCAAAGTAAAGAACATGATTATGTGATAAAGAGTATTGAGTTGCGAGAATGCTTCATTGCGTTTATGTATAGTTATAATCTTTGGCTGTGTTACTTGAGTTTATGATGCCTATGAAATCTCTCGCTTGTGTTTCCCATTTCACAGGGAAATGAGGCAAAATATGTGGAGATTTCTGATTACATTTGTATGTCAATCAGAGAACTCGGCTTTCTAGTTTGTCTCACTAATAACAATATGTCGCCACCAAGCATATTGGTGTATGCACTTTATTGTCAATCACCTGAAATAGTATCGCATAGATTTTTTTTAACTAAAGAAGCCGGGCCTCGAGCATTCATTTTTACTCGAACATTCTAACAGTCTAATAAATACAATTTGTGTAAGGTATCATAGAAATGATCCTTTGGTAGTGTTTATGAAGGTCTTGGGTAACATCAGAATACAAAAAAAATGTATTTCAAAGAACACAATAAGTTTATGTTTATGTAGTTATTGTTATTGCTGCCACATGCTCGCGTGGGGGGGCGCATGGAACATTGTATCGCTAATTTCTTCAACTTTGAGAGTTATTTGGCAATGGTCAGGGTTTTGGAAACCTCAGAATCTGCTCTTTCTGATACTATATAGAAATCAACGTCTTACCTGCATGTGACTCCGTAGCAATGGAGTCACATGTAAATCTTGGTGGGGCAAACAAAAAAAAGTGGGATGCATGCCAGCAAACCACTACACAAAACAACACTTAACAATACATGAATTGCACTATAACAGTGGCAAACGGTGCCCACAAACGGTTAGTTCCTACTAAGTAGTTGGTAAGACCCAACTACTTACCACTGCTAAGCCTGGCTTTCAGCGGGGCCTTGTCTGGCAGCGAAACAGTTCATTCAACTTAATTTACTGCCTTTTAAAAACATAGTTGATATGGCAGACTTGCTTAAACAAATGTGGTTCCGACTGACAATTGAGATGTACAAACTATGGCATAAGGGGACGACAAGCAGATAAGAGGCAATCCGTAATTTCGATTAAGACATTAATGAGCAAGCAACGGCGGACGTAGTCAATATAACTAAATGTTCAGCACTTTATAAATGTACAGCGACATAATTCAGAACATGGGCCGTTCTTACAGTGTACTCCTTGTACAAGTCAGAACTTGGGGCATATAAACAGACAATGAAACTCGTACAATATTCGATGATTACATTTCTCTAAAACAGGTTATAGGCTTTTTGTGCACCACCAAGTTAGAACAGTAGGTCAAAATTAAGAGGTGAAAATAGACCAAATTATTAGGGTGAGGCACATTGAACGCCGTTTGGGTCTTTGCATGTCAAAAAAGATACACGTCATACAACACTATTTGACACGTTAAATAAGCTTTTAATTTGACTTGTCAAATAACACAATTCTATTATAGAATGTTGTGTGTGCGGAATTTGCACGTGCAAGCCAAGCACCACAACCACTAAGTGTTTAAAATGCAGTGTTGGTGAAAATAGACCAAATTATTAGGGTGAGGCATATTGGTTACTAACAGCTTACTACACAACATACACCTAGTATTACTTTCTTAGCTACAGTATACATTTCTCCCTTGCATATTGCATAATTTACGCAGCAGCATACAAGACATTTTTGGACTCTTTCACGCCCTGATCTGTTTCGCCTGTTCCTGTGATTGTCTCCACCCCCTCCAGGTGTCGCTTATTTTCCCCAGTGTATTTATCCCTGTGTTTCCTGTCTCTCTGTGCCAGTTCGTCTTGTATGTTAGTCAAGTCAACCAGCGTGTTTTTCCCGTACTCCTTTTGCTGTTCTCCTTTTGATAGTCTTCCCGGTTTTGACCCCTGCCTGACGCTGGACTACTTTCCCGCCTGCCTGATCATCCTGCCTGCCCTGACCTTGATTCTGCCTGCCCTTCGGTACCTTTTGGACTCTGAACTGGTTTTGACCCTTTTGCCTGTCCACGACTATTCTCTTGCCTTCCCTTATTGGATTAATGCATATTGTAAGACTCCAACCATCTGCCTCCTGTGAAAACCCACAGCTACTTCATTGAATAGCAGGCTAACGTTAGTGGTTTCTTTGCAACGCTTGCAGGTGGCCACTGATTCCTTCCAAACGACTCATTGTTGACTTTGCGATTTCCTACTTGTTGTGTAATCTTTATGTACAATGGCCGATGAGCACCGATACGTTTTATCTATAATTTCTCTTCATTATTTCTCTTCATATCACAATTAAAAATGATTTGCCAGTAGATGGTTGACTTGATGACAATTGATGATGACTGCTAGCTAAGACTCTGAAAGTAAGATGTTGACATGATCATTCCAATCAAAGCTACTGTAGATATAACGTGATTTAATGTCATTCTATCTGTGGCCAATTACCTTTAGCCTTCTTGGATGGGCACTTCTAATATAACGTAACTCTATGGCCCAACCCAAGGGGCTAACATTTTCAAGCTCTAACCTTAGAATTGGTGATGACGTACTGTCCCATGAGTGACAGAAAACTGAGCCAAACATGACAGAACTGAGCCAATCAGGTGCAATGCTCTGTATTTTCTGCTGGCTAGCCCCACCACCACAGAAAGCACTGAGCTAGGCTGAAACACCTGCATTTTGGAGCTGCCTTACTCAAGAAAGCAATAAAGAAACCATGTTTGTATGCAGCTTTATTAATTCAATATTATTTTTTTACATTGTTTGCAAACTGGTATGTGACACGTAATAATGCCAAAATAACAAGCAAAACAGGCAAGCCCCCCCTAAAGAAAAAAAATATATAAGTATTTTTTTTTTACCTGAAAGTGTGGTGCTCAAAATAGGTGGGGCTCTGTCCCGAATGACGAGTCGCCACTGCTCTGTACGAGGAATTGAAAAAGTCACTTTTTGGCACTATGGGAAGAAAATGACATGTCCTCTTAAAACTGCTTATAAAACAAATCATGTTTGTGATATCAAAATTCTTACAACATACATGTGTTAATAGACCTATTCAGGAAAAGTCAAGGACCGACGAGGGCATGCTTTTAACCAAATCAAATCAAATCAAGTTTATTTTATATAGCCCTTCGTACATCAGCTAATATCTCGAAGTGCTGTACAGAAACCCAGCCTAAAACCCCAAACAGCAAGCAATGCAGGTGTAGAAGCACGGTGGCTAGGAAAAACTCCCTAGAAAGGCCAAAACCTAGGAAGAAACCTAGAGAGGAACCAGGCTATGAGGGGTGGCCAGTCCTCTTCTGGCTGTGCCGGGTGGAGATTATAACCCTCCTGTTGTGTTTGTTTCATGTTAATTAATTATGTGTTCCTGGTCCAAAATGACCACCCCATTATAGCTGATTATAAATCCATAATAATACATATATTATCACCTAATGTTGTGTTAGATCTTTTTATCAACTTAAGTTCTTGTGCACATTACACATTTTGAGCTTCTATTTGCTATTTATGGCCTGTAGGCCTCATTGACCTGAGATCATAAAACTTGTTCTTAAGTTTAAAAAAAGCATAATGTATGGATTATTTTGACTATAACAAATACTAAAATGAAACATATTGTGCTATTTAGCACAGACTACTTTGTGTCAAAGTTTAACAAGGACTCGCTCCTCCTTGCCAGTGTCATGATCAAAGATATGATCAAGAGCCTCACATACAGTATATCGTTTGGTCATTGTGCTGCCACAGAATGAATTGTGAGCAAGAAGTCAAAAAAGCTTCATATACCAGAGCTGCAAGAAAACCTCTATATATTATTGAAACAATGTTGAGATTGTTTGTGAGAATACCAACAGGTGTGGTTCCCGTGGGGGAAAGATTCTATTGGGGAAAGGTTCCCGTGGGGGTTGCCATGGAAGCCAAGAAGGGGAGTGAGGTGTGTGTGTGTGTGCTCAAACACACATGCATGTGGGGGTCTGGGAGAGGAAGTGTGTCCATCTGATGAATGGGCATGTGCCTGAACTCAATTTTATACACTAATTGTAGTCTCACCCATTCATTTCTAATGACCGGTCATTTTTGACCGGGAATACCACAGGTGTACAAAAGTTAAATAAAACACCCCAAATTTAATGAAAATCATCCAAATGTATTTTGTGTGTTCAAAGTCATGGAACCTTATGACAATCAGATGAAATTAACTTCATTTTTCAGAGAGAAAACTTGTAAATCGGTCCAATTCGACCGGAACAGAGCAGGACGGTTAAAAAAGGCAGAGAGTTTCACATGTTTAATTCATATTGAGTCAAAATGACTAATTTGTCTCTTCTAGTGTTAATGTACTAAAGAGACGTAATCCTCTCTGAGATAGGTACTGTATGACTCCAGGCATTAGATTCACTACCATCCATACTATCATTCCTCTATGTGGTATATCATGTGTGCTCTGCAGCAAGGCTGATGGCTCTTATCTTGGAATTGCACCAAACTAATATAATATGAAGGCTGCAAGAGAGAAAGAGAAGGGGAAAGATGGAGAGGAAGGGAGAGAGAAAGAACATTATTTTTTCAAACAAAGGGTTACCCATGGGTGTCTTCCATAGAATAATGGAAGACTCAGGTTGTACAGTGAGTTTCCAGTGAACAGAATTGAGCTGTAAATACATCCTGTGGCTTCCAAACTCCACATTACATGACACCCTGAGAGCTAGAAATGAACCTCTGACAATTGTCATGGGGCTCAACTGTGGGGCTAGCCCTTGGCCAAATAGTCTAATTGAATCGTAGAGGTTCAATGGTGCTGTGTGTGGTGTGTGTGTGTGAGTGTGCGCACGTTCGTTGCCGTGTGCTATTGCATTTGCATGGTGTAGATATGTATTTAATCTTTTGACAGAGACTTTTTTTGTTCGTTTAGTCAATTTTCCCATTTGTTTGATAGTGCACTAAATGTGTCCTCCCTACTTTACGTTAAATGCAACAAATTCCCATTAGTTCTGGTTGGATTAGTCCCTGGCGGTGATGCTAATTTCATCATCTGTTGCACTGAACGGGTTCCCGACCTCTTGCAGAGTCAGTGGGAGCATACAATTCTAGGTACAGTGCAAACCACATATATTCTACTCTTTAGGTATTCATTGCCCCAGACAACCCATTTCTACGACATATAATTTACAAATAGTTGATTATAACTCCTGCAGGCAATTTGACCTCCCCATTCGACCTTCTAACTCCACAATCAAAGTAAAGAACATGATTTTGTGATAAAGAGTATTGCGTTTCAAGAACGTTTCAGTGCATTTATTTCTAGTTATATACTCTTCTTGTGTTGCTGGTGTTTAATGCCGATGAAAAGTCTCTTGCTTGTGTTACCCATTTCACAGGGAAATGAGGCAAAGATGTGGAGATTTCTGATTACATTTGTATGTCAATCACAGGATTCGGCTTTCCAGATTGTCTTACGAATCAAATTTGTCTCTACCATGTCTATTGGTGTATGCACTTTATTGGCAATCAACTGAAATAGTATCAGATTGGTTTTTAACACTGGAGAAGCCGGGCCTAGAGCATTCATTTTTACTTGAACATTCTAACAGTCTAATAAATACATTTCAAATAAGGTATTGGAAAAATAATCCTTTCGTTGTGTTTATGAAGGTCTTGGGTAACATCAGAATATGAAAAATAACAATTTTAAAAGAACTCAATAGTATTTTCATTCGTTTATGTTACTGTAGGTTCTGTTGCCGAGTGCTCACGTGTGGAGCAGAGAGTTTCAGAGTTATTTGACAATGGTAAGGGTTTTGGGGAAACCTAAGAATCTGCTCTTTCTGATACTACACTGAACAAAAATATAAGCGCAACATGTAAAGTGTTTCATGAGCTGAAATCAAAGATCCCAGAAATGTTCCATATGCACAAAAAACGTATTTCTCTCGAATTTTGTGCACAAATTCGTTTACATCTGTGTTAGAGAGCATTATTTCTTTGCCAAGATAATCCATCTACCTGACAGGTTTGGCATGTCAAGAATATGATTAAACAGCATGATCATTAGACATATGCACCTTGTGCTGGGGACCAAAAAAAAAACGGCCATTCTAAAACGTGCAGTTTTTTCACACAACCCAATGCCACTGCAGGAATGTCCACCAAAACACTTGCCAGAGAAGTGGAGGCCAACATCGGTCTGTGGTCTCTGGCCTCACAACCGCAGACCACATGTATGGCGATGTGTGGGCGAGCGGTTTTCTGATGTCAATGTTGTGAACAGAGTGCCCCATGGTGGCGGTGGGGTTATGGTATGGGCAGCTACGGACAACGAGCACAGTTGCATTTTATTGATGGCAATTTGAATGCGAAGAGATACCGTGACGAGATCCTGAGACCCATTGTTGTGCCATTCATCCGCCGCCATTACCTCACGTTTCCGCATGATAATGCTCGGCCCCATGTCGCAAGGATCTGTACACAATTACTGGAAGCTGAACAGCATGGCCTGCGTACTCACTAGACATGTCACTCATTGAGATGCTGTGGATCGACGTGTACGACAGCGTGTTCCAGTTCCCGACAATATCCAGCAACTTCGCAAATCCATTGAATAGGAGTGGGACAACATTCCACAGGCCACAACCAACAGCCTGATCAACTCTACGCGAAGGAGATGTGTCGCACTGCATGAGGCAAATGTTAGTCACACCAGATACTGACTGGTTTTCTGATCCACGCCCCTACCTTTTTTTTAAGGTATCTGCGACCAATAGATGCATATACTGCATGTATTCCCAATTATGTGAAATCCATAGATTAGGGCCTAATGATTGTATTGCAAATGACTGATTTCCTTATGTGAACTGTACCTCAGTAAAATCTTAAATTGTTACATGTTGTTTTTATATTTTGGTTCAGGTTTATTTACAGTGATGCAAACATAGAAAGAGAAATCCCTGTATCACACTAAAGGGACCTCTCCGGAGCGTAGGCACACCTTTTTCTCTCGTACACCTAAGGAAAATATATTTTTCTCCATTGATCCGTTCCTTTTTTCTACTGTACTCTCTGAGATTGTGTAACACATGACGATGTCTTTTTGGTCTAATGACGTCTTTGTGACTCTTTGTCTATTAGTCAAGTCTCTGCATCACGTACTATTTACAGTCCTTAGTCATTTGACATTATATCAAATTGCTAATGACTAACATGATTCGTGTTAGCGCTTTTCTTAAGGACATAGGAGTGTGAAAACATGTTCTCTTATCTGTTAGAGCTGAGATCTTGGTCCAAACAATGAGACTGTGTGTTTATTATCTTAGCTCTGAGTTGTACTGGCATTTACTTGCCTGTCAGTAATAAGCCAATGATGGCTGTCTAATGTTTAGATTCTCTTATGCTATCCTTATGACAGGGAAATCCTTTATATTAAGCACATTGCTTGGTTGGTTAGTTGGTTGGTTGGTAGAAGATAGATTATTAACCTTTTCTGCTTACACATATTATATATATATTTTTTAGATGTAATGAAATAAGAGCACAATTTAACACACACTCCAATGTTCATCAATTTCCTCTGTTTGTCAGCTGCAGAATCAGTCTTATGAGTCCGCTCTCCTGCAGTCTCTAAGGCAATCAATATCTTAAATCAACCAGTCGACTGAAAACAACCAAAATAAATATCATATCTCTCCGTACTGGACTTGCGCATCAGTTTGAAAGATTGTTTGCCATTCCCTGTCTCTTTCTATTCACTTTTGAGTAGGAGAAGTTGAGATGAGAAATGTACTCTGGTATATAATAGCTCCAGCTCGTCACTGTCTTGATGGAGGTGCTCGGCCTGACTGCCAATGAGTGCCTGGGTGGAGATGACTCACTGGAAATGACAGCTCAGAGGAAGACAGCAAATAGCATTTGTAAATGTTTGCTGGTAAATATCTTGTGGCAACTGGCGAGATGCCTTTCTATGATGAGAAGACGTGGATTGATTGAGAGTGAACCATTATCCCGAGGAAATGTATGAAAATAACAGTGGTATAACATGAGTGTATTCTCATGTGGCAGTAGTGTAATAGTTTTAGAGGTAATATAGGTGGCTGGATGCCAGAATATCAATAGCGGTAGAAGTCAATAATCTTTGAAAATATTTGTGCAAAGTTTCAAAAGATACACTATACACTACATGGCCAAAAGTATGTGGTCAAACATCTCATTCTAAAAATCATGGGAATTAATATGGAGTTGGTCCCCCCTTTGCTGTAATAACAGCCTCCACTCTTCTAGGAAGGCTTTCCACTAGATGTTGGAACATTGCTGCAGGAACTTGTTTCCATTCAGCTACAAGAGCAATAGTGTGGTCAGCACAGATGTTGGGCATTTAGGCCTGGCTTGCAGCCGGCGTTCCAATTCGTCCCAAAGGTGTTCGATGGGGTTGAGGTCAGGGCTCTGTGCAGGCCAGTCAAGTTCTTCCACACCGATCTCGACAAACAGTTTTCTGTATGGATCTCTCTTTGTGCACGGGGGCATTGTCATGCCGAAACAGGAAAGGGCCTTCCCCAAACTGTTGCCACAAAGTTGGAAGCACAGAATTGTCTACATTGTCATTGTATGCTGTAGCTTTAAAATTTCCCTTCACTGAAACTAATCCTCCTCCACCAAACTTTTCAGTTTGCACTATGCATTGGGGCAGGTAGCGTTCTCCTGGCATCTGCCAAACCCAGATTTGTCTGTCGGACTGCCAGATGGTGAAGCGTGAATCATCACTCCAGAGAACGCCTTTCCACTGGTCCAGAGTCCAATGGCGGTGAGCTTTAAACCACTCCGACGCTTGGCATTGCGCATGGTGATCTTAGGCTTGTGTGCGGCTGCTCAGCCATGGAAATCCATTTCATGAAGCTCCCAATGAACAGTTGTTGTATACTGGCGTTGCTTCCAGAGGCAGTTTGGAACTCGGTAGTGAGTGTTGCATGTCCCGTTCTGTGAGCTTGTGTGGCCTTCCACTTAACGGCTGAGCCGTTATGCTCCTAGACATTTCCTCTTCACAATAACAGCACTTACAGTTGACCGGGGCAGCTCTAGCAGTGCTGCAATTTGACGAACCGACTTGTTGAAAAGGTGGCATCCTATGACATTGCAACGTTGAAAATCACTGAGCTCTAAAGTACGGGCCATTCTACTTCCAATGTTTATTTATGGAGTTTGCATGGCTGTGTGCTCGATTTTATACACCTGTCAGTAACGGTTGTGGCTGAAATGGCTGAATACACTATTTTGAAGGGATGTCCACATACTTTTGCCCATGCGGTGTATATTGGAATAATCTAGAACATCATTCTAAATAATTCATGAATAGGAGAACGAATCATGTTACACTGAGATTTACTGTGCAGAGAGGATGCCAGGACTATATGCAGATACTACCATAACTATGTTTCTTGGCAGGAGAAGAGACATCCAATAAAAACTCTGCATTAATCTGTACACCTTAGACCTTTACACTTTAGACATGGCCTTTCCCCAGACTTCAAAGACATCTCCAATAGGAAGTTTATTTTTAGAAAACGCCTCCAGCTAGCACTGTGCCGAGAACAGTGGCAGTTGAGGTGAGAGAAAAAAAACAAGGAAAGAGAGAAGAAATGGAGGTGAAAAGGTGTGAAGGGAGGGGTGGAGGGTGGAGGGATATGCACCAGTGGGCTCCCCAGGGCTGGTTAATTACCTGGGGGGAGTTCACAGTGGGACAGTCATATGTTCAGACACTCAGGTGTGACTGTCTTGTTTTCTTTAAAAGCTTTGCACCTTCTGGGCTGTCTAAAACATTGTGCAGCAAGCTGTGCATACAAGTCACCAAAAAGAAAGTCTGACAGGAATTGTGTGGACCTCGAGATGAATCTGTCACCTTGGTTCAATACTCCATATCCCATTTATAGAGATTTTTTATAGAGATTTGACTATATTTATCTCAGCATCAATTACTACGGTATATGTTATTAATTATTTTATAATAAAGGCAGGTAGATGGCAATGCAATGAATTGGAAGAAGATAATGCCTTTTTTTCAATTTCCCTCCAGTTATTATTATGTCATGGTAGAGATGTGCTTAACTGGGAAAAGACATCAACATATTGATGGTTAAACACATACTTCAACCAAGGACTCATCCAACTCTCTCTCTCTCTCTCTCTCTCTGTCCTCTCTCTCTCTCTCTCTCTCATACTTTCACCTCCTTCTCACCAATGCTCACGTTGATCTATGATTCCTATCCCAGAGTGCTTTGCTGACCTAAAAATACCCCTCTATTGTGACCAGATGTCTGCAGGGTAGTGCAGATTTAAAGGGGACCTTCTACATCGTGGGAGAGCCGTCATGCGTACAGTGGCAAGACAAACCTTGCTGTGGACACAATGCACTAGCAGAAAATTACCAATATATCCTTCTCCAACACACGCGGGCAGGCGTGGGCTGTAATTCCTCCTGAGTGGTCGGTTGTCAAAATGAGAGGGGTTGAGTGGTTGAAATGGAGACATACAAAAAAAACCCGGCCAAAGAGAAAGTATTGCACAGTGGCTGAGTACAAGAGAGGATGCAGCAAAATACTTTGGGATTTGAAATGTTACTTCTTCTCAGGCAGTATCAAAACAAGGGGAAAGCAACACAGAGAGTCGTAATGTTGGTATTATAAATGTACAGTATGTATACAGGTTGCAGGTGCCTTAACTACCTGCTGTATGAAAAATCTGTAGTGTCCTATATCCTGTTTTGTATTTCAGGCAACATAATTATATGTTGTCTCTTGTGTCTTCATTAATACCGGTGAACATGATGTGATGGACTATTGTGACAAGCTTGTCAGGCAAGATCCAGATGATAGTCCTGTAGAATACCGTACATCTGGTGTCTTGTTCTAACAAAAGTCCATATCTGACCGACCTGCTCAATTCGGTCTTATGTAGCAAAATTGGATATTGTGTTTTTTACATTGGATAAAAGTAGAGACAGAGCTAGAAATTGCTATATCATACACTACAGTTGAGGAACAATGTGAAAGTAATTCTGCATTGAAAGTTGCTAACTTCTAACATCACTTTTGAGAAAATGGCACTTGAATTTTTGGTAAACCTACTGTAACGGTAGTCCTCCTCCTCTTCAACCGAAGAGGAGGAGTAGTGATTGAACCAAGGCGCAGCGGGTTGTGATGACATATTTATTTACAGAAAAGACGAAAACACGAACTTGACTATAAACTAACAAAACAACAAAACGGAGTAGACAAACCTGGACATGCGAACTTACATAAAACGCAGAACTCACGAACAGGTACACGGCTACAAACAAACGCTACAGTCCCGTGTGGCACGAACATACATACAGACACAGGAGACAACCACCCACAAACAAACACTGTGAAACAACCTACCTAAATATGACTCTCAATTAGAGGAACGCCAAACACCTGCCTCTAATTGAGAGCCATACCAGGCAACCCTTAAACCAACATAGAAACAGACAACATAGAATGCCCACCCAAACTCACGTCCTGACCAACTAACACATACAACAAACTAACAGAAATAGGTCAGGAACGTGACACCTACTGGAGAGCTCTTCTTTGTCTAGAGTCTAGACCCATTCAGAATTGTTCACACCCTCTTAAAGCACCATGTGACTCATTTCAGGAAACTAGGCGTTTGTCGCGCGTCACTACTTCACAGCAGAGCCATTTGAACGTAAACTTTCCATCTGTAAATACAAATACATTTGTTCAATTACGAGCCTAGTTGGATTAGTTACAGAAAAAGACAGGAATCTTCCCGCTAACCATGACTGGCTGAGATAATAGGTGGGGTGGACATGCCGGGAGATGAGTTCGTATTGGTCTGCCATGTGTAGGTAATCCCTTCTAACGCAGCTTTTTTGAAAGACATCACTTAGTAGAACTGCATAAGTGTTGCTCTACAATTTCTGGAAGATCGAGTTTTGAAATCAGTGGAATGCCTAATGGAATTAGAGAATGACAGCGAAGGAGAAAATTCTGCCGTTTGATTGCAAATATGCAGAGAGAGTCAAAAAGAGAACAAACAGACGGCTATTGTACAAAACACCTGTCTTCTGAATGTCATCTTCAAACTAAGGGCAACCATGGCATCCGTGACAGAGAGGGAGAAGTGTCTATCCATGTATACGGGTAAGAGAGTCTACATTTTCAGATGTTACACGTTTCAAATTTAGTCAGAACGTCGTTTTCATTTCAAGTTAAAGCATACTGTTAGCTATCTAGCTAACGTTAGCTGGCTGGCTCGTTAGCTAACGTTACGTGTAGTACTATTATTTGTATCTCAGAGACATTTGCATAGTTATAGCCTAATGTTAGCTAGCTAGCTAACATTGAACCTGATTGTTTAGCTACCTGCCTGTTCATGCAGGGTAGTAACGTTATGAGTTAGGAATATGGTTCATTGTCTAAACATGTCTACACAAAAGACTCATTTCAATAGAATGTTCATGATGTCACTGTGACAACTGTCGATAGACGTAGCTGGTTAATTCGCTCTGGCTATCTACTCCGATTTCAGAGCACTCCCGTCTGAGTGTGCAAGAGAGCAGAATAACTGTCAGTGAATGTTGGCAAAAAAGCATAATTAAATTGTTGTCAGCAGCACAGTCACCAAAGCTCTAGATAACATAAAAACATCCTAACCATGTCTGCTAGGGGAAGTAAAATGGTCAGAGTGAGCTGTTGTCTCATTTGTGTCTGTAAGTAGCTACCTAACGTTAGCCAGTTAGCTTGGGTGCTTGACTGCTGTTGTTAGGTCAGAACGCTTGGGTCAACCCTAGTCCTTGGCCAGAGCATCCAGTGTGCGCTCTGAATTTACAAACGGACAAGCTGACAAAGCTCTGAGTTTATGAACACCTAGAGTGCACTCTGAGCGCATTCTGGCACTCCAGATTGAATTTACAAACACACCATAGCATAAAACCAGCCTTTAGTCTTGAAATCTTTGGTTGATTAGTACATGGCCTCACATGTGAATCCTTATCCCTCTAGGGTACGTGAGACGGTAGCGTCCCACCTCTTCAACAGCCAGTGAAACTGCAGGGCGCCAACTTCAAAACAACAGATATCCCATAATTAAAATTCCTCAAACATACATGTATTTTACACCATTTTAAAGATACACTTGTTGTAAATCCACCCACAGTGTCCGATTTCAAAAAGGCTTTACGACGAAAGCAAACCAAACGATTATGTTAGGTGAGTGCCTATTCACAGAATAACACAGCCATTTTTCCAGCCAAAGAGAGGAGTCACAAAAAGCAGAAATATACATACAATGAATCACTAACCTTTGATGATCTTCATCAGATGACACTCATAGGACTTCATGTTACACAATACATGTATGTTTTGTTCGGTAAAGTTCATATTTGTATCCAAAAATCTCAGTTTACATTGTCGCCTTACGTTCAGAAGTTCCAAAACATCCTTGGATTTTGCAGAGAGCCACATCAATTTACAGGAATACTCATAATAAACATTGCTAAAAGATACAACTGTTATGCATGGAATTTTAGATGCACTTCTCCTTAATGCAACCGCTGTGTCAGATTTCACAAAAGCTTTACGGAAAAAGCAACCATGCAATAATTTAAGTCGGCGCTCAGAGCCCAATCAAAACACAAATATATCCGCCATATTATGCAGTCAACAGAAGTCAGAAATAACATTATAAACATTCACTTACCTTTGATGATCTTCATCAGAATGCACTCCCAGGAATCCCAGTTCCACAATAAATGTTTGTTTTGTTCGATAATGTCCATCATTTATGTCCAAATTCCTCCTTGTTGTTCTAGCGTTCAGTACACTTTCCAAACTCACGAAGCGTGGGCAGGTCCAGCGGAGAGTACGGACGAAAAGTTTAAAAACTTGTATTACAGTCCGTAAAAACATGATAAACGAAGTACTGAATCAATCGGAGTATTCCGTTGTCTTCAGAAGTGCGATGGAACAGAGCTTGCTCTCACGTGAACGCGCATGGTCAGGGCATGTTCAGGTCATGATAGACCTTACTCATTCCCCTCTCCTTTGGCCCCACTTCACAGTAGAAGCATCAGACAAGGTTCTAAAGACTGTTGACATCTAGTGGAAGCCTTACGAAGTGCAACATTACCAATATGCCACTGTATCTTCAATAGGAGCTGAGTTGAAAATCGACCAACCTCAGATGTGTTCTCAGGTTTTTGCCTGCCATATGAGTTCTGTTATACTCACAGACATCATTCAAACAGTTTTAGACACTTCATAGTGTTTTCTATCCAAATCTACTAATAATATATATTTTCAAGCTTTTATGGCTTTGTAGCAGGCCGTTTACTCTGGGCATGCTTTCCATCCAGACGTGAAAATACTGCCCCCTACCCCAAAGAAGTTAACCTCTTTTGGTGCATTAACCGCTAGCGGGACACCTACGACAATATCCGGTGAAATTGCAAAGCGCGAAATTCAAAATACAAAAATCGGAATATTAAACGTTCATGAAAATACAAGTGTCATACATCATTTAAAAGCGTAACTCCTTGTTAATCCAACACCGTTGTCAGATTTCAAAAAGGCTTTACGGCGAAAGCATACCATGCGATTGTCTGAGGACAGCGCCCCACACCAAAATAGTTTTTCAACCAGCACAGGCGTCACAAGATCACAAATAGCGATGAAATAAATCACTTACCTTTGAAGATCTTCCTCTGTTTGCAATCCCAAGGGTCCCAGCTACACAATGAATAGTCGTTTTGTTTGACCTAGTCCTTCTTTATATCCAAAAAGTATGTTTAGTTGGCACCAATGATCTCAGTAATCTACTCGTTCAACAGGCATACAAACGAATCCAAAAAGTTACCGGTAAAGTTCGTCCACACAAGTCAAACTATGTTTCTAATTAATCCTCAGGTACTCTAATATCTAAATAAATTATAATATTTAAGACGGAGAATAGTATGTTCAATAGGGAAGATAAATAACGAAGAGCGCGCACCTCATTCACGCACCAACAAGACTACTTTTCTAATGAGACACCTTGTAGTTCTTCCAACTACTTGCTCAGTTTTCAAAAAACAAGCCTGAAAACCTTTCGAAAGACTGTTGACATCTAGTGGAAGCCATAGGAACTGCAATCTGGGTCCTATCTATTTATATTTCCCATAGGCTGGAACTGAAAAGGCCTGTGACCTAAAAAAAAAAATCTAGATGGATTTTCCTCGGATTTTCGCCTGCCATATCAGTTCGGTTATACTCACAGACATTATTTTAACAGTTTTAGAAACTTCATAGTGGTTTCTATCCAATGCTACCAAGTATATGCATATCCTAGCTTCTTGGCCTGAGTAATAGGTAGTTTACTTTGGGCACGTCAGTCATCCGAAATTCCGAACAAAAAACAGTCTCCAAAACAGGGTTAACCTGTCTGACTCTGGGGTTCCGCTAGCGGAACTCCTCCCACATTCCACTGAAAAGCCAGAGCGCGAAATTCAAAAAATATTTTTTTGAAATATTTAACTCTCACACATTAACAAGTCCAATACAGCAAATGAAAGATACACATCTTGTGAATCCAGCCAACATGTCCGATTTTTAAAATGTTTTACAGCGAAAACACCACGTATATTTATGTTAGCTCACCACCAAATACAAAAAAAGACAGACATTTTTCACAGCACAGGTAGCATGCACAAAACCAACATAACTAACCAAGATCCAACCAAACTAACCTAGAAACAACTTCATCAGATGACAGTCCTATAACATGTTACACAATAAATCGATGTTTTGTTCAAAAAATTTGCATATTTGAGGTATAAATCAGTTTTACATTGCAGCTACCATCACAGCTACCGTCAAAAATAGCACCGAAGCAGCCAGAGTAATTATAGAGACCAACGTGAATTACCTAAATACTCATCATAAAACATTTCTGAAAAATCGATGGTGTACAGCAAATTAAAGACAAACATCTTGTGAATCCAGCCAATATTTCAGATTTTTTAAGTGTTTTACAGCGAAAACACAATATAGCATTATATTAGCTTACTACAATAGCCTACCACACTACTGCATTCATTCATCAAGGCACGTTAGCGATAGCAATAGGCACGTTAGCGTTAGCGAATAAACCAGCAAAATATATTAATTTTCACTAACCTTCATAAACCTTCCTCAGATGACAGTCCTATAACATCAGGTTATACATACACTTATGTTTTGTTCGAAAATGTGCATATTTAGAGCTGAAATCAGTGGTTATACAATGTGCTAACGTAGCATCTTTTTCCCAGAATGTGCGGATATTTCTATTAGACTCTCACCTATTCTGACCAAATAGCTATTCATAAACATTACAAAAAAATACATGTTGTATAGGAAACGATAGATCCATTAGTTCTTAATGCAATCGCAGTGTTAGAATTCTAAAAATATCTTCATTACGACATAAGACTTAGTTATGGTAAGGGAATGCCCAAAACCTGAGCGCAAAGCTACTAGTACACAGTTCGACAGATACATGTAATAGCATCACAAAATGGTTCCTACTTTTGGTGATCTTCCATCCATCAGGGTCCTTTGTCCAGAACCGTCTTTGTTTGGTATTAGAACGTTCTTTTTCCCTCTTGAATTAGCAAGCACACTGGCCAAGTGGCGCGAAGCTATCCTTCCTGAACATATGCAGACAAAGCAACACGCCTAACATCCCGAAAAAATTTCAATAATCTAATAAAACTATATTGAAAAAACATACTTTACGATGATATTGTGACATGTATCAAATAAAATCAAAGCCGGAGATAGTATTCGCCTATAACGACAGTTTTTCAGAAGGCAATAACAGGTCCCTCCACACGCCTTGCAGAAAACAGAAAATGGAGGACACGTCGTTCCAAGAGGATTCATTCCATCTCAGACCGAGATAATCAACTCATTTCTTCTCTCACTTCCTCTTGACATCTAGGGGAAGGTGTATGACGTGCACGTATAGTCATACGTATCATGCCCATTTATAGGCAGGTCCTTGAACAGAACATCGATTTCAGACTTTCCACTTCCTGGTCAGAAAGTGTGCTGCCAAATGAGTTCTGTTTTACCCACAGACAAAATTCAAACGGTTTTAGAAACTAGAGAGTGTTTTCTATCCAATAGTAATAATAATATGCATATTGTACGAGCAAGAATTGAGTACGAGGCCGTTTAAATTGGGCACGATTTTCCCCCAAAGTGAAAACAGCGCCCTCTGTCCTCATATTAAGGTAATTTCTTCTCTGTACATGTCCATATGATTCTGCCTCTTAGAACTGAGGGCGATGTTCCCATTGCTCCACCTGAGCACTGGTCTGACACTGATCTAAACCCATTACTGCACGTCGGTCAGGAAGAAGCAGAGGTTTCTTTGCTTTCCCCAGCAGTTAGCAGCTGCGTCCCTGTCAGAACACACTGGCATCCATGATAAATGACACCATGGGAACGTGAAAGGCCGGGCCCATGACTCACAGGCCTTTGTCTAGCATGCCATTCTGATGTTGATGGCTGTGGATTTGGATGGGAACGCTCACCTCCGGGCAGGAAAGACACAGAGCCACAGAGAATAAAACTGGGAGGCTGAGTGTAACTCTAACAGCCATTTTGTATATGTAAAATAACATGTATATAACATGTTTTGGTACATTTTTTAGTGCTTAGAATTATATGGAAACAGTCACTGTTTTTTATGGTTCATGTTAATATAGAAATTCAATTTGTATTGCTATTGTGACACCTGTTGGCAACCTTTTGGGTTAGGACAGCATTTAAAGGGTTAAACCTAAGATGACAGCAATGTAGACAATTGGAACAGGTGTTTAAGCCTGAATAGAAGATGCCAAGGAGTTACAGTTTTCAACCTCAGTTTTCAACCACCATAACAAAACAAACAAAATGTATCATCCTGGAACTGTGTGACAACCCGAACAAATATTTGTGGGCAATAAATATAATTAACTGCAACTCTCAATGGGGAAATGCATTGAAACCAACCCTGTAAAGGCATCTGTAGAAGTGGCCTAGTTAAAATGTTGGGACATTGTTTAAAGCAACTACAGTACCACTCTTCAGTCCATAACAAATAACAACTTTAGCATTGCTGGATGTGCTCCTAATGCGAGTCAGCCCTGTTCACTGTTTATATGCATTATATGAACAACATTCTGGGTTAGATTTATCAATGATCCATTACTATGCTAATATTATTTGCATAATATTAAAACATACAGCGACTTCATTAGTTAGGGCGACAATAGATATTGACGCTCCTATCCTTCAAATTGTATTTTTGTTTGAACTCCAACAGTGGTATTGCTGAGAGGGATTGTTTACCCATTGTGTGCTTCAAAGTGCAACATGCAACCATTGCACATTATATCCATAAGGAAACAACCAAATGCTCAAAAACAGACATACAGTCAGGTCCATAATTATTGGCAACCTTGTGTGACGATCGTCCTGGAAAGAAGGTGACCAAAACGCAGCGTGGTAAGTGTTCAATGTAATTTAATAAAATAACCTGAACACTGAAACAACAAAAACAACAAAGAGAGTGAACGAAACGAAACAGTTCTGTCTGGTGCAACAACACAAAACAGAAAACACCTACCCACAATACACAGGTGGGAAAAGACGACCTAAGTATGGTTCTCAATCAGAGACAACGATAGATAGCTGCCTCTGATTGAGAACCACAACCGGCCAAACACATAGAAATAAACAACATAGAACAAAAACATAGAATTCCCACCCCAACTCACGCCCTGACCAACCCAAAATAGAGACATAAAAAGGATCTCTAAGGTCAGGGCGTGACAGTACCCCCCCCCCAAAGGTGCGGACTCCGGCCGCAAAACCTAAACCTATAGGGGAGGGTCTGGGTGGGCATCTATCCGCGGTGGCAGCTCTGGTGCGGGACGTGGACCCCGCTCCACCTGGCCCACTTATGTGGCGCCTCTGGAGCGGGGGAACCTCGCCGCTGACCCCGGACTGGGGACCCTCGCAGCGGGCCCCGGACAGGAGGGCGACTCTGGCAGCTCGGGACAGGAGGGCGACTCTGGCAGCTCCGGACAGGAGGGCGACTCTGGCGGCTCCGGACAGGAGGGAGGCTCTGGCGGCTCCGGACAGTAGGGAGACTCTGGCGGCTCCGGACAGTAGGGAGACTCTGGCGGCTCCGGACAGGAGGGAGACTCTGGCGGCTCCGGACAGGAGGGAGACTCTGGCGGCTCCGGACAGGAGGGAGACTCTGGCGGCTCCGGACTGGGGATCGTCGCTGGAGGCTCCGGACTGGGGATCGTCTCTGGAGGCTCCGGACTGGGGATCGTCTCTGGAGGCTCCGGACTGAAGGGCGTCACTGGAGTGGAGAGACAAACAGGAGGCTTCGTGCCATGGATCATCACTGGAGGCTTCTTGCCATGGATCATCACTGGAGGCTTCTTGCCATGGATCATCACTGGAGGCTTCGTGCCATGGATCATCATTGGAGGCTTCGTGCCATGGATCATCACTGGAGGCTTCTTACCATGGATCATCACTGGAGGCTTCGTGCCATGGATCATCACTGGAGGCTTCTTGCCATGGATCATCACTGGAGGCTTCGTGCCATGGATCATCACTGGAGGCTTAGTGCCATGGATCATCACTGGAGGTTTCATGCCATGGATCATCACTGGAGGCTTCGTGCCATGGATCATCACTGGAGGCTTCTTGCCATGGATCATCACTGGAGGATTCGTGCCATGGATCATCACTGGAGGCTTCGTGCCATGGATCATCACTGGAGTGGAGAGACACACAGGAGGCCTGGCTCTGGGAGAAGGCACAGGACTCACCAGGCTGGGGAGACATGCAGGAGGCCTTGTCCTTGGCCGAGGCACCGGATACACTGGGCCGTGGAGGCGCACTGGAGGTCTCGAGCTAAGAGCCTGCACAACCCGTCCTGGCTGGATGGTGATTTTGGCCCTGCACGTGCGGGGCGCAGGCACAGGACGCACTGGAGACACAGTGCGCAGAGCCGGCGCAGGATTACCCGGCCGAGGAGACGCACTGGAGGCCTGGAGAGCAGGGCTGGCACACTCCGTCCTGGCTCGATGCCCACTCTAGCCCGGCCGATGCGAGGAGCTGGGATATAGCGCACCGGGCTAAGAACACGTACTGGAGACACCGTGCGCTCCACCGCATAACACGGTGCCTGACCAGTACTACGCCTGCCACGGTAAGCACGGGGAGTTGGCTCAGGTCTCCTACCTGACTCCGCCAATCTCCTCGTGTGCACCCCCCCAAAAGAATTCTGGGGCTGCCTCTCATGCACGTTTCCTCTAGCCAACTCCTCGTAGCGTCGCCGCTCCGCTCTAGCTGCCTCCAGCTCCTCTTTAGGACGGCGATACTCTCCCGGCTGTGCCCAGGGTCCCTTGCCGTCCAGGATTTCCTCCCATGTCCAGGAGTCCATTCCCACGCTGCTTGGTCCTTTGGTGGTGGGTAGTTCTGTAACGGCCGTCTGAAGAAGAAGGTGACCAAAGCGCAGCGTGGTAAGTGTTTTCTGTCTTTGTGTCTAGAACTGTTTCGTGTTGGTCTATTTTTGTTATTTTGTCTTAGTGTTCTGAGTTAAAATAAATATGATGAACACTTACCACACTGCGCTTTGGTCACCTTCTTCTTCAGACGGCCGTTACACCTTGATAAAGATGAGCAAAAACGACTGTACAAAATAAATAATACAAATACATAGCTACTGTATGCTCCCCCAAAATTTGAAATTATATTATTTTATACTAATAAAAATTGATTTTGTTTAAAAAGTAATACAATAATAAGATAGGGCAAAAAAATATTGGCACCCCTGTTTTCTATACACTATCACCCTTCCCTTGCGAGGATAATGACACAGAGCCTTTCTCTAAAATGTTTATGAGATTGGTGAACATTGGGAGGGATATTCTACCATTCCTCAATAAAGAAAATGTCCAGATCCTTGATATACTTCGTCAGCTCTTATGGACTGCCCTCTTCAATTCAAAATGGAAAACGCATCATACTGTGACACTTAGTTCTATATCTTGAAAACTTGATTGCTGACATGAAAACAATTTGGGACTATACTGTATCAACAGTGGACTAATGAAACAAATACCAAAAGATAGTTTTTGAGAGGTAGTTTCCTTTAAAAGCTGCTCAATGTAACATGCCAGAGGAGTTAGCTAGGGCTCCGAGGCAAGTAAAAATACCCTAAAGTACTACTTAAGTCGTTTTGTAGGGTATCTGTACTTTACTATTTATGTTTTTGACAACTTTTACTTTAACTTCACTACATTCCTAAAGAAAATATTACTCCAAACATTTTCCCTGACAACCAAAAGTGCTCATTACATTTTGAATGCTTAGCAGGACAGGAAAATTGTCAAATTTACGCACTTATCAAGAGAACACCTGGTCATCCCTACTGCCTCTGGCCTGGATGACTCACTAAACACATATGCATGTCTGAGTTTTGGAGTGTGCCCCTGGCTATCTGTAAATGTTTTAAACAAGAAAATGGTGCTGTCTGCTTTGCTTAATATAAGGAATGTTTAATTATTTATACATTTACTTTTGATATTTAAGTATATTTGAGCAATTAGAGTACATTTACTTTTGATACTTAAGTATATTTAAAACCAAATACTTTTAGACTTTTACTCCAGTAGTATTTTACTGGCTGATTTTCACTTTTACTTGAGCAACTTTCTATTAAGGTATCTATACTTTTATACACTGCTCAAAAAAATAAAGGGAACACTTAAACAACACAATGTAACTCCAAGTCAATCACACTTCTGTGAAATCAAACTGTCCACTTAGGAAGCAACACTGATTGACAATAAATTTCACATGCTGTTGTGGAAATTATAGGCAATTAGCAAGACACCCCCAATAAAGGAGTGGTTCTGCAGGTGGTGACCACAGACCACTTCTCAGTTCCTATGGTTCCTGGCTGATGTTTTGGTCACTTTTGAATGCTGGCGGTGCTTTCACTCTAGTGGTAGCATGAGACGGAGTCTACAACCCACACAAGTGGCTCAGGTAGTGCAGCTCATCCAGTACATCAGGAGACGTGGAGGATGCCGTAGGAGGGCAACAACCCAGCAGCAGGACCGCTACCTCTGCCTTTGTGCAAGGAGGAGCACTGCCAGAGCCCTGCAAAATGACCTCCAGCAGGCCTCCTGATGTACTGGCTTGTCTCCTGGTAGCGCCTCCATGCTCTGGACACTACGCTGACAGACACAGCAAACCTTCTTGCCACAGCTTGCATTGATGTGCCATCCTGGATGAGCTGCACTACCTGAGCCACTTGTGTAGGTTGTAGACTCCGTCTCATGCTACCACTAGAGTGAAAGCACCGCCAGCATTCAAAAGTGACCAAAACATCAGCCCGGAAGCATAGGAACTGAGAAGTGGTCTGTGGTCACCACCTGCAGAATCACTCCTTTATTGGGGGTGTCTTGCTAATTGCCTATAATTTCCACCTTTTGTCTATTCCATTTGCACAACAGCATGTGAAATTTATTGTCAATCAGTGTTGCTTCCTAAGTGGACAGTTTGATTTCACAGAAGTGTGATTGACTTGGAGTTACATTGTGTTAAGTGTTCCCTTTATTTTTTTGAGCAGTGTAGATAGTATAAAGTACACAATGTACTGTGTAGGCTGGATAATATTAACTGTATAAACTGTCTGTTTGTAAAATGTTACATGAACTGAAGTTGTTCAAAATAGTAATGTTTGATTGTCTTTGAAGGTAAAACTAGCTGGCATTTAAAATAGCGTGGCTTCGATTGAATGCAGCTAAACAATCAACACAAAATGCCTGAAGTCGATATGTGGGTGTAATGAGGGAGTCCGGCTCTAATCTATTGTATCTGTCAATTTGACAATTTGATTACAAATATAGAATTTAAATTTGCTCTCTGACTGCCAACAGCTTTCCCAAGTGCCGAATCATCATTGTCTTATGAAGAAGAAAACAAATGATAACAATATACTGCATTGTTGATGACGATCCAACGTACAAGTACTGCCGTGGAGAATCCGGATGAGGAAACGATCAAGGGAACTGGCGTGGGAGTGTGCGAGGGGAAGGGTCGGTGAGTGTGGGAGTTTGTCACTCACGTCTGACATGAGATGTCGGCGGTCGTGGTGCATGCAGCATTGCTCTTGACAAAGAGGTTCGACACCTGTCAAAGTAGTGCTCTACTTATAACTCCCTGATGGTGCTGCAGTGCTGTGATATTTTTAAGAGAATATATTGCCTTGGCAGTAGCTACAATATCTTATCCCAACTCAGTATAACACTGGAATACTGGCAAAGACCAGGATAACACAAATACTTATCCTCTTTAATGTTAATTACAACCTCTGAGTCTAATTAATGAAATGACTGAGGTGGCTGATGTATTTAATCAAACTATAATTAACATGGTAATACTGAAGAGGTGGAGCCAACTCCACGCGCATGGCTACCTGCAGAACGATTCAGCTCAGTTGAGAGAAGCACTTTGAAAGCCAGGCAAGTTTCAAAGCAAGCCTGCTCCAAGTGTCTGACAGGCATAGAAAAGTAAGATCAGGAGTTTGAAATTCAATCACCTGGGATAATGATCAGTACATGCTGCAAGTGACTTAGAATAGATTCTGGAACAGTTAATGTCTTATCTAATAATCAAGATTTGTATGTAAAATAAATGAAAACAATCACATTCTGGGTAATTACAGTGCCTTCAGAAGGTATTCACACCACTTGACTTTTCCCACATTTTGTCGTGTTACAGACTGAATTTAAAATTGATTAAATTGAGATGTTTTGTCAGTTGCCTACACAACAATGTTTTTATTAATACAAAATGAAAGGCTGAAATGTCTTGAGTCAATAGGTATTCAACCGCTTTGTTATGGCAAGTCACATAATAAGTTGCATGGACTCACTCTATGTGAAATACTAGTGTTTAACATTTTTTTTAATGATTAGCTCATCTCTGTACTCCACACATACAATTACCTGTAAGGTTCCTCAGTCGAGCAGTGAATTTCAAACAGAGATTCAACTAGAAAGACCAGGGAGGTTTTCCAATGCCTCGCAAAGTGTATATGGGTGATAAAAAAAAAAGCATTAAACATTGAATATCCCTTTGAGCATGGGGAATTCATTATTAATTACTCTTTGGATGGTGTATCAATACACCCAGTCACTACAAAGATACAGGCATCCTTCCAAACTCAGTTGCCGGAGAGGAAGGAAACCGCTCAGGGATTTCACCATGTGGCCAATGGTGACTTTTAAACAGTTACAGAGTTTAATGGCTGTGGTAGGAGAAAACTGAGGATGGATCAAAAACATTGCAGTTATTCCAAAATACTAACCTAAATAACAGAGTGAAAATAAGGAAGCCTGTACAGAATAAAAATATTCCAAAACATGCATCCTGTTTGCAACAAGGCACTAAAGTAATACTGAAAAATAAAATGGCAAAGCAATTCACTTTTTGTCCGGAATACAAAAGTGTTATGTTTGGGGCAAATCAAATACAACACATTACTGAGCACCACATTTCAAAAACATGTTTTCACTTTGTCATTATTGGGTATTGTGCGTAGTAGGCTGAAACAAAACATCTATGTAATCCGTTTTGAATTCAGGCTGTAACACAACAAAATGTAGAATAAGTCAAGGCACTGTATGTTGGTGTAATGTCAAAGTCATTTCATTCCTTGTGAACTCATTTCTGTTTTGTAAATTCTTAAGCATTATGGTTAAATATCAACCGAACTGAAGCAACCACTGTGATAGAAGGATGGAACCCAGGACTTCATGTTCCAGTACTTACATTGACCACACCACAATCTCCCTACATTAGGAGGGAAATCGTTTCAAAGATAAAAAGTACACCTCACCTTATATAGCCATGTGTGGCTAGATTTAGTGCACAGTCCAATTAACCTCCCAACTTTGAGGGATAATAAAAAAATCTCTACCAAACGTTACATATCAACAATAAACGTATGTCCTGGCGCAACACATCTCAGCCAACCCATTTCATCCTACTACTTTACCATTCAAAGTGAGCTTAACTCATGCTGGTAAGAAAACCTACGGTGCAGCAGAAATGGCATCCTGCTAAGTTTAAAGGATCATTGGAAGCCATGTGGGAACATGAATTTCATCCTCACCGAGCAAGATAGTAGGCAGGGGCGTGTACCAATTTAGTAGGCAAGTCAATTAAGCCAATTTGACATATAAGGCCATGGTAATGCTGTTCCTGCGTAAAAATATTAATGAGCAATTGGAAACTGAAAAGGCTGTTCTGGAGTCAGAAACTGAATCGTGCAGACATTGATTATTCAAATGAGTCTCAGTGGGTGCATATCTGTGCGGCTCAAAGTATAACTCCATGTAACGGAGGTGTCACATTAGATATACAACGAAAGAATCCTGCCTATTTATCAAATGCATAGAAAAGCTCCTGAGCTTTTCTTGGCTGTGACACATTGTAAACACCAGATTTTGCAGTATCTAATACTCCGTAACAGGTGGGGCATGAAGTGGCATGTTCCTCTTTTATTGCTGGGGGGCAATGAAATTAAATGGTGAATAGTGCACCTGTCACACTAAATAAGCGTTGTTAGCGTTACTTGCCACCTGTCATCTCGACTGACGTTCAGCTTTTACCACAACATCCCTGCTCTGTATGCTAGTGCTATCTTTAATCTTGTGCACCCAGAACTAAAATCTTCCAGAATTGCGGCAGATGCTCGATTAAGTTCGGGAGGGAAGATGTGTTATAAAATATACTAAGGAGACGAGCGATGTCTCCGCGCCACTAATCAGAAAATCTTAGCCAGTTTCGGGCAAGTCTATTGGCCAAATGTCCCACACCCTTACTACATTTGAAAGATGCTAAGACCTACGAAATCGGGAGTTGTCGGAATGATCAGTGACCCAAAAAATCTGTATACCGGAACAAGGTTCCTCGTTAGTCGCTGCATCCCACAGTCTTTTGGCAGACGCCACTACCATTTACGTTATGTGCATCTGTCCACAAGAGATTATCTTAGAAAAATGCTGGACTATGTAGCTAGCATCCATACAATTCCCAAGACCTGTATGTGCCTTTGATCTAAACTGGGCACTTAGTTAGACAGGCACATTGTGGAATAATCAGTCATGCTGTAATTATTATGGTCGATGCAAATTCAAGTGAAATGGGACATTATCCTTCTGTTGGGTTTGTTTTCCTTCAACACACATGACAGCAACAATGACAGTGAGGCCTTTAATATGTGACTTAACGCCTGTCAAGTGAGCAGTGCAGTCATGGAAGGTGAATAGCAACTCTCCCAGTTTTTTTATTGTATTGCTTCAACCGAGCGAGAGGCTAGCAGGCACTAATTACACAGTTATGATGTCAGACACAGCTAATAGTTAGTAGACAGAGAGAGAGCTCCATCGCAATGTGATGGATAGCAGTGGCGTGCCGTGGGCCTGGGGCCTGGGCCTTCAGTTAGGTACTACACAGTCCCACCCGAATTAATCCACCTCTTATTACCATCATTATGATGCCATGGCTCTAGACACTATACATTTAGACAGAAACGCAGTATAACCAGGCGTTGCGTCACCTTGAAATTGACAAATTGACATTTTTGTGTTTATGTGACAAACAGTGTTTACCCAAAAACATGACACAATCAATGAGTCTTTGCAATATTTCCCTTCACCTTTTCATTGTGCAGCACCGTTGCCCTGCGCGCTTGTTAGTTGAGCTGTAGATCCATTCCGGTGTCCCCAAAAGTTTTCAAAAGCACAATTGCTTGTAAGTGCCCAGCCGTACTTTGGTGTCTCGTTGCTGCCTTGGTTAGACAACTCAAGTGTGCAAAGCCAGTGTGGCTCCAAACACCAAATCGATCACTTGCAAATAATAGGCATTCCCAGCAGTACAGTTTGCAGTGCTTCTCGGAGCCTGTGAGCCATTGACAGCGCTCGTAGTTGAAACTTTGAAAGTGGCTTTGATGGGTTACAGCAGCGCTATCTGTGGAGCGAACCAGTAAAACCCGATGTCTGTTCAATCCGACGTCTGTTGCGGCCATAAACAATTGACAGCGAAGCAGCCTTGGTGGAAGTTAGGGCATTCATCATTCCTGCGCTACACGGAGCAGAGCTGTTGTGTGACAGGCTTTGTGGCGGGCTTTGTGGCGTCGGGCGACCTCTCCTTACAATGTCTAACTTTTCTTGAAAAGTTCATCTTGAGAATGGCGTTATAATTATATCCTCGACCAAATCGATATCTTCTCCTCCTTCCGCCATTGTGGGTTGAAAAAACAGCTTAGGTAGTACGCAAATTAATTTGTTTATCAAATTCAGTTTCCTAGATCTGCATAGACCTGCCCATAGGACCTGCCTCTCAATATTGGTAATCCAATCAAAAGACGTGCACGGACTACGCCTGCTAGCTGGCTCCTGTGTAACACTGGAGCCAGCTAGCAGGCGTACAATAGCCAACTCTAAAGCTGATTGGTTGACACTAAATTTGAATTTCCATTCACTATAAGCTACAAGCGCCCGCACTGTTGATTCTGAAGGCCTGAGGGCAGATTTTAGACCCCTGGCAACACATGATGGCTGAATATGATTGGATAAAAGATCTAACATAAAGACCAGCCCTCCAAATCTCAACCTGGGACTGGAAGCAGTGCAACCAAGAGGAAAGCTATGAAATGAAGAGTATAACTCTTACTCTGGGGAATAATTTAATACATATTTGTGGGAAAATATATTTAAAAAAATAAAAAAATAAAAAAAAGTTTAGGCCAGCAGAGAAGGCCTTGCAGGCCCTGACGGCCCACCACTGATGGATAGAAACACATGGGGAAATACTATGCTTGTGTTTCACCATGCTCACAGTATCTTAGCCCTTTTTTCCATGGCAATCACGACAGGGCCCAGGACCCCCTCTCTCTGTCTCACCATCGATCGCCCATTTGATGGCTCTGATTGTAACGCCAGCCCCCTCTCTGCCTATCACTCATTTTAATCATGCCTACGCAGGCATACCACTACGGATGCCTGTCATGTAGCGCACCAGCAGACGCTAATTTCGCCCAGGTACATAAAACCCCAGTAATTAAGCGGTCTCAGAATTGATGAGAAAAGATGTGTAAGATGTCAAGAAGCTTCTCATTCCAATGAAGGGGGTATGGTATAGAAGATTAGTGGGAGGTCTACACGAAACCCAGCACCAAAGGGGTTTGAAACAAGGACACTACTTGTACTTAAACTTGGGAGCAATTTTTTTCACCGCTCAGGGGAGTATGTACAGCTGACATGGCATTGTCCCTCCACAGTTAATGAATAAGCATTTAACACACAATAAAGAAACAGGATTCAGATTAGAGTGCCTACAGCTACCACAGTCGCTTCCACATACAGTTCAGCTCCGAGTACATCTGGGAACAATAGCTGACTGGCTGACTGTTCTCTAGTGTGCACAGAGGGAGGACATCCAATCAACTCCTGTACTGGAGCTGCTCCTTTATATACAGTCAGTGTGAAAGTCATTTTAATGAATTTTAGTGACATTTATTTGACTTTTTGGTGCCCTGCACGCACAGTTTGTCCCAAAAGCATCTCTCGTCAGAGCAAAATAAGCCAGGTAATTTGGTTTAAATTCCCATTGAGGCTGGTGTCGTCATAATGGGGATGCCTCTTTAGGTTGATATTACATTTTCTCACTCACCTTCCTAATGAAAACGAATACATACAAATGTGCCCTCGGATTGAAGGAAATAGAGGGTTTCATTTCACACTCTTCTGACAATGTAAGAATTCATGTTCATAGTAGTGATGCGTATCTCTCCATGAGGATGCTAATGAACACCTTTAGTTTTGTAACTTTAAACACAGGTGATCATATCTATTTGTGCATTCATCTTATGATGGATAATGGTCCCAAATAGTGCTAATGAGAGACATGAGAAGACTCTCCGATGTGCTTGGATGACAAATTGCTCGACAAGAATTGTGATGCTCCTAACAACTCTGTTGGCAACTAGTCCCACGGAGCCATATACACGATTCAATTAGGCCCCATTAATCTTCTAACAGAACATAATTAAACAATTAATCACAACCTTACGCGGACATGACTATGTAGCCTCCCCCTTGATATTCTTGTCTTCAAGGAGTCTTTCAAGCCCAATTAATCAATTCCACTAAGTACGCTGCACCGGTGGAAAAACCAAGGTGTGGATGGAGACAAAGAGTACTGACGAGATAAGAAAATAACTGTTGATGTGTGAACATAGGAAACGTTCTGCCTAGCCCTCTTTACTTAATTGCAAGTTACTAATATACTGTAGCTGTTTATTCCTATGATAAGTTTGGTATTCATCTGGGTAAAAAGGTAAAACCTCAGTAATCTCGAACTAGGTCATTCCGAGGCAATCCAGTGTGAATGTGGCATAATTCGATTTTCAACACAGGCATGTGCAATCAATACTGTAGTGAGTTATTGAAGAGTGCACAATGAATAAAGTGTAAGTGTAAGATGCTATGCATGATGTCAGAGCTCTGGCTCTGTGCTGCACAGCGCTGTATGAAGCGCAGAAAAGACAATGCCCCATCCATCCCGCTAATTGGGCAAAAAATGTTCTTGTCTGAGTGAGGGAAACGCGGAAAGATGAGATGTTGAAGATTATAATAAATACCTCTTTGATCTCATACAAGCAAGCCAAAACACCGGTGAGTCCAAATGAACAAGCTTCAAATCATGCCCACCTGACCCAGATTGCGATTTATAATGGACCGTTTTTGGATTGCGTAAGCAACAACAGTAATTGTCTGTTGGCAGGGATGCAGGGTTGAGTTCCAAACAAAACAACCACAAGTATTGCTTGCTCTAATTCCTCAGTGGCACAGCTCGGAGAGCTCCAAAAAGTACTTTATAGTTCAAAACTCTTCTTTGAGTCATAAAAGTGCATTGAAATTAATTAAGACTCTGCACACATTGGAGAGATGTGTGGCACTTGGAGACAGCAGTTAGTCCTCTCACTCAAGGAGTAGTCTTTATTATGTTACTGAATGTATCCAGAGTATTTTCAGATTTCGTTATCAATAAATGCAGTGAAAAGTACAGTAAATGTAAAATGCACATAACATCGACAGTGTAATGTTTGGATTCAGACTGTCAGGTGAACTGTTGTGTATATGCCTTTGGTCTAATAATTTTCCCATTATCTCCAAAATGTTTCCTTTCAATTGCTACTGTAGCATGGTTACATATTGACCAATATGGCCAAGCTTTAAATGACGTTCAGCTAATAAAGGCTTCATAAAGCCTTCTTAAGCACTACATAAATGTGCTACAAAGCATCCATAACTGTATTTCATGCTTTATAAAGGGTTAATAAATGTGGTTTTAACTGTGTGCCATAATCACCAATATCAAATGTGACATAACCCACTATGTCGAATATGATATAAACATGTGCTTCATAAAGGGTGACATGGTGTGTTGAAGGTTAACATATGCTTTAAAGTGATGTCATGTTAGTCACATAACACCTAATCTCATTCCCAGACACTTCCGCCCCAAATGTGCAGTAGGTCTGGTGAACCAACGCATCAATCTTGGCCTTCAAGAAGATAAATTGTGGAAATGAGCAGGGTTTAGCAAATATATGACTGTTTGACTGTGTTGGGTAGTGACGATGACAAATACTTTACTCAGTAAGGTCACTCCTATAGAATTCCATGGTCACTATCACTAAGGCCAACTTCAAATGGCCTATATGTGCTGTGTCTGCAATAGCCGCGGACGATTTTACACCAAGAAACACTTACCTCAATCAAAGTCCCCAACCTAAATACATTGACAGTGTACTTTTCTGGAAGTTACATGTTCCTCAGTACCAGTGGTGTAAAGTACTTAAGTAGTTTTTTGGGGTATCTGTACTTTACTATTTATATTTTTGACTTTGACTTTTACTTCACTACATTCCTAAATAAAATAATGTACTTTTTACTCCATACATTTACCCTGACAACCAAAAGTACTCGTGACATTTTAACAGGAAAATGGTGCAATTCATGCTGTTTAAAAAATAAATATATTTCACCTTTATTTAACCAGGTAGGCAAGTTGAGAACAAGTTCTCATTTACAATTGCGAACTGGCCAAGATAAAGCAAAGCAGTTCGACACATACAACAACACAGAGTTACACATGGAGTAAAACAAACATAGTCAATAATACAGTAGAAAAATAAGTCTATATACAATGTGAGCAAGTGAGGTGAGATAAGGGAGGTGAAGGCAAAAAAGGGCCATGGTGGCGAAGTAAATACAATATAACAAGTAAAACACTGGAATGGTAGATTTGCAGTGTTAGAATGTGCAAAGTAGAGATATAAATAATGGGGTGCAAAGGAGCAAAATAAATAAATACAGTAGGGAAAGAAGTAGTTGTTTGGGCTAAATTATAGATGGGCTATGTACAGGTGCAGTAATCTGTGAGCTGCTCTGACAGCTGGTGCTTAAAGCTAGTGAGCTAGTGATATCACTTATCAAGATAACATCCCTGGTCATCCCTACTGCCTCTGATCTGGCGAACTCACTAAACAAAAAAGCTTCAATTACAAATTAATGTCTGAATGTTGGTGTGCCCCTGGCTATCCGTAAATAATAAATTAATAAATAAACATTTGTGCTGTCTTGTTTGCATAATATAACGAATTTTAAATGATTAATACTTTTACTTTGATACTTAAGTATATTTAAAACTATATACTTTTAGATTTTTACTCAAGTAGTATGTTACTGGGTGACTCACTTTTACTTGTCATTTTCTATTAAAGTATCATTACTTTTACTCAAGTATGACATTTTAGTACAACTACACAGTACACACTGTACTTTCTATGAAGTCAGACACATTTGGTCATTTATAACACATACAGTGCATTCGGAAGGGGATTTAGGCCCCTTGAATTTTTCCAATTATGTTACTTACAGCCTTACTCAAAAATGTATTTAATTATTGTAACGAACGTCTACTTCGTCCTCCTCCTCAGACGAGGAGAGGCGAGAAGGATCAGAAGACCAATATGCAGCGTGGTAGTTTGAAGACATAATGATTTATTTAACAGAACCGAAAAACACGATGAACACTTGATAAATTACAAAACAACAAAACGACGTAGACAGACCTGAACTGGAGCACTTACATAAACACGAAGAACGCACGAACAGGAACAGACTACATAAACGAACGACAAAACGAAACAGTCCCGTGTGGTAAAACATACAGACACAGGAGACAACCACCCACAACAAACAATGTGAAACAACCTACCTTAATATGGCTCTCAATCAGAGGAAACGTAAACCACCTGCCTCTAATTGAGAACCATATCAGGTAACCCATTAACCAACATAGATACACATAACATAGAATGCCCACCCCAACTCACGCCCTGACCGACTAAACACATACAAAACAACAGAAAACAGGTCAGGAACGTGACAATTATCTTTTCCCCTCATCAATCTACACAATACCACATAATGACAATGCAAAAACAGGTATCTAGAAATGTTGCAAATTCATAGAAAAAAAATGAAATATCAGATCTTACATAAGTATTCAGACCCTTTATTCAGTACTTTGTTGAAGCACTTCTGGCACCAATTACATCCTCGAGTCTCCTTGGGTATGACGCTACAATTTAATTTAATTTAACTAGGCAAGTCAGTTGAGAACAAATTCTTATTTACAATCACAGCCTATGAACATTGTGTTAACTGCCTTGTTCAGGGGCAGAACGACATATTTTAACCTGTCAGCTCGGGGATTAGATCTAGCAACCTTTCGGTTACTGGCCCAACGCTTTAACCCCTAGGCTACCTGCCGCCCCGAGCTTGGCACACCTGTATTTGGGGATTTTCTCCCATTCATCTCTGCAGATCCTCTCAAGCTCTGTCAGGTTGGATGGGGAGCGTCGCTGAACAGCTATTTTCAGGTCTCTCCAGAGATGTTCGATCGGGTTCAAGTCCGGACTCTGGATGGGCCAGTCAAGGACATTCAGAAACTTGTCCCGAAGCCACTCCTGCATTGCCTTGGCTGTGTTCTTAGGGTCTTTGTCCTGTTGGAAGGTGAACCTTCGCCCCAGTCTGAGGTCTTGAGTGCTGTCGAGCAGGTTTTCATCAAGGATCTGTACTTTGCTCTGTTCATCTTTCCCTCAATCTTGACTAGTCTCCCACTCCCTCAATCTCTGAAAAATATCCCACAGCATGATGCTGCCACCACCATGCTTCACCGTACTTGACGATCGGTGCCAGGTTTCTTGCAGACGTGACGCTTGGCATTCAGGCCAAAGAGTTCAATCTTGGTTTCATCAGACCAGAGAATCTTTAGGTGCCTTTTGGCAAACTCCAAGCAGGCTGTCATGTGCCCTTTACTGAGTAGTGGATTCCGTCTGGCCACTCTACCATAAAGGCCTGATTGGTGGAGTGCTGCAGAGATGGTTGTCCTTCTGGAAGGTTCTTCCATCTCCACAGAGGAAATCTGGAGCTCTATCAGAGTGACCATCGGGTTCTTGGTCAACTCCCTGGCCGTTCTACGAAGAGTCTTGGTAGTTCCAAAATTCTTCCATTTAAGAATGATGGAAGCCACTGTGTTCTTGGGCACCTTCAATGCTGCAGAATTGTTTTGGTAGCCTTCCCCAGATCTGTGCCTCAACACAATCCTGTCTCTGAGCTCTACGGACAATTCCTTTGACCTCATGGCTTGGTTTTTGCTCTGACATACACTGTTATCTGTTGGACCTTATATACACAGGTGTGTGCCTTTCCAAATCATGTCCAATCAATTAATTTACCACAGGTGGACGCCAATCAAGTTGTAGAAAAATCTGAAAGATGATCAATGGAAACAGGATGCACCTGAGCTCAATTTCGAGTGTCATAGCAAAGGGTCTGAATACTCATGTAAATAAGTTATTTGGTAAATGTGCTTTGTGATAATGGGGTATTGTGTGTATATTGATGAAGACATTTTTTAATAAGGCTGTAAGGTAACAAAATGTGGAAAAAGTCAAGGGGTCTGAATACTTGTACATAAATGCCTTGAATTATATGATACAAGACTTACTATAACGTCAGACACTTTTGGTCATTCATAACACATACATTAAGGCTTAATGATGTGAACACAAATGTATTAACACATAGGGAATTATCACTAACAGCTAAAACATTATAGACATGTTTAAAAAGTACATTTCCTTTTATTTGTACATTTCTAAAACAATACAAATACTTTAAGTTTCAAAACGTTCAGCAATGTAATTACATTGAATGTTACACAGGGCTACGAATAGTGTAGCTTGTCCCTGAGCTGACGGACGAATGGTTCTTGCCTCTCTTCCTGCTGGAGGTACTGCATGTTGGTTCCAAACTTAAAAGTAACATCAAAGAAAGTTAGCAGGTCTGTTAGGAAATACCTTTGGTACATCATCTGGATAAGGGCATTTCTGTGCTGTGCCAGAAACTCTAAATGGGAAGATAGGAAACTCCATTCATTTTGTATTATTATATTCCTCATCATTTACAAATCTCATGACGTGACTGAGACATGGATGTATCTAGGGGATTTGTATTTACCTAGCTACATTTCGGGTGAGACATCACCAAAATTATTTTAGATACAGTATGTAATCTAACTCAACAATTAGCTTACTACTACAAACTAATTTCAATTACAAAGAATAAAGCTTAATCTCTGAAGGATCCCCTCCTTTTACAATTTTTTTGTCTAAAATGACATACCCAAATCTAACTGCCTGTAGCTCAGGCCCGGAAGCAAGGATATGCATATTCTTGGTACCATTTGAAACTAAACATTTTGAAGTTTGTGGAAATGGGAAAGGAATGTAGGAGAATATAACACATTAGATCTGGTAAAAGATAATACAAAGGAAAAAACTACTGTTTTTTGTATTTTTTTTGTACCATCATCTTTGAAATGCAAGAGAAAGGCAATAATGTATTATTCCAGCCCAGCTGCAATTAAGATTTTGGCTGCAATTAAGATTGCATTTCTGTTAAAAATGTTGCATGAAGACATCCGTAATGTGACTAATTTGTTTATTATTACTAACTTTTCATGTTCAAAACTGTGCACTCTCCTCAAACAATAGCATGGTATTCTTTCACTGTAATAGCTACTGTAAATTGGACAGTGCTGTTAGATTAACAAGAATGTAAGCTTTCTGCCAATATCAGATATGTCTATGTCCTGGGAAATGATCTTGTTACTTACAACCTCATGCTAATCACATTAGCCTTTGTTAGCTCAACCATCCCGTGGAAGGGACACAAATCCCAAAGAAGTTTTAACTTACTTGTTTCGCTGTCTGGTGGCAGCACAAGTGGGGCATTTGATTTGCAAACTCGTCAAAACATTAACAATGATTGACATTTGTATTACATTTGGGTTTTAAAACATATTTCAAGGACAAGTAAATGTTTACGTATTGGTGGTCCCGGGAATCGAACCCAATATCCCGGCATTGCAATGCTCTACCAAGATGCATGACAGGGTTATAAATGCTTTTTGAAGCCTCTATTTAATATGCTTTGTAAGGCCTTTATTAAGCAATGCTTATGCCACCCTTTTGAAAGCACAGGTTTATGTCACATTTGACATTGGTGGTTATATCACACATTTTCTACCACATTTATGAACCAATTATAAAGCATGACATAAGGTTATAGATGATGTGTAACACATCTATGTAGCGTTTATGGCTATATGAATGCTTTACGAAGCCTTTATAAACTGAACATCTATTTAATTATAGCGGGACCCACAATAGAAGGTAATTTATGATTGAGCCACCATATGCAGCATTTACCGTGAATGAAGTCTCCGCTAAGATGGGAACATTGCCTAGGGTTGAATGACGGGTTGAATAGAGCCATGACATTTTTATATCGCACGTGTCGTGTAAAACATAAATAACATATTGGATGCCTAAGTTGCAACCTATCACTTTCAGTTCCGAAGGGACGGGGGAAGGCACACAGACGATCTGCATAGGAATTAGAAAGTGAGTCACCTTCTATTCAACTGATGCATTGAACTCGAACAGACTTTTCTCCAGCAATTGATTTGATTGTGATTCATTACAATGTTTGGTTGAAATAACTCTCACCTACTACAAGAACACCATGCTTGCTATTGAATATTAATGTTGTGCTACTTCCACCCCAAAATAGATGTTAGCATGAGTGACCTATTCACTTATAATATCCCCATAACTTTGTGGTTCTCCCTAATGTATTTTGAGGCAGTTTTTATTCTGAGTCAAATTGTAGGTGGTAATACAATAGAACTGTAAAGTATCTGGCTTTGTAGTCCATTGTGAGACAATTATGCAGGTTCTCAAGGACTTCTTCCCCATAATGACAGTCTGCACTTCTGTGAAGCCTGGGAGTACTGTTGGAGCGGGAAACAGATTCTTCATGTGTTTCCATTCCCTGGCACATGTTCTGTTGAGGGAGCTTGGACAAGATGGCAGGGGGGAGAGAGGGAAGGGGAGGAAGTGGGGTGGTGAGGACGCCGGAAGCCTGCAAATGCCTGTCCGGGAATGGCGGATGGGTTCCGGAGTTCCGGTGGCTTGCGGCAAGGAGATATCAAAGGACCGGAATGGATCTGAATACTAATTTCTCAATCTGTCAGTCACTGGGCCAATCTGCCGCTACCACCACCACTCCCCACCTCCCCCTCTATCACCACCTTACGTACTTTCCTCTGTCTCTCTCTCTGGCCTGACAGGTAAGTCGTCGGAAGACCGTGGGACGAGGTGGTCGTAACATTTTCAAATCCGTCAATAACCTGAATGTCGAGGAGACCCCCAAAAAATTGCTCACGCCAGCCTTACAAATTCCCTTTTTACAGTAGTAATTATTCATCTTTATACGTGTCCAGACACCTGCATTGAGAAATTGTGAAGGTAGGTGAGATATGCCTTTCACTTTTTGACAGTCAGCCTGAAAACTGACTGCAAACCACTTCTATTGGGGTACTTGAGAAATTATAACTCTATCCCTCTGAAGGGAATGTTAAAGAGGTAGCTATTCCTCTTGTTGTTCTGGCACACAGCATAATCCACTCCAAGGCATGTCTGTTAGCCTACTGATGCTTAGCAAATGAGAGATACGGTATGTCAGGCAATGACAGTGATTTTCAGCACTATAAGTTTCCACCCACGCCCTGCAATCCAGACCCACAGCCTCGTGTCTTTGTGTCTGTGTATGGAGAGAGATGGGACCACAGGGTATGTATTCATATGTATGTGCATGTGGATGCGTGTAGAGGGGTGTGCAGTTTGGAGGCAGAACAAGCATATTCATTTCAGTAGATGACTGCTCCTCAGTACAGTGTGTATGCGTCTGAATGATAAGGGAGAGGTGTGTACGTGTTGGGAGTGCAGTGCGATGTTGGGCTGCCTTGTCCCCAAGGGTGAAATGGACCCAGCAATCCTCATACTCGCTCATTCACCGTCACAGCGATAAAAATAACACATCAACGTGCCGTAAACAGATGGCGCAAATCTTCCGCTCCAAACGAAGCACACTGCTGTCAACACTAAATTAGACTGAGACGGAAAACAATTAACCTGAACCTATGGAGGTCTCACAGAGAACACACAGTATTAAGGATAATGAAAATGAAATTCATTAATGTTCTTCTTTCATTGACATTTGTTTTGAGTGTTATTATTTGTGTCATTATCGCAAGCAAATGTTTTATTCATTTTTTTGGTAAAGGAAGTCATAATAACACCCAGTAAATGGCAATAGCAATTAATACATGTGAAAAACATTGTTATTGATGCATGACTCCAAGGTGTAGCACATATGCAGTTGATACGTCCTCTCTTATTTAGACGTCAAAGGGATCTTTCGGTCATCAGATCCTGTGTCACGCCCTGACCTTAGAGAACCTTTTTATGTCTCTATTTTGGTTTGGTCAGGGCGTGAGTTGGGGTGGGCATTCTATGTTTTGTGTTCTATGTTTTCTACTTCTTTGTGTTTGGCCGGGTGTGGTTCTCAATCAGAGGCAGCTGTCTATCGTTGTCTCTGATTGAGAACCATACTTAGGTAGCCTTTTCCCACCTGTGTTTGGTGGGTAGTTGTTTTCTGTTTTTGTGTCTGCACCAGACAGAACTGTTTTGCTTTCGTTCTCCTGTTTGTTGTTTTTGTTCGATTAGTTTTTTTTTTATTAAATCATGAACACTTTAAACGCTGCACCTTGGTCCACTCTTCCTTCAGCCCATGAGAAGCGTTACAGAACTACCCACCACCAAAGGACCAAGCCGCGTGGTAAAGAGGACTCCTGGACATGGGAGGAGATCCTGGAGGGTAAGGGACCCTGGAGGCAGGCTGGGGAGTATCGCCGTCCACGGGAGGAACTGGAGGCAGCTAAGGCAGAGCGGCAACATTATGAGGGAACACGGCTGGCAAGGAAGCCCGAGAGGCATCCCCCAAAAAAATTGTGGGGGGGGGGGCACACGGGGAGTGTGGGAGAGTCAGGTAGTAGACCTGAGCCAACTCCCCGTGCTTACCGTAGCGAGCATGGGACTGATCAGGCCCCGTGCTATGGGGTGATGCTCACGGTGTCAAGGCGGAGCATTCACAGGCCGGTGTGCTCGGTGCCAGCGTCCCGCATTTGCCGGGTGGAAACTGGCATTCAGCCAGAACAAGTGGGGTCAGCTCTGCGCTCGAGACCGCCAGTGCGCCTCCACGGCCCAGTGTATCCGATGCCTCGGCCAAGGAAGAGGCCTCCTGGATGTCTTCCCAGCCTGGTGAGTCCTGTGCCTGTTCCCAGAACCAGGTCTCCTGTGTGTCTCCCCAGCCCAGTGAGTCCAGCGTCGCCCTCCTGTCCGTGGCTGCCAGCGTCGCCCTCCTGTCCGTGGCTGCCAGCGTCGCCCTCCTGTCCGGAGCTGCCAGAGTCTCCCTCCTGTCCGGAGCTGCCAGAGTCTCCCTCCTGTCCGGAGCTGCCAGAGTCTCCCTCCTGTCCGGAGCTGCCAGAGTCTCCCTCCTGTCCGGAGCTGCCAGAGTCTCCCTCCTGTCCGGAGTTGCCAGAGTCTCCCTCCTGTCCGGGGCCCGCTACGAGGTTTCCCTCCTGTCCGGGGCCCGCTACGAGGTTTCCCAGTCCGGTGTCAGCGGTGATGGTCCCCGCTCCAGAGGCGCCACCTAAGTGGGCCAAGCCTAAGGTGGAGCGGGGTTTTGTGTTTTGTGTTCTATGTTTTCTATTTCTGTGTGTTTGGCCGAGTGTGGTTCTCAATCAGAGGCAGCTGTCTATCGTTGTCTCTGATTGAGAACCATACTTAGGTAGCCTTTTCCCACCTGTACTTGGTGGGTAGTTGTTTTCTGTTTTTGTGTCTGCACCAGACAGAACTGTTTCGCTTTCGTTCTCCTGTTTGTTGTTTTTGTTCGATTTTTTATTAAATCATGAACACTTTAAACGCTGCACCTTGGTCCACTCTTCCTTCAGCCCACGAGAAGCATTACATCCTGTTGTCACAACATCATTTAATAATGTAGTGTGTTAAAGCTGAAATGAAAACACACTCTTGCTAAACTCCAGACTGTTCTTCCCTTCTTACAACACAGTTACTCATGCTTTGTTGTGTTAGCAAATCATACTCCATTGCATAAAATTGAGCAAATTCTCTCCAGCTAGCTCTAATTGAGCATCATTAGCTTTAAACACTTGACTTTTACGGAACAGCCTTGCCGAATATTGTGGTTAGCTTTAGATAGTAGAGAATTTTGTTGTATATAAAGTGAGGTTTGGAACTCACTTTCGGGGGAAACGAGCTTGGTGTCTGCTGCTTTGGAGAGAGTCTATTTTGTGGCTTGATCCACCACTGGTCGCAGAGGCCATAAAATCAAAATGAGATTAGGCCCGGATGAAATGTGAGCCTCTGCATCTGCCGCCATGGATCCAGGCTGGATTACATTTTGAAAGTGTGGTACACCTGGGCATCCAAGCTCATATTTTATTCTCTCCGCGCCATGACACCCCCATTTCCCCAAGGTTCCCAGGCATTCGGGGGAACACTGAGAGACCCCACGGAGCCATCTGTCAGGGGACGAGCTGCAGAAGGAGAAATACAGAGACATCTCCTCTGCAGCTTACAGCTGAATAACACAGGAGGAGGAGGAGAGGGAGGATGTGATGTTACCATGGAAGGTAGATTATCATCACCAGCGGGGTGTTGCCATCTGTTATTCTCTAGTCATTAACGGCTCAGAGTTTCAGCCCAGCAGCCATATTTCCTCACCTTCAGCCTGTCCAGTGTGTGACTTGGTTTATCATTCTGTTTCTCACTTCACCTGAGAACTAATTCAGCTAATTACTGTGGCTAATGGAATAGAGACATCTGCTTCACTCTGAAACAGTGGGAGATTCACAGGCAGCATTGGTGTTCCCGCTGGACTATGTCCTTCCTCAGAAGAAGAATGGCAGAGTGTCGACTTGGCTGTGCCCTAAAAGGTGAAACCATAATGGAGGATTTACGTGTGGCGCTAAGGTAGTGATAGGAGCCATCTCATTATTCAGTGTGCTGGTTAGCTCACCTTTCCTGGGAAGGATATGCAATGAATCAAACCACAGCTCCAAACCACACCTGTGCCATCTCTCCAAGGAGCTACCCAGCCCCAGTATGATTTGGCTGATTCATCCCATGCTTGTCAGAGAGAGGTGAGAGAGGAGAAAATGGCTACAGATGACAGAAGGCAAGGGAGGGAGGATGGGGGGAAATACAAAGAGATAGAGGGGGTCTGTAGAGAGAGAGAGACACACCTCATACTGCTGAACCTGAACAATATGAATGCTGATACGCCATTGCCAAAACAAAACATTGCTTGATTTTTTTTTACCCAGATGTATGAATGACTCCACCTGAATTTTTATCGATTTCTCTGGGAAGCCAAATGGGAACCCCAGCAACAGCTCTCCGTTGCACATTACCCTTTCCCCAATTCCCCGTGCCAACGTGGAACCCCAGCAACAGCTCTCCCTTGCACATTACCCTTTCCCCTATTCCCCGTGGTGGAGGAAGATGGTGATAAGCTAGCCTGGTGCCCTTTCGATCCGTGCATCTTGCAAGGCACTAACATTCCCCATATAACCATTATTTATAGCTGTTGCTCTGTTTCCAATGAAAGTCTCTGTATCATATGTGCCTTCAGGGCAACTGCTCTGACACTACAACAAAGTGGGCTGGTATGAGGCAGAAACTTGTTTGTTTTAGAATGATGAAGCACCACTACTTAGTGGATAACTCTGCATTGTAATTACTCACTGTAAACATCTGCAGTGTTGGGCAATCACACTCCTGGAAGACTTAGGCTACTTGCCTTAGTTTTTTAAGATTCATTCAGGAAAATATTTGCAATGGAGAATGATCCAATCTTGCTGTACTGGTGTTAAATTGCCACAGTGGGAAAGGTCATTTTAAATGTTGACCTGCTACGTTGATTGAATGTCGTCCGAATAACTTGTATTAATTTACTCCCCAGTCTCAGTGTGCTGAACATATAACCTGTGTCTTTCATGGACATGAGAAGAGCAAACTCATTTAAAAAAAGGGACCATCACTAAATCAACCTTCCTTGTCAAGGCAATGCAAATGACAAAGTGTCTGTGTCGGCCCATCACTGCAAATGAAGTGTGCAGTGCAATCTTTCATAGCAGTCACATCAGGCAGACACATCAGACTGCATGGTACACACTTCAATCAGGCTAACTGTAACAATACAAGATACTGTCAGTTCCACAAACTCTGTAAAGCTAATACACTACAATCATTTTCTAGTTGCGTTCATGTTCAGTCCACATGCCTGTCCATGCAGTCCTCCTTGAGTCTAATTTCCCAGTCTCTCCTGCCCCGGTGGACTTGACTGAAGTGATGATTGAATTCAATGCAGCACTGTATGTCATAAACTCTGTGATAGAGGAATGGACCTTGGCCTGAAATAGGTGGATTTAATTGTGAATTCACCATTCACATCGGAGGGGAGTCCATTTTGTCTTGTTCAGGCATCTCGTAAGTCATAAAAATGCAGCTGTGGGAGCTGTAGTCCGTATATCAGAGTAACGTCAGGGTTTCCAATTATTCTCCCTGATGAGTTTCCATGCCAAGAGAATTAATCTCAGCGGCTAGCTCATAAAGAGATGGGTCAAGTGACACTACCAGGCACACAACTCTATGTTGGGTTAAAATAAGGGAGGAGAGAATCAATGGAACAGTGCCTTGTGTGTACTGTATGTGGGGTTTACGTGTTAGAGAGAGTAAATGGCATCATGCATGACTGTCATGATGGCCTCTTCACCCATTGCTTTTGTTCATGTTCAGCTCAGTGTAATTATTCTCTTGGAATCAAAACATCTTAGCGTCCAGTCTTTCAATGTCAATAACTTGAATGCTCAAATGAATGCCAATTCTTCTTATACATGGCAATCGCATGACCTCACAGCACAGCACTCAAGGTTAGTATGGAGAATAGGAAAGGAATGTCCCATCGCTCACCACCTTGAGTGAAATTAAATCATATACTGCAGCATTTTAGAGATGGCTCTGTGCAAAGAACATTACTTCTGGGGAGGGTCGAGAGAGCCAAGAGAAACACCTGGCCTAAGGGAAACGGTACTGCTGCTGCCCCACTCAAGGAGCACTCAAGTATGAAACGATCATCAGAAAGGTCAAGGATTAATAATCCTGGAGAGTTCCCATTGCCTGTGTTTTGAGAAGATTGTCACGGTATGTGCTCCCACCAAGTAACTTGGCCCAATTATAGTGTTTGCCTGCACAGTGCAGCTCAACCCCACTACAGTGTTGCTTATTTGGCCATGTTGTGCCCCGAGGAGATTCGAGTGGAGTGACTCAGTCCCCTCTGATGATAGACTGTTCATTCTCTACTTACGGAGGGCTTGACCCTCATTCGCATGATGTAACACATTAGCCTTGCATCGTCACTGACCCTTCAGCAACTAGACAGCTTGGAGGTCAACCCCATGGCGAGGTGATAAAGGAAGCAGAACCAGACGCCCACAGTAATGGTGCCTCCTATTCATCCAGGAAACTTACATTGACAAGCCCCCATAGCCGCAAAGTGCCATTGTGGAGCATCACTGATGAATGGATGGGCGTCATAGCGTCCCATTCCAAAGTTCTGTCTGAATAAAGGGCGTTCTACAGCTTTAAGGTGTAATGATGCATGCATGAGCAAATGGTTAGACCTGTGTAATTAAAGTTTGGAAAACACACTTGCTCACGCCCCCTTGCTGATTAATTATGCTCTAATTGATGTGTGTTTTCCTCCCTTGAATGTCATAGCTCCTGTTCTTCTAATGGAGCCTCCTGTCACTCCTCAAATGCCGCCAATTCCTTACCTGCCTGATGTGACTTCTCCTCAATGAGAACCCCTGTTAGGTTTGGAAGCAATGGGCCTCTCCTTGCCTGGGGCTAACTGTACCCCCTGCATACTTTTGTTCCCGTTCTATACTTGAGAGGAACCAGCCATTTGATTTCGTGTCAGATTTTTCGTTGTATTAATTTTTCTACAACAGTCTGAGCTCGTTGAATACTAAACTTATGGGTTTTGACGTTTTCCACTTTTGAAAATGTTGCGGATTAAATCAGTAATGCTGAGTTACAGCAACGTGATTGGCTGTGACACGACTTGGGCCGGAGGGAGAGCGAGAGAGACAGACACTAAATTTGAACTGAAGATAAAGTATAATGTAAAGTGTCGTGGATCAAATAATACAGCCTGGACTAGACGTAACATAGTAAACGTAAATCCGGGACACTCAAATTAGTATGATATGTCTGGTATGGTTACATAAGACAGAAGGTTACTTATTAAGGCAAAAACAAAAGGAGGGCTGTTGGGTAGGTGTATTTTTTTATTTAACCTTTATTTAACTAGGCAAGTCAGTTAAGAACAAATTCTTATTTACAATGATGGCCTACACCGGCCAAACCTGGGTTAAGCTGGGCCAATTGTGCGCCACCCTACGGGACTCCCAATCACAGCCAGTTGTGATACAGCCTAGATTTGAACCAGGGTGTCTGTAACCTTCAAGCACTGAGATGCAATGCCTTAGACCGCTGCGCCACTCGGGAGCCCATCTAGCAACCCAAAGGTTGCGTTAGAATCTCATCATGGACAACTACTTAGCATGTAAGCTAACCCTTCCCTTAACCCTAAACTTAACTCCTAATCCTAACCTTAACCCTAACCTTAACCCCTAACCCTAACCCCTAGCCTAGCTAACGGTAGCCACATAGCTAACGTAATGATGGACATCCACAAATTAATACATGCATGCGAAATGTAATATATCATACTAAATGGAGTGTCTCGGATTTAAGTACAGAATAATATGAAATGCTCTGAGATCACGTTGAATAATAAAGAAACAATTACTCCGGTTGCCTCGCACACAGCGCTACTTCCTCGGGTTAAGCTAGCCTCTGAACAACTCACCTGTTTTCCAGAGCGGATTCAGCCAAGTCTGTGTCCACGTCTGTGTCATTTGCTCAGGGATGGTTGTTACACTATCTGTTTCCTCATAAGGTCCATTTCTTATCTCTAATGATCCTCTCCTCCGAAACATTTCTGTTACGTTAAATCCAATTATCTGACCAGCTATTTTAGGACGATTCAACACAAAATGTCTCTTCATCTACACGTTCTTAATCTATCCTTGAAGTAGAACAGGTGCTCTCCAATTAAGAGCACCTGTTGTCACTATGAGTCCAGGCTTGGGCTGCCGCTTCCCTTGTTAGCACCTTGTGGGGCCAACATGTAGGTAAGAAGCAATCCTCTATATGTAACCCATGCAGATCAGCAACAGCCATGCTAAATGGTCTCTTCTTTTGCTTGATTTATTTTGCGATGTTTAAAAAATGAGTAAATAGTTCAGGATGGTAAATGAGACAGTAACTTGACAGTAAAGGAAGATTGAAATGCACTTCGGACAAAGTCCTCCTGCCGATGCAAATACAGTCCATGTGTGCTATTCAGAGGGTGAATGGGCAAGGCAAAATATTTAAGTGCCTTTGAACAGGGTATGGTAGTACTGTAGGTGCCAGGCGCACCGGTTTGAGTGTGTCAACAAATGTAATGCTGCGGGGTTTTTCACGCTCAACAGTTTCCCTTGTGTATCGAGAATGGTCCACCACACAAAGGACATCCAGAAAACTTCACACAACTGTGGGAAGCATTTGAGTCAACATGGGCCAGCATCCCTCTGGAACACTTTTGACAGTGTGTTGAGTCCATGCCCCTACAAATTAAGGCTGTTCTGAGGACTTAAGGGGGAGCAACTCAATATTGGTAAGGTGTTCCTAATGTTCTGTGGACTCAGTGTACACAGTCCATGTCTCAATTGTCTCAAGGCTTAAAAATCCTTCTTTAACCTGTCTCCTCCCCTTCATCTACAATGATTGAAGTGGATTTAACAGGTGATATCAATACATGATCCTAGTTTTCACCTGGATTAATTTGGTCAGTCTATGTCATGGAAAGAGATCAATAAATTATCCTAGTTTTCACCTGGATTCACCTGGTCAGCCTATGTCATGGAAAGAGCCGGTGTTCCTAATGTTTTGTACACTTAGTGTAGATGTCACTGGGTTGGTGTGGCTTCTCTAAACATGGCTTATCTAACCCACACAAGACACACCAACTCTTCCCATACCAGCACCATATCTGTTATCGTATTGACTGTGACTCTGACTATAGTCTGTCACCGATTTACATATTGGTAGTTGGTAAGCCGAGAGTTGAGAGTATAAAATGATTCAGGCGGGACCTTGTGATCTTTGCAACAGTTATTTTTCAATGGCACGTTGAAGGCAGCACTCAAGGTCATGCAGCCAATAATGCGCACCCTTTTGAAGTTGAATGAATATGAAAAAAGGAGTAATAATTATTTGCATTATTCAAACTCTCCATGGGACTGTATTTAAGTAGTATAGTAGTCAAAATCGAGTGTTAAAAATTGTCTGTAATTTCCAGCGTCTTTGCACGTTAGCATAGGTCCCAGTTCTCCCGCAGTGATTTCAGGTAAATGATGGTTGAGAGAGACCCATGACAGAGCAGAGGACGAGTGGGAGGTGTCAGCGCTTTAGCCCCTAGCTTGTACTAGGGTTACCTCTAACATGGTTGCTAAGGCGGCATTTCCCCTTTTGCTGCTACTCCACTGTCTCCAGGGTTAGCCGACTTCATTGAATCTGATCTCCAGTCTCATCAAGTCATATTAGAATGCCTCTGGCGAAGCCACTAGCTGAACTCTTCACCAATCACTCCGTGCCCGAGGGCCTCTCCCGATGATTGTTAGACTCCCGTTACTCTGGAGTGTATCAACAGCAAATTATTGGGTGTTGAAAACTTGTGAGAGCTCCGAGATTGCTGTGTTGATTGCTGATGTGGTGTTTGGGGAAATCGTGTTCGAGATAGTGAGTGAAAGTGTGAGATTGTGTGTGTGTGCATGTGTGTGTGTGTAGGATTTTTTAGGGGGGATACTGTGATTGAAGCAAGAACCTAAAAAAGAACGTATAGACAGGTGAACAGAAGCGCAGCATGAAACTTGAGCTCTTATCAAATGAAAAAAATAACATTGATGAAAGGTTTAAGAAATGAAACAGGTGTTTTTTATCCCTTTTCCTTCAGAGACCAACTGAAACAAGACACTTTAATACCTCACATAGCATTCTGTCAAAGGTTTTGTAGATGTTCACCTACTCTTCTCTGCTGCTCTCTAACACTTCACACAAGATGGAAATGGAAATGGACTAAACGTGGATATACTGTAGGATGGCACCTCTTTAATAAAGCATTCCGTTTGTATTTGTGGAGCAGATGTGATCAGAGAGGCTGTAGACATCGCTGGGATGGGTCGGGTCATGGACATACACGAATGAGCAGCTTAAGAAGGAAATACTCTAAATCGCTACCCAGAGTTGTAAAAGGTTAAACCATCCAGGTAAGCAAAGGGAAGCACATGAATAAATAGCACTTTCTTTTCCCCATGTTTATTTACAACATGGTCATGCGAAAACTATAGTAAAAGAGGTGTACAGTGTACTGTAATTGGGTTGCCAGGACTCAAAAGTAAGCAAGTTTCAGCATTTGTTTGGAGGATAAATTGTGTCAAATACACACGTTTATTCTAAATTTCTATGATTTAGCCGTATTAACAGTTCTGTTGTTCTCCATTATGAGTGGACCAACATGAAAGCAGACCCATACTTTACTAATGATAGCGGAAGAGGCACCTCTCACCTGTGTTTACTAGAAAAATGTATATTACAGCAGTTTTTACATGAGAATGAATCATCTCACCTGCTTGTAAGTATTATCCTCGGAATATTGTTCAGCAGTTTTATGCGCAGTATGATGACAATGAAGCATGAGAAAAGTTAGCAGGTTGTCAAAAGTCCCTTCAGTCTTTCCCTTCAGTTCCACACTTCAAAGATCTGAGCTAAATCCTCTACACCAGGCGGTGTCAGAGGAGAGCCCTAAAAATTGTCAAAGACTCCAGCCACCCCAGTCAAAGACTGTTCTCTCTACTACCGCATGGCAAGCGGTACCGGAGTGCCAAGTCTAGGACAAAAAGGCTTCTCAACAGTTTTTAGCCCCAAGCCATAAGACTCCTGAACAGGTAATCAAATGGCTACCCGGACTATTTGCATTGTGTTCCCCCCCCCCCCCCAACCCTCCCCAAACCCTTTTTTATGCTGCTGCTACTCTCTGTTTATCATATATGCATAGTCACTTTAACTATACATTCATGTACATACTACCTCAATTGGGCTGACCAACCAGTGCTCCCACACATTGGCTTACCGGAATATCTGCATTGTGTCCCGCCACCCGCCACCCACCACCCGCCAACCCCTCTTTAACGCTACTGCTACTCTCTGTTCATCATATATGCATAGTCACTTTAACCATATCTACATGTACATACTACCTCAATCAGCACTATTGCACTATTGGTTAGAGCCTGTAAGTAAGCATTTCACTGTAACCTGTTGTATTCAGCGCACGTGGCAAATACACTTTGATTTGATTTGATAAATATGAACAGACTGAAACGTGGAGAGTACGAGGAGAGTACCTGGGCGTTTGTGACATGGAGGGAAGATCAGTGTACGCCGCGGAAAGCCTGCTGTCTTCAATGGGACTATGGGAGAAAGGGCTGACCCCTACAAGAGCATCCAGTAGTGGATGCTCTTCAGAGGAAGAAGGGGAGGACCATCCTCCTCACTGAATTCCAAAATTCCAAAAGGAGAAAAAATTGTGAAACAATAAAAAAGTTATCCTTTTTAGATTAAACTATACTAAATATATTCACATCACCAAATAATTTCTTAAAACACACTGTTTTGCAATTAGGGTCTACCTTAGCCTCAAAAGCACTCTGTAGGGTAGCACCATGGTGTAGCCTGAGAACAGCTAGTTGCCGTCCTCCTCTGCATACATTGACTCCATAGATTTACACAGTAATTATTGCAACTTTCAGAGGATGTCCTCCAACCTATTAAAGCTCTTTTTATTTTTTTATTTCACCTTTATTTAACCAGGTAGGCCAGTTGAGAACAAGTTCTAATTTACAACTGCGACCTGGCCAAGATAAAGCAAAGCAGTGCGACACAAACACAGAGTTACACATGGAATAAACAAACATAGTCAATAACACAATTGAAAAGTCTATATACAGTGTGTGCAAATGAGGTAAGGCAATAAATAGGCCATAGTGGCGAAATAATGACAATTTAGCAATTAAACACTGGAGTGATAGATGTGCAGAAGATGAATGTGCAAGTAGAGATACTGGTGTGCAAAGGAGCAAAAAAATAAATAACAGTATGAGGGGATGAGGTAGTTGGATGGGCTATTTACAGATGGGCTATGTACAGGGATCTGTGAACTGCTCTGGCAGCTGGTGCTTAAAGTTAGAGAGGGAGATATGAGTCTCCAGCTTCAGTGATTTTTGAAATTCATGTGGCAACGAATATGAAGCGAGGGCCAGCCAACGAGAGCATACAGGTCGTAGTGGTGGGAGGTATATGGGGCTTTGGTGACAAAACGGATGGCACTGTGATAGACTCCATCCAATTTGCTGAGTAGAGTGTTGGAAGCTATTTTGTAAATGACATCGCCGAAGTCAAGGATCGGTAGGATAGTCAGTTTTACGAGGGTATGTTTGGCAGCATGAGTGAAGGATGCGTTGTTTGAGAATTAGGATTAATAGATAGATTTCATTTTGGATTGGAGATGCTTCATGTGAGTCTGGAAGGAGAGTTTCCAGTCTAACCAGACACCTAGGTATTTGTAGTTGTCCACATATTCTAAGTCAGAACCGTACAGAGTAGTGATGCTGGATGGGCGAGCAGGTGTGGGCAGCGATCAGTTGAAGAGCATGCATTTAGTTTAACTTGCATTTAAGAGCAGTTGGAGGCAACGGAAGGAGAGTTATATGGCATTGAAGCTCGTCTGGAGGTTAGTTAACACAGTGTCCAAAGAAGAGCCAGAAGTATACAGAATGGTGCCGTATGCGTAGAGGTGGATCAGAGAATCACCAGCAGCAAGAGCGACATCATTGATGTATACAGAGAAGAGAGTCGGCCCGAGAATTGAACCCTGTGGCACCCCCCATAGAGACTGCCAGAGGTCCGGACAACAGGCCCTCCGATTTAACAGACTGAACTCTATCTGAGAAGTAGTTGGTGAACCAGGCGAGGCAGTCATTTGAGAAACCAAGGCTGTTGAGTCTGCCGATAAGAATTTGGTGATTGACAGAGTCGAAAGGTCAATAAATACAGCTGAACAGTATTGTCTATTATCGATGGCGGTTATGATATCATTTAGAACCTTGAGCGTGGCTGAGGTGCACCCATGACCAGCTCGGAAACCAGATTGCATAGCGGAGAAGGTACGGTGGGATTCGAAATGGTCGGTGATCTGTTTGTTAACTTGGTTTTCGAAGACCTTAGAAAGGCAGGGTAGGATAGATATAGATCTGTAACAGTTTGGGTCTAGAGTGTCTCCCCCTTTGAAGAGGGGGATGACCGCGGCAGCTTTACAATCGTTAGGGATCTCAGACGATACAAAAGAGAGGTTGAACCAGCTAGTAATAGGGGTTGTAACATGAACTGATATGTTGTCAACACAATCAAAGGATCAGAGAATGAATCTAGTACTGAAAGCATAAGCCATAGCTAGCTAATACTGCAGTGCATAAAATGTGGAAAGTAGTTGACTCAAAGAGAGAGAAAGACAATAGTTGAACAGTTTTGAACAAATTGAGAGAGAGAGAGAGAGAGAGAGAGAGATATATTTGGTAGTATTTTTTAGTTTTTTTTAGCCTACTCAAAAATCTGGCTCAAACAGAGAAGGATGCTATGTTAGCTAGCTGGCTATCCAAATACTGGAACTCTTCCAAGTCAAGGTAAGCTATTGGTTTTATTAATTTATTGACACCGCGGCCCTCTGGTGTAACTGCTAAGCTGATTGCTGTACACTGTACTGCATGATTGTAGCAGGTTTATTAACGCGTTAGTTAACATAGCTATCTGCTAGAACTATGACATTAGCTAATATGGTGACAACGATGTAGGCTGTGTGTAGCTGTTAGCAGTTATGGTGTGAAGGTTTGGCTTGGAAAGATTTTTTCGCCTGGTCACAGACAAACAAAGGGAAAAGGTGAGAGGAGGGGAGCGTGTAGATGCATGAAAAAATTATACAACGAGCAAATGATCATGCTGTTTGTATGTGGCTGCTATGAATGTGAACTATGTTTGCGGTGATCTTGGGTGTATTCAGTCCGCCAATTCTGTTGAAAAACTTTTCTTTAACAGAAGCAAATGAAACAGGGATAAACATTCCTGAATTTGTCCAATAGAGACTCTAATTTGCAGCTGTTGGACTAAGGATTACACCTTAGATCTTCTAGATTCAGGCAAGAGTGCAAGACGGTATTGAATGTGTCACTCTGTCACCTTGATTACTGAAAAAAAAATATCTCGACCTGTGCACCTACGTTGTAAACTTTTATTCTTAGGATAGGTTGTAGCAACTTCATGATGTGTATAGGGAACATTTTTGTATGATGTTTTAGCCTAAACCTATCGATGCTACATTGAGCTGGGTGAATGGAATATGAAGGTCAGTCATCCGATATGCTGTAATAGAACTAAGGCCATGCTCCTAAAAATATGATTGTCCTCCCTCATCTTAAACCGCACTGACCGCCACTGGGATCCAGGGAGAAGTAGCAACAAAGGAAGAGAGGTTAAGCAGGTCTGCCAGTGAGCCAAGCCACGCACACACACCCATGCACACGTTTTAGAATTGATTAGCAAGTGATTTGACATACAGTGTAAAGACTGAACAATGCAATCAGTTGGCTATTATGCAGTATTCATATGTCACTTTTTATCCCTTTTCAAAACAAATCACCACAAACCATTTGGCCGTAGTCATGAATTCACACTTGAACAAAAAAATAACACTCTCCGGAACAGTGCCTTCCGAGAGAAACATTTCATATGAAATTCAATTGAAATGGAAAAATCGTCCTAGTTTTGATGGCGTGTGTGTAGACTGCTGGGCTGTCTCGGGGAAAATGGGGGTGTCAGGATTATTCATACCCTTGATTCAGCCTGATGGCTTGAATATTTCGGCACTGGATTCATCAAACTGAGGCCAGATAATGAACAACGGTGTCTGCCAGGGCCCTAGAGGATCATGGTACTGCATGGGGATTAGGACCCGGCTTGATGTTTAAACACAATTGGTCATAGCATGACGCTGTTGGACATCAGTGGAGTAGGAGAGAGTGTGAGAGAAACTTTATTCATACATAGCTTAATATTACCAATATGCTGATGTGGCTTGGACAGAGAGTCCTGTGGTATAAGGGAGCCACATCCACCAGCACTATTTATCATGAAGCCATGCTGAATCAATACAGCACTAAGCTCCATCCGTGCTTCATTCTCTGGATGATAAGAAATTGAATCCACTCTGTATGCTCCACAGAGTTAGCACAGCAAGCACCCATAATATTGCATGATATTACCTAAATACTGCTATGATTTAGTGTGTGTGTGTGTGTGCGTGTGCGTTTGCGTGTGCGCATGCGTGCTTTTAGGATTTCTGCTTTACAAATGTTTTAAATGTTTTCTCCATGTCAATAATAGAAAATGCATACAACTTCCTTCAAGAAAGCATTTAAAACGTTTTATTTCACATGAAAGGGGCCTTTGTTGACATCTGATTTACAATTAATTCTTCCCAAACTCAGCCAGCCACTGGCGGTTTCTGTCTTGCAGATTTGGCCGAAGAACTCCACCCGTCAAATGATACTAATAGTTTCACAGTTTTGTTAGTATTTTATTCAGTGGGGTTATGTTAAAACTGGGTCTTCAATGCCTAAGTGGTTGTTCAAATACAGGGTCAGTTTATCAGCATACAAGCAACCAATTCATGAATGGAATTTAAATGAAATTGGGCACCTAAGGCAAAACAAAAGTATCACATTTCAACTTCGGTCTAAGAATTGTCAAACATCCCCCAACACTCGCTTTCTCTGATTTGCAACGGAGCAGAATGTCCACAAGTCTCATATCATGTAGCTAAATGTCAATCACACACACTCCTGAACTCAATGTTCACTCCTGCCATCACGCTGTGAGTCCAGGGTCACCTTTACTTTCAGGAAGGAAAAAAGCAGTCCTCCCCAAACCGTAACACTGTTATCAGCAGAGTGACAGCTATGGGCTGGTTTACTGCTGTCCAGAAGGGGCTGCAAAGCAAACTGACTTGGGAGAACTATCCATTGTTGTCTTCCCTTATCTCGTCATCTTCATCTGGTGCAGGGTAAATTGAATAATGTAGTGCAGAGGAAAATGAGGTACTGCACTGGTCAGTGGAGTGGAAGGATAGATTCCCAGGCTTTTCCCTTGCAAAGCCGGTGGGATTCAGATGCATTGTTGGGCTAAAACTGTGAGAATACTATGTTGGAGGATACCAGCCTTGTCAAACTAAACGGTGTTAATAATTTTCCCCCCCAGGGAACTTAGCCAAAGACCTAAGTGTCATGTTTTGTCATTGATTATCATGTCTTGTCCCTGTGCTTCCCTTCTATTCGTTTCCCTCTGCTGGTCTTATTAGGTTCTTTCCCTCTTTCTATCCCTTTCTCTCCCCCTCCCTCTCTCCCTCTCTCGCTCTCTCTCTCTATCGTTCCGTTCCTGCTCCCAGCTGTTCCTCATTCTCCTAACTACCTCATTTACTCTTTCACACCTGTCCCCTATTTTGCCCTCTGATTAGAGTCCCTATTTCTCCCTCTGTTTTCCGCTTCTGTCCTTGTCGGATCCTTGTTTGAGGTTTGCTGTTCTGTGTCCTTGTTCCGCCCTGTCGTGTTTTTGCCTTCTTCAGATGCTGCGTGTGAGCAGGTGTCTATGTCAGCTACGGCCTGTGCCTTCCCGAAGCGACCTGCAGTCTGTGGTCGCGTCTCCAGTCGTTCCTCTCTACTGACGAGAGGATTTCAGTTTTCCTGTTTTGGATTTACCTAAGATAATATCCAGGAGTATCGTTTTTTGTTTAAGACTGGAATAAAGACTCTGTTTCTATTAAGTCGCTTTTGGGTCCTCATTCACCAGCATAACAGAAGGATCCGACCAAGAATGGACCCAGCGACTACGGATTCTCGCAACACTGCCGTCGAGTTCCAGGGAGCAATGCTCGGCAGACACGAGCAGGAATTGTCTGCTGCTCGTCATGCCGTTGAGACCCTGGCCGCTCAGGTCTCCGACCTCTCAGGACAGTTTCAGAGTCTTCGTCTCGTGCCACCAGCTACTTCCTGGTCTTCCGAGTCTCCGGAACCTAGGGTTAATAACCCACCATGTTACTCTGGGCAGCCCACTGAGTGTCGCTCCTTTCTCACCCAGTGTGATATTGTGTTCTCTCTCCAGCCCAACACATACTCAAGAGAGAGAGCTCGGATCGCTTACGTCATATCACTCCTTACTGGTCGGGCTCGGGAGTGGGGCACAGCTATCTGGGAGGCAAGGGCTGAGTGTTCTAACGATTATCAGAACTTTAAAGAGGAGATGATACGGGTTTTTGATCGTTCAGTTTTTGGGAAGGAGGCTTCCAGGGCCCTGGCTTCCCTATGTCAAGGTGATCGATCCATAACGGATTACTCTATAGAGTTTCGCACTCTTGCTGCCTCCAGTGACTGGAACGAGCCGGCGTTGCTCGCTCGTTTTCTGGAGGGACTCCACGCTGAGGTTAAGGATGAGATTCTCTCCCGGGAGGTTCCTTCCAGCGTGGACTCTTTGATTGCACTCGCCATCCGCATAGAACGACGGGTAGATCTTCGTCACCGAGCTCGTGGAAGAGAGCTCGCGTTAACGGTGTTCCCCCTCTCCGCATCTCAACCATCTCCTCCCACCGGCTCAGAGACTGAGCCCATGCAGCTGGGAGGTATTCACATCTCGACTAAGGAGAGGGAACGGAGAATCACCAACCGCCTTTGCCTCTATTGCGGTTCTGCTGGACATTTTGTCATGTCATGTCCAGTAAAAGCCAGAGCTCATCAGTAAGCGGAGGGCTACTGGTGAGCGCTACTACTCAGGTCTCTCCATCAAGATCCTGTACTACCTTGTCGGTCCATCTACGCTGGACCGGTTCGGCTGCTTCCTGCAGTGCCTTGATAGACTCTGGGGCTGAGGGTTGTTTTATGGACGAAGCATGGGCTCGGAAACATGACATTCCTCTCAGACAGTTAGGGAAGCCCACGCCCATGTTCGCCTTAGATGGTAGTCTTCTCCCCAGTATCAGATGTGAGACACTACCTTTAACCCTCACAGTATCTGGTAACCACAGTGAGACCATTTCCTTTTTGATTTTTCGTTCACCTTTTACACCTGTTGTTTTGGGTCATCCCTGGCTAGTATGTCATAATCCTTCTATTAATTGGTCTAGTAATTCTATCCTATCCTGGAACGTTTCTTGTCATGTGAAGTGTTTAATGTCTGCTATCCCTCCTGTTTCTTCTGTCCCCTCTTCTCAGGAGGAACCTGGTGATTTGACAGGAGTGCCGGAGGAATATCATGATCTGCGCACGGTCTTCAGTCGGTCCAGAGCCAACTCTCTTCCTCCTCACCGGTCGTATGATTGTTGTATTGATCTCCTTCCGGGGACCACTCCCCCTCGGGGTAGACTATACTCTCTGTCGGCTCCCGAACGTAAGGCTCTCGAGGATTATCTGTCTGTTTCTCTCGACGCCGGTACCGTGGTGCCTTCTTCCTCTCCCGCCGGAGCGGGGTTTTTTTTTGTTAAGAAGAAGGACGGTACTCTGCGCCCCTGCGTGGATTATCGAGGGCTGAATGACATAACGGTTAAGAATCGTTATCCGCTTCCCCTTATGTCGTCAGCCTTCGAGATTCTGCAGGGAGCCAGGTTCTTTACTAAGTTGGACCTTCGTAACGCTTACCATCTCGTGCGCATCAGAGAGGGGGACGAGTGGAAAACGGCGTTTAACACTCCGTTAGGGCATTTTGAATACCGGGTTCTGCCGTTCGGTCTCGCTAATGCTCCAGCTGTCTTTCAGGCATTAGTTAATGATGTACTGAGAGACATGCTGAACATCTTTGTTTTCGTTTACCTTGACGATATCCTGATTTTTTCACCGTCACTCGAGATTCATGTTCAGCACGTTCGACGTGTACTCCAGCGCCTTTTAGAGAATTGTCTCTACGTGAAGGCTGAGAAGTGCGCCTTTCATGTCTCCTCTGTCACATTTCTCGGTTCTGTTATTTCCGCTGAAGGCATTCAGATGGATCCCGCTAAGGTCCAGGCTGTCAGCGATTGGCCCGTTCCTAAGTCACGTGTCGAGTTGCAGCGCTTTCTCGGTTTCGCTAATTTCTATCGGCGTTTCATTCGTAATTTCGGTCAAGTGGCTGCCCCTCTCACAGCTCTGACTTCTGTCAAGACGTGCTTTAAGTGGTCCGGTGCCGCCCAGGGAGCTTTTGATCTCCTCAAGAAGCGTTTTACATCCTCTCCTATCCTTGTTACTCCTGACGTCACTAAACAATTCATTGTCGAGGTTGACGCTTCAGAGGTGGGCGTGGGAGCCATTCTGTCCCAGCGCTTCCATTCTGACGATAAGGTCCATCCTTGCGCTTATTTTTCTCATCGCCTGTCGCCATCGGAACGCAACTATGATGTGGGTAACCGCGAACTGCTCGCCATCCGCTTAGCCATAGGCGAATGGCGACAGTGGTTGGAGGGGGCGACCGTCCCTTTTGTCGTTTGGACTGACCATAAGAACCTTGAGTACATCCGTTCTGCCAAACGACTTAATGCACGTCAAGCTCGTTGGGCGTTGTTTTTCGCTCGTTTCGAGTTCGTGATTTCTTATCGCCCGGGAAATAAGAACACCAAGCCTGATGCCTTATCCCGTCTCTTTAGTTCTTCTGTGGCTTCTACCGACCCCGAGGGGATTCTCCCTGAAGGGCGTGTTGTCGGGTTGACTGTCTGGGGAATTGAGAGACAGGTAAAGCAAGCACTCACTCACACTGCGTCGCCGCGCGCTTGTCCTAGTAACCTTCTGTTCGTTCCTGTCTCTACTCGTCTGGCTGTTCTTCAGTGGGCTCACTCTGCCAAGTTAGCTGGCCACCCCGGCGTTCGGGGTACGCTTGCTTCTATTCGCCAGCGGTTTTGGTGGCCTACTCAGGAGCGTGACACGCGCCGTTTCGTGGCTGCTTGTTCGGACTGCGCGCAGACTAAGTCAGGTAACTCTCCTCCTGCCGGTCGTCTCAGACCGCTTCCCATTCCTTCTCGACCATGGTCTCACATCGCCTTAGACTTTATTACCGGTCTGCCTTCGTCTGCGGGGAAGACTGTGATTCTTACGGTTGTCGATAGGTTCTCTAAGGCGGCACATTTCATTCCCCTCGCTAAGCTTCCTTCCGCTAAGGAGACGGCACAAATCATCATTGAGAATGTGTTCAGAATTCATGGCCTCCCGTTAGACGCCGTTTCAGACAGAGGCCCGCAATTCACGTCACAGTTTTGGAGGGAGTTCTGTCGTTTGATTGGTGCTTCCGTCAGTCTCTCTTCCGGGTTTCATCCCCAGTCTAACGGTCAAGCAGAAAGGGCCAATCAGTCGATTGGTCGCATATTACGCAGCCTTTCTTTTCGAAACCCTGCGTCTTGGGCAGAACAGCTCCCCTGGGCAGAATACGCTCACAACTCGCTTCCTTCGTCTGCTACCGGGCTATCTCCGTTTCAGAGTAGTCTTGGGTACCAGCCTCCTCTGTTCTCGTCCCAGCTCGCCGAGTCCAGCGTTCCCTCCGCTCAGGCTTTTGTCCAACGTTGTGAGCGCACCTGGAGGAGGGTCAGGTCTGCACTTTGCCGTTACAGGGCGCAGACTGTGAGAGCCGCCAATAAACGTAGGATTAAGAGTCCTAGGTATTGTCGCGGTCAGAGAGTGTGGCTTTCCACTCGTAACCTTCCCCTTACGACAGCTTCTCGCAAGTTGACTCCGCGGTTCATTGGTCCGTTCCGTGTCTCTCAGGTCGTCAATCCTGTCGCTGTGCGACTGCTTCTTCCGCGACATCTTCGTCGCGTCCACCCTGTCTTCCATGTCTCCTGTGTCAAGCCTTTTCTTCGCGCCCCCGTTCGTCTTCCCTCCCCCCCCCCGTCCTTGTCGAGGGCGCACCTATTTACAAGGTACGGAAGATCATGGACATGCGTTCTCGGGGACGTGGTCACCAGTACTTAGTGGATTGGGAGGGATACGGTCCTGAAGAGAGGAGTTGGGTTCCATCTCGGGACGTGCTGGACCGTTCGTTGATTGATGATTTCCTCCGTTGCCGCCAGGGTTCCTCCTCGAGTGCGCCAGGAGGCGCTCGGTGAGTGGGGGGGTACTGTCATGTTTTGTCATTGATTATCATGTCTTGTCCCTGTGCTTCCCTTCTATTCGTTTCCCTCTGCTGGTCTTATTAGGTTCTTTCCCTCTTTCTATCCCTTTCTCTCCCCCTCCCTCTCTCCCTCTCTCGCTCTCTCTCTCTATCGTTCCGTTCCTGCTCCCAGCTGTTCCTCATTCTCCTAACTACCTCATTTACTCTTTCACACCTGTCCCCTATTTTGCCCTCTGATTAGAGTCCCTATTTCTCCCTCTGTTTTCCGCTTCTGTCCTTGTCGGATCCTTGTTTGAGGTTTGCTGTTCTGTGTCCTTGTTCCGCCCTGTCGTGTTTTTGCCTTCTTCAGATGCTGCGTGTGAGCAGGTGTCTATGTCAGCTACGGCCTGTGCCTTCCCGAAGCGACCTGCAGTCTGTGGTCGCGTCTCCAGTCGTTCCTCTCTACTGACGAGAGGATTTCAGTTTTCCTGTTTTGGATTTACCTAAGATAATATCCAGGAGTATCGTTTTTTGTTTAAGACTGGAATAAAGACTCTGTTTCTATTAAGTCGCTTTTGGGTCCTCATTCACCAGCATAACACTAAGGCTGTTTTTTGACAATAACAAATCGGTATCTTTGCGAGTCATCATTGAAAAAAAAATATTTAACAGTGATAAACAATGAGAATGTTAACTAAGTAGCTAAAACATAAAACATATACTATGTTACCTAGCTAATACTAACATGACATTACACCTTCTGGATACACAAGACTACAGTGTCTGCATCTGAGTAATTTGGAGAATTCTGGAAGCGTGAAAGTTATGTGCAGCCAACCTTAAACGTATACGTGTTTCAATCCCAGTGTTTGCTCTCACTGACGAGACACAATATCTGTATTCTTCTATGTTTTTGTAAAAAAAATTCACTTACAGCAAATTCCCTTGGCAGGTTGGTAAGAGTGGGGGGAGTCAGAAACAGAACAGACGAATTGTCTGAGTTGATGTGATTTTTCTTCTGTTATCTTGTTCCTCTCCTCTGTGTCAGCAAGCTGTCTGGCCTATCACAGGATCGGGCACACATACACCGCTGCTTCATCCGTCCAACACATTTCTCCATTATTTCCGTCACAAGAGATTGAGAGGGCGTTCTTTTTGTTTTTTCGGCACAGCTCTCCTGCTCAGCTGTTTCCCCCTGTATGGTGCTACACAAATGAAAGTTTGGCTGTGTGATCTGTCACTACTGTCATAGTGGGAGGATGTTTACTTTGGCCAGCTCAGCCACACATGACTATATAAACATAACTGCATTTCTCTGAATGTCGAAGATGCCGTCTTTAAAAATGACAAAGTCACTCATGGCATTAGAGGGATAACTATGAATGTCACAATGTGCAAATTGAACACAAACATGCAATAACAATAAATATATAATGGTTATGGCATATCATATATGAAAGTATCGTGATTAAAGACACTGGACGGGGGTCCTGTGTGGCTTAGTTGGTAGGGCATTGTGCTTGCAATGCCAGGGTTGTGGGTTCGATTCCCACAGGGGACCAGTACGACTAAATGTATGACTGTAAACTGTAAGTCGCTCTGGATAAGAGTGTCTGCTGAAATGTTTTCCAATGTTTTTTAACCCTCACTAATTTACTTTGATTGTGTTGTCAGTGGATGGGCTATAATAAAAGTTATTGTAATACATTATTGTAATAAAAGTCAATAGAAGGTTGATAGAAATAAATGCTGCTGTTTTTACTACCGTCTGTTCCAGATGAAACTTTGAACTAACCAGATGGAGCCTGCAAGCCTATATTAAACTATCGATAAATTGGGAGCTCAGTCAAATAATCAAATGGCTTCTCCTAGGTCAATACTGGCCACACATTTCAATATGTGACCGACCACCTCGATTTGGTCTTATGTAGTAAAATTTGAAATTTTGTTTTTTACATTGGATAAAAGTAGAGACTCAGAGCTAGAAAATCGTATATCATACACCACAGTTGAGGAACAATGGGAAAGTAATTCTGCTTTGAAAGTTGATAAACTTCACTTTTGAGAAAATGGCCCTTGAATGTTTTGGTGCACCTACTGGAGATCTTTGTCTACACGCATTCAGCATCATTCACACCCTCTTAAGCCTTAACCCCACCCATCTCTTTAAAGATTCACATGTGAGGACATGTGGTAAACTCACACTATATTACATAAAATCAAAGTTTATTTGTCACATGCACAGGATACAGAAGATGTAAATGGTACAGTGTACAGTTACTTGCATGGTAGCAATATCAAAAACAGAAAATGTCCAGATAAAAATATTTTGTAAATATTTGATCATTTTTAGATGTATCATGATTACCCGACACACTTGTCTAAATTGATGGGTCATGTGAAGGAAACGCTATAACCACCCCCAGGCACATATAGCTAAGTGGATGGGTCACTATTGTCTAGTGACCCATCCATGTACACATGTTCATGAACTACAATAGATATCGGTAATCACCCCCAGACACACCTGGCTAATTTGGCGGGTCATGTAATAATCCGTCCGAAGTGGAGTCTTTTGTTTAGACATGTAACAATGAACCGGCATAATCCCAACTCATACTACCTCTGAGGGTGATTACTACCTCTGATGGTTTAGAGCTTGGTAGTCACCTCATGCAAGAACTTGGGAGTATGGCTAGACAGTACACTGTCCTTCTCTCAACACATATCAAAGCTGCAGGCTAAAGTTAAATCTAGACTTGGTTTCCTCTATCGTAATCGCTCCTCTTTCACCCCAGCTGCCAAACTAACCCTGATTCAGATGACCATCCTGACCATGCTAGATCACAGAGACTTAATTTAGAGATCGGCAGGTAAGGGTGCTCTCGAGCGGCTAGATGTTTTTTTTTAACCATTTGGCCATCAGATTTGCCACCAATGCTCCTTATAGGACACATCACTGCACTCTATACTCCTCTGTAAACTGGTCATCTCCGTATACTCGTCGTAAGACCCACCGGTTTATGCTTATTTGTAAAATCCTCTTAGGCCTCACTCTCCCCTATCTGAGATATCTACTGCAGCCCTCATCTTCCACATACAACACCTGTTCTGCCAGTCACATTCTGTTAACCCTGCTGTTGTGTTCCAGTCGAATTGGACCAATTTAAGTTTTCTCTCTGAAAAATGTAGTTCATTTAATCTGATTGTCACAAGGTTCCATGACTTTGTCCACACAGGCCATCTGAACACACAAAGTACATTTGGATGATTTTCATTACATTTTGGGTGTTATATTTAACTTTTGTACACCTGTGGTGTTCCCGGTCAAAAATGACCGGTCATTGGAAATGAATGGGTGAGACTACAATTAGTGTATAAAATTTAGTTCAGGGACATGCCCATTCATCAGATGGACACACTTCCTCTCCCAGACCCCCACATGCATGTGTGTTTGAGCACACACACACACACACACACCTCACTCCCCTTCTTGGCTTCCATAGCAACCCCCACGGGAACCTTTCCCCAATTGAATCTTTCCCCACGGGAATCACACCTGTTGGCATTCTCACAAACAATTGCACCATTGTTTCAATAATATATATAACTTTTCTCGCAGCTCTGGTATATAAAGCTTTTTTGAGGCCTTGCTCACAATTCATTCTGTGGCAGCACAATGACCAAACGATATACTGTATGTGAGGCTCTTGATCAAATCTTTGATCATGACACTGGTGAGGAGGAGAGAGGCCAGGAAACTGACAGTGAAGATGCATTAGAGGAGGAAGTGTCAGAAGTTGAAGACAACACAGAATATGATCCAGACCAAGAGACAACCGATGTGGAACAATCCAGTGATGAGGAAGAGGGCCCTGCTGAGGTTGTTGTTACGTTCCAGTGATGAGGAAGAGGGCCCTGCTGAGGTTGTTGTTACGTTCCAGTGATGAGGAAGAGGGCCCTGCTGAGGTTGTTGTTACATTCCGGTCAAAGAATGGGAATTTGTCCTGGTCTTCATTCCCACCTGAGAGAAGAGGTCGGCTGTCAGCTGAAAATGTATTCAGCATGACCCCAGGGCCAAAGAGATACGCCATATCCCAGGTTGATGACATAACATCCTGCTTCAAACTGTTCCTGACAGAGTCAATCGAAGCTATAGTGATCAACATGACCAACTTGGAGGGGAGACGCGTTTACAAAGACACCTGGAAGGAGGTAGACCGGACTGACGTCCAAGCATACTTGGGTCTCTTGATTTTGGCTGGTGTGTACAGATCCAGAAACGAATCTAACACCAGTTTATGGGTGGTCGGACAATCTTCGACAACCGTGATACAAGACCAGGCCGCCGTCAACAAGACCAATGCTGGCAGCGATCAGAGAGGTTTGGCACAAGTGGGTGGAGCACCTGCCACTCATCTATAACCCAAGTCCACACACATGCAACAACCACCACGTATTGTCAAAAATCTGCATAAGGAACACACACAATGTAACCACCATTGATTGACAGATTGTGAACATTGTATTGTTATTGTTATTGTTAGTAATACTGTTATTTTTACTGTTGTTCAAAAATGTGTTCAGACATTAATTTTGTAATATGGTAAAGTTTTCATGTGTAGTTTTAGGCATATGTCCTTTCTTTACTAATAAAATCATACCGGTCAGTTTTGACCGGGAACACGACAGATGTTGTTTTGTGCCACTATTTAAACATCTGAAATTGTTTCAAAACAAATGTCCTTGTTAAACTTTGAAACAAAGTAGTCTATGATACATAGCACAATATGTTTCATCTGAGTATTTGTTATTGTCAAAATAATCCATACATTATGCATTCTTTTGCTCAAAAATGATTTGTATGAGCTCAGGTCAATGAGGCCTACAGGACATAAATAGCAAATAGAAGTTCAAAATGTATACTGTTCACAAGAACTTAAGTTAATAAAAAGATCTAACACAACATTAGGTGATACTATATGTACTATTATGGATTTATAATCAGCTATAATGTAGGCCTCATTGACCTGAGCTCATACAAATCATTTTTGAGCAAAAAATGCATAATGTATGGATTATTTCAACCCCCTTGGGTTGTGCCGTGGCGGAGATCTTTGTGGGCTATACTCGGCCTTGTCTCAGGATGGTAAGTTCGTGGTTGAAGATATCCCTCTAGTGGTGTGGGGGCTGTGCTTTGGCAAAGTGGGTGGGGTTATATCCTGTCTGTTTGGCCCTGTCCGGGGGTATCATCGGATGGGGCACAGTGTCTCCTGACCCCTCCTGTATCAGCCTCCAGTATTTATGCTGCAGTAGTTTATGTGCCGGGGGGCTAGGGTCAGTCTGTTATATCTGGAGTACTTCTCCTGTCTTATCCGGTGTCCTGTGTAAATTTAAGTATGCTCTCTCTAATTCTCTTTCTCTCTTTCTTTCTTTCTTTCTCTCTCTCTCTCGGAGGACCTGAGCCCTAGGACCATGCCTCAGGACTACCTGGGATGATGACTCCTTGCTGTCCCCAGACCACCTGGCCGTGCTGCTGCTCCAGTTTAAACGGTTCTGCCTGCGGCTATGGAACCCTGACCTGTTCACCGGACATGCTACCTGTCCCAGACCTGCTGTTTTCAACTCTCTAGAGACAGCAGGAGCGGTAGAGATACTCTTAATGATCGGCTATGAAAAGCCAACTGACATTTACTCCTGAGGTGCTGACTTGTTGCACCCTCGACAACTACTGTGATTATTATTAATTGACCATGCTGGTCATTTATGAACATTTGAACATCTTGGCCATGTTCTGTTATAATCTCCACCCGGCACAGCCAGAAGAGGACTGGCCACCCCTCATAGCCTGGTTCCTCTCTAGTTTTCTTCCTAGGTTTTGGCCTTTCTAGGGAGTTTTTCCTAGCCACCGTGCTTCTACACCTGCATTGCTTGCTGTTTGGGGTTTTAGGCTGGGTTTCTGTACAGCACTTTGAGATATCAGCTGATGTCAGAAGGGCTATATAAATAATTTTGATTTGATTTGAATTAATTAACATGAAACGAACACAACAGGAGGGTTAAAGGTCCCCAAAGCACACACATCCCTGGGTCGCTCGTCTTTTCAGTTCGCTGCAGCTAGCGACTGGAACGAGCTGCAACAAACACTCAAACTGGACAGTTTTATCTCAATCTCTTCATTCAAAGACTCAGTCATGGACACTTTTACTGACAGTTGTGGCTGCTTCGCCTGATGTTTTGTTGTCTCTACCTTCTTGCCCTTTATGCTGTTGTCTTTGCCCAATAATTTTTGTACCATGTTTTGTTCTGCTACCATGTTGTACTGCTGCCATGTTGTATTACTACCATGTTGTTGTCATGTTGTGTTGCAACCATAATATGTTGCCATGTGTTGCTGCCATGCTATGTTGTTGTCTTAGGTCTCTCTTTATGTAGTGTTGTATTGTCTCTCTTGTCATGATTTGTGTTTTGACCTATATATATATATTTTTTTTTTAATCCCAGCCCCCGTCCCGCAGGAGGCCTTTTGCCTTTTGGGAGGCCGTCATTGTAAATAAGAATGTTCTTAACTAACTTGCCTAGGTAAATAAAGGTTAAATAAATATAATAAAAATACTACCAATACAAACATTGTCATAGCTGTAGTATGAATGTGCAGGTAGCTAACGCTAACAAACTAGGTTCAATGTTAGCTAGCTAACATTAGGTTATAACTAGCAATGCAAATGGTTTCCTGATTCAAATAATATTACTACCCAGATCATACATGTAATGCTAGCTAGCGAGCCAGCAAGCTAACATTTGCTAGCTAACTAACAGTATGCTTTAACTTGCAATAAAAATTACTTTCTGACAAAATTTGAAACTTATGTCTGAAAAAGTAGCTAGACTCTTACCCGTGTACATGGATGAACGCTTCACGGAATGACTAGAACAATTTAACTCTGTTTAGTTTGTAGCTACATCTTGTTTGGCCAGCGTTGTGTCAAGTCACTCTAGTTCACACTGACCGTGGCGTGTGCATAAGGTAGCACATCACTTTTTCCAACTGATCTGTCGATAGCGCCTGCTAAATTCAGGGCATCAATGTTGTTGAGAAAAGTAGCAAAACTTTTGTAGTTCTCGATGGCTAACGTTATATCTTTCCAAAATGAACAGCTCACATTATAGACAGAAACATGCTACTTGTCAGAACAATCCAAACTCATCTCCCGGCATGTCCAGCCCATCCATTATCTCAGCCAATCATGGCTAGTGGGAAGGTTCCTGACTTTTTCCATGGCTAAACCAACTAGGCTCGTAATTTAACGATTGTATTCATGTTCATGGATGGAATACAAAGTGTATTATTAAGGCACATGAAAGTTCACATGTTCCTAAAGGTATTTCTGCCAAAAAGCGCATTTTGACAAAAAATGAATGTTTACGTTCAAATGCTGTGAATCCTGTGAAGTAGTGACGTGCGACATATGCCTACAGTATATCTGAACATTTTAGTTTCCTGTAGTTTCCTGAAACGAGTCACATGTTTCATTCAATGTCCAATATCCATCAAGACAGATTTCTGATAGTTCTAAGAACACATCACTACCGACAGCTTGTCAGAGAAGAAGAAGGAATTGATATCTTGCTTCCTGGTTGAAGGTCCTCTATACTAGTGAACTATGACACCTTGAATTGATTCAATTTGTAAAAAGGAATTATTTTTAGGTCTTTGTTGTTTGCAATCATCTCTGCTCAGCAATGGGCAATATGGTATGTGGGCGTGTGCGTGTGTACCTGTATATTTGTGTGCTTGGGTGCGTGTGTATTCATATGCACGTGTGTTTGTGCATGCTTGTTTGTTTTAAGATCAGCACAGTCTAAAAATTAAGGGTTCAACAAGGGTTCTTCTAAGACCCTCAAAGTTCTTCGAAGAACCTTATGGTCCTTGGCCTAAGTTGGTGGTTGTTCTTGCAGGAATCTAACTGCCAACTGAAACATTTGGATTTTAATTTGAAAGGACAGCAGGTGCAGGCACAGGAAAGGTCTCAATTTAAGGTAATCTTTCCATATTTGTGCAAATCTTTCTAAAACAGAAAATTGACAGAATTCAATGGATATCAATCAACAAAGCGGTAAGAATATGTTGAAGGCTAGCTGTTCATTGAATATCCCATAGGCCTCCACTTTACGGACAAGGTATATGTATGAACAACATAATAAAATAAAAAATAATCATTCACATTTACCACAAAAACCAAGGTATGAATACTGTCATGTGCATGTTTTGTTAATCATCAGTATTACTACTGTTTTTTGGATTCATAGACTTCACCCTCCCTACACCCCTGATTAATATAACAGGAAACCTGTTCGATCACCATGCACTGCAAAATTATTCTGGCTATGGACACGGAGAACATCAACACATTAACATCAACACACCAGATGATATACCCATTGGGCTTGGGCCTCTGCTGGGAGTTGACCTGATATTTTAATTTTTCTATGCTGCTTCGTCACTAAAATCATAATAAACACTGACAACTAAAATATGGTGTTATTTTTGTTATTGTTATGCGTATTATTATTAAATTCAAAACTAGACCCCAAAAGGTTCTTCAAAAGGTTATTCTATGACCCATTAAGAACACTTTTAAAGGGTTCTTTGAAGAACTTATAGGGGTTCCTACACAGTTTCAATTTGAAGAACCCCAAAGGATACTTCAGGAACTTTTATTTTTAGAGTGCAGTAATGCCAAATCTGTGAGTCTCTCAGTTCAGGATTACAGACCACCTTGCCTGTTCTTTTTGCTAAAATCATTACCTCCATCACCCATGCTGCACAAATTTGTGATTTTATAAGATGTAAGACCTAGAACTGTACAATTAAAATATGCATTGCAGAGTCATTGATTATCATCAAAGACAAATGACTCCTTCCCTGGGGATAGTATAAAATACAATATTTATTCACGGCTAGCAGTCAGATGGATATGCTTCAGGAACCATGGCAAATCGGCCCTCCCAGTCGCCACGGTAACAGCTTGGCGAAGCCAAGGTAAACCTGCTGTTCTCTGATTTGTTGGAGGACAGTGAAGATGCTAAAGACTATTGCACAGGACCCCAGGTGTTCTCTGAGACAGGTTCATGTAATCTACAAGGGAATCAGCCTTTTTCAGACAATCAGATGGTTGGACACACTCTGTTGATTCTATATGTGTGTAGAATGGCTATAGGGCACTGTAGAAACATTTCCCATGATAAAGTAACAAAGGCCAGCCTAGGGTATTTGTATTTGTATGTATTATGGATCCCATTAGCTGCTGCCTTGGCAGCTACTCTTCCTGGGGTCCAGCAAAATTAAGGCAGTTTATACAATTTTAAAAACATTACAGTACATTCACAGATTTCACAATACACTATGTGCCCTCAGGCCCCTAATCCACCACTACCACATATCTACAATACAAAATCCATGTGTACGTGTGGGTATAGTGTGTATGTTATCGTGTGTGTATGCATGTGTCTGTGCCTATGTTTGTGTTGCTTCACAGTTCCCGCTGTTCCATAAGGTGTATTTTTTTAAATCAAATATTATTGCTTGCATCAGTTACTTGATGTGGAATAGAGTTCCATGTAGTTATGGCTCTATGTAGTACTGTGTTCCTCCAATAGTCTGTTCTGGACTTGGGGACTGTGGCATGTCTTGTTGGGTATGCATGGGTGTCCGAGCTGTGCACCAGTAGTTCAAACACACAGCTCGGTGCATTCAACATGTCTAGTGATGAAGTCAATCTCTCCTCCACTTTGAGCATTTGAGGTGCATAATATTAATATTTTCTCTCTTTGTACATCCAAGGGCCAGCCGTGCTCCCCTGTTCTGAGTCCCTTTTTGTGTAAGAGGTGGATATGAGATTTTCTAACTTGATCACTATTAATCAGAATAATTAATTTATCGACCATTGAAGTCCTGATAAATCCTACCCCCGCAAACCCATGTGAACTTTCCTCCACATTTAAATGTGATGAGTTTGCAGCATATTTCAGAGATAAGATAATCAACATCAGGCTGGGTATCAATCAAGCAAGACCTGATGAGAAGTTTGATGATATGTGCCCTAACCTAGCACGCAAAGGCACTATGGATTGTTTTCTCCCTGGTTGACACAGACATTCTCAGGAAAATGTTATCACAATTTAAGCCTTCTACCTGCGTTCTCGATCCTATCCCCACCACCTTCTTCAGAACAGTTTTTAATTGGATATCAGTGCCAGCTATTGTTAATCACTCCCTGTTCACAGGCACTTTCCCCACTGCACTAAAAACTGCTATGGTGAAACCCCATCTGAAGAACAGTAATCTAGATTCTTCAACTCTTAGATATTTCCGGCCAATGTCCAACCTTCCATTCTTAAACAAAATTTGGCCAAAATTGGTGTTCAAACAGCTAAATAATTGTTTAAGTACTAACTGTATATTTTTTTAAATCCAATCCGGTTTTCGTACCCACCACAGCACAGAGACAGCTTTAGTTAAAGTGAGAAATTATCTTAGAGTCTACACAGATGCCAAACAGGTCTCTGTCCTTGTACTCTTAGATTTAAGTGCGGCATTCAACACTGTTGACCATGATGTCCTTCTGGACAGATGAGAGATGAGTTGGCCTCTCCGGGCCAGTTCTAAATTGGTTTAGGACCTATATAAGCGATTGAGAGTTTTTTGTTAGACTCAGTGAACATAACTCAGAGGAAATACATATCACATGTGGCGTTCCACAAGGTTCAGTTTTGGGTCCAGTACTGTTAAGTTTAAATACGTTACCCCTTGGCAGCGTCATCAGAAAGCCCTACATTGATTTTCAGTGCTACGTAGATGATACACAACTTTACATTTCTGTCACCAGAGGATTTTAGCTCCACGGATAAATGATTAGACTGCATTAGTGATTTTGTTATGCTGGTGAATGAGGACCCAAAAGCGACGTAATAGAAACAGAGTCTTTATTCCAGTCTTAAACAAACAATAATTCTCCTGGATATTATTAAAGGTAAATCCAAAACAGGAAACTGAAATCCTCTCGTCAGAAGAGAGGAACGACTGGAGACGCGACCACAGACTGCAGGTCGCTTCAGGAAGGCACAGGCCGTAGCTGACATAGACACCTGCTCACACGCAGCATCTGAAGAAGGCAAAAACACGACAGGGCGGAACAAGGACACAGAACAGCAAACATCAAACAAGAATCCGACAAGGACAGAAGCGGAAAACAGAGGGCGAAATAGGGACTCAAATCAGAGGGCAAAATAGGGGACAGGTGTGAAAGAGTAAATGAGGTCGTTAGGAGAATGAGAAACAGCTGGGAGCAGGAACGGAACGATAGAGAGAGAGAGCGAGAGAGGGAAAGAGGGAGGGGGAGAGAGAGGGATAGAAAGAGGGAAAGAACCTAATAAGACCAGCAGAGGGAAGCACAGGGACAAGACATGATGATCAATGACAAAACATGACAGTACCCCCCCACTCACCGAGCGCCTCCTGGCGCACTCGAGGAGGAACCCTGGCGGCAACGAAGGAAATCATCAATCAACGAACGGTCCAGCACGTCCCGAGATGGAACCCAACTCCTCTCCTCAGGACCGTAACCCTCCCAATCCACTAAGTACTGGTGACCACGTCCCCGAGAACGCATGTCCATGATCTTCCGTACCTTGTAAATAGGTGCGCCCTCGACAAGGACGGGGGGGGGGGAGGGAAGACGAACGGGGGCGCGAAGAAAAGGCTTGACATAGGAGACATGGAAGACAGGGTGGACGCGACGAAGATGTCGCGGAAGAAGCAGTCGCACAACGACAGGATTGACGACCTGAGAGACACGGAACGGACCAATGAACCGCGGAGTCAACTTGCGAGAAGCTGTCGTAAGGGGAAGGTTACGAGTGGAAAGCCACACTCTCTGACCGCGACAATACCTAGGACTCTTAATCCTACGTTTATTGGCGGCTCTCACAGTCTGCGCCCTGTAACGGCAAAGTGCAGACCTGACCCTCCTCCAGGTGCGCTCACAACGTTGGACAAAAGCCTGAGCGGAGGGAACGCTGGACTCGGCGAGCTGGGACGAGAACAGAGGAGGCTGGTACCCAAGACTACTCTGAAACGGAGATAGCCCGGTAGCAGACGAAGGAAGCGAGTTGTGAGCGTACTCAGCCCAGGGGAGCTGTTCTGCCCAAGACGCAGGGTTTCGAAACGAAAGGCTGCGTAATATGCGACCAATCGACTGATTGGCCCTTTCTGCTTGACCGTTAGACTGGGGATGAAACCCGGAAGAGAGACTGACGGAAGCACCAATCAAACGACAGAACTCCCTCCAAAACTGTGACGTGAATTGCGGGCCTCTGTCTGAAACGGCGTCTAACGGGAGGCCATGAATTCTGAACACATTCTCAATGATGATTTGTGCCGTCTCCTTAGCGGAAGGAAGCTTAGCGAGGGGAATGAAATGTGCCTCCTTAGAGAACCTATCGATAACCGTAAGAATCACAGTCTTCCCCGCAGACGAAGGCAGACCGGTAATAAAGTCTAAGGCGATGTGAGACCATGGTCGAGAAGGAATGGGAAGCGGTCTAAGACGACCGGCAGGAGGAGAGTTACCTGACTTAGTCTGCGCGCAGTCCGAACAAGCAGCCACGAAACGGCGCGTGTCACGCTCCTGAGTAGGCCACCAAAACCGCTGGCGAATAGAAGCAAGCGTACCCCGAACGCCGGGGTGGCCAGCTAACTTGGCAGAGTGAGCCCACTGAAGAACAGCCAGACGAGTAGAGACAGGAACGAACAGAAGGTTACTAGGACAAGCGCGCGGCGACGCAGTGTGAGTGAGTGCTTGCTTTACCTGTCTCTCAATTCCCCAGACAGTCAACCCGACAACACGCCCTTCAGGGAGAATCCCCTCGGGGTCGGTAGAAGCCACAGAAGAACTAAAGAGACGGGATAAGGCATCAGGCTTGGTGTTCTTATTCCCCGGGCGATAGGAAATCACGAACTCGAAACGAGCGAAAAACAACGCCCAACGAGCTTGACGTGCATTAAGTCGTTTGGCAGAACGGATGTACTCAAGGTTCTTATGGTCAGTCCAAACGACAAAAGGGACGGTCGCCCCCTCCAACCACTGTCGCCATTCGCCTATGGCTAAGCGGATGGCGAGCAGTTCGCGGTTACCCACATCATAGTTGCGTTCCGATGGCGACAGGCGATGAGAAAAGTAAGCGCAAGGATGGACCTTATCGTCAGACTGGAAGCGCTGGGACAGAATGGCTCCCACGCCCACCTCTGAAGCGTCAACCTCGACAATGAATTGTTTAGTGACGTCAGGAGTAACAAGGATAGGGGCGGAAGTAAAACGCTTCTTGAGGAGATCAAAAGCTCCCTGGGCGGAACCGGACCACTTAAAGCAAGTCTTGACAGAAGTCAGAGCTGTGAGAGGGGCAGCCACTTGACCGAAATTACGAATGAAACGCCGATAGAAATTAGCGAAACCGAGAAAGCGCTGCAACTCGACACGTGACTTAGGAACGGGCCAATCGCTGACAGCCTGGACCTTAGCGGGATCCATCTGAATGCCTTCAGCGGAAATAACAGAACCGAGAAATGTGACAGAGGAGACATGAAAGGCGCACTTCTCAGCCTTCACGTAGAGACAATTCTCTAAAAGGCGCTGGAGTACACGTCGAACGTGCTGAACATGAATCTCGAGTGACGGTGAAAAAAATCAGGATATCGTCAAGGTAAACGAAAACAAAGATGTTCAGCATGTCTCTCAGTACATCATTAACTAATGCCTGAAAGACAGCTGGAGCATTAGCGAGACCGAACGGCAGAACCCGGTACTCAAAATGCCCTAACGGAGTGTTAAACGCCGTTTTCCACTCGTCCCCCTCTCTGATGCGCACGAGATGGTAAGCGTTACGAAGGTCCAACTTAGTAAAGACCCTGGCTCCCTGCAGAATCTCGAAGGCTGACGACATAAGGGGAAGCGGATAACGATTCTTAACCGTTATGTCATTCAGCCCTCGATAATCCACGCAGGGGCGCAGAGTACCCTCCTTCTTCTTAACAAAGAAAAACCCCGCTCCGGCGGGAGAGGAAGAAGGCACCACGGTACCGGCGTCGAGAGAAACAGACAGATAATCCTCGAGAGCCTTACGTTCGGGAGCCGACAGAGAGTATAGTCTACCCCGAGGGGGAGTGGTCCCCGGAAGGAGATCAATACAACAATCATACGACCGGTGAGGAGGAAGAGAGTTGGCTCTGGACCGACTGAAGACCGTGCGCAGATCATGATATTCCTCCGGCACTCCTGTCAAATCACCAGGTTCCTCCTGAGTAGAGGGGACAGAAGAAACAGGAGGGATAGCAGACATTAAACACTTCACATGACAAGAAACGTTCCAGGATAGGATAGAATTACTAGACCAATTAATAGAAGGATTATGACATACTAGCCAGGGATGACCCAAAACAACAGGTGTAAAAGGTGAACGAAAAATCAAAAAGGAAATGGTCTCACTGTGGTTACCAGATACTGTGAGGGTTAAAGGTAGTGTCTCACATCTGATACTGGGGAGAAGACTACCATCTAAGGCGAACATGGGCGTGGGCTTCCCTAACTGTCTGAGAGGAATGTCATGTTTCCGAGCCCATGCTTCGTCCATAAAACAACCCTCAGCCCCAGAGTCTATCAAGGCACTGCAGGAAGCAGCCGAACCGGTCCAGCGTAGATGGACCGACAAGGTAGTACAGGATCTTGATGGAGAGACCTGAGTAGTAGCGCTCACCAGTAGCCCTCCGCTTACTGATGAGCTCTGGCTTTTACTGGACATGACATGACAAAATGTCCAGCAGAACCGCAATAGAGGCAAAGGCGGTTGGTGATTCTCCGTTCCCTCTCCTTAGTCGAGATGCGAATACCTCCCAGCTGCATGGGCTCAGTCTCTGAGCCGGTGGGAGGAGATGGTTGAGATGCGGAGAGGGGAAACACCGTTAACGCGAGCTCTCTTCCACGAGCTCGGTGACGAAGATCTACCCGTCGTTCTATGCGGATGGCGAGTGCAATCAAAGAGTCCACGCTGGAAGGAACCTCCCGGGAGAGAATCTCATCCTTAACCTCAGCGTGGAGTCCCTCCAGAAAACGAGCGAGCAACGCCGGCTCGTTCCAGTCACTGGATGCAGCAAGAGTGCGAAACTCTATAGAGTAATCCGTTATGGATCGATCACCTTGACATAGGGAAGCCAGGGCCCTGGAAGCCTCCTTCCCAAAAACTGAACGATCAAAAACCCGTATCATCTCCTCTTTAAAGTTCTGATAAACGTTAGAACACTCAGCCCTTGCCTCCCAGATAGCTGTGCCCCACTCCCGAGCCCGACCAGTAAGGAATGATATGACGTAAGCGATCCGAGCTCTCTCTCTTGAGTATGTGTTGGGCTGGAGAGAGAACACAATATCACACTGGGTGAGAAAGGAGCGACACTCAGTGGGCTGCCCAGAGTAACATGGTGGGTTATTAACCCTAGGTTCCGGAGACTCGGAAGACCAGGAAGTAGCTGGTGGCACGAGACGAAGACTCTGAAACTGTCCTGAGAGATCGGAGACCTGAGCGGACAGGGTCTCAACGGCATGACGAGCAGCAGACAATTCCTGCTCGTGTCTGCCGAGCATTGCTCCCTGGATCTCGACGGCAGTGTTGCGAGAATCCGTAGTCGCTGGGTCCATTCTTGGTCGGATTCTTCTGTTATGCTGGTGAATGAGGACCCAAAAGCGACGTAATAGAAACAGAGTCTTTATTCCAGTCTTAAACAAACAATAATTCTCCTGGATATTATTAAAGGTAAATCCAAAACAGGAAACTGAAATCCTCTTGTCAGAAGAGAGGAACGACTGGAGACGCGACCACAGACTGCAGGTCGCTTCAGGAAGGCACAGGCCGTAGCTGACATAGACACCTGCTCACACGCAGCATCTGAAGAAGGCAAAAACACGACAGGGCGGAACAAGGACACAGAACAGCAAACATCAAACAAGAATCCGACAAGGACAGAAGCGGAAAACAGAGGGAGAAATAGGGACTCAAATCAGAGGGCAAAATAGGGGACAGGTGTGAAAGAGTAAATGAGGTCGTTAGGAGAATGAGAAACAGCTGGGAGCAGGAACGGAACGATAGAGAGAGAGAGCGAGAGAGGGAAAGAGGGAGGGGGAGAGAGAGGGATAGAAAGAGGGAAAGAACCTAATAAGACCAGCAGAGGGAAGCACAGGGACAAGACATGATGATCAATGACAAAACATGACAGATTTAAATACTTGGATGGCTCACAACTTCATCCAGCTAAGACAAGACAAGACCGATGTCCTTATTGTTGGAGCTAAAGCACAGAGAGAGAATCTAGCTGCACATTTTAATTCACGGGCAATAATGATAAAAGATTAAAAAAACCTATGTGTTATTTTAGATTCTAAACTCAATTTTGAATCACACATTAGGAAAGTGACCAAAATAGCTTTTTACCACCTGAGAAGAATCAAGGTGTGGCCTGTTTCTCTCTCAGGCTGATACAGAGAGACTCATCCATGCCTTTATTACAAGCAGGCTTGACTACTGTAATGCACTCCTGTCTGGCCTACTCAAGAAAGCCATTGGTCAACTGCAAAACATACAGAATGCTGCAGCACGGGTACTGACCAAGACCAGACGGAGATCACACATTCCACTGGTTTAAAGGTGTCTGCACTAGCTGCCTGTGAGTTTTAGAATTCATTTTAAGATTATTCTATTGATTTTTAAATCCATTCACGATTGTGCACCACAATACATGTCAGACATGCTTACAATACATGTCAGACATGCTTTTAAGTTATGTACCCAGTAGGTCCCTCAGGTCCTCTGGCACTGGCCTTTTAGTGATCCCATAGCCTAGGACCAAGGGGCATGGAGAGGCAGCTTTTAGTTATCATGCCCCCAGCCTCTGGAATAGCCTGCCTGAGTAGCTTTTCTTTTCCTTAGGATGCTTTTTAGTTGTTCAGTTTGCGTCATTCTTTTGTTTTTTATTTGCCATTCTTTCATTTTTATCTGTTTGTGTAGTAAATATTTCAGCTTTTATTTTCATTCAATTTGTTTTCCTGTAAAGCACATTGCGTTGCGTTCCATGTCTGAAATGGCTGTATAAATAAAGCTTGATTTGATTTGAAGAATAATTAGTGAAAAAAATATCAGAATTGGGCTGCGTGTCTAAACGCAGCCTTATATCTGACTTGGAAACAGAAGAGGGATATTCTCTCGCCTAAACCATTTAAATGCCAAGTATTGAGACACATAAGGGAACTATCACAATGAGATGTGTGACTACTAGCTTGATGGGAACACAAGCTTGAATGTGTGACCTCACACTGACACTTTGCACATGAGATGAAATCATTGAAAGCAGTGGTTAACACTTTATAAACCAATATTTCCACAGTAAACTGGACAACTGGCACAGGGTTTACATATTATTCAGTGATATAACACTGCTTTGACACATTGCATCTCAATGAAGATGTCATACAGAGAGTGAGCCATTGCTAGCAAACCTACCATTACATGGGAGGAGAAATGGACTCTCGCAAAATGACAGTTACACAAAACCTTGTAAGAAGCAGATTCATAGCTCTAATATCAACTAAAACCAATCTGTTACAAACTTCAGCGGCAATATGATGTAGGGACAGACTGCCTCAAAATTAATGACACTCATGCATTTGCATAATACTGGTCAAATAGATATTCACTTTGTATTTATTCCTTGTGTCACTATTTCTTTATCCTATCAACTTTTTTAATCTTTAACTCTGCATTGTTGGAAATGAACATGTAAGTAAGCATTTCACTGTTAACCTACACCTGTTGTCTACGAAGCATGTAACAAATACAATTCGATTTGATTTGATTACATATTAACAGAAAATACTACAGTAAAAATGACCTAGTATGAAAAGCATGAAAATGTATGCACTCACTACTGTAAGTCGCACTGAATAAGAGTGTCTGCTAAATTACTGAAATGTAAATGTAGCTGAAAATGTATTTATGAAATATGAGAGTATAATGCCTTTAAAATACATGGTATGAATGTTAATTTAACATTCATCCAACTCTAGAATTTGGCAACATTTGGACTGCATGCCTTTTCCGGTGGGTCTCATAGCAAATGTGTTACCATCTGCACTCCTGAATTTCAAGCAGTCCTGTTTGTTCTTAAGTGAGGAAGATAAAGATATGTGGGAGAAAAAAAGGAGGTGTATCTAATCTCCAAAGAAACCAAATTGCACAAAAGGCTCTGTTACCTCTTTGTCAAGCCTTACAGTAGGGTCACTATGACCATATCTCTAATGAGATTTAGCTCACTACAAATATCTGATGCTTCTTTTCAATTAGCACTCAATCCCCAGATGAGCAGCTCTGTTACAGTAGTCATTATCAGCAGGAACTCCACCGGGAGAAACATCCATCTGTAAATTCACAAAGAGTAGCCGTTTGGCCAATCACAATATGGTCTTTGCCTTCCGACATCTCCTTCATAACTTGACACCCCTCACACTGTGTCAAATCTCAACTGACCCACAGGTATTTCACAGTGACTGGAGTGGCTGTTGACCGGTGAAATTAATAATGCTGGTTTACTGAGCCCTGACACCCCATTACTGTAAGGTGTATCATATGCAATGGATGGCAACCCACGGGTGGCTGAATGAATAGGTTCAATTTGTCATTTTTTTCAATGTTTGCCAGCCAAAAGGATATGGGATGTTTGCAGTCTTGTAGAAGTCATGTGTAAAAATGTGTGCATTGTTCGCTGTATCAATAATTAAACTTAGAATAAATGCTTTCTCATACTCATGCTATAATGTTTCAGGTAAGACACAAGTGCAGACTGTTGAAGTGACAATGTTTATTACAGCAACAGGGGCAGGCAGACGACAGGTCAAGGCAGGAAGGGGGTTGATAATCCAGAGTAGTGGGGCAAAGGTACAGGATGGCAGGCAGGCTCAGGCAGAGTGGTCAGGCAGGTGGGCTCAGAGTCCGGACAGGCAAGGGTCAAAACCAGGAGGGCGAGAAAAATAGAGACTGGGGAAAGCAGGAGCTGAGAAAACCACTGGTTGACTTGACAAACAAGACGATCTGGCAACAGACAAACAGAGAACACAGGTATAAATACACAGGGGATAATGGGGAAGATGGGCGACACCTGGAGGGGGGTGTAGACATGCACAAGGACAGGTGAAACAGATTAGGGCATGACAGTTGCAATTACTCATTCTGAACATTTCCCACTCTGAATGAACACCCTAACCATGGATCATCTCATCCAATGCACCATGATCCATCGGGCCAAAATGATTTAATCGTGAGCACATTTTTTAACATAATACTGAGCAAATTTCTGGGTGTTTTTGCATTAAATCCTCTTTCCTCTGACAAGATTTTGAATAAATATTTGTCAGTGTTAAATCCCATATTCCCATTAATTTAACCATAACTCTCTTAACCTATAGCATGAATGACTTGAAGAATGGTGTAGTCTTACAGAGCCAACAACAGTGTTGCATCACATGGGAAAAAAACATGAATTGCCTGTTGTGGTATTGTTACTGTTACGCTTACACCATCAACCCTTCCATGTGACCCCCAACCTGGATGTGAATAAAAGAAAGGCACTTCAACATTAAAACAGGATCCCCTACATGAGTTTCCCTGAAGAGAGGACATTGTTGATCAGAATTAAAGAAAAGACAGCGGGAGCTGGCTGCTAGGGAGCACTCACTCCTCCATTGGAGAGGGGGGAGAGAGAGCGAGGCAAAGGGAAACTGTTTCATATCCAGTACACAAATGTACATTATAACAAATACATTTGTGTGGAGAGCCAGGGGGGAGGCACTGGAACGGAGAATGCAATCTCTAGTGTAGGCGGTTCTGTATAAGAAATGAGACATGGTTCCTAAAAAATGCATTGTTTTTGTATCTGCACAAAGACACACAAGAGAACTAGTACACTGAGTGAGGGGAGGAGATGCACAGTCAATGAGGCACTGAAGCACAGGTTGTTCAGAAATGCATTGCTTTTGCCTTTCATTAGTTCAAAGGGATCAACGCACCTTCGGTGCTCTTCAACGGCCGATAACACACTAAGATATTGATGGAGATGTTGTGGCTATATCTATGGAAATATAGCTCACCTCAGATGTTCTCCGAGACTATGGGTGGCCTCTTTGATATCTTATCTCTCTGAGTCAGTTGTGAAGGATAGGCCTCAACCTGTAACATTATGCTGACAGATCCGGATAGCAAAGGGCATTGTCCTGGAATGACCATGAGTGACAGCTGTTTGAGTCATAGCTTGCAGAGCCAGAGGTCAAAGCTGAGTCATGGTGGGTTGAGGCTGTGCGCTGGTAAAATCTGCAGTCCATGCACACTTAGCATGGCACAGCATGAGACAGAAGTGCCATTGGGGTGGTCCTATCTGGCTTTTTCAGCCATCCTCGTGCTATGTCAGAGAGAGAGTGATTGCTGCCCTCCTGTCCTGCATGTGCCCTTTTTTCCTCGGGTTTTGTTGACATTCAGTATTGTGGACAAACACTCTCCACCCGTGCCTCGTGGACGAACAGCTAATAATTTCACTCCATTCACATCACAGTCAATGACCATTGGAACCCATTCTAAATAGGTTGTAAATAATCATCCTCACACGGTGCACCTGGATAAATTAAGTAGGATCTATTAAAAAATCCTCTAACATTATCATATTGTCTACACCAGGGCTCTCCAACCCTGTTCCTGGAGAGCTACTCTCCTGTAAGTTTTCACTCCAACCCCAGTTGTAGCTAACCTGATTTAAACATAATTCCTGTCAATAAATATATTTAGATTTACAGACACATAGATTCACCTCAAGAGTCCATTGTAATTTAGGAGCATTTCCTTAAAACAGAGGCTTTCTGTGTTCTATTGTCAGCTCACAACCTTTCTTTTGAGATAAAAATGCCTCGAACAGCAGTTTGGAGGCAATGTGAGTTTGTCAAACACCATTGCCAGAGCCACAGAGTTGCCAACTGTAACTGCCAGTTTCCTACTACGGAGCCAGGTAGTCATTCAGGTCAAAAAAGTATTTCAATCATTGGGTACTATGTAATGTGTTGTAATGCGTAATTTCAAATGTGTTGATATGCCCTGAAGCAGTTTTGTTGATTACTGCACACTGGGCACACACTGGTTGAATCACAGTTTCCACAATTTCAATTAAATGATGTTGAACCAACGTGGAATAGACATTGAATTGACATATGTGCCCAGTGGATTTTTGTTAGTAACACTTCAGCTTTGAAAGTGAGACCAATTAAACCAATAGTTTTCTATCAAGTTACAGTAATCAACACACTGCACAGTATATAATGCTGGTCGGTCCATAATTGAGAGATATGAACAAAGTGACCTTTTGAGTTAGGGATGGATCAAAATGTACAGAATGGGTACCTGGAGGAAAATGAGGGAGGGTCATGCTTTTTCAATTTCAGTCAATGGAAGGGTTTAGTGTTTTTGTATTTCTATAGTATAGGGGAGGATCATGTAATTTGTATTTGAGGACGGTTCACTTTTTCTCAGGATTTTAAAATGAATTGCTTATTAGGCTATACATCGATGTGTGCCTGATGCCGCCCCTCATCTCTGATTCTCTGCTTGCCGTGCAATACCAAGTGCGCCTATAGGCTATTTAGTGTGGTCTCAATCAAATTATCCATAGCCTATAGCCTATAAGCTACGAAGTTCAAGCTCGGAGATGCACAGAGCAAAAATATACTGTATATTTCTAAGATACACTATATAGAAAAGTATGTGGACACCCCTTCCAATTAGTGGATTAGACTAGTTCAGCCACACCCGTTGCTGACAGGTACAGTTGAAGTTGGAAGTTTGCATGTACATTAGCCAAATACATTTAAACTCAGTTTTCACAATTCCTGACATTTAATCCAAGTAACAATTTCCTGTCTTAGGTCAGTTAGGATCACTACTTTATTTTAAGAATGTGAGATGTCAGAATAATAGTAGAGAGAATGATATATTTCAGCTTTTATTTCTTTCATCACATTCCCAGTGGGTCAGAAGTTTACAGACACTCAATTAGTATTTGGTAGCATTGCCTTTAAATTGTTTAACTAATAAATTGGGTGAATTTTGGCCCATTCCTCCTGACAGAGCTGGTGTAACTGAGTCAGGTTTGTAGGCCTCCTTGCTCGCACACGCTTTTTCAGTTCCGCCCACAAATCTTCAATAGGATTGAGGTCAGGGCTTTGTGATGGCCACCCCAATACCTTGACTTTGTTGTCCTTAAGCAAATTTGCCACAACTTTGGGAGTATGCTCGTGGTCATTGTCCATTTGGAAGACCCATTCGCGACCAAGCTTTAACTTCCTGACTGATGTCTTGAGATGTTGCTTCAATATATCCACATACACTGCTCAAAAAAATAAAGGGAACACTTAAACAACACAATGTAACTCCAAGTCAATCACACTTCTGTGAAATCAAACTGTCCACTTAGGAAGCAACACTGATTGACAATAAATTGCACATGCTGTTGTGCAAATGGAATAGACAAAATCAAATCAAATCAAATCAAATTTTATTAGTCACATACACATGGTTAGCAGATGTTAATGCGAGTGTAGCGAAATGCTTGTGCTTCTAGTTCCGACAATGCAGTAATAACCAACAAGTAATCTAACCTAACAATTCCACAACTACTACCTTATACACACACACAAGTGTAAAGGGATGAAGAATATGTACATAAAGATATATGAATGAGTGGTGGTACAGAACGGCATGGCAAGATGCAGTAGATGGTATAGAGTACGGTATATACATATGAGATGAGTACTGTAGGGTATGTAAACATAAAGTGGCATAGTTTAAAGTGGCTAGTGGTACATGTATTACATAAAGATGGCAAGATGCAGTAGATGATATAGAGTACAGTATATACATATGAGATGGGTAATGTAGGGTATGTAAACATTATATTAAGTGGCATTGTTTAAAGTGGCTAGTGGTACATGTATTACATAAAGATGGCAAGATGCAGTAGATGATATAGAGTACAGTATATACATATGAGATGGGTAATGTAGGGTATGTAAACATTATATTAAGTGGCATTGTTTAAAGTGGCTAGTGGTACATTTTTACATAATTTCCATCAATTCCCATTTTTAAAGTGGCTGGAGTTGAGTCAGTATGTTGGCAGCGGCCGCTAAATGTTAGTGGTGGCTGTTTAACAGTCTGATGGCCTTGAGATAGAAGCTGTTTTTCAGTCTCTCGGTCCCTGCTTTGATGCACCTGTACTGACCTCGCCTTCTGGATGATAGCGGGGTGAACAGGCAGTGGCTTGGGTGGTTGTTGTCCTTGATGATCTTTATGGCCTTCCTGTGACATCGGGTGGTGTAGGTGTCCTGGAGGGCAGGTAGTTTGCCCCCGGTGATGCGTTCTGCAGACCTCACTACCCTCTGGAGAGCCTTACGGTTGTGGGCGGAGCAGTTGCCGTACCAGGCGGTGATACAGCCCGACAGGATGCTCTCGATTGTGCATCTGTAGAAGTTTGTGAGTGCTTTTGGTGACAAGCCGAATTTCTTCAGCCTCCTGAGGTTGAAGAGGCGCTGCTGCGCCTTCTTCACAACGCTGTCTGTGTGGGTGGACCAATTCAGTTTGTCCGTGATGTGTACACCGAGGAACTTAAAACTTTCCACCTTCTCCACTACTGACCCGTCGATGTGGAAAGGGGGGGGCTCCCTCTGCTGTTTCCTGAAGTCCACAATCATCTCCTTTGTTTTGTTGACGTTGAGTGTGAGGTTATTTTCCTGACACCACACTCCGAGGGCCCTCACCTCCTCCCTGTAGGCCGTCTCGTCGTTGTTGGTAATCAAGCCTACCACTGTAGTGTCATCCGCAAACTTGATGATTGAGTTGGAGGCGTGCATGGCCACGCAGTCGTGGGTGAACAGGGAGTACAGGAGAGGGCTCAGAACGCACCCTTGTGGGGCCCCAGTGTTGAGGATCAGCGGGGTGGAAATGTTGTTACCTACCCTCACCACCTGGGGGCGGCCCGTCAGGACGTCCAGGACCCAGTTGCACAGGGCGGGGTCGAGACCCAGGGTCTCGAGCTTGATGACGAGTTTGGAGGGTACTATGGTGTTAAATGCTGAGCTGTAATCGATGAACAGCATTCTCACATGGGTATTCCTCTTGTCCAGATGGGTTAGGGCAGTGTGCAGTGTGGTTGCGATTGCGTCGTCTGTGGACCTATTGGGTCGGTAAGCAAATTGGAGTGGGTCTAGGGTGTCCGGTAGGGTGGAGGTGATATGGTCCTTGACTAGTCTCTCAAAGCACTTCATGATGACGGAAGTGAGTGCTACGGGGCGGTAGTCGTTTAGCTCAGTTACCTTAGCTTTCTTGGGAACAGGAACAATGGTGGCCCTCTTGAAGCATGTGGGAACAGCAGACTGGGATAAGGATTGATTGAATATGTCCGTAAACACACCAGCCAGCTGGTCTGCGCATGCTCTGAGGACGCGGCTGGGAATGCCGTCTGGGCCTGCAGCCTTGCGAGGGTTAACACGTTTAAATGTTTTACTCACCTCGGCTGCAGTGAAGGAGAGCCCGCAGGTTTTGGTAGGGGGCCGTGTCAGTGGCACTGTATTGTCCTCAAAGCGGGCAAAAAAGTTGTTTAGCCTGTCTGGGAGCAAGACATCCTGGTCCGCGACGGGGCTGGTTTTCTTTTTGTAATCCGTGATTGACTGTAGACCCTGCCACATACCTCTTGTGTCTGAGCTGTTGAATTGCGACTCGATTTTGTCTCTGTACTGGGACTTAGCCTGTTTGATTGCCTTGCGGAGAGAATAGCTACACTGTTTGTATTCGGTCATGCTTCCGGTCACCTTGCCCTGGTTAAAAGCAGTGGTTCGCGCTTTCAGTTTCACGCGAATGCTGCCGTCAATCCACGGTTTCTGGTTTGGGAATGTTTTAATCGTTGCTGTGGGTACGACATCGTCAATGCACTTCCTAATGAACTCGCTCACCGAATCAGCATATTCGTCAATATTGTTGTTGGACGCAATGCGGAACATATTCCAATCCGCGTGATCGAAGCAGTCTTGAAGCGTGGATTCAGATTGGTCGGACCAGCGTTGAACAGACCTGAGCGCGGGAGCTTGTTGTTTTAGTTTCTGTTTGTAGGCTGGAATCAACAAAATGGAGTCGTGGTCAGCTTTTCCGAAAGGGGGGCGGGGGAGGGCCTTATATGCGTCGCGGAAATTAGTATAACAATGATCTAGGGTTTTTCCAGCCCTGGTAGCACAATCGATATGCTGATAGAATTTAGGGAGTTTTGTTTTTAGATTAGCCTTGTTAAAATCCCCAGCTACGATGAATGCAGCCTCAGGGTGTGTGGTTTCCAGTTTACAAAGAGTCAGATAAAGTTCGTTCAGGGCCATCGATGTGTCTGCTTGGGGGGGAATATATACGGCTGTGATTATGATTGAAGAGAATTCCCTTGGTAGATAATGCGGTCGACATTTGATTGTGAGGAGTTCTAGGTCAGGTGAACAGAATGACTTGAGTTCCTGTGTGTTGTTATGATGATCACACCACGTCTCGTTAATCATAAGGCATACCCCCCCGCCCCTCTTCTTACCAGAAAGATGTTTGTTTCTGTCGGCGCGATGCATGAAGAAACCAGCTGGCTGCACCGACTCCGTTAGCGTCTCTTGAGTTAGCCATGTTTCCGTGAAGCAGAGCACGTTGCAATCCCTGATGTCTCTCTGGAATGCTACCCGTGCTCGGATTTCATCAACCTTATTGTCAAGAGACTGGACATTGGCGAGTAGTATGCTAGGGAGTGGAGCGCGATGTGCCCGTCTCCGAAGCCTGACCACGAGACCGCCTCGTTTGCCCCTTTTACGGCGTCGCACAGGGTCGCCGGCTGGGATCAGATCCATTGTATTGGGTGGAAGGCAAAACACTGGATCCGTTTCGGGAAAGTCATATTCCTGGTAGGAACGATGATGAGTTGACGTTAATCGTATATTCAGTAGTTCCTCCCGACTGTATGTAATGAAACCTAAGATTACCTGGGGTACCGATGTAAGAAATAACACATAAAAAAACAAAATACTGCATATTTTCCAAGGAACGCGAAGCGAGGCGGCCATCTCTTTTCGGCGCCGGAAGTTCCGGCGGTGGAAATTATAGGCAATTAGCAAGACACCCCCAATAAAGGAGTGGTTCTGCAGGTGGTGACATTTGTGGCCTGCTGGAGGTCATTTTGCAAGGCTCTGGCAGTGCTCCTCCTTGCACAAAGGCGGAGGTAGCGGTCCTGCTGCTGGGTTGTTGCCCTCCTACGGCCTCCTCCACGTCTCCTGTTGTACTGGCCTGTCTCCTGGTAGCGCCTCCATGCTCTGGACACTACGCTGACAGACACAGCAAACCTTCTTGTCACAGCTCACATTGATGTGCCATCCTGGATGAGCTGCACTACCTGAGCCACTTGTGTGGGTTGTAGACTCCGTCTCATGCTACCACTAGAGTGAAAGCACCGCCAGCATTCGAAAGTGACCAAAACATCAGCCGGGAAGCATAGGAACTGAGAAGTGGTCTGTGGTCACCACCTGCAGAACCACTCCTTTATTGGGGGTGTCTTGCTAATTGCCTATAATTTCCCCCTTTTGTCTATTCCATTTGCACAACAGCATGTGAAATTTATTGTCAATCAGTGTTGCTTCCTAATTGGACAGTTTGATTTCACAGAAGTGTGATTGACTTGGAGTTACATTGTGTTGTTTAAGTGTTCCCTTTATTTTTTTGAGCAGTGTACTTTTTCTTCCTCATGATGCCATCTATTTTGTGAAGTGCACCAGTCCCTCCTGCAGCAAAGCACCCTCACAACATGACGCTGCCACCCCCGTGCTTCATGGTTGGGATGGTGTTCTTTGGCTTGTAAGCCTCCCCTTTTCCCTCTAAACATAATGATGGTCATTATGGCCAAACAGTTCTATTTTTGTTTCATCAGACCATTGGAAATTTCTCCAAAAGTACGATCTTTGTCCCCATGTGCAGTTGCAAACCGTAATCTGTTTTTTTTATGGTGGTTTTGGAGCAGTGGCTTCTTCCTTGCTGAGCGGCCTTTCAGGTTATGTCGATTATAGGACTCAATTTCCTGTGGATATAGATACTTTTGTACCTGTTTCCTCCAGCATCTTCACAAGGTCCTTTGCTGTTGTTCTGGGATTGATTGGCACTTTTCACACCAAAGTACCTTCATCTCTAGGAGACAGAACACGTCTCCTTCCAGAGCAGGTATGACAGCTGCGTGGTCCCATGGTGTTTATACTTGCGTACTATTGTTGGTACAGATGAACGTGGTACTTTCAGGCGTTTGGAAATTGCACCTTAGTTTGCGCTGTTCTGTGAAGGGAGTAGTACACAGCGTTTTACGAGATCTTCAGTTTCTTGGCAATTTCTTGCATGGAATAGCCTTCATTTCTCAGAACAAGAATCTACTGACGAGTTTCAGAAGAAAGGTCTTTGTTTCTGGGCATTTTGAGCCTGTAATCGAACCCACAAAATGCTGATGCTCCAGATACTCAACTAGTCTAAAGAATGCCCGTTTTATTGCTTCTTTAATATGGACAGCAGTTTTCAGCTAGGCTAACATAATTGCAAAAAGATTTTCTAATGATCAATTAGCCTTTTAAAATGATAAACTTGGATTAGCTAGCACAACGTGCCATTGGAACACAGGAGTGATGGTTGCTGATAATGGGCCTCTTTATGCCTATTTCAATATTCCATAAAAAACCTGCCGTTTCCAGCTACAATAGTCATTTACAACATTAACAATGTCTCTACTGTATTTCTGATCAATTTGATGTTATTTTAATGGACAATTTTTTTTTTTTAGGGGAAATGTTAGTACATTTATTGAAAATGAAATCAAATTTGCATAAGAATTCACACCCCTGAGTGAATACTTTCTAGAAATACCTTTGGCATCTGTGAGTCTTTCTGGACAAGTCTCTAAGATCTTTCCACACCTGGATTGTTCTACATTTGCCCATTATTCTTTTCAAAATTATTCAAGCTCTATCAAATGTTTTTGATCATTTTTAGACAACCATTTTCTGTCTTGTCGTAGATTTTCAAGTAGATTTAAGTCATAATTGTAACACAGCTACTCAGAGAAATGCACTTTCTTCTTGGTAAGCAACTCCAGCGTAGATTTGGCCTTGTTTTTTACGTCCTGCTGAAAGGAGAATTCATCTTCCAGTATCTGGTGGAAAGCAGACTGAACTAGGTTTTCCTTTAGGATTTTGCCTGTGCTTAGCTCCATTACATTATTTTTTCTATCCTGAAAAACTCCCTAGTCCTGAACGATTACAAGCATACCCATAACATGATGCAGCCACCACTGGTGCTCAGTAATGTGTTATATTAGATTTGCCCCAAGCATAAAACTTTTGTATTCAGGATAAAAAGTTGCAAACGGGATGTATGTTTTGAAATATTTGTAATCTGTACAGGCTTCCTTCTTTTCACTCTGTAAATTAGGTTAGTATTGTGGAGTAACTGCAATGTTGTTGATCCATCCTCACAGCCATTAAACTCTGTAACTGTTTTAAAGTCACCACTGGCCTCATCGTGAAATCCCTGAGCGGTTTCCTTCCTCTTTGGCAACTGAGATAGGAAGGACGCCTGTATCGTTGTAGTGACTTGGTGTGTTGATACACCATCCAAAGTGTAATCAATAACTTCACCATACTCAAAGGGATATAGGTGCACTTCTTTGCGAGGCTTTGTAAAACCTCCCTGGTCTTTGTGGAAGAATCTGTTTTTGAAATCGACAGGGACCTTACAGACAATTCTATGTGTGGGTACAGAGATGAGGTAGTCATTCAAAAATTATGTTCAAAACTTCTTCGGGATCGTTGTCCCTTCCATGGGACGGTTGAGCTAATGTAGGCTAAAGCGATTAGCATGAGGTTGTAAGTAACAAGAAACTTTCCCAGGACATAGACATATCTGATATTGGCAGAAAGCTTAAATTCTTGTTCATCTAACTGCACTGTCCAATTTACAGTAGCTATTACAGTGAAAGAATACCATGCTATTGTTTGAGGAGAGTGCACAATTTTGAATATGAAAAGTTATTAATAAACAAATTAGGCTGTCTTGATTCAAAAATTTTAATATAAATGTCATGGTTCATTGCATCAGTCTGAAACTTTGCACATACACTGCTGCCATCTAGTGGTCAAAATCTAAATTGCACCTGGGCTGGAATAATACATTATGGCCATTCTCTTACATTTCAAAGATGATGGTACAAAAAAATACAAAAGAACGGTTGGTTTTTTCTTTGTATTACCTTTTACCAGATCTATTCTGTTATATTCTCCTACATTCCTTTCACATTTCCACACTGTTCAAAATGTTTCCTTTCAAATGGTACCAAGAATATGCATATCCTTGCTTCAGGGCCTAAGCTACAAGCAGTTAAATTTGGGTATGTCACTTTAGGTGAAAATTGAAAAAAAGGGGAGTATCCTTAAACACTATTATTGCACACAGAGTGAGTCCATGTAACTTATTATGTGACTTGTTGAGCACATTTTTACTCCCGAAACGTATTTAGGCTTGCCATAGCAAAGGGGTTGAATACTAATTGACTCAACACATTCCAGGTTTACATTTTTCATGAATTTGTACGTCTAAAAGTCTAAAATCATAATTCCACTTTGACATTATGGTGTAATGTGTGTAAGTATGTGACAAACATCTCAATTTAATCAATTTTAAATTCAGGCTGTAACACAACAAATTGTGGAAAAGTCAATGGGTTTGATAATTTTCTGAAGTAATTACTTTCTGTAATTACCCTGAAGGCGATTGTTTTCTGTTAGTCATTCAAAAATCTCCATGCTACCTATTATGTGACTTGTTAAATCACATTTTTGCTCCCAAACTTATTTAAGCTTCCCATAACATAAGGGTTGAAGACATTTCAACTTTTAATTTGTAATTAATTTGTTAAACATTTAAAGGGTGTGAATACTTTCTGAAGGCACTGTAGATTTGTCGGCCAATTCCTCCACCCACCATCTACTCTTTAAAAAGCCTACCTCAGTATCAGTGAAGGACTGTTAAGTTTAAACCAGGACTCGAATTGAGGGGTTATGAGAGGGTATGCCATAGGCATACCTTTTATTAAAGAAAATGACAAAAAGCACAGGCCTACCAACATTTAAATTACGATTTTGAAGAAAATAATATAGATCCGATTATACGAAGAGATCCATAACAGTGCCTTCGTCCGTTATGCAAGAAAGAAGCTGTAAAATACCCAGGAAAGAAGTGAGTCCGATGCATATGGGGATATCATTGTTTTGTTTCTTTGACATTCAGAGGCTGAGCTACAACCGAGGACATAAAAAAATTGACTTTGCTTGGGAAGTAATCTAATTCTGCCACTATCAATTGATTAAGCTATTCACTTTCTGTACAATAGACAGCTCTTAGGGAAACACTTGTGACCTTCTCTTGTTGGGTTAAGCCACGGAAGAAGAGATTCCAGCAGTGAAAGCGTACATTCTGCATCGGTAGTTCTACTGTCTGGGCTGGAAAGGTAGGCCTAACTTTTGAAACTACCATTCTCAGATTCCTAATGATATCTCAGATGCAATTATTTGTAAACAATGACAGTTTCTTTGCAAAGAAGACACACCGATTTGGCATTGGAGAAATATGATAAGATGAATACATATGCTTATCTCCCTGTCCAGTGTTAGCCTGTAATTCTGGTAATTTGTGTGGTATTAAAAAAGATTCTGCTAATATGTGAAGTTGTAGAATTTCATGAATTTCATGTAGAATTTTAATAAAATGCAATTTTTTCTCATACCTGTAAATACAATGATAGATTCATGCAATGCTTGCTATAAATGAGATATTTCCACCCCTGCTCTTGTCCACAGTAGTCTGTGAACCCACAACCTTCTGGCCCGCAGCCCTGTGCGCTATCAAAAGTCCTGTGTTGCTATGTAATGCTTACAGGACGAAGTAGAGTTTCTAGAATGGGATATCTACGGCTCTGGTCTGTCCAAGAAGTGAGGGTGAAAGGTAAGAATGTTCTCTGCTATCCATTTTATATTTTAATTATTATTTTGGGTATAGGGAAGTGTCACTTGTTTTTATTTTCAAGCATTCATGGAGGGTTTAGGTCAAAAATATTTTGCTGAAGGGAGGGTCATCCATTTTCATTTCAGAGAGGTCCGATGTAATCCATGTAACCCTTCTTATAACTACATTACTGAGTTTGAGATAACCCAGCCAATCGGTTCCTCTTGCATGTCACTGAGTTCCGACCTGTGTGTTAAAATATAGTTGTCTCTGTGGTAGTGAATGTGTGTCTTTGGGAGATAAGGTAGCACAATTAAGGGATGTATCTCAGGTTTAGCTAGGTGGGGTTTTTAATTAGTCCCCAGTGAGCTGTAGACAGCGGGCTATGCCTTGAGTCCAGAAAGGAGTGCTACTAATTAAACTCCGAGTCAAGCCTGAGAGGTCTGCATTACTCTCCACTAACACAATGTTATCCCAGCATAACAAAGGACTGTACATCCAATTCCACAGGAACACATAATGCCACCAAAAGCAGACTGGCATGTATTCACATTGGTGCAAATATTCAACTACTATACTAGGACTCCAGCATTGAGTCAAGCACTTTCTTGAATGCACACAAACAAGTACACTAAGGTCATCCAGGATGCATTATTAAAGACATCCATACACTGTAAATGCACATGAAAAAAGCATGTTACAGCCATGAGTGCATCGCGCATGCATGAGGAAGTAGGTTGTATGTCCTTTTGAATTTAGACAGTTCCTGCAAATGTCTATTCTCCAAACCTGCATACCTTAGTGCTATGTATGATTAATAACAGGTGTTGACTCCTGATCCTATAGAAGTCCGATCTGTCCAGTCAGGGCTGTAAATCACCGACACGGTATAATCTCTGAGTCCCGGTGGACCCCTCTAAGATTCATTAAGAGTCAACACACTGTAAGTCAAAGAGAAGCTCTGTCTCTTGTGTCTACGGCCCACGTCAGCAGAGACATACTTTGATATATGACACCTAGCTCATGAACACAAGATCAATTTTACACTGTCTATCTCCAATAAAGTCCAATAGAGTCTTTGGAATGTTTGGTAATGTAGTGACATTTGGGGGTTGTTGTTATTTTTTCAATTACCATAGCCTGCTGCATGTAGCAAAATCAGTTTGGTTACAATCAGTAGGCCAGTGTGTTACCCAGCTGGCTATGTTTCATAATGGACATGGGGCCGAGGCAATTTAACACATGTTGGTGGCCTCAGAAAAGAGAGAAAGGGGGAAAAAAGCGTGATTATCAAAGCTTTGGATTGGATTCAAGGATGGAGCTGAATTGCCTTCCGCCTAATCCCTGTGACATTGTGCTGGGCTGCTAGGGAGCTGGCAGGTGGGGGAGCAGGGACGGGAGTGGGCTCATGTTTATACCTCCAACAGGGAGAATGAAAGGCCCGTCAAGTGAATGTGGCCATGTACAGATGGTGTCCGGTGTCCTCAAGAGAACAGTAATGCGTTAGTCTATCATAAAGAATTTCAATGGCCCTGAATGTACTATAGCTACTTGATTTGGTCCTGATGACTGCATTTAAAATTCATCATATTTGACATTTAAGTTAGAGCAATTTTCAACGTTTACATTTTTTCATGAAATGTGATGTTTCAAATACCATCAAATAGCATAGGTTACATGTCAAACACATGCAATTTGTCACCTAGCTTTCCAAGTAGCACAGTCTTTTATATGTGTTACCATGGGAACAAAAGGCTGGTTTCCGTTGAAAAAAATCTATTAACCGGATGCAATCAGCAACTGGAACACGTAAATTGAGGTTGAGACTTAAACTGAAGTTGAAAAAATGTCACAACATAAACTGGAACGTGAATAGTGTTGGGCACACATAGCTTACCTATTATATTAGTGTGCGAACCAGGATCAAGTGTTTTGATTTTAATTTTCTTCCCCCTGAGTTTTGTTTGATGCTTGACATATCCTGGAGATGTTTAAAAGTACACAGACAAAGATGGAGTCGTGCTGTGAATTGTAGTATCCATCAAAAAACAACAAAGGCTCACAAATGACAGCCTTAAAAGTACGTACGATTTAATTTTGTTTCTGACTTGAAAGTGAGCGGTGCACTTTTCAGTCTTGTTTTTCACGCTTTGTGTGTTTGCCTTCAAATTAATATTTAAAAAACATCAAAAGCAAGAGAAAACGTTAAGGTAATAGACCATGAGGCACTGCCCTCCCATTACAAATTGGCTTCCATCATTTGTGGCATTAGGATAACTCCACCCTCTCTACTGCTATTAGACCCACATTCACAACTCTCCACCTACACAATCCATTTATCACGCATTGAATCCTCACATTTGCAAGTGTGGATGTGTTTACCCTAACACAGATGGACAGATTACTGATTCTGCTATATCACTGTCAGGACAGGACAGTGATCCAGCCTAAACAAATATAAACCTGTAGGTGCATCTGTCAGAATATACTGTACAAATAATACACAGCATGTTGGAATGCCTGGATATCAGCTCAAACAAAGGTTTGTTGATTCCAAACTTGGCAAAAGCTCTGGGTTTCGGAAAAGCTTAACTAAGCTGGCAATGGTGGTAGCTTTCTGACATCTCTGAATAATTTCACTGTGGTTTGCTGAACTTGTGTCATGCTTTCCCAAACAAATTAACATCGTTCACCCTCATCACACCCCTACACAAACTTGTTTTTAACACCTTTGTCAGTTTCACAGAGTTTATGTAAAAAATGTTTATTTCTGGTTTTTACCTCATGCATGGCTTTTCCCTCTCGTCTGACAGGAAGTGTCCCACAGGATATCTATTCAAAAGGAGGCCATTGCACTTTCCTAAAACTTTGGTTGGTGCGTAAAACCTGTAAATTCAGATCAGCAAAAAAGTGTGATGGCAGTGGTTTAGCTCAGTTTTGCGGGAACCCACTGCAAGGTCTGAGCAGGATGCAGTGGTTCTCTCAGAAAGACATGGATAATGAATAGTAGTATGAGAAACGGAACACTGTTGGAAGAGTGTAGTCTAAAGAGCCATGATTATCTGATACCTGAGGCCTGTTCAATCAAGCCAGGTTATCAGACATCCAAGAGGGGTTACAAATATATTATTGGGCTGACATAATACACGTTTCGATTCATGTACTCAAACAATGTTTGCAGTCTGAGGAGCAGATGGGTTGTTCAACAGAAGAGGTAACATTTGCAGTAATATTTTAAGTGTAAAATGTGCACCAAAATTTACTTTTAAAAGCCTGTTATATTAATGGAATTGCTCTTTAATATAGACCACATGGAGATAAAATCCGATTTTGAATATGAATAAAGACTAAAGTTCCTCCGTCAACCCTGTGTGACTTCTAGGAAGTTTTAACCCACTTAACCCTGACATGTATCCAACTTTTCACCATAAATGTAAAGCCCCCGTTGTTGTGTTGCTTTGACAAAGTAATTTCTGAAAATGATTATTTATTTCATGTGATTAGTAATTGATGTATGTCTGTCTCTCATTTTAAGGTCAACCCTGTTACATGAACTGAACTTTCGTTTTAATATGGTGAAACTATTCCTATAAAATAAACAATTCTAAATAAACATTGAACATGTAATCGTCAAACCATAGTTTTAAAGCAGGTGAGAAAGTTTTACTCTTTTTGTCAATGTTTTGGTGTTTTGTGGTTGAAAACTAAACAAGTTGACCACAACAGGGGAGGGTCTGGGTGGGCATCTATCCGCGGTGGAGGCTCAGGTGCGGGACGCAGACCCCGCTCCACCACTGGCTCACCCTACTTTGGTAGCACCTCTGGTGCGGGGACCCTCGTCGCCGACCCCGGACTGGGGACCCTCGCTGCTGGCCCCGGACTGAGCACCCTCGCTGCGGGCCCCTGGAGACCGTCGCTGGAGGCTCCGGACTGGGGACCGTCGCTGGAGACTCTGGACTGGAGACCGTCGCTGGAGGCTCCGGACTGGGGACCGTCGTTGGAGGCTTCGTGCCATGACTCCTCACTGGAGGCTTCGTTTCCATGGATCATCACTGGAGGCTTCTTGCCATGGATCATCACTGGAGGATTCTTGCCATAGATCATCACTGGAGGCTTCGTGCCATGGATCATCACTGGAGGCTTCGTGCCATGGATCATCACTGGAGGCTTCGTGCCATGGATCATCACTGGAGGCTTCTTGCCATGGATCATCACTGGAGGCTTCGTGCCATGGATCATCACTGGAGGCTTCTTGCCATGGATCATCACTGGAGGCTTCGAACTGGAGGGACACACAGGAGGCCTGGCTCTGGGAGCAGGCACATGACTCACCAGGCTGGGAAGACATACTGGAGGCTTGGTTCTTGGCGGAGGCGCACTGGAGGTCTCGAGCGTAGAGCCTGCACAACCCGTCCTGGCTGGATGGTTATCTTCGCCCTGCACATGCGGTGCGCTGGCACAGGACGCACTGGGCTGTGCAGATGCACCGGAGACACTGTGCGTAGAGCCGGCGCAGGATATACTGGGCCGAGGAGGCGCACTGGAGGTCTGGAGAGCAGGGCTGGCACAACCCGTCCTGGCTGGATGCTGACCCTAGCCCGGCAACTGCGGGGTGCTGGCACAGGACGTACTGGGCTGTGGACGTACTGGGCTGTGGACTCTTTCGTACCTCTCCACTGCCAACCACTCCTGGCTCAAATGGTCCAAGAATTCCTCCTCGGTCTCGGACTCACCCCTCAGCACCGACGCCCACGTCGTCTGCCCCCCCCCCCCCCCCCCCCCCAAAGAAAATGTTTTGGGGCTGCCTCTCGGGTTTCCGTCCTGTCCTCTCCTCCTGACCACGCTGCTTGGTCCGTTTTTGGTGGGTAGTTCTGTCACAGCCGTTGCTGGAAGAAGACAAAGGTGCAGCGTAGTGAGCGTACATTTTCTTTTATTTGTTAAAATGTCGCCAACGAAACAATAAATAACAAAAACGACCGTGAAGCTTACAGGGCATAAGTGCCACTAACAAAGTCAACTACCCACAACGAAAGGAGGGAAAAAGGGCTACCTAAGTATGGTTCCCAATCAGAGACAACGATAGACAGCTGTCCCTGATTGAGAACCATACCCGGCCAAAACATAGAAACACAAAATTATAGAAAACAAAACATAGAATGCCCACCCCAAATCAAACCCTGACCAAACCAAATAGAGACATAAAAAGGCTCTCTAAGGTCAGGGCGTGACAATCCTATTAAATACCAATGGTATTCACTAAATTGATTGATTGTTGATTGTTTATATTTAGTATGTTTCACAAATTTGTCATTCTGTTTTTTGATGATCTTACTAATAAACTTTAATTAGTTTATATATTTGACGTGTGATAATGCCAGAGAGATGGCCAGAGATAATTACAGACAACTGTGATAATCTGAAGTACCCAAAAGGGCCACTAGCTATCTTGTGGTTTACTGATAAACTTAGAATGTTTCCAGTAATATACCCTGAACTTGCAACCCCTGTCACAAGGGGATTTTTGGCATATTTTAGATGAAATCGTCAACCCTGTTACGGTCAATCCTGTTCCTTTATTTGGTACTGAATAGGCACTTATTATAGCCATGTATTTTATTTTACATCTTTAGATGGGAAAACTTGTTTTTCATTAAGTTGAACATGTGCACTTTATGACAGAATGTACACATTTGGTGAAATCAAGTCTTTTCTGAACAAGTTACACTTTTAAAAATGCACCAGATTGGTGGAACGACCCAGAACACTCAACTCATCAAACTTCAAACATGGTCAACTGCTGCGGGGGAAAAATATATATTTTGGGGCTATTCCAGAAATTGGTAACTAGTTTTGCCTAGTACATTTTGGCAGTGCGAAAGTTCAAAGACGTTACAGTTATCAAAATGGCCGTGAAGCTCTCCTACACCATGAAATAGCACACATCATTTTCTTGTTGCAGAAATATATGTAGAGTCTTAAGAGAATGGGTAGCTCTCCTCACCTTAAATGCGCTGTACTTCAGTGCACTCTAATAGTCGTTGTTCATTGTCTATGTACATTTACTACTCTTTACAACAAGGTAACAAAATTTGACTTGTTTAAGGAAATTAGGCCTATGTCACACGTCACTACTTCATAGGAGAGGCATTTGAATGAATACATTTTTTATCACAATTCGTTTTTTTGGCAGAAATGCCTTCTGGAACATTTCATTTGCCTTAATAACAAACATGTATGCCATCTGTAAATACAAATAAAATTGTTCAATTACGAGCTTAGTTGGTTTAGCCACAGAAAAAGTCAGGAACCTTCCCACTAGCCATGATTGGCTGAGATAATGGTTGGGCTGGACATGCAGAGAGATGAGTTCGAATTGGTCTGCTGTGTAGCACGCTTCTCTCTATAAGATGAGCTGCTCAGTATGTGTAGGTTATCCTTTCTAACACATTTTTTTTTAAGATATCACGAAAAACTGCAAAGAAGAAGTTGACTGAGTTTTGAAATCAGTGGAATGCCCGGTGGAAGCGAGTATGATAACTAAGGAGATGAAGAGAATTCTGGCATTTGATTGCAAATATTATGCGGAGGGAGTCAAAAAGAGAACACCTGTTTCCGGATTGCATCTTCAAACTAAGGGCAACCATGACATCTGTGACAGAGAGGGAGAAGCATTCATCCATGTATATGGGTAAGAGAGTCTAGCTAACTACATTTTCTGATATGTTTCTAATTTTGTCTGAAAGTCATTTTCGTTGCAAGTTAAAGCGTACTGTTAGCTAGCTAGGTAATGTTAGCTGGCTGGCTCGCTAGCTAACGTTATGTGTATGATCTGTGTAGTAATATTATTTGTATCTCTGAAAGCAATTTGCATTGCTAGTTATAGCCTACTGTTAGCTAGCTAGCTAACATTGAACCTAGTTGGTTAAATGTAGTTACCTGCATGTTCATGCATGGTAGTAACGTTATGAGTTGGGATTACGTTTCATTGTTTAGCTAGCTAGCTAGCTACATGTCTAAACAAAGGATTTCACTATGCAAGTAACCATTTCACCATTTCACTGTACTGTTTACACCTTCTGTATCCTCTGCATGTGACAAATAAACTGTACTGTAATGTGAAGAACAACATGACCTACAAAGTCAAATTAGGGTATAATGTTAGGCCAATGAGACAGTGTCCAAGTTCTAAAATTCTCCTGTAGAATGCCATGCTTTTATTTCATCACACTCAGATCAGTAAGTTTAATGTTATCTAGCTAGCTAACAAGCTAGAAACGAAACACAAATATTATTTAGAAAGTTGCTTTTAGTTGTGTGGTTTGCTAGATTGACACATCCTAAATACATTTTTAAACATATGGGTTTGTTTGGTGTTAAAATACACCAGTTATGCTATTTTGGACCATCAGCCTGCTGATGTCAAGCAGCCTGTCATTTTTGTGCTTGTACTTTTTCAAAACGCAATGGCAAGTTTGATGTCGGAAGACAGAAGAATGTTCATGATGTCACTGTTATAACTGTCTACAGACTTGTCGATAGATGTAGTATAAACCAGCCTTTAGTCTTGAAATCTTTGGTTGTTTAGCACATGGCCTCACATGTGAATCCTAAAGAGATGGATGGGGCTAAGGCTTAAGAGGGTGTGAAAGATGTGAATGAGTGTAGACAAAGAAGAGCTCTCCAGTAGGTGTAGCAAAACATTCAAGGTCCATTTTCTCAAAAATCGGTTTACAAGTTTATCTTTCAAAGCAGAAATGCTTTCCCATTGTTCCTCAACTGTAGTGTAAGATATACCATGTTCTAGCTCTGAGTCTCTACTTTTATCCAATGTAAAAAACACAATTTCAAATTTTGCTACATAGGACTGAATCCAGGTGATCGGTCACGAATATTACATTTACATATAAAAAAAGGGAACTGCTGAAGAACAAAATTGAGAAAGCTATCTAATTTTACTTAATGGAAAAGAGGGCAAAAGTCTTATCATCATTTTCCCTCATGGGGAGTGTTTGTATGAAATATTTGGAATGTGGCGATTTCCTTTGTCTCATCTAGGCTATATTACAGGCCCCACAAGCTAATTGTGCTAATTATTCCCTGGAATAAAGGAAAAGGAAACCACAGGAGGTAGGACCAGTCAGGCATATACTTTTCACCCAAGGACCGGCTGTTCCTCCAAATCCTGTACAAGCGACAAATGATCTGATTTAAACTGGCCTGCTATCGGTCTCTAATGCGTGTGCAACATCTGTGTGACTTTTTGGTGGGCAATTCTATTCATGACACCACTCCTCTTCAATAAAGTATCTCTGGGACATGTTCAAGCGCAGTGATTGAAGGTGAACGTCAATGGCATGCTAAAACAGCATTCCAGACAAGCTCAGAATGGTACCTACTCAGTGGACTGTTTAGTATGAACTTGATCTAGACATGCTGTGATACAGGGATTCATGTTGCCTTGAATATACAGTATGTTGTGATATTTTTTTATTTAACTAGGCAAGCCAGTTAAGAACAAACTCTTATTTACAATGACGGCCTACCCCGGCCAAATCCAGACAACGCTATTGTGCACCGGTCTATGGGACTCACAGCCGGATGGGATACAGATCTGGTACAAAGAGGTACGCCTCTTGCACTGAGATGCAGTGTCTTAGACCACTGCACCACTCGGGAGCCCCCCGAGAGACTTCAGTCAGCAAAAATAGATCAAGTGCCATCTTTCTTGTCTAAATCTGCATAAAAGATCATAAAATATGTATTATTGTTCAGTGTAGCCTGGCCTTGTCATATAGGACATCATCTGAAAATAGCTGCTGTAACTGATCTTAGACTTGTTATTCTCTATTTTCTTCAGATTTACATTGACTTTCATCAAGGTCTGTTGTAAAAACTGTAGTGGGTTCAATGTATAATCTTTTAATCTCTGTTGTTATAAAATAACACATTTTTGTTTGGTTTGCATATACTAACAAGCATTCCAATTAAAATGGAATAATTGAATGGAAGCCGATTAATCTTTTACTAATTATTTCTAATGTGCTCACAATAGTTTACTACACTTACAAGAGAAAAAATTGTGAATTAATGCAGGGACGAGAGGTTAACTTCTTGCGACTACAGGGGGTGCTGTTCCGAATTAGCATTTTGTCGTCTCCAAATTAAACTGCCTAGTACTCAATTCTTGCTCGTACAATATGCATATTATTAATTATATTGGATAGAAAACACCTTCTAGTTTCATACAACGTTGAAATTATGTCTGTGGGTGACCCAGAACACTTTCTACAGCGAAATCCATGACAGACAGTGAAAGGTCTGAGAGCGAAGCTCTGGTTTCAGATCAGTTTTTAAGGTCTCTGTCTATCCTATGGAACGACACGAACTGCACCCGCCTTCCCCTGGATGTCAGTAACCAATGAGAAGTGGAATGGGCCTTCTAGGTAGCTCTCAGAGGTTATAAAACACCAAGGAGTGAGAGTAGCCCCCCTTTCGACGCTCGCCCTTACGCAGGATGGGACCTCCGGACGCCATTTTCACAGGCTCGGTTATCAACTTGAAATGTATCCGTCTGTAATTTAATTCGATATAGGACTTAGAAACATCATAAGGTAGTTAATTTAAACCGTTTTATAGCAATTTATATCCGTTTAGTGCGATTTTGAGGAATTTCTTTGTTGTGCACTCTGAAACTTTGGACACGTTTTGTGGTCCCGTTCGATCGTTAGTGGATATTTCGAAGGACAGAGGACATCTATCGACCAAAAGACGTTTATAACATAGAAAGGATACATTGCCCAAGAATATGATGGAAGAACAGCTCAAAGTAAGCAATATTTAATATGATAAATTGTTGTTCTGTCGAAATATTTTAAACGCATATTTCGCCATTTTGTTTGGTATAGCTTTGGTATAGCTTCACTTGGCGAACCCTGTATTGAAAAGTAAGGATAATTTTAAAAATGTAAATCAGCGGTTGCATTAAGAACTAATTTGTCTTTCGATTCCTGTCAACCCTGTATTTTTTAGTCAAGTATATGATTAGCTTTTAATTAAACTAGATCACTCTGATAGATGACGTCAGACATATTGAGGCTTGATTTCCTAGTATTTTTATTGTGTAACCACGGTTTTGTATGGCTAAATATGCACCTTTTCGAACAAACTGTATATGTATGTTGTAAAATGATGTTACAGGAGTGTCATCGGAAGAATTCTGAGAAGGTTAGTGAAAAAATTAATATCTTTTGGCGGTGGTTACGTTATAGCGCTCTTTGGCTGGAATCGATGCTCTGGTAACGTTTGCACATGTAGTATGCTAACTTATCGATTTATTGTGTTTTCGCTGAAAAACGCTTAGAAAATCTGAAATATGGTCTGAAATCACAAGAACTGGGTCTTTCCATTGCTATGCTTTGTCTATTTTTATGAAATGTTTTATGATGAGTAAATTGGTCATACACGTTGCTCTATCTAGTAATTCTAGTCGATTTGTGATGGTGGGTGCAATTGTAAACTGTGATTTCTACCTGAAATATGCACTTTTTTCTAACAAAAACTATCCTATACCATGAATATGTTATCAGACTGTCATCTGAAGAGGTTTTTTCTTGGTTAGTGGATATCAATATCTTAGTTGAGCCGAATTGGTGATAGCACCTGAAGGAGTAAGAAACTGATGGAGTTAGAATAGTGGTGTATTTTGCTAACGTGTTTAGCTAATAGATTTACATATTTTGTCTTCCCTGTAAAACATTTTAAAAATCTGAAATGGTGGCTTTATTCACAAGATCTGTATCTTTCATCTGGTGTCTTGGACTTGTGATTTAATGATATTTAGATGCTACTATCTACTTCTGAAGCTATGCTAGCTATGCTAATCAGTGTGTGGGGGGTGGGGGGTGCTCCCGGATCCGGGTTTCTGAGGCAGTAAAAGTTAACTGGTGTTTTTGTGTATTTTGTCAAGAAAATATATTCAAACTGTTTGTGAAAACCTTGCCGGAGGCTATTTTATAAATATTACTGCCATATATGGGGAATAATTCTGGTATGTTTATTTACTGCTCCTTTTCAGAGGACAGGTTCAATACCATTCTGCAGAGTGAAACAACCTTTCTACACGTGTCAAACATTCTGAACGAGTTGGTAACTGCACTGACAGAGCTCACTCTACCCAAACTGTAATGACTGGTGCTTCCAAAAATATATAGAACATTTTGACCTTGCTTAAACCTGTTTGGGATAGGAGGCAGCATTTTCACGTTCGGATGAAAAGCGTGCCCAGAGTGAACTGCCTGCTACTCAGGCCCAGAAGCTAAAATATGCATATTATTAGTAGATTTGGATAGAAAACACTCTTACGTTTCTAAAACTGTTTGAATGATGTCTGTGAGTATAAGAGAACTCAAATGGCAGGCAAAAACCTGAGAAAAATCCAAGCAGGGAGTGGGAAATCTGAGGTTTGTAGTTTTTCAAGTGAATGCCTATCCAATATACAGTGTAAATGAGGTCACTAGATGTCAACAGTCTTTAGAACGTTGTTTCAGGCTTCTACTGTGAACGGGAGTTTAGTCACGCGTGTGGCCGTGAGCACGAGCTCCGTTCCTTTTCATTTCTAAAGACAAAGGAATTTTCCGGTTGGAATATTATTGAAGATTTATGATTAAAACATCCTAAATATTGATTAAATACATTGTTTGACATGTTTCTACGAACTGTAATGGAACTTTTTGACTTTGTCTGGACCTAGTGCCTGCGCCATGTGCATTTTGGATTACTGGTGTCAAGTTCCTGACCTGTTTTCCTTGTTTTTGTATGTGTTTAGTTGGTCAGGACGTGAGCTGGGTGGGTAGTCTATGTTATGTGTTTCTATGTGGGGTTAAATGTGTTGCCTGATATGGTTCTCAATTAGGGGCAGGTGTTTGACGTTTCCTCTGATTGAGAACCATATTAAGGTAGGCTGTTCTCACTGTTTGTTTGTGGGTGATTGTTCCTGTGTCTGTGTCTGTCGCACCACACGGGACTGTTTCGTTTTCGTTCGTTTGGTTAGTCTGTTCCTGTTCGTGCGTTCTTCGTGTTTATGTAAGTTCACATGTTCAGGTCTGTCTACGTCGTTTTGTTGTTTTGTAATTTTCCAAGTGTTTTTTCGTGTTCGTCTTTGCTTTAATAAATATTCATCATGTCTTCACAACACGCTGCATTTTGGTCTGATCCCTACTCCTCCTCTTCAGACGAAGAGGAGGAGAGAAACCGTTACAACTGGACCTAACGTGCGATCAAAAAGGAGGTATTTGGACATAAATATGAACTTTATCGAACAAAACAAACATTTGTTGTGGAACTGGGATTCCTGGGAGTGCATTCTGATGAAGATCATCAAAGGTAAGTGAATATTTATAACGCTATTTATGACTTTTACTGACTCCACAACATGGCGGGTATCTGTATGGCTTGTTTTTGTGGCTTAGCGCTGTACTCAGATTATTGCATGGTGTGCTTTTTCCGTAAAGCTTTTTTGAAATCTGACACAGCGGTTGCATTAAGGAGAAGTATATTTTTAATTCTATGCATAACACTTGTATCTTTTATCAAAGTTTATGACGAGTATTTCTGTAAATTGATGTGGCTCTCTGCAAATGCGCCAGATGTTTGAGGCACAACATTACTGAACATAACGCGCCAATGTAAACTGAGATTTTTGGATATAAATATTAACTTTATCGAACAAAACATACATGTATTGTGTAACATGAAGTCCTATGAGTGCCATCTGATGAAGATCATCAAAGGTTAGTGATTAATTTGATCTCTATTTCTGCTTTTTGTGACTCCTCTCTTTGGCTGGAAAATGGCTGTATGTTTTTGTTACTTGGCGCTGACCTAACATAATCGTATGGTGTGCTTTCGCTGTAAAGCCCTTTTGAAATCGGACACAATGTCTGGATTAACAAGAAGTTAAGCTTTAATTTTGTGTATTGCACTTGTGAATGTATGAAAGTTAAATATTTCAAAAAATATTTTTGAATTTCGCGCTCTGCCATTTCAGCGGATGTTGTCGAGGGGTTCCTAGCCTTAAGAAGTTTTTAAAGTTGAATGGCTTTAAACATTGTATTTGAATCCTTCCTTAGGTGTGATGTGAGGGATGTTCTCAAAACTTTTTGCACTTGCTCCAGTTTAAAAAACATACTCAGCAGTGTCAGTAGGTACGCTATATGTGTGTTCTAAAACTCAAGCAACCAATCACAATTATTTATTAATTCAGACTAAAAGTGTTAGAGTGTTGAAAAAACATTTTACAAATCATTAAAAATATTTTTGCAAAATGATTGCAGTTAAACCTACAACCATTCCACTATTTCAGATGTAATAATACTTGTGAGAATTGTGTAAGTTAATTATATAGGTGAATAATGCTGGGGGACAACTGTTTGTGGAATATCTGGATTTGCAGATCTAAGTTAACACATGAACGCATTAGCATCAACACAACATATGGAATGTACTTTGTTATATGGTAATACTGTATGTGCTCTGCACTTTCCTTCTTTCCCATTTAATATACATTAGGCGTATTAGTGCGTTGAGAGGCATTATTTTGCTAAACGTCCAGAAGGAAATTATTCCATCCAGTTGATACATTTGAAAACAAAATTCTGTATGTTTTGTCAGACATTTCCCACACCAGGGCTGATGAATTGATTAGGAGTGTGAAAACAAATGGCTTTTTAAAGTAACTGTCCCAAAGTTATCAGGCCTCTGGAAGAGGTGAGCTACATTTTGATATGGGGCAATGATTCCAGGTGTATCAAATTCCAGCCCACTGGGATTCCACTCAATGAACACATCACTTGCAAATGTTTCTCCTCTTAAGTGCACTTAATATTTCAAATGTAACCTGCACTTCCCCAATGACAATTACCACTATTAGGAATAAGTGATAGTTACCTAAGCTTAATTTGGATCCTTATCTGATTTAACTCTGACAACAAGTGTATTTTTGTCTGTGACATGAGTTCATTTTAAATATATTAATCAAAGGAAATGGCCTTGTGATTGAACAAAATGAAAACTACAAAGACGTTTGCATGGCTCTTCACAGCAACACAAAGTGTAGTGTATGACTTGACGTGACATGCCTTCAATGCACTTGGCACACTGCATTAAAATGTATTCCGTATGTGTTAACCATAATAATTTTAATATCCATACACAACTCTGTGATAAACTAATTTGAATCTTTCAGAACTTGATTTCAAAGGACGTCAAAAGTTGACGGACTGACAAAAGTATGAAGTTAAAACTTTGATAAGGGCTGCCATCTAAAAGTAATGTGCAAATTTCTTAGGACAACGCCACTTCACTATGTGTGAAACATTGGAGAGAAAATTAAATCCTCTGTGAAGGTCTGACACATTTCATATCACACTTGTGAGTCATGACTGGTGCATTATTAGTCTTAGCAGCTGGTAAGCAAGCCTACAAATGGGAGTGAAGGTTGAAGGTCTCACATTTAAACTGCATTGAAATTCCTGCTCGACTCATTCTAAAGCAATATACTTGTGTTGCATTGTGTTGTTTTGCAACAACATCATGCCTTTACAGTCACACAGGGACTCTAAGAAGAATCCTTACAATTTTCAAGATCTCAGCACAGAACCCAACATTTCAATGATAATTGCATTTGATTGCAAGGGAAAATATAATGGTCTGCCTGCCAGCTGCAGTGTCTCTTTGGCTCACCCTTGTCCCAATTATGTTAGACGTCTAGAAATGCTGTGTGTTTTCCCACAAGATATCTATGCAGTGCTCTCAGAAACACCAATTGTTTCTGAAATAATTTGGGCAAATAAAAGCAGGTAAACCAATGGCCTTTTTCCGTTGCAAGGACATGGGTTCAACACAGGATAACAACATGTGTATAGGGCCCGAAATCACTGATATACCCAAATAAAGTCAAGACTAAGCTTGTACACCAATCCTATTGGTGAACTATCGATCTTTGTTTTCGCTCTGTGTTTTCAGTCTGCGTTTTTGTACTCTGGGTCTATGGTACATAGGAGGTTAGTAAAATACTTATTCAACAGGAACAGTGAAAGAGAGTCAGCATGAATTTATAGAGTATGCTCCCCATCAGGGTCAGGCTGACTGTAAAAAAATGATAAGACATGTTTATCCTTGAATATTTCCATTTCGACACAAGCTACGAGTTTAAAAAGATAATGACTTCAACGTGAGATCTTGTTCTGTTTCAAATTACGTGGAACAGTTGTGTGAGACAGGATAGGCAGGCTACCAACTACCTAGCCAGTTGTAGCTCAATCTTGGGTGCAATGATCATGTTCCTGCACTGACTGACTGTGTGGAGGCTCATTAACTTAACGTTACGTTTGCCTACATGCTACACTAGCAAAGTTAAACATTTCATAGCTGTCGGCTATATTAGCCACGACCTACCGTTCTTTGTGCAGCTTCAACTGTCGAACAAAGTTGGAAATTGTTGCGCCTCCGTCTGTAATTTTCTTCCCGCATGTTTTGCAAGTTGCAATCCATTTTTGTTGTTACAGCATCGTCTTTATATCCGAAATAATATTTTTGGGTATCATCTTTCCAAGGGCTCTATCTGAATTCACTCGCCGAAGTTCCTCTGCACTGCCAAGCACAACTTTTTCTCAGCTGGCACAATTTGATTGGCTGCTGTCTGATTCAAACTGTAATCCGTTAAATGAAGAGTTGATGCGCTGCACACTTTTTTTAATAGCGTAATTTTTTATATTTGGGCTTGGGTAGGGTATCAAGTCAGGTCAGGTCAAAAGGCTCAAGTCCAAGTTAAGTCACGAGTCATTGGTGTTAAACAAGATAGAGAGATAAAGACAGAGAGAAAGCGAGAGAGAAAAAGAGGCAACACTTGGATACATTTGGGAACTACGCTCACATTAACCCTAATACCTTGCCCCGACTGCCACTCCTTTGGGTAAGAAGTAATGTATGTATTTATGTTTTTAAGGTCTTTGTCGGGTATCTCTGTTAGGCCCAGGCCTTCATGGAAAGGGTTCCACTTTGTGAGAAGGGTTCAATGGAGGCCTTGTTCTTCAGATGATGGCCTTCTCCTTCGTTCTCAGGTGTAAGTCTCTGATTTCCCACAAGAGGTCACAATGTCCTTCTTCTTAGTTGACTGTTTACTTGCACTTCTTCTGGAAGAGTGATCTTCTGAGGACAGCTAATCAGCAGTGTCGATGATCCCAGAGTGGTGATGAGAGCAGTGTAAGCAATGATGATTTGAAGAGAATAACCAGAAGGTACTACTTAAATTCACCTTCTTCGACACAGAACAGCTACTCATCCGTAGAATTGATTGTTAAGAGGTTTCTTTGTCTTCTTCAACCTCGTATTGTGTTCCGGGGTCGTGACAAATGTGGACCAAGTTGCAGCTTGTGGTCCATCTAGTCACGACCCTGGAACGCAACACGAGGTTGAAGAAGACAAAATAAACTTTAACAATACAAGTTCAGTAGCTTGTAGTGTATCTAAGAAGGTGAATTTAAGTAGGACCATCCGGTTATTCTCTTCAAGTCATCGTTGCCTACATTGCTCTCATCCCCATTCTGGAATCATCAACACAGCTGATTAGCCGTCCTCAGAAGACCACTCTTCCAGAACAAGTGCATGTAAACGGACAACCTAAGAAGAAGGACATTGTGACTTCTTGTGGACAATCAGAGACTTTCACCTGAGAACGAAGGAGAAGGCCATCAAAAGAACTGGGGCCCAATCGAACCCCTCTCACCAAGCAGAACTCTGCCCACAAAGGCCTGTGCCCAACAGAGATACCCAACGAAGACCTCCAACACGTAAATACATACATTACTTCTTACCCAAAAGAGCGGCAGTTCGGGGCAAGGGCTACTGTAAGCATAGTTTCCAAATGTATCCAAGTGTTGCTTCTCTTTCTCGCTTTCTCACTCTCTCTCTCTCTCTATAACTCTCCATCTTGTGTAACAAGTGTCATATTGTGTTTGTCCACTAGGGACCTGTTGTCATCGTATTAAGTTTCTAATCAATAACCTATGCATATGTGTGTGTATCCTATGTTATCATTTAGATTGTTAATATATAAATAATACAATCAATTTGTATGGTACAGAATGGTCAGTGAGACTCAGGATTGTGCAGATTCACAAAGTCTGCAACATTCAGAATGAGACTGATATGAGGAAATGATTGACTAGTGACTGTTATGATATCTATATATTCTTGAGTTCATTCGGTAGACGGTAATTCGTTAAACATCTTTTCCTGTGGTGCCCCAAATTCCTAATGAGTTAATTGTTACATTATTAATTTAATCTAATAACAATTGAACAAAGTAGGTAATTAGTCGATGAATAACAGTCATCACATTAATGAGAGTCACGTCACAACAGTGTGTATTCCTGAAAGTGTGAAGGCTAAATGTTTTACATCAACCTCTTTGATGCGTTCCACAGCCTGTCTAACCAAGGCTAATTAATCATATTATTCTTCCTGTCTCACCTCCATTTATAAGCCAATGTAGCCGGAAAATGGTGCATCTCCAAATGAGTCTTTGCGGATGTCTGGTGGAACATATTAGCCATTGAACAATTATGTATCCTTACGTTTGGGTCAAAGAGTATAAATCAAGAAATACAGCAATTGTCTGTACAAATGGTCTAAGATGCTTCTCCCTGGAGGAAGAGTAAGTAAAGATCACTGATGTGAGCCGAGTGCAATTTAAGATTGTTTAATGTTGTAAACGTCAGTGACACAACCTCAGCCTAATGGAATTTTAATGGAGGGATACACAGATACGCTTCATTTCAGAAAAGCCGAATGGGATAATGTTTTTTTAGGGAGGTCATTACTTGATCATAGACTTGAAATAAAACACACTTCGTCAACATACTTTTTATATTTACAGGATGAAATAACTGGCATTGAAAGGTGCATATTTCCCTTAAAAAACTGCAAAAGTTGAATGTGTTTCCAATTTTAAGATGGCCATGATTCTGCAGAATTTCAAATCGTTTTGGATGCCCTTCCATCTATTTAGAATGCAAAAGCATGTTGAGCAGAGAAAGAATGTCATCCTTGCTTTTAAACCATCCTGTCTAACTATGAATTTCATGGTTTCCTTTTGGCTTATATACCATGTAGGTGGATCTATTGCAATTTCATACATGTTTTTATGTTTTATTCAAATGTTAAAATGGGGCTATGAAAATATATAAACTACCAGTCAAACATTTGGATACTGTCACGATCGTCTTCTGGTGAATGAGTGGACCAGGTCGCAGCGTGATATGAATACATCTTCCCTTTTATTTATAACGAAGATGAACACGAAACGAAACACTTTTACAAACTATACAAAACAACAAACGTGAAGCTACAAAACGAAAGTGCACACACAAGCTACTAACATTTAGACATAGACAATTACCCACCACCTGTCTAATGCCTATGGCTGCCTTAAATATGGCTCCCAATCAGAGACAACGATAGACAGCTGTCTCTGATTGAGAACCACTCAGGCAACCATAGACATACCTAGACACCTACACTGAACACAACCCCATAAACTCTACCAAAACTCCCTAGACACTACAAACACCCTCGACTAGACAAAAACACACAAACATCCCCCATGTCACACCCTGACCTAACTAAAATAATAAAGAAAACAAAGAAAACTAAGGCCAGGGCGTGACAGATACACTTATTCATTCAAGGATTTTTCCTTATTTTTACTATTTTCTACATTGTAGAATAATAGTGAAGAAATCAAAACTATGAAATAACACATATGGAATCATGTAGTAACCAAAAAAGTGTTAAACAAATCAAAATATATTTTAAATTCTTCAAAGTAGCCACCCTTTGCCTTGATGACAGCTTCATCTCAACCAGCTTCACCTGTGATGCTTTCCAACAGTCTTGAAGGAGTTCCCACATATGCTGAGCACTTGTTTGCTGCTTTTCCTTCACTCTGCAGTCCAACTCATACCAAACCGTCTCAATTGGGTTGAGGTCAGGTGATTGTGGAGGCCAGGTCATCTGATGCAGCACTCCATCACTCTCATTATTGGTCAAATAGCTCTTACTCAGGCTGGAGGTGAGTTGGGTCATTGTCCTATTGAAAAACCAATGATAGTCCTAAGCGCAAACCAGATGTGATGTTATATCGTTGCAGAATGCTGTGGTAGCCATGCTAGTTAAGTGTGCTTTGAATTCTAAATAAACCACCGACAGTGTCACCAGGAAAGCACCATCACACCTCCTCCTCCATGCTTCACGCTGGGAACCACACATCCGTTCACCTACTCCGCATCTTACAAAGACACGGCGATTGGAACCAAAAATCTGTAATTTGGACTCGTCAGACCAAAGGACAGATTTCCATTAATTGTGTTTCTTGGCCCAAGCAAGTCTCTTCTTTTATTGGTGTACTTTAGTAGTGGTTTCTTTGCAGCAATTCAACCATGAAGGCCTGGTTTACGCAGTGTCCTCTGAACAGTTGATGTTGAGATGTCTGTTACTTGAACTCTTTGAAGCATTTATTTGTGCTACAATCTGAAGTGCATTTAACTCTAATGAACTCATCCTCTAAAGCAGAGGTCCTTTCTTGTGGCGGTATTCACGAGAGCCAATTTCATCATAGCACTTGATGGTTTTTGCGACCGTACTTGAAGAATCTTTCAAAGGTCATAAGATTTTCCGGGTTGACTGACCTTCATGTTTTAAAGTAATGATGGACTGTCGTTTCTTTGCTTATTTGAGCTGTTCTTTCTATAATATGGACTTGGTCTTTTACCAAATAGGGCTATCTTCTGTATACCACCTCTACCTTGTCACAACACAACTGATTGGCTCAAACACATTAAAAAGGTAAGAAATTCCACAAATTAACTTTTAACAAGGCAAACGTTAATTTAAATGCATTCCAGGTGACTACCTCATGAAGCTGGTTGAGAGAATGCCAAGAGTGTACAAAGCTGTCGTCAAGGCAAAGGGTGGCTACTTTGAAAAATATAAAATATATTTCTATTTGTTTAACACTTTTTTGGTTACTACATGATTCCATATATTATTTCATAGTTTCTACAATGTAGAAAATAGTCAAAATAAAGAAAATCCCTGGAATGAGTAGGTGTGTTCAAACTTTTGACTGGTACTGTATACAGTGAGGGAAAAAAGTATTTGATCCCCTGCTGATTTTGTACGTTTGCCCACTGACAAAGAAATGATCAGTCTATAATTTTAATGGTAGGTTTATTTGAACAGTGAGAGACAGAATATCAACAAAAAAATCCAGAAAAACGCATGTCAAAAATGTTATGAATTGATTTGCATTTTAATGAGGGAAATAAGTATTTGACCCCTCTGCAAAACATGACTTAGTACTTGGTGGCAAAACCCTTGTTGGCAATCACAGAGGTCAGACGTTTCTTGTAGTTGGCCACCAGGTTTGCACACATCTCAGGAGGGATTTTGTCCCACTCCTCTTTGCAGATCTTCTTCAAGTCATTAAGGTTTCGAGGCTGACGTTTGGCAACTCGAACCTTCAGCTCCCTCCACAGATTTTCTATGGGATTAAGGTCTGGAGACTGGCTAGGCCACTCCAGGACCTTAATGTGCTTCTTCTTGAGCCACTCCTTTGTTGCCTTGGACGTGTGTTTTGGGTCATTGTCATGCTGGAATACCCATCCACGACCCATTTTCAATACCCTGGCTGAGGGAAGGAGGTTTTCACCCAAGATTTGACGGTACATGGCCCCGTCCATCGTCCCTTTGATGCGGTGAAGTTGTCCTGTCCCTTTAGCAGAAAAACACCCCCAAAGCATAATGTTTCCACCTCCATGTTTGACGGTGGGGATGGTTTCTTGGGGTCATAGGCAGCATTCCTCCTCCTCCAAACACGGCAAGTTGGGTTGATGCCAAAGAACTCAATTTTGGTCTCATCTGACCACAACACGTTCACCCAGTTGTCCTCTGAATCATTCAGATGTTCATTGGCAAACTTCAGACGGGCATGTATATGTGCTTTCTTGAGCAGGGGGACCTTGCGGGCGCTGCAGGATTTCAGTCCTTCACGGCATAGTGTGTTACCAATTGTTTTCTTGATGACTATGGTCCCAGCTGCCTTGAGATCATTGACAAGATCCTCCTGTGTAGTTCTGGGCTGATTCCTCACCGTTCTCATGATCATTGCAACTCCACGAGGTGAGATCTTGCATGGAGCCCCAGGCTGAGGGAGATTGACAGTTCTTTTGTGTTTCTTCCATTTGCGAATAATCACAGAAACTGTTGTCACCTTCTCACCAAGCTGCTTGGCGATGGTCTTGTAGCCCATTCCAGCCTTGTGTAGGTCTACAATCTTGTCCCTGACATCCTTGGAGAGCTCTTTGGTCTTGGCCATGGTGGAGAGTTTGGAATCTGATTGATTGATTGCTTCTGTGGACAGGTATCTTTTATACAGGTAAGAAACTGAGATTAGGAGCACTCCCTTAAAGAGTGTGCTCCTAGTCTCCGTTCGTTACCTGTATGAAAGACACCTGGGAGCCAGAAATCTTTTTGATTGAGAAGGGGTCAAATACTTATTTCCCTCATTAAAATGCAAATCAATTAATAACATTTTTGACATGCATTTTTCTGGATATTTTTGTTGTTATTCTGTCTCTCACTGTTCAAATAAACCTACCATTAAAATTATAGACTGATAATTTCTTTCTCAGTGGGCAAACGTACAAAATCAGCAGGGGATCAAATACTTTTTTCCCTCACTGTATATGCATTTATATGTAGATGTAGAGCATAAGTATTTTTATTGGCAGCCTTCTCCATTAGTGGGTAAGATCAGGTCAGGCTGTGGGGTGATTGGGGTCAGGTAATCTTCTTACAAGTCAGTGGTCCTGTTTTTGTTTTTATTTTTTTTATTTCACCTTTATTTAACCAGGTAGGCTAGTTGAGAACAAGTTCTCATTTGCAACTGCGACCTGGCCAAGATAAAGCATAGCAGTGTGAACAGACAACACAGAGTTACACATGGAGTAAACAATAAACAAGTCAATAACATGGTAGAAAAAAAAAAAAAAAGAGAGAATCTATATACAATTTTTGCAAAAGGCATGAGGTAGGCAATAAATCGAATAATTACAATTTAGCAGATTAACACTGGAGTGATAAATCATCATATGATCATGTGCAAGAAGAGATACTGGTGTGCAAAAGAGCAGAAAAGTAAATAAATAAAAGCAGTATGGGGGGTGAGGTAGGTAAATTGGGTGGGTAGTTTACAGATGGACTATGTACAGCTGCAGCGATCGGTTAGCTGCTCGGATAGCAGATTTTTAAAGTTGTTGAGGGAGATAAAAGTCTCCAACTTCAGAGATTTTTGCAATTCGTTCCAGTCGCAGGCAGCAGAGAACTGGAAGGAAAGGCGTCCAAATGAGGTTTTGGCTTTAGGGATGATCAGTGAGATACACCTGCTGGAGCGCGTGTTGCGGGTGGGTGTAGCCATCGTGACCAGTGAACTGAGATAAGGCGGCACTTTACCTAGCATAGCCTTGTAGATGACCTGGAGCCAGTGGGTCTGACGACGAACATGTAGCGAGGGCCAGCCGACTAGGGCATACAGGTCGCAGTGGTGGGTCGTATAAGGTGCTTTAGTAACAAAACGAATGGCACTGTGATAAACTGCATCCAGTTTGCTGAGTAGAGTATTGGAAGCTATTTTGTAGATGACGTCGCCGAAGTCGAGGATCGGTAGGATAGTCAGTTTTACTAGGGTAAGTTTGGCGGCGTGAGTGAAGGAGGCTTTGTTGCGGAATAGAAAGCCGATTCTTGCTTTGATTTTGGATTGGAGATGTTTGATATGAGTCTGGAAGGAGAGTTTGCAGTCTAGCCAGACACCTAGGTACTTATAGATGTCCACATATTCTAGGTCGGAACCGTCCAGGGTGGTGATGCTAGTCGTGCGTGCGGGTGCAGGCAGCGAACGGTTGAAAAGCATGCATTTGGTTTTACTAGCGTTTAAGAGCAGTTGGAGGCCACGGAAGGAGTGTTGTATGGCATTGAAGCTCGTTTGGAGGTTAGATAGTACAGTGTCCAAGGAAGGGCCGGAAGTATATAGAATGGTGTCGTCTGCGTAGAGGTGGATCAGGGAATCGCCCGCAGCAAGAGCAACATCATTGATGTATACAGAGAAAAGAGTCGGCCCGAGAATTGAACCCTGTGGTACCCCCATAGAGACTGCCAGAGGACCGGACAACATGCCCTCCGATTTGACACACTGAACTCTGTCTGCAAAGTAGTTGGTGAACCAGGCAAGGCAGTCATTAGAAAAACCGAGGCTACTGAGTCTGCCGATAAGAATATGGTGATTGACAGAGTCGAAAGCCTTGGCCAGGTCGATGAAGACGGCTGCACAGTAATGTCTTTTATCGATGGCGGTTATGATATCGTTTAGTACCTTGAGCGTGGCTGAGGTGCACCCATGACCGGCTCGGAAACCGGATTGCACAGCGGAGAAGGTACGGTGGGATTCGAGATGGTCAGTGATCTGTTTGTTGACTTGGCTTTCGAAGACCTTAGATAGGCAGGGCAGGATGGATATAGGTCTGTAACAGTTTGGGTCCAGGGTGTCTCCCCCTTTGAAGAGGGGGATGACCGCGGCAGCTTTCCAATCCTTGGGGATCTCAGATGATACGAAGGAGAGGTTGAACAGGCTGGTGATAGGGGGTGCGACAATGGCGGCGGACAGTTTCAGAAATAGGGGGTCCAGATTGTCAAGCCCAGCTGATTTGTATGGGTCCAGGTTTTCCAGCTCTTTCAGAACATCTGCTATCTGGATTTGGGTAAAGGAGAAGCTGGGGAGGCTTGGGCGAGTAGCAGCGGAGGGGGCGGGGCTGTTGGCCAAGGTTGGAGTCGCCAGGAGGAAGGCATGGCCAGCCATTGAGAAATGCTTGTTGAAGTCTTCGATTATCACGGATTTATCGGTGGTGACCGTGTTACCTAGCCTCAGTGCAGTGGGCAGCTGGGAGGAGGTGCTCTTGTTCTCCATGGACTTTACAGTATCCCAGAACTTTTTGGAGTTAGAGCTACAGGATGCAAATTTCTGCTTGAAAAAGCTGGCCTTTGCTTTCCTGACTGACTGCGTGTATTGGTGGGGTTAAGGTTACGGTCAGTGTATCCAGATCATACATCAGTTTTATATCTGCTCATTTATTTTGGTATATTGATTGGTGATATCGAGTGCGTGGGACTATGAGGTTCTATCTGCATTTTTGTCAAAATTGAGTTATTGACAGCCTTGTTCTTTGCAATCTTTTCTACCTATATAGTACTCTAAACACCCCAACTCATGTTAAGTATATAATAATACAATATATAAATAGCTGACACCATTCAAACCAATGAGGGTTCGGAACTTTAATACCAATTATCTCAAAATCATATTTTTGCATATATACCCTTATAGTTTCAAGCTCTCGATATTACTATGCTTCATTTAAGCATTCTGCTCTCTCAGTGTTGAAGGGGCAGAAAACAATGCACAAAATATCAGTTTTTGGCACCCTTTCAGGAAATGTAGCCTTTCATTTTTAGAATGCATGCTTTCAGACTCTAGAGCTCTGTTTCAGCAGAGAAGCCTATACAGAAAGCTATCGTTTTTGCCTTTCGTCTGCCAAGGACCTCTGTCCTTCTTCTCCTGGATTTATGAAATGGCTTTTTCATGTCAAGAGCCATGTTGACTGGCATAAAGGTCTCCCTCTTCAGAATACCAGGGCAGGATTTCTGCATTTCTACAGTATGATCGCTGCCAGCTAATTAGCGTGGCATTGTCCCGTGTTCGCATTGCCAGGAATAACTAAACCATCTCACAAAAGCTTCCCAGCGAGCAATTCAGCTGTGCTCAACGGCCAGGGCATACTGATGAACCTGCGCTGTTGCATTCATGTCAGCTGAACATTGAAAGGGTGATAATTATAAATCAGGCATGTGTTGAAGAAAACAGTGTTAGGCCATTTTGAGAACAGAAAGGGACAGATTTAGTGAATCAACTTGAATATAGTCAATTACATTGCTTGTTAAAAGGTAACAACTTGACCATGATCTTGGATTGTTGGGGAATGTTCAAGTGTTTTTCTTAATTTTTGCTATTTTCTACATTGTAGAATAATAGTGAAGACATCAAAACTATGAAATAACACATATGGAATCATGTAGTATCCAAAGAAAGTGGTAAACAAATCAAAATACATTTTATATTTGAGATTTTTCAAATAGTCACCGTTTGCCTTGATGACAGCTTTGCACACGCTTGACATTCTCTCAACCAGCTTTATGACGTAGTCTTCTGGAATGCATTCCAATTAACAGGTGTGCCTTCTTAAAATACAATTTGTGGATTTCTTTCCTTCTTAACGTGTTTGAGCCAATCAGTTGTGTTATGACAAGATAGGGGGGTATACAGAAGATAGCCATATTTGGTAAAATACCAAGTCCAAATTACGGCAAGAACAGATCAAATAAGCAAAGAGAAACGACAGTCCATCACTACTTTAAGACATGCAAGTCAGTCAATATGAAACAGTTCAAGAACTTTGAACGTTTCTTCAAGTGCAGTCGCAAAATCCATCCAGCGCTATGAGGAAACTGGCTCTCATGAGGACCGCCACAGGAATGGAAGACCCAGAGTTACCTCTGCTGCAGAGGATAAGTTCATTAGAGTTACCAGTCTCAGAAATTGCAGCCCAAATAAATGCTTTACAGACTTCAACAGACACATCTCAACATCAACTGTTCAGAGGAGACTGCGTAAATCAGGCCTTCCGTGGTCGAATTGCTGCAAAGAAACTACTACTAAAGGACACCAATAATAAGAAGAGACTTGCTTGGGCCAAGAAATGCAAGCAATGCTCATTAGACCGGTGGAAGTTTGTCTTTTGGTCTGGAATCCAAATTGGAGATTTTTGGTTCCAACAACCGTGTCTTTGTGAGACGCGTGGTAGATGAATGGATGATCTCTGCATGTGTATTTCCCACCATAAAGCATGAGGAGGTGTTATGGTGTGGGTGTGCTTTGCTGGGGACACTGTCTTTGATTTATTTAGAATTCAAGGCACACTTAACCAGCATGCCTACCACAGCATTCTGCAGCGATACGCCATCCCATCTGGTTTGGGTTTAGTGGGACTATCATTTGATTTTCAACAGGACAATGACCCAATACACCTCCAGGCTGTGTAAGGGCTATTTTACCAAGAAGGAGTGTGATGGCGTGCTGCATCAGATGACCTGGCCTCCACAACCCCCCGACCTCAACCAAATTGAGATGGTTTGGGATGAGTCTGACCGCAGAGTGAAGGAAAAGCAGCCAATAAGTGCTCAGCATATACGGGAACTCCTTCAAGACTGTTGGAAAAGTTTTCCAGGTCAAGCTGGTGGAGAGAATGCCAAGAGTGTGCAAAGCTGTCATCAATGCAAACGGTGACTATTTGAAGAATCTCAAATACAAAATATATTTTGATTTGTTTTAAACTTTTTTGGTTACTACGTGATTCCATATGTGTTATTTCATAGTTTTAATGTCTTCACTATTATTCTACAATGTATAAATTAGTAAAAATAAAGAAAAACCCTTGAACGAGTAGGTGTTGTAAAACTTTGACCGGTAGTGTACATGTACTGAACTGATGTTTGAGTAACATCTTCCATTGTTTCCATGTAGTAACACTGTGTAATACCACTGAAGTTGTAAATGAGAACTTGTTCTCAACTGGCCTACCTGGTTAAATGAAGGTGAAATAAAATGTTTAAAAAAATATATAATTACAATGCAATTATGTAAGTACTAAGTAACAAACAATATGTTGATTTAGCTTGAATTTGCTTAACTAGATAATTCTAAAATAAATACCTAATTCTTAAAACCGTAATCTTAAAGATTTAAAATGAAATGATAAACATTCAAAACCTCTGTGTTTTCCTTGACATGGAAAATAGATAACATTTGAATAATCGCCATTTACAACAGTAACAGTAATAATAGTATGTACTTGTGATAATTGTGCAGATAGCGACACACTAGCACATCTTTGCTTCAAAACACATTATAAGGGCATCCCGAGTGGCGCAGTGGTCTAAGGCACTGCAACACAGTGTTCGCTGTGCCATTAGAGAACCTGGTTTGTGTCCAGGCTCTGTCCAACTGGATTCCACATCATTGGGGGGAAAAAAGGGGTTAAAATAATAACAATTATAACAAAGAACACAGCATAGTTCATTGAATATCTCAAATCCCTAAGCATCCCTTTTAAAACACCCACATCTTAATTAAGGCATCTTGGAACTTGGATAGCTGAACCAAATGAGTATGAGTGTGCTTGCATATTCATTTAAAAAACCTTTGCTTGATAAATAAGACAACAAGCAGCAATTTTACTCTTTGTCCATTTGGAGATTCCTTAGCCAGCCACTTCCTCAAAATTCCCTGAATTAATCGAAGATAACTCAAGAAATCTGTAATTCATTTTGACGTTTTTGCCGAGGAGATCTTAGTCACGCAAATTGACATCTAACTAAGATGTTTGGTGTAGTATTTCTCAATAAAAAAATGTGCATGAAAACAAGTCGTCTTCCATTGAATGACAACAAAGACTTTATTGAAGAATTTGCCATTAACCATTTAGGCAAATTGTGCATTAATAAATTGGCGACATCCTGTATGCCCTCTCACTTATCTGTTCATGTCTCAGGTAGCCCGCGAAAGCCAGCATGGATAGAATGCAATAATATACTAATATTTGCCATATTCTAATAATTCTCATGTGGCAACGTATCGCCATTGTCCGTGCCATAGTGAAACTTGCACTCCTGTAGATCTGAAATAATTGGATGATGAAACTTGCCAGGCAATCAGAAAAACAAGGTGAAGCAATTCAGGCATTATTAAAAGTCACAACAATCTTTGTCTGGCAAAGAAACAATATTTTTGTAGTTGAACATTTTGCAAGCAGTAGGCGTTTCAAATTAAATGTGGAGTGGAGTGCCCCACGTATGTCACGACTCCTGCCGAAGGTGGCTCCCCTTCCTGTTGGGGTGGCGCTCGGCGGTCGTCGTCACCGGCCTACTAGCTGCCACTGATCCCTTTTTCCCCCTTTTATGTTTATTGGTTTCACCTGTGTGTAGTTTAGGTTGATTGGTTGGCCCGCCTGCTGGTTGTGCGGGATTATTTTCGATGTACATGTTGTACACGGCTGTATGTCACGGTTGTCCGTGTGTTTGGGTTTTGCTGGACTGTTTAAGTCCCCCGTGTTTGGGGCATTTGTTTTGGTCAGCGTCTGTTCACTGTTGTGGTGGAATAAAAAGTACGCTACCCTGAACTCTGCTTCCTGCTCCTGACTTATTCCCCACTACACCCCGGGCGTTACAACGTACCTCCAACATAATTAGGAAATCATAATTTATATATAAAAAAGGGTCCATCATCGTTTAAAAATTCCACCGCTGTTGAAAGGATAAAAATATTGTCAATCTGTCACACCCTGATCTGTTTAACCTGTCTTTGTGTTTGTCTCCACCCCCCTCAAGGTGTCACCCATCTTCCACATTATCCCCATTATCCCCAGGTGTATTTATACCTGTGTTCTCTGTTTGTCTGTTGCCAGTTTGTTTGTTCGTCAAGCCTACCAGCGTTTTCCCCCTTGCTCCTGTCTGTTTCTAGTTCCTGTTTTCTAGTGTTCCCGGTTTTGACCATTCGGCCTGCCTGCCATTTCTGTACAATGTCACACCACCCTGGATTATTAAACTCTCTTATTAAACCCCGAGACTGCCTGCCGTTCTGTACCTTTAGGACTCTGATACTGACCTCTGCCTGCCCTTGACCTGTCGTTTTTCCTGCCTCCTGTTCTCGTAATAAACTTTTGTTACTTCAACACTGTCTGCGTCTGGGTCTTTCTTCCCTGAAATATGATACACTCTTTTGAAAAAGTATCCTATATCTGCCATTTCCATTACACTTTTTTTTTTTTGGGGGGGGGGCGCCATTTATTTTGTCGAATAAACCTGGGTCATTAGAAAACCTGCATAATGTCTCCATACCAAGTTGATAGTGTTGGAACTGAGTTGATAGCCCATACGTTCCATAGTTAGAGCTATGTAAAAGTCTGGTGGCACTGGCGCCCATATTGCCTATATAACCCATATCTGTGGCCATCTTAGGTCGTATCGGTATGTCAGATTAGCTCAATTTCCAATTTCTTCGCCTCTATCACAGAAACAAACCACTTTTAATTAATAATAGACAAATGTTCATAACAAGTGGCTATAGTGAAATGTAAAAAAATATATTTTCAAAACATTAAAAATCTTCCTATAAATGTATGAACATTTTAAAATGTATGCTTATTTGGGGGAAGTAAACAACGTATTGTGTTGCAAAAGGTTAATTAAAGAAAAAGAGTAACAGATTGACAGAAAGTGTCTTTTTCCATCCATCCTTTGTCACCCCCTGATCTGTTTCACCTGTCCTTGTGCATGTCTCCACCCCCCTCCAGGTGTTGCCCATCTTCCCCATTATCCCCTGTGTATTTATACCTGTGTTTTCTGTCTGTTGCCAGTTCGTCTTGTTTGTCAAGCTTGCCAGCGGTCATCCTGTCTTTTCCCAGCCTCTCTTTTCTCGTCCTCCTGGTTTTTGACCCTTGCCTGTCCTGACCCTGTACACGCCCGCCTGACCACTCTGCCCGGCCCTGAGCCTGCCTGCCATCCTGTATCTTTGCTCCACTTCTGGATTACTGAACTCTGCCTGTCCCTGACCTTGAGCCTGCCTGCCGTCCTGTGCCTTTGCTCCTACTCTGGATTATTGACCCCTGCCTGCCTTGACCTGTCGTTTGCCTGCCCCTGTGGTTACGTTGAACATTGTTACTTCATACAGTCTGCACTTGGGTCTTACCTTGATTCCTGGTATCCTTTCCAATTTTGGGTCATAAATGAACCCTGTTCTAGGGGTCCAAAAATATTGCTGCTTATCTAAGCAATCTTTGTTTTATTATTCTACAGTGCTTCGTTCAATGGCAGAGATATTGATACTATGAGTTGCGTTGACATCAGCCTTTACTTACTTACTGACTTTATTGTCCCCATGGGGAAATTTTGATGCAGTGTTATGTACACGTTTAAAGTGGCGTTTAAATACAAAAAACAAATTGACAATAGAACTTTCATAACAGTTACATACCAATAAAACATTATTTCTTTTTAAAGACTAGCTAGGAACATTAGCCTGAGCTATTTAGGAGGGATATCACACCTGGCACAAATGATTGTCTAGTTCTGTTTTTCCTGCCGAGGGGTGCCCTATACCTGCGCCCAGAGGGGAGCAGTTCAAAGTCCGGGTACAGGGGGTGGCTTGGGTCTAAAATGATTTTGTGAGCCTTGCGGAGGGCCCTGACCTTAAAGATCTCATCCAGGCCTGTCTGTTTGACTCCAAGTACCTTGATGTGTGGGAAGCTTCTTTTTTTTTCTACTTGATCAGATCTAATTTTGGGAGACATATGAGCATGTCTCAGCTCCCCGCCTTGATGTCTAACTTGTTTCAGAGGCAGAGATAATTGTGGTTTTTGACATAAGAACTGAAGGAGTAGTCAATTAGCCTGGACGTTATGCATGGCCAATTTCACATTTGCTTTGGGATGCTACCGCAACAAACAATATGGTCAATTTCAATGGCAGTTTGCAGCACCAAGAGACAGCCATACAGATAAGGATCTGCAGTCTTTCCCCATCTTAGTGAATCTTAGTGAAAAGCTGAAAGTGCACTAATAATATCTACATGTAGAACATATTGTTTTTACAGTGCCTCGTAATGTCCATAAGCAATTGGTATAGTATAGTATGACGCAATATATAGTATTAACACCCTCAAAATGTTATGTATGTGGAGTTACAGCTCAGGGATATTCTAAACCAATCTGGAAGAGGGAGAAGATCGTGATTTCCCCTGGGGGAGGAGCCAGACCATTGCAGATATTTCAAACAATAGAATCTCCTCAAAGATATTCAACAGAGCAAGAGAGGAGGATAATATGAGAGAGGTAGAGAATGATACAATGGAAAGCAAACTGCAAGTGTGATACTGTACAACAAAATGGTGTTAATTGACATGTGATCTTTAAAAATATATTCTGTGTCAATGTCTATGACTCCCTCTTTATCAGCCATCTTAGTTTTGGTTTGAATCATGGTCTTACATTGTTCCAGGAGACTACTGTATATCCTGGATCTAGCATAGTTATCTACAGGTTTATAAAACATGTCTCATGCATGGATGATAGAACCTGTTTCCATAGCATAACAATGTTCGTATTGCAAATGCATTGCCGTCAAAGTGTTCTCCCAAGCAGTGGTGGAAAAAGTACTCAATTGTCATACTTGAGTAAATGTATAGATGTCGTAAATAGAAAATGACTCAAGTAAAAGTGAAAGTCGCCCAGTAAAATTCTAATTGAGTTGAAGTACTTGGTTTTATGTCACGATCGTCTTTAGGTGAAAGAGAGGACCAAGGCGCAGCGTGATATAAATACATCTTCTATTTATTTGAAGATGAAACGAACACTAATACAAACTAGACAAAACAATAAACGACCGTGAAGCTAACAAATGAAAGTGCAGACACAAGCTACTAACGTCAAACATAGACAATTACCCACAACCTACCTAATGCCTATGGCTGCCTAAATATGACTCTCAATCAGAGACAACGATAGACAGCTGTCTCTAATTGAGAACCAATCCAGGCAACCATAGACTTACATAAACAACTACACTGAACACAACCCCATGAACTCTACCAAAACCCCCTAGACAAAACACACACCCTAGACTAGACAAAAAACACACAAACATCCCCCATGTCACACGCTGACCTAACTAAAATAATAAAGAAAACAAAGATAACTAAGGCCAGGGCGTGACAGTACCCCCCCCCCCCCCCCCAAAGGGAATAGGAATAGGATGCCTGGAATAGGAATTCCAAGATGGCTTAGCAGTTCAGACGTCATTTTTGTCCTTGTACTGTCTTGTCCTGTATATATATATATTTACACCTTCTTCGCATATCTTTTATATATTTTATTATCCAAGAACTCAACTACAAAAGCTTTCCTGCAACCCGCCTCACCAATTACAAAAAAAAGTATTATTTACCTCAAATCTGAAAATCCACAGTGGAAGCTAGCCAGGGGCTAATCAGAAGCTAGCCAGAAAGCTAACCAGAAGCTAGCCGAAAGCTAATCTGAAGCTGCCCATAAGTTAGCCGGTTTGCTGGCTAGCGTTGGTGTTTCAGCTGCCCACGTTTTGTGGTCATCAGCTATTCCTTTAGCTCAATAATCTACCGGCACTTTTGTGCAACGCGACTCGGACCGGAGCATACCGGGCCTTTTTTTTTCTCTCAGTTTCCCCGGATTTCAGCCGCAGGCTCTGGACATTTGCACCTTGATTTCGCAGCTAGCTAGCTGCAAACCGTGTGACTATTGGCTTACGTCGATCCCGGAGCAAACTTAAATTATTCCGGAGCTAGCCAGCTGAGGAGTTCCATCAGCCATTCCTGGGCTACAGTCACCTATCCGGACCCGTTTTTATTTTTTTTATTTTTTTTTATGCAGATACGGAGCCCCACCGGGCCTTCACGACTGACTGCCGACGTTATCTGCCCGAGGGAGTTATCCAACTGGCACCTCCGTCGCGACGTTACCTGAACGCTCATCTGGGGCCCGCTAATCGTTAGCTGTCTTATCGGCTGCTATCTGAATAAGTATATCGGACAATTTTTTTTCTTGGGTCACTATATCTATTTTGCCAATTGGATTGATCCCCTCTACCACACGGAACCCCACTAATCTACCGACGGAATCGCACGAGGTGTCTAAAAATAGACCTCCATCCTATGCTATCTTGCTACCGATAGCCATCTACCCGGCCAGCTGTCTGGATCGCCGTGACCCCAACCAACCTCTACTCACTGGACCCTTATTGATCACTCAATTAAGCATGCCTCTCCTTAATGTAAATATGCCTTGTCCATTGCTGTTCTGGTTAGTGTTTATTGGCTTATTTCACTGTAGGGCCTCTAGCCCTGCTCACTATACAATATCCAACCTTTCAGTTCCACCACCCACATATGCGATGACATCACCTGGTTTCAATGATGTTTCTAGAGACAATATCTCTCTCATCATCACTCAATACCTAGGTTTACCTCCACTGTATTCACATCCTACCATACCTTTGTCTGTACATTATTCCTTGAAGCTATTTTATCGCCCCCAGAAACGTCCTTTTACTCTCTGTTCTAGACGTTCTAGACGACCAATTCTCATAGCTTTTAGCCGTACCCTTATCCTACTCCTCGTCTGTTCCTCTGGTGATGTAGAGGTGAATCCAGGCCCTGCAGTACCTAGCTCCACTCCTATTCCCCAGGCGCTCTCTTTTGATGACTTCTGTAACCGTAATAGCCTTGGTTTCATGCATGTTAACATTAGAAGCCTCCTCCCTAAGTTTGTTTTGTTCACTGCTTTAGCACACTCTGCCAACCCGGATGTTTTAGCCGTGTCTGAATCCTGGCTTAGAAAGACCACCAAAAATTCGGACATTTTCATCCCCAACTACAAGATTTTCAGACAAGATAGAACGGCCAAAGGGGGCGGTGTTGCAATCTACTGCAAAGATTGCCTGCAGAGTTCTGTTTTACTATCCAGGTCTGTTCCCAAACAATTTGAACTTCTACTTTTAAAAATCCACCTCTCTAAAAACAAGTCTCTCACCGTTGCCGCCTGCTATAGACCACCCTCTGCCCCCAGCTGTGCTCTGGACACCATATGTGAACTGATTGCCCCCCATCTATCTTCAGAGCTCGTGCTGCTAGGCGACCTAAACTTGAACATGCTTAACACCCCAGCCATCCTACAATCTAAGCTTGATGCCCTCAATCTCACACAAATTATCAATGAACCTACCAGGTACCACCCCAATTCCGTAAACACGGGTACCCTCATAGATATCATCCTAACCAACTTGCCCTCCAAATACACCTCTGCTGTTTTCAACCAAGATCTCAGCGATCACTGCCTCATTGCCTGCATCCGTAATGGGTCAGCGGTCAAACGACCTCCACTCATCACTGTCAAACGCTCCCTGAAACACTTCAGCGAGCAGGCCTTTCTAATCGACCTGGCCGAGGTATCCTGGAAGGATATTGATCTCATCCCGTCAGTAGAGGATGCCTGGATATTTTTTTTAAATGCCTTCCTCACCATCTTGAATAAGCATGCCCCATTCAAGAAATTTAGAACCAGGAACAGATATAGCCCTTAGTTCTCTCCTGACCTGACTGCCCTTAACCAACAGAAAAACATCCTATGGCGTTCTGCATTAGCATCGAACAGCCCCCGTGATATGCAACTTTTCAGGGAAGCTAGAAACCAATATACACAGGCAGTTAGAAAAGCCAAGGCTAGCTTTTTCATGCAGAAATTTGCTTCCTGCAACACAAATTCAAAAAAGTTCTGGGACACTGTAAAGTCCATGGAGAATAAGAACACCTCCTCCCAGCTTCCAACTGCTCTGAAGATAGGAAACACTGTCACCACCGACAAATCCACTATAATTGATAATTTCAATAAGCATTTTTCTACGGCTGGCCATGCTTTCCACCTGGCTACCCCTACCCCGGTCAACAGCACTGCCCTCCCCTCTGCTACTCGCCCAAGCCTTCCCCATTTCTCTTTCTCCCAAATCCAGTCAGCTGATGTTCTGAAAGAGCTGCAAAATCTGGACCCTTACAAATCAGCCGGGCTAGATAATCTGGACCCTTTCTTTCTAAAACTATCTGCTGAAATTGTTGCCACCCCTATTACTAGCCTTTTCAACCTCTCTTTCGTGTCGTCTGAGATTCCCAAAGATTGGAAAGCAGCTGCGGTTATCCCCCTCTTCAAAGGGGGGGACACTCTTGACCCTAACAGCTACAGACCTATATCTATCCTACCCTGCCTTTCTAAGGTCTTCGAAAGCCAAGTCAACAAACAGATTACCGACCATTTCGAATCCCACCATACCTTCTCCGCTATGCAATCTGGTTTCAGAGCTGGTCATGGGTGCACCTCAGCCACGCTCAAGGTCATAAACGATATCTTAACCGCCATCGATAGGAAACAATACTGTGCAGCCGTATTCATTGACCTGGCCAAGGCTTTTGACTCTGTCAATCACCACATCCTCATCGGCAGACTCGACAGCCTTGGTTTCTCTAATGATTGCCTCGCCTGGTTCACCAACTACTTCTCTGATCGAGTTCAGTGTGTCAAATCGGAGGGTCTGTTGTCCGGGCCTCTGGCAGTCTCTATGGGGGTGCCACAGGGTTCAATTCTTGGACCGACTCTCTTCTCTGTATACATCAATGATGTTGCTCTTGCTGCTGGTGATTCTCTGATCCACCTCTACGCAGACGACACTATTCTGTATACTTCTGGCCCTTCTTTTGACACTGTGTTAACAACCCTCCAGGCGAGCTTCAATGCCATACAACTCTCCTTCCGTGGCCTCCAATTGCTCTTAAATACAAGTAAAACTAAATGCATGCTCTTCAACCGATCGCTGCCTGCACCTGCCCGCCTGTCCAACATCACTACTCTGGACGGCTCTGACTTAGAATATGTGGACAACTACAAATACCTAGGTGTCTGGTTAGACTGTAAACTCTCCTTCCAGACTCACATCAAACATCTCCAATCCAAAGTTAAATCTAGAATTGGCTTCCTATTCCGCAACAAAGCATCCTTCACTCATGCTGCCAAACATACCCTTGTAAAACTGACCATCCTACCAATCCTCGACTTCGGTGATGTCATTTACAAAATAGCCTCCAAAACCCTACTCAATAAATTGGATGCAGTCTATCACAGTGCCATCCGTTTTGTCACCAAAGCCCCATATACTACCCACCACTGCGACCTGTACACTCTCGTTGGCTGGCCCTCGCTTCATACTCGTCGCCAAACCCACTGGCTCCAGGTCATCTACAAGACCCTGCTAGGTAAAGTCCCCCCTTATCTCAGCTCGCTGGTCACCATAGCAGCACCTACCTGTAGCACGCGCTCCAGCAGGTATATCTCTCTGGTCACCCCCAAAACCAATTCTTCCTTTGGCCGCCTCTCCTTCCAGTTCTCTGCTGCCAATGACTGGAACGAACTACAAAAATCTCTGAAACTGGAAACACTTATCTCCCTCACTAGCTTTAAGCACCAGCTGTCAGAGCAGCTCATAGATTACTGCACCTGTACATAGCCCATCTATAATTTAGCCCAAACAACTACCTCTTTACCTACTGTATTTATTTATTTATTTTGCTCCTTTGCACCCCATTATTTCTATCTCTACTTTACACTTTCTTCCACTGCAAACCAACCATTCCAGTGATTTTTTTTTAAATAGTTTTTTTACTTGCTATATTGTATTTACTTCGCCACCATGGCCTTTTTATATTTTTATTTATTTATATATATATTTTGTTTGCCTTCACCTCCCTTATCTCAGCTCACTTGCTCACATTGTATATAGACTTATTTTTCACTGTATTATTGACTGTATGTTTGTTTTACTCCATGTGTAACTATGTGTTGTTGTATGTGTCGAACTGCTTTGCTTTATCTTGGCCAGGTCGCAATTGTAAATGAGAACGTGTTCTCAATTTGCCTACCTGGTTAAATAAAGGTGAAATAAATAAAAATAAATAAAAAAGGTGCGGACTCCGGCCGCAAAACCTGACACAGAAGGGGAGGGTCCGGGTGGGCCTTCCTACGGCGGCGGCTCGGGTGCGGGACGTGGACCCCACTCCACCATAGTCAATACCCGCTTTGGTGGCGCCTCTGGAACGGCGACCCTTGCAGCGAGTCCCGGACTGAAGACCATCCCAGAGTGCGCCACTGGACGGAGGGGCAGCTCCGGACTGAGGGGCAGCTCCGGACTGAGGGGCAGCTCCGGACTGAGGGGCAGCTCCGGACTGAGGGGCAGCTCCGGACTGAGGGGCAGCTCCGGACTGAGGGGCAGCTCCGGACTGAGGGGCGGCTCATGACTGGAGGGCGGCTCATGACTGGCGGGCGGCTCATGACTGGCGGGCGGCTCATGACTGGCGGGCGGCTCATGACTGGCGGGCGGCTCATGACTGGCGGGCGGCTCATGACTGGCGGGCGGCTCTGGCGGCTCCTGACTGGCGGGCGGCTCTGGCGGCTCCTGACTGGCGGGTGGCTCTGCCGGCTCCTGACTGGCGGGCGGCTCTGGCAGCTCCTGACTGTCGGGCGGCTCCTGACTGACGGGCGGCTCTGACGGCTCGGGACAGACGGGCGGCTCTGACGGCTCGGGACAGACGGGCGGCTCTGACGGCTCGGGACAGACGGACGGCTCGGGACAGACGGACGGCTCTGACGGCTCGGGACAGACGGACGGCTCTGACGGCTCGGGACAGACGGACGGCTCTGACGGCTCGGGACAGACGGACGGCTCTGACGGCTCGGGACAGACGGACGGCTCGGGACAGACGGACGGCTCGGGACAGACGGACGGCTCAGACGGCTCTGGGCAGGCGGACGGCTCAGATGGCTCTGGGCAGGCGGACGGCTCAGACGGCTCTGGGCAGGCAGGCAGCTATGATGGCTCTGGGCAGGCAGGCAGCTCAGATGGCTCTGGGCAGGCAGGCAGCTCAGATGGCTCTGGGCAGGCAGGCAGCTCAGATGGCTCTGGGCAGGCAGGCAGCTCAGATAGCGCTTGGCAGACGGCAGACTCTGGCCGGCTGAGGCGCACAGTAGGCCTGGTGCGTGGTGCCGGAACTGGAGGTACCGGGCTAAGAACACGCACCTCAAGGCTAGTGCGGGGAGCAGCAACAGGGTGCACAGGACTCTGGAGACGCACAGGAGGCTTGGTGCGTGGTGCCAGAACTGGTGGTACTGGGCTGGAGACTCGCACCACAGGGCGAGTGCGTGGAGGAGGAACAGGGCTCTGGAGACACACTGGAAGCCTGGTGCGTGGTGTTGGCACTGGTGGTACTGGGCTGGGGCGGGGAGGTGGCGCCGGATATACCGGACCGTGCAGGCGTACTGGCTCCCTTGAGCACCGAGCCTGCCCAACCTTACCTGGTTGAATGCTCCCCGTAGCCCGACCAGTGCGGGGAGGTGGAATAACCCGCACTGGGCTGTGTTGGCGAACCGGGGACACCATGTGTAAGGCTGGTGCCATGTATGCCGGCCCGAGAAGACGCACTGGAGACCAGATGCGTTGAGCCGGCTTCATGGCACCTGGCTCAATGCTCAATCTAGCCCGACCGATACGTGGAGCTGGAATGTACCGCACCGGGCTAAACACACGTACAGGAGACACCGTGCGCTTTACCGCATACCACGGTGTCTGCCCATACTCCCGCTCTCCACGGTAAGCTCGGGGAGTTGGCGCAGGTCTCCTACCTGACGCCACACTCGCCACACTCCCTTGTAGCCTTACATAAACACCTACACTGAACACAACCCCATGAACTCTACCAAAACCCCCTAGACAATACACACACCCTAGACTAGACAAAAAACACACAAACATCCCCCATGTCACACGCTGACCTAACTAAAATAATAAAGAAAACAAAGATAACCTCTACTGCCTCAGAAACCCGGATCCGGGAGCACCCCCCACCCCCCACACACTGATTAGCATAGATAGCATAGCTTCAGAAGTAGATAGTAGCATCTAAATATCATTAAATCACAAGTCCAAGACACCAGATGAAAGATACAGATCTTGTGAATAAAGCCACCATTTCAGATTTTTAAAATGTTTTACAGGGAAGACAAAATATGTAAATCTATTAGCTAAACACGTTAGCAAAATACACCACTATTCTAACTCCATCAGTTTCTTACTCCTTCAGGTGCTATCACCAATTCGGCTCAACTAAGATATTGATAGCCAATAACCTATAAAAAAAAACATCAGATGACAGTCTGATAACATATTCATGGTATAGGATAGTTTTTGTTAGAAAAAAGTGCATATTTCAGGTAGAAATCACAGTTTACAATTGCACCGACCATCACAAATCCACTAGAATTACTAGATAGAGCAACGTGTATGACCAATTTACTCATCATAAAACATTTCATAAGAATAGACAAAGCATAGCAATGGAAAGACCCAGATCTTGTGATTCCAGACAATATTTCAGATTTTCTAAGCGTTTTACAGCGAAAACACAATAAATCGATAAGTTAGCATACCACATGTGAAAACGTTACCAGAGCATCGATTCCAGGCAAAGAGCGCTATAACGTAATCACCGCCAAAAGATATTAATTTTTTCACTAACCTTCTCAGAATTCTTCCGATGACACTCCTGTAACATCATTTTACAACATACATATACAGTTTGTTCGAAAAGGTGCATATTTAGCCATACAAAACCGTGGTTACACAATGAAAATACTAGGAAATCAAGCCTCAATATGTCTGACGTCATCTACAGTGAGGGAAAAAAGTATTTGATCCCCTGCTGATTTTGTACGTTTGCCCACTGACAAAGAAATGATCAGTCTATAATTTTAATGGTAGGTTTATTTGAACAGTGAGAGACAGAATAACAACAAAAAAATCCAGAAAAACGCATGTCAAAAACGTTATAAATTGATTTGCATTTTAATGAGGGAAATAAGTATTTGACCCCCTCTCAATCAGAAAGATTTCTGGCTCCCAGGTGTCTTTCATACAGGTAACGAGCTGAGATTAGGAGCACACTCTTAAAGGGAGTGCTCCTAATCTCAGTTTCTTACCTGTATAAAAGACACCTGTCCACAGAAGCAATCAATCAATCAGATTCCAAACTCTCCACCATGGCCAAGACCAAAGAGCTCTCCAAGGATGTCAGGGACAAGATTGTAGATCAACACAAGGCTGGAATGGGCTACAAGACCATTGCCAAGCAGCTTGGTGAGAAGGTGACAACAGTTGGTGCGATTATTCGCAAATGGAAGAAACACAAAAGAACTGTCAAACTCCCTTGGCCTAGGGCTCCATGCAAGATCTCACCTCGTGGAGTTGCAATGATCATGAGAATGGTGAGGAATCAGCCCAGAACTACACAGGAGGATCTTGTCAATGATCTCAAGGCAGCTGGGACCATAGTCACCAAGAAAACAATTGGTAACACACTACGCCGTGAAGGACTGAAATCCTGCAGCGCCCGCAAGGTCCCCCTGCTCAAGAAAGCACATATACATGCCCGTCTGAAGTTTGCCAATGAACATCTGAATGATTCAGAGGACAACTGGGTGAACATGTTGTGGTCAGATGAGACCAAAATGGAGTTCTTTGGCATCAACTCAACTTGCCGTGTTTGGAGGAGGAGGAATGCTGCCTATGACCCCAAGAAACCATCCCCACCGTCAAACATGGCGGTGGAAACATTATGCTTTGGGGGTGTTTTTCTGCTAAGGGGACAGGACAACTTCACCGCATCAAAGGGACGATGGACGGGGCCATGTACCGTCAAATCTTGGGTGAAAACCTCCTTCCCTCAGCCAGGGTATTGAAAATGGGTCGTGGATGGGTATTCCAGCATGACAATGACCCAAAACACACGGCCAAGGCAACAAAGGAGTGGCTCAAGAAAAAGCACATTAAGGTCCTGGAGTGGCCTAGCCAGTCTCCAGACCTTAATCCCATAGAAAATCTGTGGAGGGAGCTGAAGGTTCGAGTTGCCAAACGTCAGTCTCGAAACCTTAATGACTTGAAGAAGATCTGCAAAGAGGAGTGGGACAAAATCTCTCCTGAGATGTGTGCAAACCTGGTGGCCAACTACAAGAAACATCTGACCTCTGTGATTGCCAACAAGGGTTTTGCCACCAAGTACTAAGTCATGTTTTGCAGAGGGGTCAAATACTTATTTCCCTCATTAAAATGCAAATCAATTTATAAAATTTTTGACATGCGTTTTTCTGGATTTTTTTGTTGATATTCTGTCTCTCACTGTTCAAATAAACCTACCATTAAAATTACAGACTGATAATTTCTTTGTCAGTGGGCAAACGTACAAAATCAGCAGGGGATCAAATACTTTTTTCCCTCACTGTATCAGAGTGATCTAGTTTAATTAAAAGCTAATCATATACTTGACTAAAAAATACAGGGTTGACAGGAATCGAAAGACAAATTAGTTCTTAATGCAACCGCTGATTTACATTTTTAAAATTATCCTTACTTTTCAATACAGGGTTGGCCAAGTGAAGCTATACCAAACAAAATGGCGATGTATGCGTTTAAAATATTTCGACAGAAACACGGTTTATCATATTAAATATTGCTTACTTTGAGCTGATCTTCCATCATATTCTTGGGCAATGTATCCTTTCTATGTTATAAACGTCTTTTGGTCGATAGATGTCCTCTGTCCTTCGAAATGTCCATCACCAACGACCGACACCCTAAAGCGTGTCCAAACTTTCAGAGTGCACGACAAAGAAATTCCTCAAAATCGCACTAAACGGATATAAATTGATATAAAACGGTTAAAATTCACTACATTATGATGTTTTTAACAACTATAACGACTGAAAACATGACCGGAGAAATACTGCTGGTTAGAAAACGATTTGGAACGAGGCAGGTCCGATGGCCTTCACGCTTGAGGCGCACGTTGAGAAAGAGGGGTCTCTGTACATTTTTGTCATTTATAATGGCTGTGAACGTCCCATAGACTTCATTGAAAACGTGATGACGTACAGACACCCAGAGGAAGACGTAGGTAGTGTCGGTTTCTTCATAGCATTCACTGTGGCCTTATAAACAGACCCCAGATCAGAGGTAAAAATTTCTGAAATCTGAACCCTGTCATGAAAAGTGCTGTAGAAATTGTTCTGTACCACTCAGAGACAAAATTTCAACTCCTATAGAAACTATAGACTGTTTTCTATCCAATAATAACAATAATATGCATATTGTACGATCAAGAATTTAGCACGAGGCAGTTTAATTTGGAGACACAAATATGCTAATGCGGAACAGCACCCCCTATAGTTCCAAGAAGATAACTAAGGCCAGGGCGTGACATTTTAAATATACTTAAGTATCAAAAGTAAAAGTACAAGTATAAATCATTTAATATTCCTTACATTCAGCAAACCAGACCTCATCATTTTCTTGTTTTTTTGTTTACAGATAGCCAGGGGCTCGCTCCAACACTTAGACATAATTTACAAACACAGCATGTGTTTAGTGAGTCCGTCAGATCAGAGGCAGTAAGGATGACCAGGGATGTTCTCTTGATAAGTGTGGGAATTAGACCATTTTCTTGTTCTGCTAAGGATTCAAAATATAACGAGTACTTTTGGGTGTCATGGATAATGTTTGGAGTAAAAAGTACAGAATTTTATTTAGGAATTTCGTGGAGTAGAAGTAAAAGTGGTAAAAGAAATTGTGAAGTAAAGTACAGATACCTCAAACTACTTAAGAAGTACTTTCAAGTATTTTTACTTAAGTACCCAGGTACTTCTACATTCTCTCGGAACTACACCTAACATTTCTCCACAGACTTTCAAAAATCATTTCACACATTTAGTGTGCCACAAATCCCAGCTCAAGCAGTCATGAAATGCAGATATCTCTCTAGACACAAAGTATTTTTTATTAGTTTCCCTAATGCAAAGATAGAGAAAAGGTCAGTGCTATTGGGTAGGCCTATGTGCTAGCTACACATCATGTTGTTTATGACAAAGCTCAATATTATCATGTTTCACGTAAGACCCAATACTGTGTTTATTACACCAACAGGGGCAGGTAAATGACAGGTCAAGGCAGGTAGGGGTTGATAATCCAGAGTAGTGGGGCAAAGGTACAGGACGGCAGGCAGGGTCAGGTCAGGCAGAGGTCCGTAATCCAGAGTAGTGGGGAAAAGGTACAGGACATCAGGCAGGCTCAGGGTCAGGGCATTCAGAAAAGGTCAAAACCAGGAAAAACAGGAACAATCAATAGACAGCAACAGAGGGAAAAACGCTGGTGGGCTTGACAAAACAAAACCAACTGGCAACAGACAAACAGAGAACACAGGTATAAGTACCCAGGGGATAATGGCAAAAAATGGGTGACACCTGGAGGGGGGTGGAGACCAAACAAGGACAGGTAAAACAGATCAGGGCGTGACATATATAGCTTGTTGTGCATGGAAAACACTCACTTACACCTGGACACTGGAAAGAATGTTTTTCGGGCCACCTGGCTCCAATTGATTTGTCCCAAAACTGTCAAGATCAGCTGACTTGGGCCTATGGTTGGTGAATTTGTTTGGATCAATAGCGCCACTCTGAGATTTGAGGAGAGAGCATATTGAAGCAAAACAAAGCTGTGGCAGCGACAACTACCCTTCTCTGCATTCAGCTATGTGAAATGGCCCGGTGTTTTACTAATCCTTATACTAAGCTCTGAAAAGTAACACTGTATTTTGCCATCTACCTAACAGGGTAGAAATCATCTCTAATTAAAAAACATAATGATGATATTTTTTCTTAAGTGTGTTCATGAAATATAAATGCAATCGTATAATTATGGCTCATTTACTTAGTGGTTTTAAGAGGAAGCCCTTGCCTTGTTTATAATTTTCAATCAACATCTACATGAACAGTCAACTTAAGTACAGATGTAGGATCTTAATTTGAGCCAGTTTGCTACAGCAGGAAAATAATCCTGCAGCAACAGGAAAAGTGAATTATTATGTGGATTATAATTAATGGAAAATTGTGTAGGGGTTGATTCATTTTTTTGTAACAGAAAATCAAGTCTGCAATTTCAAAGTGGAAATTCTAAACTTCAGAAACCTTTTTAAACTTAAAAAACACTACAAGTTTTACACTTCCTGCATTGCAGGAAAGTTCTTCTACAACAGGTGATCAAAGTAATATCCTACATCTATAGTAGAGACATTTTGTGTAATGTCCTTGTAATTACTTAAACATGACAACGCATTTAAAGATAACTGTATGATACATCTGTCCATATTTCCTTCCCATCTAATGCTTTCCAAAGGCAAGTGTGGAATTCGATTCAACAGTGGGACACCAAATTATTTTCCTCTGTGTTGGAAGGCAGCCATCCAGTGAAGCGTGACATTGCCATACGAATACACAGTAACTACAGAAAGCAATTTCATTGCTGAATAAAAGTGTATCAGATGCATAAACACACATTAATTATTGACACACATGCTACAAAAAATAAACACCTCTCCAAGGACTTCCTCCAAGGGCATCTTCTATTAGTGCTCCACTCACCCTGACGTGTACAAACCAAAAGTTGTCTGTCTTAAAGAATATATTTATATTTTTGACAAAGTAGTTTTATACAAAGCCACCCATAGAACAAAGAGTAGTTATAGTGCTTGTTATTGGAAAAGATCAGCATTGTATTATGATATATGGTCCCGGTGTGGAATGGGTAATGCACCTCTGACAACTGTAGGCTTTTCTTATTTCCGTTCTATTAACCACAAAGATGGGTCCTGATTGAACTGTTAAATAAAGTGCACACATTTTCGCCCAAATGCCTTTTCCACTCCTCTCTGTAATGACATTTTCTGGCACGTCGGCTGGAAACATCGGTGTCTTCCTAGTTATTTCACAGTGGCCTGTCCATCTAAATTCTCTCCGATGGACTCGGGTGTCCTCCCAAGCGTAAAGTCTCTCCGCACCTTTCACTCAAGAAAGTTTTGTTTTGAATTCTCGTACGTCAACTTCTGATGTTGTATATGCGTTCCCATGCTAATATATCTGCCAAAAACACTGAAAAAGTGAGATAAATCTTTTCTCAAAATGATTCCCCATTGCATTTGATATTAGCTTGGGTATTGTCTTTGCTCTGGGAAATGCATGTATTCCCTCATGTGTGGAGACTAGGTGAACACTCCTTTGAGGGTTGAGAGTCACTTTATACATCAATATGCTATCTACATGAATGCAAGGGTGACTACAACACGTTTGATGTAACTAGGCCCTATCTGACCGACCGGCTCAATTCAGTCTTATGTAGTAAAATTTGAAATTGTGTTTTTTACGATGGATAAAAGTACAGACTCAGAGCTAGAAAATGGTATATCATACACCACAGTTGAGGAACCATTGGAAAGTAATTTTGCTTTTATAGTTGATAAACTTGTAACCTCACTTTTGAGAGAATGGCCCTTGAATATTTTGGTACATACTGGAGAACTTTTCTTTGTCTACACCTATTCAGCATCGTTCACACCCTCTTAAGCTTTAGCCCCACCCATCTCCTTAAGGATTCACATGTGAGGCTATGTACTAAAAAATCTAAGATTTCAAGACAAGAGGCTGGTTTATACTATGGGTGTGTTCGTAAATGTAATATGGAATGCCAGAGTGAGCTCTGGGCGTTCATGAACTCAGAGCGTTGTCAGATTGTCCGTTCGTAAATTCAGAGTATTTCGCTCTCAGAGCATTCAGAGTGCACACTGGACTCTCTGGCCGAGTAGTAGCGTTCTGACAACAGCAGTCAAGCACCCAAGCTAACTGGATAACGTTGGCTAGCTTGCTAGCTACTTCCAGATACAAATGAGAGAACAGCTCACTGACCAATTTACTCACCCTAGCAGAGCTGGTTAGGCTGTTTTTATGTTATCCAGAGCATTTGTGACTGCAACTGTGCTGCTGGCAAAAATTTAATTATGCTTTTTTGCCAACATTTACTGACACCGGTCATATTCAACGGGTGTTGAGCGTTTATACATTTGTCAGTTATTCTGCGCTCTGGCACTGTCACGATCGCTGGAAGCATACTCGGACCAACGTGCAGCGTGATCTGGGTTCCACATTTTTTATTAGAAATAAGTGAACCACAAAACAAAACAATAAAGACTAAATGAAACGTGACGACAATGGAGTGCTAACATGCAACTACACATAAACAATAACCCACAAACACATGTGGAAAAAATGCTACTTAAATATGATCCCCAATTAGAGACAACGATTACCAGCTGCCTCTAATTGGGAATCATACCAATCACCAACATAGAAAAACAAAACTAGAACCCCACATAGAAATAATAAACTAGACTAACCCCCAGTCACGGCCTGACCTACTCTACCATAGAAAATAAGGGCTCTCTATGGTCAGGACGTGACATGCACACTCAGACGAGAGTGCTCTGATATCGGAGTAGATAGCCAGAGTGAATTTACCAGCTACGTCTATCGACAGTTGTGGCAGTGACATCATAAACATTCTATTGAAAAATGTACTTGTATAGTAGAGTCTTGTGTTTAGACATGTAGCTAGCTAGCTAAACAATGAACCATAATCCCAATTCATAACGTTACTACCCTGCATGAATCTGCAAGTAGCTAACCAACCATGTTCAATGTTAGCTAGCTAACATTAGGCTATAACTAGCAATGCAAATGGCTCTGAGATACAAATAACATTACTACACAGATCATACACGTAACGTTAGCTAGCGAGCCAGCCAGCTACCGTTAGCTAGCTAGTTGACAGTACACTTTAACTTGAAATGAAAATAACTTTCTGACCAATTTAGAAATGTGTAATATCTGAAAATGTAGCTAGCTAGACGATCTTACCCGTATACATGGATGGACGCTTCTCCTTCTCTGTCACGGATAACATGGTTGCCCTTAGTTTGAAGATATAATCCGAAGATGTTGTCTTCGGATTATATCTTCAAATGTCTCTTTTTGACTCCGTCTGCATAATATTTGCAATCAAACGCCAGAATTATCTACATCTCCTTAGATATCATACTCTAATTCCACTGATTTCAAAACTCGGTCCTCCAGAAAGTGGAGCGCAACACTTATGCAGTTCTACTAAGTGATGTCTTTCAAAAAAGCCGCGTTAGAAGGGATTACCTACACATACTGGACAGCTCATGTTATAGACAGAAGCGGGCTACATGGCAGACCAATCTGAACTCATCTCTGTCCAGCCCACTCATTATCTCAGCCAATCATGGCTAGCGGGAAGGTTGCTGACTTTTTCCGTGGCTAAACCAACTAGACTCCTAACAATTGTATTCGTATTTACAGATGGCATACAACTTTGTTATTAAGGCACATGAAAGTTCACCTGTTCCAGAAGGCATTTCTGCCCAAAAAATGAATTTGGATTTTTTTTTAAATTGTTTACATTCAAATGACACTCCTGTGAAGTAGTGACATGCGATATACAGGTCACTACTTTCTGAAATGGGTCACATATGGGTTAAGTGTGCCTCTTAGTCATGGCAAAACCATAAATCATCATTTTTAAATCCTTCCTGATTCAAGAGGTAACTGTTGATTGGTCTCAATTCTCAGTTTTATTATGACTTATTCAGCAGCGGTGCACAATTCAAAAGTCAACCATATGCGTGTTAATGGCCAAAATGTTTGGTTGATACACAATAATTTTCCTTTGTATTATGTTTTTTATTGGGGTCAAGCATTTCAAATATGCCTTTTCTAATCAGTGTTGAGTTCACACAGTGTAAAGACACATAGTTGTATTTGTGCATCCCTTTTTACACTGCTGTTTTGACAGGGCAGTTAACACAAGCCCCAGGACTTACCCCTTTACAGTCTGTTGAGATTTAACTGTATGGCCTGGATGTGATTCAAACCTGAGTCCCAGAAGCAGCTTAGAGGCCACCATTCCATTTCCATACCGACATTCGTGATTGTGTGTATTGAGGCCAGCCCATTAGACATTCAGAGCATGTTTTAGCTCCCCTGAGGGACTTGCCCACCTTGGGTAGATTTTAATCATTTCCAGGCAGTGAGAGGTTTGTTTCCCAGAGGACACTGTTATAAGGAATTGTATGCTTATGGAGGCATGTTAACTCTCTGGTGGCTACATCAGACCCAGATATGTTCAGCTATACTTGATCTTATCACACGGCTTGGATAAGGGCTTGATCTTTGACTGAACAGGTGGGTGAAAGCTGCAGTAGATATACAAGGCAACAAAATAGGGAAAAAAACATGGGGGGGTGAATACTTTCGCAAGCCACCGTATATATATATACAGTCATGGCCAAAAGCTTTGAGAATGACACAAATATTAATTTTCACAAAGTCTGCTGCCTCAGTTTGTATGATAGCAATTAGCATATACTCCAGAATGTTATGAAGAGTGATCAGATGAATTGCAATTAATTGCAAAGTCCCTCTTTGCCATGCAAATTTACTGAATCCCCCAAAAACATTTCCACTGCATTTCAGCCCTGCCACAAAAGGACCAGCTGACATCATGTCAGTGATACTCTCGTTAACACAGGTGTGAGTGTTGACGAGGACGAGGCTGGAGATCACTCTGTCATGCTGATTGAGTTCGAATAACAGACTGGAAGCTTCAAAAGGAGGGTGGTGCTTGGAATCATTGTTCTTCCTCTGTCAATCATGGTTAAAACTTCTTATGGCTGCAGTCCCGTTAACGGGATTGATATGACAACAGCCAGTCGAAGTGCAGGGCGCCAAATTCCAAAAACAGAAATCTCATAATTAAAATTCCTCAGACATTCATGTGTCTTATATCATTTTAAAGGTAATCTTGTTAATCCCACCAAAGTGTCTGATTTCAAATAGGCTTTTCAGCGAAAGCACTACAAACTATTATTTTAGGTCACCACAAAACCACAATAACCACAGCCATTTTTTTCCAGCTAAAGATAGCTTTCACAAAAACCAGAATAGAGATAAAATGAATCACTAACCTTTGATTATTTTCATCAGATGACACTCATAGGACTTCATGTTACACAATACATGCATGTTTTGTTTGATTAAGTTCATATTTATATAAAAAAATCTGAGTTTACATTGAGGCGTTAGATTCACTAGTTGCAAAAACATCAAGTGACTTTGCATAGCCACATCGTTTCAACAGAAATACTCAACATAAATATAAATGATAATACAAGTAATACACATAGAATTATAGATATACCTCTCCTTAATGCAACTGCTGTGTCAGATTTCAAAAAAACTTTACGGAAATATAAACCATGCAATAATCTGACACGGAGCTCATATGATTAGCCAAATTAGCCACCATGTTGGACTCAACAGAAACCAGAAAATACATGATAAATGTTTCCTTACCTTTGATGAATTCATCAGAATGCAGTCCTAGGAATTCCAGGTCCACAATAAATGCTTGATTTGTTCGTTCATATCCGTTATTTATGTCAAATTAGCTACTTTCGAATTGTTTACCAAATACCCTAACCAAAGTCTCAAAGTGCGACCACTATAACGTGACGAAATGTCCAAACGTTCCGTTACAGTCAGTAAAAAAATGGCAAACGATGTACTGAATCAATCTTTAGAATGTTGTTAACATACATCTTGAATAACGTTCCAACCGGAGAATTAAATCGACTTCAATTGAGAGATGGAACAGAGCTGCCTCTCACGTGAACGTGCGTGTTGAATGCATGGTCACCTCATGGCACCTCATACTAAATTCTGTCTCCTTCGACCCCCCTTCACATTGGAGTCATCAGACTTAGTTCTATTGACTGTTGACATCTAGTGGAAGCCGTAGGAAGTGAAAACCCATCCATATCTCTCTGTATTTTGAATAAGAGCTTGGTTGAAAATATGGCACCCCCAGAAAAAATCCAAACAGGAAGTGGAACTTCTCAGGTTTTTGCCTGCCATATGAGTTCTGTTAATCTCACAGACTTAATTCAAACAGTTTTAGAAACTTTAGAGTGTTTTCTATCCAATACTAATAATAATATGCATATATTAGCAACTGAGACTGAGGAGCTGGCCGTTTACAATGGGGACCTTTCATCCAAGCTACTCAATACTGCCCCTTCAGCCATAAGAAGTTAACTGCAAGGAAGCACGTGCCGTCACCATTGCTTTGCACAAAAAGGGCTTCACAGGCAAGGATATTGCTGCCAGTAAGATTGCACCTAAATCAACCATTTATGGGATCATCAAGAACTTCAAGGAGAGCAGTTAAATTGTTGTGAAGAAGGCTTCAGGGCGCCCAAGAAAGTCCAGCAAGCGCCAGAACCATCTCCTAAAGTTGATTCAGCTGCAGGATCGGGGCACCACCAGTACAGAGCTTGCTCAGGAATGGCAGCAGGCAGGTGTGAGTGCATCTGCATGCACAGTGAGGCGAAGAATTTTGGAGGATGGCCTGGTGTCAAGAAGGGCAGTAAAGAAGCCACTTCTCTCCAGGAAAAACATCAGGGACAGACTGATATTCTGCCAAAGGTACAGGGATTGGACTGCTGAGGACTGGGGAAAAGTCATTTTCTCTGATGAATCCCCTTTACGATTGTTTGGAGCATCCGGAAAAAAGCTTGTCCGGAGGTGAGCTTGAGCGTTACCACAAGGTGAGCGCTACCATCAGTCCTGTGTCATGCCAACAGTAAAGCATCCTGAGACCATTCATGTATGGGGTTGCTTCTCAGCCAAGGGAGTGGGCTCAATCACAATTTTGCCTAAGAACACAGCCATGAATAAAGAATGGTACCAACACATCCTCCGAGAGCAACTTCTCCCAAACGTCCAGGAACAGTTTGGTGACGAACAATGCCTTTTCCAGCATGATGGAGCACCTTTCCATAAGGAAAAAGTCATAACTAAGTTGCTCGGGGAACAAAACATCGATATTTTGGGTCCATGGCCAGGAAACTCCCCAGACCTTAATCCCATTGAGAACTTGTGGTCAATCCTCAAGAGGCAAGTGGACAAACAAAAACCCACAAATTCTGACAAACTCCAAGCATTGATTATGCAAGAATGGGCTGCCATCAGTCAGGATGTGGCCCAGAAGTTAATTGACAGCATGCCATGCCAGCATTGCAGAGGTCTTAAAAAGAAGGGTCAACACTGCAAATATTGACTCTTTGCATCAACTTCATGTAATTGTCAAGAAAAGCCTTTGACACTTATGAAATACTTATAATTATACTTCAGTATTCCATAGTAACATCTGACAAAATATCTAAAGATACTGAAGCAGCAAACTTTGTGGAAGTTAATATTTGTATCATTCTCAAAACTTTTGGCCACGACTGTAATTATGGTGTTTGGTACTATATTTGTCCATTACAATTTTGACAGGCTTTGCATGACCATATGCTGTTTGCATCCCATTTAATCGTGACAGACCACTTGTTGTATCACCAAAAGGCTTTTCTGGGAAAGGTAAACCAGATTGAATCCGGCATGTCATTATTATCAATTGACACTTGTGTCCAACCTGCAGGAGATATAGTGGGGGGAATAAAAACGGAGTTATAATTCCTTAAAACAGGGCACTGCCCCAGGAAATGTCTATCCTTTTGATGTGGCATGCAGATTATCTTGCATGCTAATTTGACTGCTCAAAATATTGGATAAGTGTTTGGAACATGCACTTCCAGTACTGCACGGATTAGGGCTCCTGTGCCTGGGAGAATGACCATTTAGCCTATTCCTCCACATGTTAAGCTCCCTCAAGCATACAGCACATATTTGTAGATCTAGATTACAGTTGCTATCCAAAAATGTACTCCGATTTGACACAACTGATGAATCTTTCTACATAACAGTGCAGAATGTGGGCCAAGTCCAGGCAAAGAGCCAGCATTTACCAACTGACACATTCTCCAGACACTCAAGCAAAGGCTTCCTGTTATTAAGAGTAAACATGTTCATCTTTGGTTGCAAAGGTGGAGCAAAGCAAGGTTATACTTGCAGAACACATGTTCTCTATTCTTATCAGAGTATTCCATAGGGAATAGGTTCGTCTCCTGGGTCTGCTCCAGAGCCCTAGCTCCTCTCCTTGGACTTGTCGGGAGGGGGAAGGCGCCCTATATTGTGTAGTACCATTCCCACATGTGACTCATCACCTGGATTCTGTCTTATGTAGCAACATTTTAACTTCTGTTTTTTAGATTGGATAAAAGTAGAGACTCAGAGCTACAAAATGATGTACACTGCATTTGAGGAAACAATGGGGAAGTAATTCTTCTTTGAAAGTTGATCAACTTGTAAACTCACTTTTGGTAAAACCGTCTTTCAATGTTTTGGTACTACTATTGGAGAGGCATTCTTTGTCTACACCCATTCAGCATTGTTCACACCCTTTTAAGCCTTAGCCCCACCCATCTCTTGAAGGGTTGATCTGTGCATTCTGTACTAACTTGCCAGCTACTTCCAGACATCTAAGAGAGAGAGAGAACAGCTCACTGAGCATTACTCGCCCTAGCAGAGCTGGTTAGGATGTTACAGTCTGTTATCCAGAGCGTTGGTGACTGCAACTGTGCTGTCAGATTGTCCGTTTGTAAAATCAGGGTGTTTCGCGTTCAGAGCGCACACTGGACGCTCTGGCCAATAAGTAGGGTTGTTCCGAAAGCTCTGACCTCACAACAACAGTAAAGCACCCAAGCTAACTTGCTAACATTGGCTAACTACTTCCAGACACATAATGAGAGAATACCCCGCTCTGACCATTTTACTCCCTCTAGCAGAGCTGGTTAGGCAGTTTTCATGTTATCCAGAGCGTTGGTGACTGTAACAGTGCTGCTGGCAACAATTGAATTACGCTTTGTTCCCGGCGTTTACTGACGACGGACATATTCAACCGGTGTTGAACGTTCAACTATTAATCAGTTATTCTGCACTCTGGCACACTAAGACAAGAGTCTTTTGAAGAAAATTTTGCTAGATAGCTAGCTAGGTAAACAATGATTCCCAACACATGATGTAACGTTAGTTAGTGAGCCAGCCAGCTAACGTTAACTAGCTAGCTAATAGTCCACTGACTTGAAATTAAAATACTTTGTCAAAATTGGAGTGGACTCTTTTGTTAAGACATGTAGCTAGCTAAACAATGGACCATGACGTTACTACCCTGCATGAATCTACAGGTAGCTAACCAACCAGGTTCTATGGCTATAACTAGTCAAGCAAATGTGTCTGAGATACGAAGAATAAGCACACTTGAAATGAAACAATTTTCTGTCAAAATTTGAAATTTGTAATATCTGAAAATGTAGCTAGCTAGATTATCCTACCAGTATACATCACGGTTGGACGCGTCTCCTGTCTGATGCCATGCACGATGTAATCCAGACTGGTGTTTTCTCCATCTCCTTAGCTATCATACTCGAATTCCACTGATTACAGAACTCGGTCCTCCAGAAAGTGGAGATCATACATATAACGTTAGATAGCGAGCCAGCCAGCTAACGTTAGCTAGCTAAGAGTTGACATTAGGCTTATGCAGTTTTACTACCAGATAAAAAAAAAATTAAAGCCACGTTTGGCACGATTACCTAGGTATACTGACCAGCTCCAATAGACAGACGCAAGCTATATGGCAGACCAATACAAACTCATCTCTCGGCGTGTCCAGCCCATTCAGTATCTCAGCCAATCATGGCTAGCGGGAAGGTTGCTCACTTTTTCTGTGGCTAAACCAACTAGTCTCATAATTTAACAATTTTATTCGGATTTACCTATGGCATACACGTTTGATATTAAGGCACATGAAAGTTCACATGTTCGTGAAGGCATTTCTGCCCAAAAACGCATTATGATAAAACATTTTTTTTACGTTCAAACAGCTCTCCTGTGAAGTTGTGACTTGCGACATACGCCTAGTTCCCTGAATCGGGTCACATATGGCTTGGCTAAGATTGTGCTGCAAATGACACCAGCCCTCCCTTTTTCACTACCGACTATAAAACACTGAAGTCAGCACACAACGTGTTTACTGGTTATTGAGATCATCACTAGTTTGCAGTGTAAACATTTATTCTTTTCACTAGTCATGGTAATATTCAAAGACAGTCTCGCTCTCTCATTTTTACTCTCCTACTGTCTCACAATTTTCCTCTCAACTCATACAATGTCTTTAATAGCACCACGGTTGAAATGCTTATCTGTTCACTCAGTGAGATACCATCCAATTTTAAAGCCATTCATGAATATTTGATGGCTCTTGTGCATAATTATACTCTCTGCACTGTTTGAGTATCTGGACACAGCGCTTACAGTTTTCCATAAAGAAATCTGTTACTACGTATAAATGTTTATGAGACAGCCATTTTGTGCACCTTTATCGAGTGTCTCTAAAACAGTGGGTAGTTTCAACCCACACTACAGATGGACAATGTCTATGATTGGCAGCCTTTCCTTCCCCTCTTACAACAATGATTGTCCATAATTATGTAGCATTATCAGAAAACAATGCAACAACAGCTAACAGTGTTAAACATCCATGATCTTACACAAATCTCATGTACAGTGCATTCAGACCCCTTGACCTTTTCAACATTTTGTTAAGTTACAGCCTTATTCTAAAATGGATTAAAACATTTATTAATCATCATCAATCTACACACAATACCCCAAAATGACAAAGCAAAAACAGGTTTTGGAAAATCTTTGCAAATGTATTACAAATAAAAAACAGAAATACCTTGGAAAGCTATGGAGTGTGCAAAGCTGTCATCAAGGCAAAGGGTGGCTACTTTGAAGAATCTGAAATATAAAATATGTATAACACTTTTTGGGTTACTACATGATTCCATATGTGTTATTTTATAGTATTGATGTCTTCACTATTATTCTACAATGTAGAAAATAGTCAAAATAAAGAAAAACCCTTGAATGAGTAGGTGTGTCCAAACTTTTGACTGGTACTGTATATATATTTTTATAATAAAGGAAATAAAAAGGGAATAAAGGTTTATACATAGTAACAACTGTCAGCGCTGTGCCCTGAATAACGGGTCACCACTGCATATGTTCCCTTTCATACATGATCACAAAGAAATTACAAAAAATCTATTACGTTTACTCAACCAATTTATCTGAGTCCGGGCAAATTCAATCTCTGAACTAATTTTCTGTTCAAGCTCACACTTGGAATGACTCAGGTTGGATGTGTTAGATTGGCAATAAAGACTAATTAGATGAGTTTCTGCATGGTGTGTGTGTGTGTATGTGTTTGTGTGCTCTTTATGAATCCCTCAATTGCAGAATGTAATCTAAAAAGAGTTACACTGCAGCCCATGTCTTATACAGTGGGGAGAACAAGTATTTGATACACTGCCGATTTTGCAGGTTTTCCTACTTACAAAGCATGTAGAGGTCTGTAATTTTTATCATAGGTACACTTCAACTGTGAGAGACGGAATCTAAAACAAAAATCCAGAAAATCACATTGTATGATTTTTAAGTAATTAATTTGCATTTTATTGCATGACATAAGTATTTGATACATCAGAAAAGCAGAACTTAATATTTGGTACAGAAACCTTTGTTTGCAATTACAGAGATCATACGTTTCCTGTAGTTCTTGACCAGGTTTGCACACACTGCAGCAGGGATTTTGGCCCACTCCTCCATACAGACCTTCTCCAGATCCTTCAGGTTTCGGGGCTGTCGCTGGGCAATATGGACTTTCAGCTCCCTCCAAAGATTTTCTATTGGGTTCAGGTCTGGAGACTGGCTAGGCCACTCCAGGACCTTGAGATGCTTCTTACGGAGCCACTCCTTAGTTGCCCTGGCTGTGTGTTTCGGGTCGTTGTCATGCTCGAAGACCCAGCCACGACCCATCTTCAATGCTCTTACTGAGGGAAGGAGGTTGTTGGCCAAGATCTCGCGATACATGGCCCCATCCATCTTCCCCTCAATACGGTGCAGTCGTCCTGTCCCCTTTGCAGAAAAGCATCCCAAAAGAATGATGTTTCCACCTCCATGCTTCACGGTTGGGATGGTGATCTTGGGGTTGTACTCATCCTTCTTCTTCCTCCAAACACGGCGAGTGAAGTTTAGACCAAAAAGCTCTATTTTTGTCTCAACAGACCACGTGACCTTCTCCCATTCCTCCTCTGGATCATCCAGATGGTCATTGGCAAACTTCAGACGGGCCTGGACATGCGCTGGCTTGAGCAGGGGGACCTTGCGTGCGCTGCAGGATTTTAATCCATGACGGCGTAGTGTGTTACTAATGGTTTTCTTTGAGACTGTGGTCCCAGCTCTCTTCAGGTCATTGACCAGGTCCTGCCGTGTAGTTCTGGCTGATCCCTCACCTTCCTCATGATCATTGATGCCCCACGAGGTGAGATCTTGCATGGAGCCCCAGACCGAGGGTGATTGACCATCATCTTGAACTTCTTCCATTTTCTAATAATTGCGCCAACAGTTGTTGCCTTCTTACCAAGCTGCTTGCCTATTGTCCTGTAGCCCATCCCAGCCTTGTGCAGGTTTACAATTTTATCCCTGATGTCCTTACACAGCTCTCTGGTCTTGGCCATTGTGGAGAGGTTGGAGTCTGTTTGATTGAGGTTGTGGACAGGTGTCTTTTATACAGGTAACGAGTTCAAACAGGTGCAGTTAATACAGGTAATGAGTGGAGAACAGGAGGGCTTCTTAAAGAAAAACTAACAGGTCTGTGAGAGCCGGAATTCTTACTGGTTGGTAGGTGATCAAATACTTATGTCATGCAATAAAATGCAAATTAATTACTTAAAAATCATACAATGTGATTTTCTGGATTTTTGTTTTAGATTCCGTCTCTCACAGTTGAAGTGTACCTATGATAAAAATTACAGACCTCTACATGCTTTGTAAGTAGGAAAACCTGCAAAATCGGCAGTGTATCAAATACTTGTTCTCCCCACTGTATATGCAAAGAATATTTTCATCAAAACCTTCTTCTCTTCCAGTGCTTTATTAAATTCTAATTACTTGCATTTCACCAAATTATGGATCCTACCTGCTTTTCCCACAATGGCTATTTGAAGCACCACCATTCAATTAAGATCCAATTACGAAGACTAAATGGGAGTTTTTGCAGGAAAAAAAGAGCTGAGCACGCATTGTCCAATCTTTGTTGCAATTACAAAACACGATGAAAATTTAAAAAAAAAAGTCCCACTCCCACCTCATTTCATGATTTATATGCAGCTTGCATCCTTGGTATCTGCATAGCAGCGGCCTCAAATTGAATTCCTAGAAGGATTTGGCCACTGGTTCTCACTTCCACTCATTTTAGCTGAATTGATTGGTTATTAGTTATGTGGATCATGCAACAGCTCTTTTGTTCCTTCTTCGAGATAGAATCCAGAAAATAATTGAAATTACATGAAACCACCATATTTTCTGATATCAGTCTATTGTTACTTACTGAGGTCAAATGAGTGCTAATTAAAAAATGACTACAAGTGCAAAGCCTGTAGCAAAACTATTTCATTATAAGCTATCATTTAAACTCTATAAGAAGAACGGTTCAAACCCCTGTTAGAGAACATATCCTATTTGTAGATGACAGGATTGCATCGCCCTTCAGTTAATAACCCACAATACTGGTATGGCTATGGCTGGCGAGCCTCATCACTCATTGTGAATCTTCTCATTGTGATCTACTGTATATATTCAATCACAAAATAAAAAAAAATGCATGTTTGAAGACTGTGGTCTCATGTGGTGCTTGTGCAGTTCTTTGTTTGTTCTTTTCATTTCCTGTGAAGAGCAGGCTTCATAATGGCATGAGAAATGACATCTCTACCGCAATTGCTCACCAGTTGAAAACTTGATGAGATTACTCCACTCCAGTCTTTGACGTGTTTCTTTTTCACGGTGGAGTTTGCACTCATGGGACTGATGTGATGAATGACACCTTCACATGATATCAGGTCAGCTTTATTGTTCAGACTTTGCCAATCTCATTTAGCTGTTACTAACACAGCTGATACAGATGCCATGCACTGCCCATGACTCCCATTTGAATTAGCTTGGTCCCCTGTCCCAAGACACAGGCTTCAAACAATTACATGTATGTGTATAAATATTAGATTCAACATTAGGGAGTGTGTGTGAGGGACCTGAGTTTGGAGGAAGACGTCAGTGGTGTTATGATGTCCTACTTTCCAGACACAATGGATGTTTAGGGTGACTGTACTGTAGGCTATGTACTATAATCGTTTGAAAACTACTGTAGCAAAAAACAAAAAAACAGAAGCTTCTCTTAACATTTCGAGCTCTAGTCATTGAAGTATTATTATTCCCTCAATTGCCCGATTCAGATAACTTGTGGCTCATAGATTTATTTTCAGTTGCTCCAAAACACAAGCTCAAGCTGTACATAAAGACGAGAAATGTGATGGTAATTGGACAGTACTGTATATGGTAATTCAGCCAATACAAATCCAGCAAAATACAAGTGTTCAATTGTTCTTTGAAGCTCAAAAGTCACCAGTTCCTTCACAATGTCTGATTCAGCTGTGGAGCATCTGAGTCGTGACCCTTCACCTCTATGCCAGATAATGATCTGTCAACTGGAAAACTGCACCGTTAGTCTCCTGGCACCACCATCCTGTGAACTTCTGTTTCTTCGAATTTCTGAACTCATGTCACATCACACACAGTGTAGTAGCTACCAGGCTGCATGATGATTAAGAACCTGAGATAAAAATACCTGAACATGATTGGCTTTGGGTAGTTTCATGAAGAGAGCTAGACAAAGTAACGGTTTTCAAAAACATACAGTGGATTCGGGAAGTTTTCAGACCCCTTGACTGTTTCACATTCTGTTACGTTACAGCCTTATTCTAAATTGAATTAAATAGTTTTTTCCCCCTCATCAGTCTACACACAATACCCCATAATGACAAAGCAACAAAACATTTTTTGTCACACACACACACAAAGAAAAAGACTGAAATATCACATTACCGAAGTATTCAGACCCTTTACTCAGTAATTTGTTGAAGCACCTTTGGCAGCAATTACAGCCTTAAGTCTTCTTGGGTATGATGTTACAAGCTTGGCACACCTGTATTTAGGGAGTTTCTCCCATTCTTCTCTGCAGATCCTCTCAAGCTCTGTCAGGTTGGATAGGGAGTGACACTGCACAGCTAATTTCAGGTCTCTCCAGAGATGTTCGATCGGGTTCAAGTCTGGGCTCTGGCTGTGCCACTCCTGTGTTGTCTTGGCTGTGTGCTTATGGTTGTTGTCCTGTTGGAAGGTGAACCTTCGCCCTAGTCTGAGGTCCTGAGTGCTCTGGAGCAGGTTTTCATCAAGGATCTCTCTGTACTTTGCTCCGTTCATCTTTCCCTCATTCCTGACTAGTCTCCCAGTCCCTGCAGCCGAAAAACATCTTCACAGCATGATGCTGCCACCACCATGCTTCACCATAGGGATGGTATTGGCCAGGTGATGAGCGGTGCCAGGTTTCCTCTAGACGTGACTCTTGGCATTCAGACCAAAGAGTTCAATCTTCGTTTCATCAGACCAGAGAATCTTGTTTCTCATTGTCTGAGAATCATTAGGTGCCTTTTGGAAAATTCCAAACTTGCTTGTCATGTGCCTTTTACTGAGGAGTGGCTTCCTTCTGGCCACTCTACCATAAAGACCTAATTGGTGGAGTGCTGCAGAGACAGTTGTCCTTCTGGAAGGTTCACCCATCTCCACAGAGGAACTCTAGAGCTCTGTCAGAGTGACCGTTGAGTTCTTCGTCACCTCCCTGACCAATGCACATCTCCCCCAATTGCTCAGTTTGGCCGGTCAGCCAGCTCCAGGAAGAGTCTTGGTGGTTCTAAATTTCTTCCATTTAAGAATGATGGAGGCCACTGTGTTCTTGGAGACCTTCAATGCTGTAGAAATATTTTCGTACCCTTCCACAGATCTGTGCCTCGACACAATCCTGTCTCGCAGCTACGGAAGTTTCCTTCGACCTCTTAGTTTGGTTTTGATCTGACATGCACTGTCAACTGTGGGACCTTATATAGACAGATGTGTGACTTTCCAAATCATATCCAATCATTTGAATTTACCACAGGTGGACTCCAATCAACCTGTAGAAGCATCTCAAAGATGATCAACGGAAACAGGATGCACCTGAGCTAAATAACAAATCTCATAGCAAAGTGTCTGAATACTTATATGGTATTTCTGTTTTTTATTATTAATACATTTGCAACAATTTATTGTGGAGTATTTTGTGTAAATTGATGAGGAACATTTTTATATTTAATCAATTTTAGAATAAGGCTGGAACAAAATGTTGATAAAGACAAGGGGTCTGAAAACTTTCCGTATGTTCACTGCAATTGAAATAGCTATAATAAAGGTCATCCTACAACCTAGTGTAGCAATTAAAAAGGCAAAAACAGACATTGAATAATACATCTCCAAAAATGCTTATCTGTTTTTGTAACCTTTAACTACTCAGATGGTTTATGGTGCTGAATTTGGGGAAATTATAGACCAAAGTTTTTGTAATTGACCTTCAGTTGTGCTTAGTCATTAGAGTAACCACGTTCATTAAAAGAGCATCATTCCCCTCAACATGTTTCTCAATTACTGCCCTTTTGACCGAAACATCCAAGAGTCTTGCTGGAGGGAGGAATTATGTTTGATTCATTGAGAATGTTTTTGAATTTTTATTATTGAGTTGAGAGAAGAAGTAAGCTCTTTGAGCCTGCTTTGTGAGACAACCTCCTGCTAAAAAGTTGTAGTCAATCTTCACTTTCATTTTTCTAGCCAAGATACATTTAATAACACCCTAGTACTGAAAGGTGGTGATATGTTGGAGTTTGATAAAGGACGAAACAAAAGATCAACAACTAAAAAAGAGCAGGGGGAGAATAACATAACAATAGCCATTCCCAAGAGGCAGGAAGAAGGGAACACTACATTGAAAACAATAATAGCAGTCATGCTAAACCAGAGATGTTGTTACTTTCAAGTGAAATCCGATTCAGGAAGCTTCATCCATAATTCCAAACCGACAAAACATCAGCTCTCAAAAAACACAACTTCTCCAGAAAAAGAGGGGGTGGTAAGGGATGGAGGTCCTTTCCAAATCCCTCCTTTCATGCCACGTGAAGTAGACGGAATGTGATTGAGTGCCTCAAAGTCACCGAGACTCGGTAGGCCATGCATCCTCAGCGAGAGTGAACAGAAGGACAGAGCCTTCTGCCAATTACAAGCTGAACACTTCCACTCCCATTTGCTTGTTTGCCATCAGAGAGCAGTCGGCGTTGGCGCAGCTGTGCACACAAGGAGTAGGAGTACTGTAGGTCTATGCATAGTGTAGCCTCTCCTTACAGAAGCTTCTAGCTCAAGGCGTCGGTGGCTCTATGTACAGGAGGAAGAGAAAAAGACAAAACAAATAGTGATTATCTGGAGCCAAATTACCCCGATTAAAATGTAAATGAAGCACTTCATCCAAGCTGGGAGATGTGTGGTGACTTTGAAGTATTTGCATTGCCCACAGCCAAACGATTTGGTTTAGAGTAAATTAATTAAAGAGATATTCCTGGATGCTAGGTCGCTCTCTCGCTCCTGCATTTTTTCCCTTGACAGTCGCTTTTGTATTTGATCTTTTTTTCTCAAGAAGATGACTAACCTCCTTTTGATGGCATTCAGTAAAAACAATCAATTGGACATCCTCAAACGAGAGACTATCAGTGAATTGCAGAGGCAACAAATGGCTCTCTCTGAGCTTGGTGTGTGCTATCCGCGCTCATCCAGAAAATTCATCAGTCTTATAGAACGTGATTTGTCAGAAGGGTGCAGCACTGTCAACACAGCCCATCTTCCCATTTCTTGTGAATTGACCAAACTTCCCATTTTCAGGATAAGAGAGGTCATTTAGAGAGAGTAATTTGAAACCAAAAGGTTTGATTCCCCGATCAGAAAGAGCACTATTTCACTTTTGCTGAAACAGAACATGATGGATAGATAGTGTGAAATGCAACATGTTATTCCCCTTGAATAAGAGTTCCTATAGTAAAGTGTAAGCAAAACATGTATAAAAAATGGCACCTTTAAGTTTCTTTTTCTGCATGACCTTGGTGACGAGACGGAGAGGGAGGGTTTGGTTCTCCATTTCAATCACAATTATGTGGCTGCCTGGCAGAAGATTGCTCTTGGAGTAACTTTGGAAAGTTAGCTGCATCGCTATGGCGTAAATAACGATGTTCTGGCAATGTCATGTATCTGTGTCAGTGTGGTTTTGAGGCTCTGTGGATCTCAGCTGTTTGGTTGGATTAAGTATTGATTGAGCATTCAAATTGAGATTGTCTCAAATTGGGATGGAAATGTAGTAATCCATGCGTAGTCCGATAGCACACTTTTAAAATGACACTATAGAGCGTTTTAAATATCTATTGTAATTCATTCAATTACTATCGCTTAGCTTATCATGCTGCATTGTATTTCATCATCATAATTAACAAATAAACATACATAAAATAATTAATAATAGCATGCTAGGTCAATTTAGCTATTTAGATATTTATCTTCAGTGTGGTCTGTGTGGTGCAAACCTATTCTTCTGATAGGGATGTTCCTCATGGACGAATGTTGTCTATGGCCTCTTAGGAACCCTGACAAAAAACGTTGAGGGGCAGCTCACGCAATAACTGTCGCCTACCAGTTTGCATTTTAACTTCAGGGAACAATTCTTTAAAAGGATCTGAGATGTTATAATAATACTCGTCTGCATGGGAAACTGTGTTTGGGGGCTCAGTTCACAGCTGATAAGAAATTGCTTTAATTTACTCTCTTACCTCTTTTTTCTTAGAGCATGCCTGACCCTTCACTGATTTAGACTTGAGAGGACGAACAGCAGGAGGAAACGGCAGTTTGATTGTACAGTAAATCTAGTGAATGCCATGACTAAGCAGCAAAAGTTCTGCAATGTTCAGCACAATGGTTTTATGGCGAGATACAGACTCAATGTGGCAATGACTTTTGGGGGAAAAGGAAATTGGAAGAGGGAATAATGTGTCTAGTGGAAATGCAATTATCAGCTGTAAAACATGATTGTGTTATGATAATCCCTTTGTCATCTTCACTATTACTGTTGGGCGATTCCATGCCAGCGAAGACTGAAAATATTTTGGGGTATCAGATTGTTCTGTCAATTCTCACATAATAACATCAGTTTTAGAGAAAGTCGTGATGAAAGTGACCATTTTTGTCCCCTTTTTAGACCTGTACATGCCTCCTGTAAGTACCTATGATCTGTGAACTGTACATGAGAGACAACATATTGATGTTGTTATACTCCTTATAGTGTGCTCTCAAATATGGAGTATGTCTAGATTCTGAAATAACGTTATCACGTTAATTTATTCAAAATAAAAAATTATCATATGTCAAAAGTACGCTTTTTTTCCCACATATTGTTTGTAACAATATACTCTTCAAACGCATCAAATTCCCAGAGTGGGCTCTTTGGTCCTTTTAATGATAAGACCCATTTTATACATATAATATTGACATTATGGGTTATTAACCAATCACAGCCCCCTTTGGGATTGCACATTCAGCAAATTACCAGCAAGGGGCGTTCCCTTTGAATCTATTTTCCCATTCACCGTCCATGTCCGAATACCCATACTTGAGTCCTAAATAGTAGGCTGTTCGAGTATGCGAAAAATAGTAAGTTTAATGGTATGCGACATTACGAAAAACTAGTATACTTTAAATGCCCAGATGTCATACTCTTTTTGGCTATGACAACAGCTGATCAATTAGATATGTGGATGCGTTACCGACATCGGGAAATAACGGGAAACAACGCAATCACGCGTGACGCATTCGCAATATGCAAAAACGTATGCACACTTTTCCACAGTGAATAGGAAGAGGTGATAAGCCCTAGTTCTCTTCAAGTACCCAAACAACAAAACTAGGCTACTTAATTGGGAAGATGCCGAATAGCGAAGCTTCTGTAGAGGTGTTCAAATGTTGGCTAAGTCGTTTTTGTTCACTTTAAAATGATCATGAGGATTGCATTATTGGCTACATCTTTGAAAACAGAATAATTTTTTCACACGAAGTGAATTTCTGTTTTCTCATTGAAAAGTGTTTCTTCTTCTCTTGGCCTTCATTGGGGCTTTTAACCAAAATACTAAATCATTATTTTATTTCTGAATGTGTCTGCACTGGGGGCTTGGGATGTGGCTGCATTATTAATGTAATGTTAATCAGGCCATTTGATTTGAACATTTGAACAGTTTTGGTGTGTGTACTAGGCTTTTTGATTTAATTAATATATGTTACAGCAATTTGTTGAAATGGAACCAAATTATCTTTCTGTCTTCAGTTATTTTTTAAATAGGATCACATCAAATCAAATTTTATTTGTCACATGCGCAGAATACAACAAGCCTGTTAACCAACAATGCAGTTTTAAGAAAATACCTCGCCCCCAAAAATAAGAGATAAGAATAACAAATAATTAAAGAGCAGTAGTAAATAACAATAGCGGGGCAAAATACAGGGGATACTGGTACAGAGTCAATGTGGGGGTGCACCGGTATCGAGGTAGTTGAGGTAATATGTGCATGTAGGTAGAGTTATTAAAGTGACTATGCATAGAAAATAACTTCTCTAGGGTAGGGGGCAGCATTCGGAATTTTGGATGAAATGCATGCCCAAATTAAACTGCCTGCTTCTCGGGCCCAGAAGATATGATATGCATATAACTGGTAGATTTGGATAGAAAACACTCTAAAAATAGTGTCTGTGAGTATAACAGAACTGATTTGGCAGGCGAAAACCTGAGAAAAATCAATGCCATTACAGTATCCATTGACTTAGGACTCAAATGCAGTTTCTATGCCTTCCACTAGATGTCAACAGTCTTTAGAAATTGTTTCAGGCTTGTATTCTGAAAAAGGAGGAAGTAAGAGCAGTCAGAATGAGTGGACCCTAAAGTGTCACAGAGCTTTTTCATGCGCGAGACCGAGAGAGTGCCTTTCTTGTTTACCTTTTAAATTGACAACGTTTTTGTCCGGTTGAAATATTATTGATTATTTAGGCTAAAAACAACCTGAGGATTGAATATAAACATCGTTTGACATGTTTCTATGAACTGTTTCTACGGATACAATTTGGATTTTTTTGTCTGCCTGTTTTGACTGTGTTTGAGCCTGTGGATTACTGAAGAAAATGCGCAAACAAAACTGAGGTTTTTGGATATAAAGAGACTTTATCGAACAAAAGGAAGATTTATTGAGTAAATGATTGTCTGCTGAGTGCAACCATATGAAGATCATCAAAGGTAAGGGATTAATTTTATCTCTATTTCTGACTTGTGTAACTCTTCTACTTGGCTGGTTACTGTTTGTAATGATTTGCCTAGTGGGCTATGTTCTCAAATAATCGCAAGGTATGCTTTCGCCTTAAAGCATTTTTTAAATCTGACACCGTGGTTGGATTCACAAGAAGTTCATAATGAATATTTCTGTATTTTAATTTGGCGCCCAGCAGTTTCACTGGCTGTTGAAGAGGTGGGACGCTAACGTCTCACATACCCAAGAGAGGATAACAGAGTAGCAGCAAATCAAATCAAATTTTATTTGTCACATACACATATTTAGCAGATGTTAATGAGAGTGTAGGGAAATGCTTGTGCTTCTAGTTCCAACCATGCAGTAATATCTAACAAGTAATCTAACAATTTCACAACAACTACCTTATACACACAAGTGTAAAGGATTGAATATGTACATACAAATATATGTATGAGCGATGGCCGAACGGCATAGAGTACAGTAAATACATATGAGATGAGTAATGTAGGGTATGTAAACATTATAGAAAGTGGCATTGTTTAAAGTGGCTAGTGATACATTTATTACATCCAATTTTATTATTACAGTGGCTAGAGATGAGTCGGTATGTTGGCAGCAGCCACTTAATGTTAGTGATGGCTGTTTAACAGTCTGATGGCCTTGAGATAGAAGCTGTTTTTCAGTCTCTCGGTCCCAGCTTTGATGCATCTGTACTGACCTTGCCTTCTGGTATGAAAGCGGGGTGAACAGGCAGTGGCTCGGGTGGTTGTTGTTCTTGATGATCTTTTTGGCCTTCCTGTGACATCGGGTGGTGAAGGTGTCCAGGAGGGCTGGTAGTTTGCCCCTGGTGATGCGGTGTGCAGACCTCACTACCCTCTGGAGAGCCTTACGGTTGTGGGCGGAGCAGTTGCCGTACCAGGCGGTGATACAGCCCGACAGGATGCTCTCGATTGTGCATCTGTAAAAGTTTGTGAGTGTTTTTGGTGAAAAGCCAAATTTCTTCATTCTCCTGAGGTTGAAGAGGCACTGCTGTGCCTTCTTCACCACGCTGAGTGTGTGGGTGGACCGTTTCAATTTGTCCTTGATGTGTATGCCGAGGAACATAAAACTTTCCACCTTCTCCAATACTGTCCCGTCGATGTGGATAGGGGGCTGCTCCCTCTGCTGTTTCCTGAAGTCCACGATCATCTCCTTTGTTTTGTTGACATTGACTGTGAGGTTATTTTCCCTGACACCACACCCCGAGGGCCCTCACCTCCTCCCTGTAGGCCGTCTCGTCGTTGTTGGTAATCAAGCCTAGCACTGTAGTGTCGTCTGCAAACTTGATGATTGAGCTGGAGGCGTGCATGGCCACGCAGTCATGGGTGAACAGGGAGTACAGGAGAGGGCTGAGAACGCATCCTTGTGGGGCCCCAGTGTTGAGGATCAGCGAGGTGGAGAGGTTGTTTCCTACCCTCACCACCTGGGGGCGGCCCGTCAGGAAGTCCAGGACTCAGTTGCACAGGGCGGGGTCGAGACCTAATGACGAGTTTGGAGGGTTAAATGCTGAGCTATAGTCAATGAACAGCATTCTTACATAGGTATTCCTCTTGTCCAGGTGGGTTAGGGCAGTGTGCAGTGTGATTGCGATTGCGTCGTCTGTGGACCTACTGGGGCGGTAAGCAAATTGGAGGGTGTCAGGTAGGGTGGAGGTGATATGGTCCTTGACTAGTCTCTCAAAGCACTTCATGATGACAGAAGTGAGTGCTATGGGGCGATAGTCATTTAGCTCAGTTACCTTAGCTTTCTTGGGAACAGGAACAATGGTGGCCCTCTCGAAGCAGGTGGGAACAGGAGACTGGGATAAGGATTGATTGAATATGTCCGTAAACACACCAGCCAGCTGGTCTGCGCATGCTTTGAGGACGCAGCTAAGGATGCCGTCTGGGCTGGCAGCCTTGCGAGGGTTAACACGTTTAAATGTTTTACTCACGTTGGAAAGTGAAAGACAGCTCGCAGGTTTTGGTAGCGGGCCGTGTCGGTGGCACTGTATTGTCATCAAAGCGAGCAAAGAAGTTGTTTAGTTTGTCTGGGAGCAAGACATCGTGGTCTGCGACAGGGCTGATTTTCTTTTTGTAGTCCGTGATTGACTGTAGACCCTGCCACATACCTCTCGTGTCTAAGCCGTTGAATTGCGACTCTACTTTGTCTCTATACTGACGCTTAGCTTATTTGATTGCCTTGTGGAGGGAATAACTACACTGTTTGTGCTCGGTCATGTTTCCGGTCGCCTTGCCCTGATTAAAAGCAGTGGTTCGCGCTTTCAGTTTTCCGCGAATGCTGCCATCAATCCACAGTTTCTGGTTGGGGAAGGTTTTAATAGTCGCTGTGGGTACAACATCACCGATGCACTTGCTAATAAACTCGCTCACCGAATCAGGGTATTCATCAATGTTATTGTCCTATGTGGAAAATATTCCAGTCCACGTGATCAAAGCCATCTTGAAGCGTGGAATCCGATTGGTCGGACCAGCGTTGAACAGATCTGAGCACGGGAATTTCCTGTTTTAGTTTCTGTCTATAGGCTGGGAGCAACAAAATGGAGTCGTGGTCAGATTTTCCGAAAGGAGGGCGGGGGAGGGCTTTGTATGCATTGCGGAAGTTAGAGAAACAATGATCCAGGGTTTTGCCAGCACGGGTCGCGTATTCGATATGCTGATAACACTTATGGAGCCTTGTTTTCAGATTAGCCTTGTTAAAATCAACAGCTACAATAAATGCAGCCTCAGGATAGGTGGTTTCCAGTTTACATAGAGTCCAATGAAGTTCTTTCAGAGCTGTCGATGTGTCTGCTTGGGGGGGGGGATATACACGACAGTGATTATAATCGAAGAGAATTCTCTTGGTAGATAATGTGGTTGTGTCACAGCTGTTGAAAGGAGAGGACCAAGGTGCAGCGTAGTGAGCGTACATTTTCTTTATTTAATCAAAATGACGCCAAACAAAACAATAAACACTACAAAAACAAACCTTGAAGCTCAAAGGCAAAGTGCCCTAAACAAAGTCAACCTCCCACAAAACCATGTGGGAAAAATGGCTACCTAAGTATGGTTCCCAATCAGAGACAACGATAGACAGCTGTCCCTGATTGAGAACCATACCCGGCCAAAACATAGAAATAGAAAATCATAGAAAAACAAAACATAGAATGCCCACCCCAAATCACACCCTGACCAAACCAAAAAGAGACATAAAAAGGATCTCTAAGGTCAGGGCGTGACAGGTTGGCATTTGATTGTAAGGAATTCTAGGTCAGGTAAACAAAAGGACTTGAGATCCTGTATGTTGTTATGATCACACCACATTTTGTTAATCATAAGGCATAACCCCCACCTTTCTTCTTACCAGAGAGATGTTTGTTTCTGTCGGCGCGATGCGTGAAGAAACCAGGTGGCTGTAACGACTCTGATAATGTATCCCGAGTGAGCCATGTTTCCGTGAAACAAAGAACGTTACAATCTCTGTTGTCTCTGGAGGGCAACCCTTGCTCGGATTTTGTCTACCTTTTTGTCAAGAGACTGGACATTGGCGAGTAGTATACTCGGGAGCGGTGCGCGATGTGCCCGTCTACGGAGCCTGACCAGAAAACCACTCCGTCTGCCCCTTCTGCGGTGCCGTTGTTTTGGGTCGCCGGCTGGGATCCGATCCATTGTCCTGGGTGGTGGACCAAACAGAGGAGCCGCTTCGGGAAAGTCATATTCCTGGTCGTAATGTTGGTGAGTTGACGTTGCTCTTTTATACAATAGTTCCTCCCGACTGTATGTAATAAAACTTCAGATTTCCTGGGGTAACAATGTAAGAAATAATACATAAAAAAACTAAATACTGCATAGTTTCCTAGGAACGCAAAGCGAGGCGGCCATCTCTGTTGGTTCTGGAAGTTCACCGCGTAGAAGAGAGTGGGGGGGCAATGCAAGGCAAGGCAAGGCACTACAAGTCCTTACACCATGGCAACCCTGCCTCCCTACAAGCTATGGGTATTGATCATATTCCAGCCTCTATTAGAAAAAGGGACCGTCTTAAACAGTTAAACCAAAGGGAAAGTTTTGGGATTTACAAACTACAGGCCACTAAATACCCTGGTTTAAATGAAGATATGGATTTCTCACCCTTCCTGTAGGGTTGTGATCGGTCCATTTGCTGTCATCTAGTGGACATTTTGCTCAATTGCTCTCAGCTATGTTTAGACTGTTGTTGTTCATGTTTTGCTGTGTTCTAGTGTACTATGGAATATATTGCTTTCTTATTCTTGACACTTCTCCCAGTCATATTTAAGGTTAGAACTACCTTTCTAAGTGTCCTGATACTTCTAGCTTGGAGTTGTATTTTTATGATAACAGAGCTACAGTATTTCACTTATTAATGTGTATAGTATTGCTTACTAGGTGTGTCCAATCAATTTTGTAACCACTCCCTCTTCTAATTGTGGCTAATTGGAAAAGCTGTTCAAAAGAGGACATTGTATTATTTTTTTGTACTCCCTGACGAAGGCCATGCAGCCGAAACGCGTCGGATTTTTAAAACTTTGTTTCTATTGAACATGCATGCATTTTAATTAATTATATGAAGAGTGCCTTGGTCCTCCTTTCTTTTTGAGTCTTGGTTGCCATTTCATTAGCTGTTCAGGAATCTCATGGCTTGGGGGTAGAAGCTGTTTAGAAGCCTCTTGGACCTAGACTTGGCACTCCGGTACCGCTTGTCGTGTGATAGCAGAGAGAACAGTCTCTGACTAGGGTGGCTGGAGTCTTTGACAATTTTTAGGGCCCTCCTCTGACATCGCCTGGTATAGAGGTCCTGGATGGCAGGAAGCTTGGCCCCAGTGATGTACTGGGCCGTACGCACTACCCTCTGTAGTGCCTTGCGGTCGGAGGCCGAGCAGTTGCCATACCAGGCAGTGATGCACCAGTCAGGATGCTCTCGATGGTGTAGCTGTAGAACCTTTCGAAGATCTGAGGACCCATGACAAATCATTTCAGTCTCCTGAGGGGGAATAGGTTTTGTCGTGCCCTCTAAACGACTGTCTTGGTGTGAATGGACCATGTTAGTTTGTTGGTGATGTGGACGCCAAGGAACTTGAAGCTCTGCTCAACCTGCTCCACCATAGCCCCGTCGATGAGAATGGGGGCGTGCTTGTTCCTCCTTTTTCCTGTAGTCCACAATCATCTCCTTTGTCTTGATTACGTTGAGGGAGAGGTTGCTGTCCTTGCACTACAAGGCCAGGTCTCTGACCTCCTCCCTATATGCTCTCTCATCATTGTCAGTGATCAGGCCTACCACTGTTGTGTCATCATCAAACTTAATGATGGTGTTGGAGTCGTGCCTGGCCATGCAGTCATAAGTAAACAGGCAGTACAGGAGGGGACTGAGCACGCACCCCTGAGGGGCCCCCATGTTGAGGATCAGCAGGGCACAGGGCACTATGGTGTTGAACCCTGAGCTGTAGTCAATGAATAGCATCCTCACATAGGTGTTCGTCTTGTCCAGTTGTGAAAGGGCAGTGTGGAGTGCAATAAAGATTGCATCATCTGTGGATCTGTTGGTGTGGTATGCAAATTGGAGTGGGTCTAGGGTTTCTGTGATTATGGTGTTGATGTGAGCCATGACCATCCTTTCAAAGCATTTCATGGGTACAAACATGAGTGCTACGGGTCTGTAGTCATTTAGGCAAGTTACCTTGGTGTTCTTGGATACAAGGACTATGGTGGTCTGCTTGAAACATGTTGGTATTACAGACTCAGACAGGGAGAGGTTGAAAATGTCAGTGAAGACACTTGCCAGTTGGTCAGCGCATGCTCGGAGTACACTTCCTGGTAATCCGTCTGGCCCTACGGCCTTGTGAATGTTGACCTGTTAAAGGTCTTACAAACATTGGCTGCAGAGAGCGTGATCATCATCTGGAACAGCTGATGTTACTTGCCTCGAAGAGAGCATAGAAGTTATTTAGCTCATCTGGTAGGCTCGTATCACTGGGCAGCTCTCAGCTGTGCTTCCCTTTGTTGTCTGTAATAGTTTGCAAGCCCTGCCACATCCGACGAGCGTCAGTGCAGGTGTAGTACGATTCGATCTTAGTCCTGTATTGATGCTTTTCCTGTTTGATGGTTCATCGGAGGGCATTGAGGGATTTATTATAAGCTTCTGGGTTAGAGTCGCGCTCCTTAAAAGCAGCAGCTCTACCCTTTAGCTCAGTGCGAATGTTGACTGCAATCCATGGCTTATGGTTGGAGTATGTACGTACAGTCACTGTGGGGACGACATCCTCGATGCACTTATAAAACCAGTCACTGATGGGGTGTACTCCTCAATGCCATCGGAAGAATCCCGGAACAAATTCCAGTCTGTACTAGCAAAACAGTCCTGTTGTTTAGCATCTGCTTCATCTGACCACTTTTTTATGGACCGAGTCACTGGTGCTTCCTGCTTTAATTTTTGCTTGTAAGCAGGAATCAGGAGGATAGAATTATGGTCAGATTTGCCAAATGGAGGGCGAGGCAGAGCTTTGTTTGTGATAGATGGGCTATATGGACTACAGTATAGGTTGAATATCATAGTCTGCCTGTAACCAGCCTAAGTAGAACTATGACTCCGTTCCTGTTCTATTCAGAGTTTAAAGAAATGTATCAAATTCGAAATGAGCTATTATCAGACTGGTTAATGCGATGCATGTCTGTTGAATTTGGAAAAGTCTCTTCCCCACCCCACCTACTCAGCCAGTCAGGAGCCACTACTGTATTGAGGCCGTGACATACTGCGTAGTTTTTACTAAGCGGTACTTGTACGATGAGTACATAGTATGCAGTACTTTAGTAGGGGTATTTACACACGGCCACACGGTGTTGGTGGTGCTCATAAAATGTATCATACCTTCAGAATTAGCAGAGAGTCCATTCTGGAAATGTGATGTACTTGTCGAGTATATCGTTACAAACAATATGTTAAAACATTTAGAAAATTAAAAAGGGCACTTTTGAGATGTAAATATTAATATTTTAATGTTGAATAAAAGAATGTGACATATTTTTACTCCATATTTTAGAGCCCACTATAATGAGTATAATGAGTAAGATGTTGTATGCATCATGTACGGTTCACAGATCACAGTGTCTTACATTAGGCATGTATACATGTGGGTCTTAAAAGGTTGCCTTGCTACCCAGACTCCATGCTTAGGCCAAATGCTACGCCACGCCCACGGACGTTAGTTTCTGGATTCTTTGTACTTCCCAGAACGTTCACCCAACGCGAACACATTCAGGGCCATCTGATTGGTCCAGAAACCAATTGTTTGGGCCAGAGCCAGAACACACATGGGTAAAGTGGCTTTGATACTCTGATTGGTTAGAGACGATCCAATCGCTGATGACTTTGTTTTTTACAATGCCCCTTGTGCCTCTCCTCACCACAAACGACTTAAATGATGGCAGACTAGAGTATGTGGAGAGTGACAGAGCAGCGGAAGAATTTAGAGTCGTCATGCTTCAAAAAATGGCCTAACATGGGCACTTTCATCTTGATTTTCTACAAAAAAGTGTGATACAAATGTAAAAAGTATGTCAAACATCCTCCCTCTCAGAACAATCTGAGATAACAGAAATATTTTCAGGCTATGCTGGTATGGAGTCATCCCAGCATGAAATACTGAAATGACTTAAATGTGGGCCTTACTCAATACCCTCTTATTATGGATCACCAACAACCAAGCGCAGTGTTTGCTTCCATTTATCACACTGTGGAGAGTAGATGTGTAAGGATCATCTTCTGACGATGAAGGGTGAGGATCAGTAATCAGAGTGGGCCTGAGCGTTCCTCCTTGTGCAGAGTTGCATGAGCCAATTGATGTGATTGAGCTGTGTAGAGACGGGTGCAATGGGTCCGACCGCTGCTCACCCGAGTATGCAACAGCTGTGTGCATTTGAACTGATTGACTCTGCTGATACAAACCTAAAGACACACAAACACACACATGCTTTTGAGAACACATGCACACACACCTGTCTGAGCGTGACCATGTGGTGTGTCAGCAGCAATCAAATCCAAACAGAGTGGATGTCAGGCTTTTCCACAATTCTGAACATTGAGAACGATTTCCGCAGCTTTCCTATCTCTCTGGTAGACAACTTGGCTGACTTCCAAACATCTGCTTCCATATTGTGAGCATTCATTTATATTCAGGGTTGTTTGAACACATTACATTTTTTATGAAAAATGTTGATTAACAGAATATAATTACTTGGTATTATACAAGACCTGCTTATACGTTACCTGGCATCCGCATATGCACTGCTATTTCGAGGTTGTTGAAGAATTTTCAATATTTTGGCTTGGGCAATGTTGAAAATCTTGCATAATCTGCTAACTTCAACAGTTTATCATGAAGTTATTGCAGTGCCTTTGTATTTATAGTTAGTCATTGGGGGTCTGGTTTCAAGTAGAGTACATTTTTTTTATGCATTCTCTAACTTCGATTTAGCTCATTGAAGTCTCTCAGTTTGAACTAAAACTTCAAAGGAGATGTGTAAGCCAAGCTATGATGTAGGCTGCACACTGCTAAGTGGAGTTTCACTACTGTCCATATTCAGCAGGCTAACAAAGAGGTGGAATGGGTTCACACTCAAAAATATGTTGCATAGAGCTTAATTCATTATTCTATGTTTTTATTGAGTACTCAGACGTTTCGGCTTTACAGCCTTTTTCAGTGTGTAGGTCAAATGTTATTTTAGTTCAGAACAGCATTTGTAAAGGTGAGCAGGTGGTTCTAATCAGGGCTACTTTCATTATTGTATTGCAGTAGTATCATAAAGATTATTATATGGTCTTTCTAGCAACTGATACCCGAGGGAATTCATTCTTCAACTGAACACACTTCACCCAAGTGATTTCAAATCACACCATCTCCTACAGATTAAGAGAACATTGCCCTTGAGCCAAATTATCAATTATTTAAGGTAATACTGTGATTTAACCATCTCCTCAAACCAAGTTAATTCAAAGCAGTACATGTGACAGTCACCATTCGATGTTTTAAAAATAAATAGGGTATTTCCTCCACTATTCCAATTTTATAATGTCCAGATTATTTGTATTAGAGCCTGCTGAATATGTAATCAAAAGAGAACCATTGCGCTCTCCCAGAAGCGTGGCTGGTGCGTAAAACCTGCGAATTGGACAAAAACAGATGTGTAACAGGTTTGCTCTCAAAAAGTTGCATAAAGCTTACTTCATTATTCAATGTTTTTTATTATTTCACTGCATCAGGGATAGCATACACCAACATTTTGGCTTTACAGCCTTCTTTGGTGTGTAGGTATAATTTTATTTTAATTCGAAACAGCATTTGGAAAGAACTACAGATGAGCAGCATGTGGTTCTAATCAGGGTTGCCACTCATCTGCCAAAAAGGGATGTGGCTTTTCTGGTTTCCCTGCATACAAATTAGTTACAAAGAAATACAGAATTAGAGGGTATGGGAGCGGGTATGAAGGGTGGTTTATTTATGAGTCGCTCTTCGTGCCTGCTCTCATACCCTATAATTCTGTATTCCTTTGTGACTAATTTGTAAACAGGTAGACCAGAAACTACAACCCTGATTGCCAGATGAGTGGCAACCCTGATTAGAACCACATGCTGCTCAAATGTAAAAAATAAATAAAAATAATCCTCATCAATCTACACACAATACCATAGAATGACAAGTGAAAACAGATTTTTAGAAATGTTTTCAAATTTATAAAAAATGTTAAACAGAAAAACCTTATTTACATACAGTACCAGTGAAAACTTTGGACACACCTACTCATTCATGAGTTTTTCTTTATTTTCCCAACTTTCTACATTGTAGAATAATAGTGAAGGCATCAACACTATGAAATTACACATATGGAATCACGTAGTAACCAAAAAAGTATCCTGGAATGGATTTCAATTAACAAATGTGCCTTGTTAAAAGCTAATTTGTGGAATTTATTCCCTTCTTAATGCGTTTGAGCCAATCAGTTGTGTTGTGACAAAGTAGGGTTGGTAAAAGACCAAGTCTATATTATGGCAAGAACAGCTCAAATAAGCAAAGAGAAGCGACAGTCCATCGTTACTTTAAGACATGAAGGTCAGTCAATTCTGAACATTTCAAGAACTTTGAAAGTTTCTTCAAGTGCAGTCGCAAAAACCATCAAGTGCTATGATGAAATTGGCTCTCATGAGGACCGCCCCAGGAAAGGAAGAACCAGAGTTACCTCTGCTGCAAAGGATAAGTTCATTAGAGTTACCAGGCTCAGAAATTGCAGCCTAAATAAATGCTTCACAGAGTTCAAGTAAGAAACCGCTACTAAAGGACACCAATAGGAAGAAGAGACTTGCTTGGGCCAAGAAACACAAGCAATGGACATTAGACTGGTGGAAATCTGTCCTTTGGTCTGATGAGTCCAAATTACAGAGTTTTGGTTGCAACCGCCGTGTCTTTGTGAGACGCAGAGTAGGTGAACGGATGATCTCCGTGTGTGTGGTTCCCATCGTGAAGCATGGAGGAGGAGGTGTGATGGTGTGGCGGTGCTTTGCTGCTGTCACTGTCAGTGATTTATTTAGATTTCAAAGCACCAGCTTGGCAACCACAGCATTAGGCAGCAATATGCCATCCCATATTGTTTGCGCTTACTGTGACTATAATTTGTTTTTTAACAGGACAATGACCCAACACACCTCCAGGCTGTGTAAGGGCTATTAGACCAAGGAGAGATATGGAGTGCTGTATCAGATGACCTGGCCTCCACAATCACCCAAACTCAACCCAATTGAGATGGTTTGGGATGAGTTGGAGCGCAGAGTGAAGAAAAAACAGCCAACAAGAGCTCAACATATGTGGGAACTCCTTCAAGACTGTTGGTAAAGCATTCCAAGTGAAGCTGGTTCAGAGAATGCCAAAAGTGTGCAAAGCTGTCATCATGGCAAAGGGTGGCTACTTCAAAGAATCTAAAATATAACATATTTTGATATGTTTAACACTTTCTTAGTTACTACATGATTCCATATGTGCTATTTCATAGTTTTGATGTCTTCACTATTCTACAATGTAGAAATAATTAAAAAATAAAGAAAAACCTTTGAATGAGTAGGTGTGTCCAAACTTTTGACTGGTACTGTAAGTATTCAGACCATTTGCTATTAGTCTCAAAATTGAGCTCAGGTTTATCCTGTTTCCATTGATCATCCTTGAGATGTTTCTACAACTTGATTGGAGTCCACCTGTGGTAAATTCAAATGATTGAATATGATTTGGTCCCACAGTTGACAGTGCATGTCAGAGTGAAAACTAAGCCATGAGATCTAACGAATTGTCCGTAGAGCTCCGAGACAGGATTGTGTCGAGGCACAGATCTGGGGATGGGTACCAAAACATTTCTGCAGCATTGACGATCCCCAAGAACACAGTGGCCTCCATCATTCTTAAATGGAAGAAGTTTGAAACCACGAAGACTCTTCCTAGAGCTGGCCAAACTGAGCAATCAGGGGAGAAGGGCATGGTCAGGGAGGAGAACAAGAACCCGATGGTCACTCTGACAGAGCTCCAGAGTTCCTCTGTGGAGATGGGAGAATCTTACAGAAGGACAACCATCTCTGCAGCACTCTACCAATCATGTCTTCATGGTAGAGTGGCCAGACGGAAGCCACTCCTCAGTAAAAGTCACATGACAAGCCTTTTTGGAGTTTGTCCAAAGGAACCTAAAGGACACTCAGGTCTGAAACCAAGATTGAACTCTTTTGCCAGAATGACAAGTGTCACGTCTGGAGGAAACCTGGCACCATCCCTATGGTGAAGCATGTTGGTGGCAGCCTTATACAGTGGGGATGTTTTTCAGTGGCAGGGACTGGGAGAATGGCCAGGATTGAGGGAAAGATGAATGGAGCAAAGTACAGAGAGATCCTTGATGAGGACCTCAGACTGGTGCTAAGGTTTACCTTCCAACAGGACAACGACCATAAGCACAAAGCCAAGACAACGCAAGAGTGGCTTTGGGACAAGTCTCTGAATGTCCTTGAGTGGCCCAGCCAGACCCCGGACTTGAACACGATCAAAAATCTCCTGAGAGACCTGAAAATATCTGTGCAGCGACCCTTCCCATCCAGCCTGACAGAGCTTGAGAGGATCTGCAGAGAAAAATGGGAGAAACTCCCCAAATACAGGTGTGCCAAGCTTGTAGCATCATACCCAAGAAGACTCAAGGCTGTAATCGCTTCCAAAGGTGCTTCAACAAAATACTGAGTAAAGGGTCTGACTACTTATGTAAATGTGATATTTCAGTTTTCAATTATTTATATCTCATTATTGGCTATTGTTTGTGGATTGATGAGGAAAAATAACTATTTAATACATTTTAGAATAAGGCTGTAACAAAAAAATTTGGGGAAAAGTCAAGGGGTCTGAATACTTTTCGAATGCACTGTACATGTGGTCAAATTAGAATGTTTAATGAATTCTGTCTTGTGTTATTTAAATTCGGTGCACAATGATTTATGGAATGAATTTCATTATCAGCTCTTTCAATTATGTATGACATACAAAAGTTAATTAACATGATTCATGAAGTGATGCTATTGACATTTTGGGCTTTGTCAAGATGGAGACTTGTTCAGTGGAAAATCTCTAACTATATTAGCATCTGTCATTGTTGTTACGACTACAATGACTGTTACTGTTAAAAATGACTCGAACAATTGTGATAATCCCCAGAAATTATATATGAATGGTGATTATGAGTGTGTTTTCATTTGAACAAACGTTGTATAGGTCACAGAAACTGCAGATTGGCTCCTTTGGAATTACCATTAAAAGGAATCATAGCCATTTCAGATGCAGCATGTTTGTGTACCACAGCGGTCCATTATCAGGCATACATGATGGAGTCTGAATTTCCCAGAGAGAATTTAAACATAAAATTGGAGGATCACAATTTGTCATATTCTGAAAATACCCTAATAACACTGTGATCTCAATGTCACCGTCCCTTCCAAAGGAATGACTGTAACTGTAGCGAAACCTGACTTCAAGCGGGATCAATATAATAGTGTCGGCAGCAGACACTCCTCAATTTACGCTGCTACGGGAATACATTACATTTTTCTCTGATGTCAGCATTACTTTCATGCCTTCCTGCCAGGAAGTGTCATTTAGCACATATACTGTATGAGGAGCTATCGTAAATTATTCAAGCAAAACAATACCATCAGGTCTGCAGGATTTCCGTGGTTCCTCTCATTCTTGTTTGCAGAGATAAAGATGGTTCCAACTTCAGAGTGTTTGTTTTGTAGTCAAAATATACTGGAGTATTTTGACATCTACCATCTTACGCATTGAAGGGAATTCCTGTAGGTTTGCTGATAATAGAACAAGCAACGACGATTTATGCGAGTACATAGCACATTCAATTGTAATGCAAATCAGGATACTGTGTGTAATGTATATGTGATGTATGAGAAGTTTACCCTTGAGTTCACATACACGTCAATGAGGAAACATTTGAAAAGATGACAGTTAAATCACATACGGCTGGTGTCCTGATATTGCTTATGCACAGGATATTGGCAGAATATCCATATTTCCTCAGAGAGATTTTGAACAATATTTCAGAAATGTATAACTTCTAAGCCCGCATCATTTATCAATGTAATAGGTATTTGCAAAGATAATAAATGCATACCCCACTCGTTCTCTAAATATTCCTCGACTTCACGTGTCAAACTCATTCCACGGAGGGCCGAGAGTCTGCGGGTTTTCGTTCCTCCCTTGTACTTAATGAATTTAAGGTCACTAATTAGAAAGGAACTCCCCTCACCTGGTTGTCTAGGTCTAAACTCAAAGGAAAATCCAAAAGCCTGCCGACATTAGGCCCTCCATGGAATGAGTTTGACACCCCTGCCCTAGAAGATACCCTAGATTGTGAGATATATACAAAGTACATGAAGATACGGGAAATATGAATGCATGTTGTACTTTTCCGAGATGTGGAATAAATTTGTTTCGTATTTTTACACATTAACTTGCCACCGTATTTAGAGAGAGTGCTTCTATTAATATATTTGAAGATGAATTAGAGCTGTCAAACAGCAACATGGAAACAAGGTTGGGAGGACTGCTCTGCTCTGTCTTATCTGTCTGGCTAATTAAAGGCATAAGAAGATCCTCGCTAGCAACAATCACATTTTAGGTTTCTTGTGGACAAAACCGATAAATTAAACAGACAAGAAAATGCCTTTATTTTAGGTCTACTTTGGGACCACAGTGCAATGCACACATTTCCTGTTGTTGTTTTGTGGGCAGGTCTTTAATGGTGATTCACACAACGTCCAGCTTTTTTGGGGCTACAACTTTATCCTCTCCAGGGAGAGTAAACATGTCAGTGCGGATGGTAACAGAGCAGAGGCTATTTTATTAGACCTCCAAAGCCTGCAGCAGCCAGTCAGTATTCTTCTCTCTCTCTCTCAATCTGTCTTGGAGTCATCCTTCTCATGATGATGTCATCTTAAACACACAAATATACTCATTCTATTCTATCCCCTGATCCTGACTCGCTCTCTGCTCAGACATTCATCCCGCCAGAGGTTTATTCAGATTTTTATTTTTAAAAATTTAACTTTTCTTTTTGAGTCATCCAGGGGCAGGCATAAGCTGAGTTTCCCACAGCTCTCGAGGAAAGCTTCATGATCTTAAAAGGTTACATTTACATTACATTTAACATTTAAGTCATTTGTTGCCCTTAATTCGAAGACGTAATCCGGAGACAGGTGTTTTACAACAGCCTTCTGTGTGTTCTCTTTTCGACTCCGTCTGCATATTTGCAATAAAACGCCAGAATTTTCTACATCTCCTTAGCTATCATACTCTAATTGCACTGATTTCAAAACTCAGTCCTCCAGAAAGTGGAGATCAACACTTACGCAGTTCTACTATGTGATATCTTTCAAAAAAGCAGAGTTAGAAAGGATTACCTACACACACTGACCAGCTCATATTATAGACAGAACCGGGCTACATTTAACATTTACATTTAAGTCATTTAGCAGACGCTCTTATCCAGAGCGACTTACAAATTGGTGCATTCACCTTATGATATCCAGTGGAACAACCACTTTACAATAGTGCATCTAACTCTTTTAAGGGGGGGGGGGGGTTAGAAGGATTACTTTATCCTATCCTAGGTATTCCTTAAAGAGGTGGGGTTTCAGGTGTCTCCGGAAGGTGGTGATTGACTCCGCTGACCTGGCGTCGTGAGGGAGTTTGTTCCACCATTGGGGTGCCAGAGCAGCGAACAGTTTTGACTGGGCTGAGCGGGAACTGTACTTCCTCAGAGGTAGGGAGGCGAGCAGGCCAGAGGTGGATGAACGCAGTGCCCTTGTTTGGGTGTAGGGCCTGATCAGAGCCTGAAGGTACGGAGGTGCCGTTCCCCTCACAGCTCCATAGCCAAGCACCGTGGTCTTGTAGCGGATGCGAGCTTCAACTGGAAGCCAGTGGAGAGAGCGGAGGAGCGGGGTGACGTGAGAGAACTTGGGAAAGTTGAACACCAGACGGGCTGCGGCGTTCTGGATGAGTTGTAGGGGTTTAATGGCACAGGCAGGGAGCCCAGCCAACAGCGAGTTACAGTAATCCAGACGGGAGATGACAAGTGCCTGGATTAGGACCTGCGCCGCTTCCTGCGTGAGGCAGGGTCGTACTCTGCAAATGTTGTAGAGCATGAACCTACAGGAACGGGTCACCGCCTTGATGTTAGTTGAGAACGACAGGGTGTTGTCCAGGATCACGCCAAGGTTCTTAGCACTCTGGGAGGAGGACACAATGGAGTTGTCAACCGTGATGGCGAGATCATGGAAAGGGCAGTCCTTCCCCGGGAGGAAGAGCAGCTCCGTCTTGCCGAGGTTCAGCTTGAGGTGGTGATCCGTCATCCACACTGATATGTCTGCCAGACATGCAGAGATGCGATTCACCACCTGGTTATCAGAGGGGGGAAAGGAGAAGATTAATTGTGTGTCGTCTGCATAGCAATGATAGGAGAGACCATGTGAGGATATGACAGAGCCAAGTGACTTGGTGTATAGCGAGAATAGGAGAGGGCCTAGAACAGAGCCCTGGGGGACACCAGTGGTGAGAGCACGTGGTGCGGAGACAGATTCTCGCCACGCCACCTGGTAGGAGCGACCTGTCAGGTAGGACGCAATCCAAGCGTGGGCCGCGCCGGAGATGCCCAGCTCGGAGAGGGTGGAGAGGAGGATCTGATGGTTCACAGTATCAAAGGCAGCCGATAGGTCTAGAAGGATGAGAGCAGAGGAGAGAGAGTTAGCTTTAGCAGTGCGGAGCGCCTCCGTGACACAGAGAAGAGCAGTCTCAGTTGAATGACTAGTCTTGAAACCTGACTGATTTGGATCAAGAAGGTCATTCTGAGAGAGATAGCAGGAGAGCTGGCCAAGGACGGCACGTTCAAGAGTTTTGGAGAGAAAAGAAAGAAGGGATACTGGTCTGTAGTTGTTGACATCGGAGGGATCGAGTGTAGGTTTTTTCAGAAGGGGTGCAACTCTCGCTCTCTTGAAGACGGAAGGGACGTAGCCAGCGGTCAAGGATGAGTTGATGAGCGAGGTGAGGTAAGGGAGAAGGTCTCCGGAAATGGTCTGGAGAAGAGAGGAGGGGATAGGGTCAAGCGGGCAGGTTGTTGGGCGGCCGGCCGTCACAAGACGCGAGATTTCATCTGGAGAGAGAGGGGAGAAAGAGGACAAAGCACAGGGTAGGGCAGTGTGAGCAGAACCAGCGGTGTCGTTTGACTTAGCAAACGAGGATCGGATGTCGTCGACCTTCTTTTCAAAATGGTTGACGAAGTCATCAGCAGAGAGGGAGGAGGGGGGAGGAGGGGGAGGAGGATTCAGGAGGGAGGAGAAGGTGGCAAAGAGCTTCCTAGGGTTAGAGGCAGATGCTTGGAATTTAGAGTGGTAGAAATTGGCTTTAGCAGCAGAGACAGAAGAGGAGAATGTAGAGAGGAGGGAGTGAAAGGATGCCAGGTCCGCAGGGAGGCGAGTTTTCCTCCATTTCCTCTCGGCTGCCCGGAGCCCTGTTCTGTGAGCTCGCAATGAGTCCTCGAGCCACGGAGCAGGAGGGGAGGACCGAGCCGGCCTGGAGGATAGGGGACATAGAGAGTCAAAGGATGCAGAAAGGGAGGAGAGGAGGGTTGAGGAGGCAGAATCAGGAGATAGGTTGGAGAAGGTTTGAGCAGAGGGAAGAGATGATAGGATGGAAGAGGAGAGAGTAGCGGGGGAGAGAGAGCGAAGGTTGGGACGGCGCGATACCATCCGAGTAGGGGCAGTGTGGGAAGTGTTAGATGAGAGCGAGAGGGAAAAGGATACAAGGTAGTGGTCGGAGACTTGGAGGGGAGTTGCAGTGAGATTAGTGGAAGAACAGCATCTAGTAAAGATGAGGTCAAGCGTATTGCCTGCCTTGTGAGTAGGGGGGGAAGGTGAGAGGGTGAGGTCAAAAGAGGAGAGGAGTGGAAAGAAGGAGGCAGAGAGGAATGAGTCAAAGGTAGACGTGGGGAGGTTAAAGTCACCCAGAACTGTGAGAGGTGAGCCATCCTCAGGAAAGGAACTTATCAGGGCGTCAAGCTCATTGATGAACTCTCCAAGGGAACCTGGAGGGCGATAAATGATAAGGATGTTAAGCTTGAAAGGGCTGGTAACTGTGACAGCATGGAATTCAAAGGAGGCGATAGACAGATGGGTCAGGGGAGAAAGAGAGAATGTCCACTTGGGAGAGATGAGGATCCCAGTGCCACCACCCCGCTGACCAGAAGCTCTCGGGGTGTGCGAGAACACGTGGGCAGACGAGGAGAGAGCAGTAGGAGTAGCAGTGTTATCAGTGGTAATCCATGTTTCCGTCAGTGCCAAGAAGTCGAGGGACTGGAGGGAAGCATAGGCTGAGATGAACTCTGCCTTGTTGGCCGCAGATCGGCAGTTCCAGAGGCTGCCTGAGACCTGGAACTCCACGTGGGTCGTGCGCGCTGGGACCACCAGGTTAGAGTAGCAGCGGCCACGCGGTGTGAAGCGTTTGTATGGTCTGTGCAGAGAGGAGAGAACAGGGATAGACAGACACATAGTTGACAGGCTACAGAAGAGGCTACGCTAATGCAAAGGAGATTGGAATGACAAGTGGACTACACGTCTCGAATGTTCAGAAAGTTAAGCTTACGTTGCAAAAAATCTTATTGACTAAAATGATATAGTACTGCTGGCTGGTGAAATAACAACGCAGCCACTGCTAGCTAGCCTGACTTTGTTTGAAAGTGTAGCTGGCTAGGTAACCTCGACAATTACTCTAGACTACACAATTATCTTGGATACAAAGACGGCTATGTAGCCAGCTAAGATCAAACAAATCAAACTGTTGTACTGTAATGAAATGAAATGTAATACTACCTGTAATACTACCTGTGGAGCAAAGCGGAATGCAACTACTCGCTCCAAACCAAACCGGAAGTGCGTATCGTAGAGGGAGAGGCAATAGAAGTGTTGTTTCTTGTATTATTGTCTTTTGTGTCTTTAGAGGACTGCTTCACCTTAATGTCCCCTTTCCCTTTTCTTCTGTCCTTATTTTGTCCCACTTTGTCCCTTCTTTGTCCCTTCTTCTCTTCTGCCAACTAGACACTCCTTGTTAGCTAGCTAGCTTCTTTCAGGAATGTCCCTAGCAACTGCCTAGCAACAGGTAAACAACTTAGCTAGCTAAGAAAACGGTATAATTTTCTGAAAATTTTTTACTTTTTCAAAAGCCTTTCTTCTTTGTTTGCTGCTTGTTTGGTCTCCTATTCAGTTTGCAGTTTTCTTTTGATTTTTTCGATGTACTTTACTCTAAAAAAACATTTAAATTTCAAATTTCAATTTGAATTTGAGGTTACCTAGGACATATGAAATTGACCTCTTTGCTGACAGTTACAAAGTAGCAGGACAGACCCAAAGCCTTTGAGCAGGACACAGGAGAGCATATCTTGAAGGATTAAATTGTCAGGATGTAAATCCGCAGAGAGCAATGAATAAGTAGGGCCAGATTGGAATGGAAGAACATGGGTTAGGAGACTGAAAGAGGAACTCATAGGTCAAGTGTTATTCTAACATTATTTGGGTGTAGCAGTAGACGTCCTGAGTGGATATCATTGCATAGCCAAAACATACCAGATTGAAATAGATATGATTTAAAGCAGATGCAGTTTAAAACTATCTCCCAATGATGTAATCATTCAGTAGTGTCATCTTATTCATTAATTTATTAATGGCATCTGTCATACGTAAAATGTGTTAAATTAATCTATATTTTAAAATGTGTTTCCTGATACAGATTTCTTAATTACAGATGATGGGACATGAAGACATGACACACCCAGATTGAAATTAGACTGAATGCTTTTACAGTTGAAGTCAGAAGTTTACATACACTTAGGTTGGAGTCATTAAAACTCGTTTTTCAACGACTCCACAAATTTCTTGTTAACAAACTATAGTTTTGGCAAGTCGGTTAGGACATCTACATTGTGAATGACACAAGTAATTGTTTACAGACAGATTATTTCACCTATAATTCACTGTATCACCATTCCAGTGGGTCACTAAATTGACTTTACCTTTAAACAGCTTGAAAAATTCCAGAAAATTATGGATTGGCTTTAGAAGCTTCTGATACGCTAATTGACATCATTTGAGTCAATTGAAGGTGTACCTGTGGATGTATTTCAAGGCCTACCTTCAAATTCAGTGCATCTTTTCTTGACATCGTGGGAAAATCTAAAGAAATCAGCCAAGACCTCACAAGTCTGGTTCAACCTTGGGAGCAATTTCCAAACGCCTGATGGTACCACTGTACAAACAATAGAACGCAAGTTAAAACACCATGGGACCACACGGCCTTCATACCGCTCAAGGAAAGAGACGCGTTCTGTGTCCTAGAGATGAACGTATTTTGGTGAGAAATGTGCAAATCAATCCCAGAACAACAGCAAAGGACATTGTGAAGATGCTGAAGGAAACAGGTACAAAAGTATCTATATCCACAGTAAAACGTGTCCTATATCGACATCACCTGAAAGGTCGCTCAGCAAGGAAGAAGCCACTGCTCCAAAACCGCCATAAAATGCCAGACTACGGTTTGCAACTGCATATGGGGACAAAGATTGTACTTTTTGGAGAAATGTCCTCTGGTCTGACGAAACAAAAATAGAACTGTTTGGCCGTAATGAACATCATTACGTTTAGAGGAAAAAGGGGGAGGCTTGCAAGCCGAAGAACACCATCCCAACCGTGAAGCACGGGGTGGCAGCTTCATGTTGTGGGGGTGCTTTGCTGCAGGAGGGACTGGTGCACTTCACAAAATGGATGGCATCATGAGGCGAAAAATTATGTGGATATATTGAAGCAACATTTATTTTATTTTTATTTATTTCACCTTTATTTAACCAGGTAGGCTAGTTGAGAACAAGTTCTCATTTGCAACTGCGACCTGGCCAAGATAAAGCATAGCAGTGTGAACAGACAACACAGAGTTACACATGGAGTAAACAATAAACAAGTCAATAACATGGTAGAAAAAAAGAGAATCTATATACAATGTGTGCAAAAGGCATGAGGTAGGCAATAAATCGAATAATTACAATTTAGCAGATTAACACTGGAGTGATAAATCATCAGATGATCATGTGCAAGAAGAGATACTGGTGTGCAAAAGAGCAGAAAAGTAAATAAATAAAAGCAGTATGGGGGGTGAGGTAGGTAAATTGGGTGGGTAGTTTACAGATGGACTATGTACAGCTGCAGCGATCGGTTAGCTGCTCGGATAGCAGATTTTTAAAGTTGTTGAGGGAGATAAAAGTCTCCAACTTCAGAGATTTTTGCAATTCGTTCCAGTCGCAGGCAGCAGAGAACTGGAAGGAAAGGCGTCCAAATGAGGTTTTAGCTTTAGGGATGATCAGTGAGATACACCTGCTGGAGCGCGTGCTGCGGGTGGGTGTAGCCATCGTGACCAGTGAACTGAGATAAGGCGGCACTTTACCTAGCATAGCCTTGTAGATGACCTGGAGCCAGTGGGTCTGACGACGAACATGTAGCGAGGGCCAGCCGACTAGGGCATACAGGTCGCAGTGGTGGGTCGTATAAGGTGCTTTAGTAACAAAACGAATGGCACTGTGATAAACTGCATCCAGTTTGCTGAGTAGAGTGTTGGAAGCTATTTTGTAGATGACATCGCCGAAGTCGAGGATCGGTAGGATAGTCAGTTTTACTAGGGTAAGTTTGGCGGCGTGAGTGAAGGAGGCTTTGTTGCGGAATAGAAAGCCGATTCTTGATTTGATTTTGGATTGGAGATGTTTGATATGAGTCTGGAAGGAGAGTTTGCAGTCTAGCCAGACACCTAGGTACTTATAGATGTCCACATATTCTAGGTCGGAACCGTCCAGGGTGGTGATGCTAGTCGGGCGTGCGGGTGCAGGCAGCGAACGGTTGAAAAGCATGCATTTGGTTTTACTAGCGTTTAAGAGCAGTTGGAGGCCACGGAAGGAGTGTTGTATGGCATTGAAGCTCGTTTGGAGGTTAGATAGCACAGTGTCCAAGGAAGGGCCGGAAGTATATAGAATGGTGTCGTCTGCGTAGAGGTGGATCAGGGAATCGCCCGCAGCAAGAGCAACATCATTGATGTATACAGAGAAAAGAGTCGGCCCGAGAATTGAACCCTGTGGTACCCCCATAGAGACTGCCAGAGGACCGGACAACATGCCCTCCGATTTGACACACTGAACTCTGTCTGCAAAGTAGTTGGTGAACCAGGCAAGGCAGTCATTAGAAAAACCGAGGCTACTGAGTCTGCCGATAAGAATATGGTGATTGACAGAGTCGAAAGCCTTGGCCAGGTCGATGAAGACGGCTGCACAGTAATGTCTTTTATCGATGGCGGTTATGATATCGTTTAGTACCTTGAGCGTGGCTGAGGTGCACCCGTGTCCGGCTCGGAAACCGGATTGCACAGCGGAGAAGGTACGGTGGGATTCGAGATGGTCAGTGATCTGTTTGTTGACTTGGCTTTCGAAGACCTTAGATAGGCAGGGCAGGATGGATATAGGTCTGTAACAGTTTGGGTCCAGGGTGTCTCCCCCTTTGAAGAGGGGGATGACCGCGGCAGCTTTCCAATCCTTGGGGATCTCAGATGATACGAAGGAGACATCAGTCAGGAAGTTAAAGCTTGGTCGCAAATGGGTCTTCCAAATGGACAATGAAGCAAGCATACTTCCAAAGTTGTGGCAAAATGGCTTAAGGACAATGTTAAAATGGCGCCGGAAGAAATGGCAGCAGTTTTACGGGCGCCCAACCAATTGTGCTATTATGTGGGGGTTTTTCATGTTATTTGTAACTTATTTTGTACATAATGTTTCTGCAACCGTATCTTACGGCAAAAAAGAGCTTCTGGATATCAGGACAGCGATCACTCACCTCGGATTAGATAAATATCTGTGCATATTTGTAAACAACAGCTGGTGCACGAAATCTAAGGAAGTCTCTAGATTTTGCTTGCCTGAAGTAGAGTATATTGTGATAAATTCCAGGCCACACTACCTGCCTAGAGAGTTTTCAGCTATACTTTTCTTGGCTGTTTATTTACCACCACAGACAGATGCTGGCACTAAGACCGCTATCAGTCAGCTGTATAAGGAAATAAGCAAACAGGAAACCACTCACCCAGAGGCAGCGCTCCTAGTGGCCAGAGACTTTAATGCAGGGAAACTTAAATAAATTCTACCAAATTTCTATCAACATGTTAAATGTGCAACCAGAGGGAAAACAATTCTAGATCACATGTACTCGACACACAGAGACGCGTACAAAGCTCTCCCTCGCCCTCCATTTGGAAAATCCGACCACAACTCTATCCTCCTGATTCCTGCTTACAAGCTAAAATTAAAGCAGGAAGCACCAGTGACTCGGTCTATAAAAAAGTTGTCAGATGAAGCAGATGCTAAACTATAGGACTGTTTTGCTATCACAGACTGGAACATGTTCCGGGATTCTTCCGATGGCATTGAGAAGTACACCATATCAGTCACTGGTTTTATCAATAAGTGCATCGAGGACGTCGTCCCCACAGTGACTGTATGTACATACCCCAACCAGAAGCCATGGATTACAGGCAACATTCGCACTGAGCTAAAGGGTAGAGCTGCCACTTTCAAGGTGCGAGACCCTACAAGAAATTCTGCTATGCCCTGCGACGAACCATCAAACAGGCAAATCGTCAATACAGGGCTAAGATTGAATCATACTACACTGGCTTTGATGCTCATCTTATGTGGCAGGGCTTGCAAACTATTACAGACTACAAAGGGAAGCACAGCCGTGAGCTGCCCAGTGACACGAGCCTACCAGACGAGCTAAATCACAACTATGCTCGCTTCGAGGCAAGCAACACTGAGGCATGCATGAGAGCATCAGCTGTTCCGGACGACTGTGTGATCACGCTCTCCGTAGCCGATGTGAGTAAGACCTTTAAACAGGTCAACATACACAAGGCCGCAGGGCCAGACGGATTACCAGGACATGTGCTCCGGGCATGTGCTGACCAACTGGCAGGTGTCTTCACTGACATTTTCAACATGTCCTTGATTGATTCTGTAATACCAACATGTTTCAAGCAGACCACCATAGTCCCTGTGCCCAAGAAGACAAAGGCAACCTGCCTAAATGACTACAGACCCGTAGCACTCACGTCCGTAGCCATGAAGTGCTTTGAAAGGCTGGTCATGGCTCACATCAACACCATTATCCCAGAAACCCTAGACCCACTCCAATTTGCATACCGCCCAAACAGATCCACAGATGATGCAATCTCTACTGCACTCCACACTTCCCTTTCCCACCTGGACAAAAGGAACACCTATGTGAGAATGCTATTCATTGACTACAGCTCAGCGTTCAACACCATAGTACCCTCAAAGCTCATCACTAAGCTAAGGATCCTGGGACGAAACACCTCCCTCTGCAACTGGATCCTGGACTTCCTGACGGTCCGTCCCCAGGTGGTGAGGGTAGGTAGCAACACGTCTGCCAAGCTGATCCTCAACGCTGGAGCTCCCCAGGGGTGCGTGCTCAGTCCCCTCCTGTACTCCCTGTTCACCCACAACTACATGGCCAGGCACGACTCCAACACCATCAAGTTTGCAGACAACACAACAGTGGTAGGCCTGATCACCGACAATGACGAGACAGCCTATAGGGAGGAGGTCAGAGACCTGGCTGGGTGGTGCCAGAATAACAACATATCCCTAAATGTAAGACTAAGGAGATGATTGTGGACTACAGGAAAAGGAGGAACGAGCACGCCCCCATTTTAATTGACGGGGCTGTAGTGGAGCAGGTTGAGAGCTTCAAGTTCCTTGTTGTCCACATCAACAACAAACTAGAATGGTCCAAACACACCAAGACAGTCGTGAAGGGGGCACGACAAAGCCTATTCCCCCTCAGGAAACTAAAAAGATTTGGCATGGGTCCTGAGATCCTCAAAAGGTTCTACAGCTGCAACATCGAAAGCATCCTGACTGGTTCTACAGCTGCAACATCGAAAGCATCACTGCCTGATACGGCAATTGCTTGGCCTCTGACCGCAAGGCACTACAGGGGGTAGTGCGTACGGCCCAGTACATCACTAAGCATCACTGGGGCTAAGCTGCCTGCCATCCAGGACCTCTACACCAGGCAGTGTCAGAGGAAGGCCCTAAAAATGGTCAAAGACCCCAGCCACAGACTGTTCTCTCTACTACCGCATGGCAAGCGGTACCGGAGTGCTAAGTCTAGGACAAAAAGGCTTCTCAACAGTTTTTACCCCCAAGCCATAAGACTCCTGAACAGCTAATCAAATGGCTACCTGGACTATTTGCATTGTGTGCCCCCCCAACCCCTCTTTTTATGCTGCTGCTACTCTCTGTTTATCATATATGCATAGTCACTTTAACTATACATTCATGTACATACTACCTCAATTGGGCCGACCAACCAGTGCTCCCGCACATTGGCTAACCGGGCTATCTGCATTGTGTACCCCCACCCACCACCCGCTAACCCCTCTTTTATGCTACTGCTACTCTCTGTTCATATATGCATAGTCACTTTAACCATATCTACATGTACATACTACCTCAATCAGCCTGACTAACCGGTGTCTGTATGTAGCCTCGCTACTGTATATAGCCTGTCTTTTTACTGTTGTTTAAAGTGGGGATCCTAACTGACCTAACACAGGGAATTTTTACTAGGATTAAATGTCAGGAATTGTGAAAACTGAGTTTAAATGTATTTGGCTAAGGTGTATGTAAACATTTACGTTTCCATTACAGTTGATATTAATAATCTGGTGTTTGAGGTCCTCCTCATTTTTGCCCACCTCCAATGAATAATGTAGTCTGTGCAGAGAGTAATTTGAATGGCCCCCTTTGTCTCACAATCCTAATGATTATTATCTGTAATTCATCCACCAGAGGGAGGGCTGGCTGATTTGTGAAATATTAATACCAGTTGAAGAAACGTTCAAAGTTCTTGAAATGTTCCGTATTGACTGACCATTTCAAGTAATGATGGACTGTCATTTCTCTTTGTTTATTTGAGCTGTTCTTGCCATTATATGGATTTGGTATTTTACCAAATAGGGCTATCTTCTGTATACCCTCCTACCTGTCACAACACAACTGATAGGCTCAAACGCATTAAGAAGGAAACCAATTCCACAATTGAACTTTTAAGAAGGCACACCTGTTAACTTCTTTGATATAGGAGGCAGCATTTTCACTTTTGGATGAATTGCGTGCCCATAGTGAACTGCCTCCTACTCTGTCCCAGATGCTAATATATGCATTATTAATACTATTGGATAGAAAACACTCTGAAGTTTCTTAAACTGTTTGAATGATGGCTGTGAGTATAACATAACTCATATGGCAGGCAAAAACCTGAGAAAAAAATCCAAACCGGAAGTGAGAATTCTGAGAGTGGTCGATGTTAAAGTCATCGCCTATTCAATTCCCTGTAATATATGGATCTGTTTGCACTTTCTACGCCTTCCACTAGATGTCAACAGTCAGTAGAACCTGGAATGAAGCTTATGCTGTGTTGTGGGACCGGATGGGAGGTGTTTGAGTCAGTGGTCTGGCAGAGTGCCAGTTCTTGGTCACGCACTTTCCTCATGATATCGCCATAAGTTCCATTACTTATAGAGACTGAAAAGAATGCTCCGGTTGGAACGTTATTGGATATATATGATAACAACATCCTGAAGATTGATTCTCTACTAAGTTTGACCAGTTTATTCGACTTGTAATATAACTTTTTGAAGTTTTCGTCCGACGTTTGCCTGCATCTGCGCGAGCGTTTGGACATGTGTACTACACATGCTAGCAAAATTAGCTAATTGGACATAAGTAATGGACATTATCGAACAAAACAACGATTTATTATGGAACTAGGATTCCTGGCACTGCATTCTGATGAAGATAATCAAAGGTAAGGGAATATTTATGATGTAATTTCTTATTTCTGTTGACTCCAACATGGCGGAGAAATGAGTGCCGTCTCAGATTATTGCATGGTGTGCTTTTTACGTAAAGTTTTTTTTAAATCTGTCACAGCGGTTGCATTAAGAACAAATGTATCTTTAATTATATGTAAAACATGTATCTTTCATCAAAGTTTATGAGGAGTATTTCTGTTATTTGATGTGGCTCTCTGTAATTACTCCGGATATTTTGGAGGCATTTCTGAACATGGCGCCAATGTAAACCGAGATTTGTGGATATAAATATGCACATTATCGAACAAAAAATAAATGTATTGTTTAACATGATGTCATATGAGTGTCATCTGATGAAGATGTTCAAAGGTTAGTGATTAATTTTATCTCTATTTCTGCTTTTTGTTACTACTATATTTTGCTGGGAAAATGGCTGTGTTTTTCTGTGGCTATGTACTGAGCTAACGTAATTGTTTGTTGTGCTTTCCCCGTAAATCCTTTTTGAAAGCAGACATATTGGCTGGATTCACAACAGGTGTAGCTTTAATTTGGTGTCTTTCATGTGTGATTTCATGAAAGATTAATTTTTATAGTAATATATTTGAATTTGGCGCACTACATTTTTTCTGGATTTTGGCCAAGTGGGACGTTAGCGTCCCACATATCCTAGAGAAATTCATTGAAATCCATTCCAGGTGACTACCTCATGAAGCTGTTTGAGAGAATGCCAAGAGGGTGCAAAGCTGTCATCAAGGCAAAGGTTGGCTATTTGAAGAATCTCAAATATAGAATATATTTTGATTTGTTTTACACTTTTTTGGTTACTACATGATTCCATATGTGTTATTTCATAGTTTTGATGTCTTCAATATTCTACAATGTAAAAAATAGTAAAAATAAAGAAAATCCCTTGAATGAGTAGGTGTTCTAAAACTTTGGACCTGTAGTGTATAAAATAAATTGAAAAATAATAATGGTGTGGAAGTGTGGTTGGAAGCCCAAGTGTTTATATGAAAACCACACCACAAGAAAACAATACACAATACATGAGTACACAAATAAAAAAAGGTTTGTTAAAACAGATAACAAAACCCACTAATCATAAATGTACAAATGAACCAATCAGCAATCACAAAAAAAAGATACAGTATATGTTTTGTTTAAATATGTGCGTGCACATGTGGATGTGAGTGTGTGATTGTTGGGCTATATGGAGGAGTAGTTTGGTTAATCAGGCTGACCCCCAGTCTTCACTTTAAGTTATTGAGGGATGATGAGGTTTTGGCAATGTGAAGATAAGAATTCCAGAGTATGGTACCTCTGTATCTGATTGAGAATTGACTATGTGCGGTGCGGCAGTGGGGAGGGTGAAGGTTATTGCAGTGTCTTGTGTTATATAGACGGATTTCAGAATTAACCTGGAATAATCCATTGAAGGGTTTAGGTAAACTGTCTGGGAGCTATGAGTGTTTGTAGATGAAAATGCATAATTGGCGTACATTAACGTTGTAAATAGACAAGATATTGAGTTTCTTGAACAAAGGTGCAGATGGAGCCAGGTAATTAAAGGAGATGGTTACTCTTGCAAATTAATTTTGAATGATGAGTCATTTGTGTAGGTAGGAGGCATATGTACTGGCCCAGACAATATTACAGTATATGAGATATGGGTCAATTATGCTATAGTATAGAGTTAGGAAGCAAGCCTGATGAACCAAACCACTAATCTTTCTGATGATACAGACATATTTCATCAGTTTGCTACAGACAATTTGAATATGAACTTTCCAGGATAACGTTTTATCAATTAGAACTCCGAGGACTCTAGTGGACGTGACTCGTTCCAAATCATTCCCAACAATTGAGATTCTGTCTTTTTTTTTTTTTTTTTTTTACAATATTTCTTATTCTTTACAATATTTCTTATTCTTACTAGTGAATACGATAAGTTGGATTTTTTTACATTTAAAGATAATATGTTTATCTGGAACCATTCAGAAAATCTGGCCATGCCCGAGTTGGCTTCATTCATTTTACTAGCTTCATTTTGCATAATTTAGGGTTGATAATCCCTTTACTTTTGTTCCCAGTCTCATTACAATGCTATGGGAATTGAGGACAGGTAACAATACAGAATGAACAGAACACTAAATACTTCATGTTTATAAATGTTTGTAGGTTGCCAGAGAGCCGTACAGGACATTTATCTTCGAAGTCATATGAGCAGCATGGTGTCAACTTGAGCATAGCCTACCGTCGGTGTCTGTGTCCTGAATGGGGTTTGATATCACGTTTGATCCAATTTGCATCAGCTTGATGAGAGACAGTCACAGTTTAATGCACCTAATCAACTACAAAGAGGATGATCTCTGGAACACCAGCAGTGGTTGAAATTGGTGAGTCTTTTGTTAAGCTAAAACAAGAGTGTTTCTATTCCAACAGAGGCTGTATGAAATCACTTTAATTATTCTCTGTCTTTGCTGTCCTCTGAGACCCATGGCTGGTTAGCCTCTGTCTGTATGCATGCAACACATTAGGCTCAGCATGAAATGTGAGTTTAAAGGTTGAAAGCAGTGTCCTTGGGGTGATCAAAATCATTTCTGCCAAGGGACTTCTGATTGCTCTGAAGAAATGTCCCCCATGTAATTGATGTTGACTTCCTATCTGGTAAAATGGCTGGTGATAGTCAATTAACTCCTTACAATCTGACCCCCAGTCATCAGTTCACTTCAGCATCTGAAAAGCCTGAGGGCTGTAAGACCTCTGTCAGTCCTATACCTGCAGTCTGTCAAAGCCTACAGCAAATACTATAAATGACACACTAGCAAGGATATTACTGGCATATTGCACGTTTTTTTTTACGTTACCCAGAGCCAGATGAAGTCATGGATACCATTTCTATGTCTTTGCATGCAGTATGAAGGTAGTTTCGCAAGCCAATGCTAACTAGCATTAGTGCAATTACTGGAAGTCTACAGCTATGCTAGATTATAGTCCAGTTAGAATTATTTTACAAAGTGTAGGGTTGCTTGCGTAACCGGTAGCATATAGCCTAGTGGTTAGAGCATTGGATTAGTAACCGAAAGGTTGCAAGATCGAATCCCTGAGCTCACAAGGTAAAAATCTGTTGTTCTACCCGTGAACAAGGCAATTAACCCATTGTTCCTAGGCTGTCATTGAAAATAAGAATTTGTTCTTAACTGACTTGCCTAGGTAAATAAGGGTAAAAAAAATGTAATATGTTTGAGATGTCTCACAATGGGATTCACTCAGTGGATCACTAATGGCTTGAAGAGCCTACCACACAAGGTTTGTTGCAGACAGACAGGTTGTGTGGCGAATGAGGTGAGTCCTCCCATATCGCAGACATGCGCTCCGAAGCCAGGGCCCCGACACTGAGGACAGTATGCACCAACTAAGGTGCAGTGAAATCCAGTCAGTAAAACAATCCTGAGGGGTGGCTCAACATGCCGCCTCGCAAATCTCTTGTGAAGAGATGCCTTTTCAAGAGTTACAGTAGCCATACCACTGGTGGGATGAGCCCACAGGCCCTCCGGGGGCTGTAAACCCTTGCTATTATAAGCCAATATAATAGCCTCCACTATCCAATGTGATAGCCATTTGACACAAAGAGTCGGTCCCTCTTACGCAATGCTCTTGTTCTATCCAAATAGATGCGCAAAGCGTGTACTGACATAAACGGTGGACATGCTCTTCTTCCGTAGAAGTGAAGGGTAGTGGGTAGAAAGCCATACGCTCTAAGGTGAGACAGTTGTATTTGCTGCTGACCTTAAGCATAAATGTGGGGTCGGGAGCAATATTACCTTGGATAACTCCGGGGCAAAATGTAGGCATGAATGGTGGACTGACAGTACATGCAGCTCACTCACTCACTTTGCAGATGTAAGAGCAATCAGAAAAGCAGTTTTGAAGCAGAGACACTGTATTTCAACTCCAAGCTTTTCAGCGGCTCAAAAGGTTAATGTGGAATCGAATTAAGCACAATAGACAGATCCCAAGATGGGCTTGCAAGGCTACGTCAACAAATCTGAAAGTATACTGTACATCCATAAATAGTTTCAAATTCAAACCTTATATGTCCGAACTCAGAATCAAATAGGCATCCCAAAAATGACATGATCGCTGTGGTAGAACATTTATTTTGATTTACCGATTTTGTGCATTCATAAAAATCCCATCAGGTAGCCTGATTTCAGATGTGTCTGGTAAAGATTATTAGGGAAATAATTATTATTGCAAAGCATGTGAAGGTTTGAATCAAACTTTTATATTAATCTGACTATTATTGTGAAAATTCAGTACTGAGAGAGACTTGGTCATTTCTTCAAACAATCATCTTTACTTAATATCAATGAATTATTGCAATAATGAAACCAGTCAGCCCAACAGTCTTGACTACAGCCTAACAGTCTAACTGAAAATGAAAAACAGATGTTGTTATATAGGCCCTAAAAAAGCTTATTCAGTCATTTCTAACCTTCCCATAAGCCACCTTGGTTATCTACACAGGATGGTGTTTTACCCCCAACCCGGCTTAGTTTCCCAGATGCCAGGAAGATGAGACAATGAGGCATTGTTCTAAACTCTTCCAGGCTATCTCTATCTCGCGTCACACACACCACATCTTGTCTATGGAAGGCCAGCTTTTAGATTTTTATCACCAAGTCATTGTCAGCTCAAGCTATCTCTAGCGGACTAACTGCAGGAAGCTAGAGTGGAAACGATCTCTTTACAGAAACACAGAATTAAACAGAACCGAAATGTCTTCCTATTTGTTAAGTATGAATTGCTAACTGTTAATATCAAACAAACCAGGGAAATATGTCATTTTTCTATCACAGTATTCAACCATATTATTGTGTGCATACTCAGTGCCGGCCGTGTTTCTATTGGCAACCTCTATAACCACTGTTTATATTATTTAAACTGCTGTTTATCTATGAACGTTTGAACAGCTTGAAAAATGATCTAGACTTTATGGCCATGTACTCTTAAAATCTCCAGCCAGTTTGGATTTAAGTATAACTTTTGTATGACTGATTCCTTTAGTGAGTGGTCTAATGCTTTAATATTTAATCATTTCTGCCTTCTGATTTCATATTCATTATATAAACAGGCCCATGTGAACCTTCGTCAGATGAACCGTGCTAAAGCGATACATTCCATGAATGTATTTCAACGTTTTTAATATTGTGATAGTGATCTGTTATCCAACGATTATTATTATTAGGACACATCAAAGAGTTTACCGGAATCTCTAAATAAAAATACTGGCAGATCAATTAAATGTCCTTGTACAGTAGTAGATCTAATAAAATTTAGAGGATTCTAAATTAACTAAGGGGCTTTTATACAATTATAATGCAGGGTTAATAATAAATGTATATATTTGTAGGGGTAGATGCATTTTTTGGGGGGTCAAATCTGGTTAAGCATCGAATACATTGCAAGTTGGGGGAATTTTCACACCTAAAGTAGCCAGGCTATTAAACCAAATAGTTGAATAACAGATTGGCCCTCGGAACTCATTAAGAGGCATCTTCTATTCTTCAATATGCTTTAAATGCCACAAGGTCACAAAATGTTGAACATACACAACAGTCAAAACATGTATTTATTAAAGACTATCAGAAAGAATGTTGGTACATATTTATTTTGATCCAAAGCCATTAATGAGTGAATAATCCAATAATAATTTTGTCTGGCTTGCAATTCCAAATAACATTTAATATTTTTTGCTCATATAATTCAAACAGGTCGCTAGGTGTAGGAAAAACCATAATTTAACCAGGCAAGTCAGTTAAGAACAAATTGTTATTTACAATGACAGCCTACACTGGCCAAACCAGGGCCAATTGAGCGCCACCCTATGGGACTCCCAATCACAGTCGGTTATGATACAGCTTGGAATTGAACCAGGGTGTCTGTAGTGACACATCAAGCCCTTAGATGCAGTGCCTTAGATCGCTTCGCCACTAGGGGGCACATAAGCAAATAGTTAAGCTGTGATATGACTAAAGAGTTAATCAGGGTGATTTTTCCACAAATAGACAGGTATTTTCATCAAGGACACGTTGTTTGCAGAGTCCACAAACAGGAGGTGGAGTTCCAGAGCTCACAGGGGTACCTGGCATGGATTGTGACTCCATCTCGTTCATCGCTCTCTTCAATGCATCATTCTCTGCCTTACTCTCCTCCATCAAGACGTTTTGGCTTGAGAATCCTATTATAACAATTGGATGACATTTGAGTGTTTTTAATATTGGCCAACAACTAAAAACACAGCATCTACCTGGTAGAAATATGTTATTGAATTCAATTTTTTTGTTTGTTTACTATTTCAAAATGCATGTTTATTAGGCTACTGTGCAGTCTGACAAGTAAACATAGCCTACAGTACATGGTAAAGTGTCTAATTCCTTACATAAGGGAAAGCACGCGTGTCAAGACTTTCTCGGTGACGTCAAGTACTCATTAACTCTGTCTAATGCTTTTGGCTTGCCATTCCAAATAAAATGGAATATTTTTTGCTCATATAATTTAAACTGGTCGCTCTCCGACTGTTTGACGATCAACCAAAAACACAGCATCTACCGTGGTATTCCATTTCCAGCGAGACTATTTAAGCCATCGACTCACTGATGGTTGAAGATGATGAGCGATCGGCGAAGGCAATTTGGAACCTGCGTGCTGCAGAACCAGTTCGGATTTAAGTATAACTTTGTATGACTGACAGCTTAAGTGAGAGGTCTAATGATTTCTGCCCTCCGAATTCATATTCATTATATAAATAGGCCCATGTGCACCTCCATCAGATGAACCGTAACATGTCAGCTAAAGCGATTTTAATGAATGAATGCATAAAATCAACCAATGTCAGCCTTTAAATGCTTTATTTTCCAAATGTTTAAAGTGTGTGTGGTCGACGGAGAGAATGCATTTGAATGTTAGCGCTTTCAGGAGGATCGGAAAATTGCGTGTCAATTCACAAACCATGTGCCATCGCAAATCTCTTCCCAACTATTTTGCAATCTATATGGCTCTCCGCCAATAATTACATTTAGGGGATTGGAGGATTCTAAATGAATATCTAAGGGGCACTTTCTGTTTGGGCAAATCTGGAAAATGACATGCGCAAGAGACTGTGGCAATATTCTTCCTTTTAGAGACTGTAATACATGGCTTCCAGGTCAGGATAACCAAAACATTTCTTTATTAAAGACTATCAGAAAGAACGTTGGTACTTATTTATTTCGATCCAAAGCCATGAATGAGTGAGTCACTCAGCTGTATGTGGGTGCCGAGGCTTTATGACTGGGCCATCAACTTGATTATTTAGTAGACTTGCTTATATTCAGTCAACACATATATCTTAAGAATATCACGGAATATAATGGATTTTTTTTGTTTCTCTTAGAATTAAAACCTTAATGTAACAACAGTTTTAGTAAGTAATATGCTACAGTCCAGTTACAGCTTCTTCTGACCAAGTAATAACAAAAAAATACGTGTCTTATTTCGGGTGTGAGTGCAGGAATAGCAATTCTTACACTATTGTTCTAAATTCAGTCACCTTCTTCATCCTCATAATTCAGTTAATTGAAATTCAATTTTGAAGTCGTGTTCAATTATCAGTTTCTATTTGGTTTATATCATTCATTGTCAGGTAGAGACACTTTAGGCCTTGGGACCCAAAAGCATTAATCAGTGGTCTAACTCCCCCTTGCGGTGATCTGGAGCAAATGAAGCAGTGACGCAGGGTAACGTACTAAACCACAAATTACCTCTAAATCCCGCAGCATAATCTCAAAACTTTTAATTAAGGAACCACTGTACTGAAGACCTTTCTTTGTCTACACCTATTCAGCATCGCTCACACCCTTTTAAGCTTTAGCCCCACCCATCACAGGATTCACATGTGAGGCTATGTACTAAACAAACAAAGATTTCAAGACTAAAGGCTGGTTTATACTACGGGTATGTTCGTAAATTTAATCTGGAGTGCCAGAGTGTGCTCTGTACGTTCGTAAACTCAGAGCGTTGTCAGATTGGCCGTTCGCAAATTCAGAGCGTTTTGCTCTCGGAGCGTTCATAGCGCACAATGGACGCTCTGGCCGCAAAGTAGGGTTGATCCAAACGTTCTGACCGAACAATAGCCGTCAAGCACCCAAGCTAACTGGCTAACCTTGGCTAGCATGTTAGCTACTTCTAGACACAAATGAGAGAACAACTCACTCTGACCATTTTACTCGCACTAGCAGAGCTGGTTAGGCTGTTTTTGTTATCCAGATCATTGGTGACTACAACTGTGCTGCTGGTAACAATTTAATTATGACTTTCTGACAAAAGTAGTAATGTGTAATATCTGAAAATGTAGCTAGCTAGATTCTCTTATCCATATACATGGATGGACGCATCTCCCTCTCTGTCACGGATGTCATTGTTGCCCTTAATTCGAAGACGTAATCCGGAGACAGGTGTTTTACAACAGCCTTCTGTGTGTTCTCTTTTCGACTCCGTCTGCATATTTGCAATAAAACACCAGAATTTTCTACATCTCCTTAGCTATCATACTCTAATTGCACTGATTTCAAAACTCAGTCCTCCAGAAAGTGGAGATCAACACTTACGCAGTTCTACTATGTGATATCTTTCAAAAAAGCAGAGTTAGAAAGGATTACCTACACACACTGACCAGCTCATATTATAGACAGAACCGGGCTACATTTAACATTTACATTTAAGTCATTTAGCAGACGCTCTTATCCAGAGCGACTTACAAATTGGTGCATTCACCTTATGATATCCAGTGGAACAACCACTTTACAATAGTGCATCTAACTCTTTTAAGGGGGGGGGGGTTAGAAGGATTACTTTATCCTATCCTAGGTATTCCTTAAAGAGGTGGGGTTTCAGGTGTCTCCGGAAGGTGGTGATTGACTCCGCTGACCTGGCGTCGTGAGGGAGTTTGTTCCACCATTGGGGTGCCAGAGCAGCGAACAGTTTTGACTGGGCTGAGCGGGAACTGTACTTCCTCAGAGGTAGGGAGGCGAGCAGGCCAGAGGTGGATGAACGCAGTGCCCTTGTTTGGGTGTAGGGCCTGATCAGAGCCTGAAGGTACGGAGGTGCCGTTCCCCTCACAGCTCCGTAGGCAAGCACCATGGTCTTGTAGCGGATGCGAGCTTCAACTGGAAGCCAGTGGAGAGAGCGGAGGAGCGGGGTGACGTGAGAGAACTTGGGAAAGTTGAACACCAGACGGGCTGCGGCGTTCTGGATGAGTTGTAGGGGTTTAATGGCACAGGCAGGGAGCCCAGCCAACAGCGAGTTGCAGTAATCCAGACGGGAGATGACAAGTGCCTGGATTAGGACCTGCGCCGCTTCCTGCGTGAGGCAGGGTCGTACTCTGCGAATGTTGTAGAGCATGAACCTACAGGAACGGGTCACCGCCTTGATGTTAGTTGAGAACGACAGGGTGTTGTCCAGGATCACGCCAAGGTTCTTAGCACTCTGGGAGGAGGACACAATGGAGTTGTCAACCGTGATGGCGAGATCATGGAACGGGCAGTCCTTCCCCGGGAGGAAGAGCAGCTCCGTCTTGCCGAGGTTCAGCTTGAGGTGGTGATCCGTCATCCACACTGATATGTCTGCCAGACTACAGGGCTACATGGCAGACCAATCTGAACTCACCTCTCGGCATGTCCAGTCCACTCATTATCTCAGCCAATCATGGCTAGCGGGAAGGTTGCTGACTAGGCTCGTAATTTAACAATTTTATTCCTATTTACAGATGGCATGCAAGTTTGTTATTAAGGCTCATGAAGGTTTACATGTTCCAAAAGACATTTCTGCCAAAAAAAACGTTCAAATTGCTCTCCTGTGAAGTAGTGACAAGTGACATCCGCCTAGTTTCCTGAAATGAGTCACTCTGAATGTCTCCAACTCTGAAGTTGGAGACTTTTATCTCCCTCAACAACTTTAAACATCTGCTATCCGAGCAGCTAACCGATCGCTGCAGCTGTACATAATCCATCGGTATATAGCCCACCCAATTTACCTACCTCACCCCCATACTGCTTTTATTTATTTACTTTTCTGCTCTTTTGCACACCAGTATCTCTACTTGCACATGATCATCTGATCATTTATCACTCCAGTGTTAATCTGCTAAATTGTAATTATTCGATTTATTGCCTACCTCCTCATGCCTTTTGCACACATTGTATATAGATTCCCTTTTTTCTACCATGTTATTGACTTGTTTATTGTTTACTCCATGTGTAACTCTGTGTTGTTGTCTGTTCACACTGCTATGCTTTATCTTGGCCAGGTCGCAGTTGCAAATGAGAACTTGTTCTCAACTAGCCTACCTGGTTAAATAAAGGTGAAATAAAAAATAAATAAAATAAATAAATATACACAATTCCCGTTTACAGACGTCGACCAGCCCGAGTCTGTCATCGGGTGCCTTGAGCCTTGGGATTGTTTTTCTTCTCAAACCTCTCCCTCGTCAATTTTGAGAATTTCTTCCTCATCGATATCATGGTCCCCGTCCTCCTCCCCCGCTGCTTCATCTTTGTTTCGAGGACCCCAGGGTAGTTTATAAACTCCCCCCAGGAGGGTTGGGATTGTGGGGTAGCCTGAAGTCTGTGAGGGGGACGAGTCTTGTTTATGGGTTGCTCTGCTCACTCACTGATGGAGGGAGTTTGCAGGCAGTGCCCTATAATGCACACCGGACTCGGGGTTAGCGAGTGATGTCTTAGCGTACTCGGACACCAAGCAGACGATGCTTATGGGGTGTGTATCTTTGCCTGCTATCATAGCCCCGCGTGGACAAGGGTCTGCCGCCAGTGCTGTGGCAGGGGCAGGAGACTAGGGGCCTGGTTTCCCGAAAGTGATGGAATTTAGGCTTATAAGTGTTTTAACGATGCATCTTTCCTACAACGGCCGAAGATGTAACATGTGTTTCCCAAAGATGTAACGAGTGCATTGTTGAGGCATGTCTCGATACTGATAGGATCGAAAGAAAGGCAGTGCTACTCTCGGATCAGCTTTCTCCATTCAAATCTTCACTTAACATTATAATTATTCCATAATACTGTAGCGACCCGCACAGACAGCTGTGTGTTATGTGTTAGGCTAGTAGGTGGTTGTGTTCGCGGGGTCCGACATGTCAGTCAACCTGCTATCTGCCAATCACGGGAATGCCTGGAATGTTCTGATGCCGGGCATCCTGGCGGTTGGCGGAGTGGCGTGGAGGGGGGTTGGGCAGGGGGATGGAGCATTGGAAGTTAAGACCAGGTTTTGCCTTTGTTCTCTCTCTTACGTCTGGGCTTCACAAGAGAAGGTCACGATTGGCTTGTGGGTTATCTTTCATTTATTTGGCGTGGGCTACGGCCAAACAGTAGCCTGTGTAAAGTTGGTTTAATAAACCGTCCATTCGTAAACTCAATCCTCTGTCTGGACAGTCGTTCTTTTATGATCTAGTCAGGTCATTACATTGGTGTCAGAAGTAAAAACATTGATAAAAGTTTGCCAGCTAGCTAGCTGACTTCTGTGGCTAGCTACCGTAGGTGAGAACGGGGGTTGAAAATGCTTCGAGGGAATCCGAAAGTGAAGGTGGAGGTAGGGGACGATTATGGCCAAGGAGATACGTGTGAATGGACGTCGGAGGTTCTGGCTGAGGAGATCGCCAGGGCGTCGGAGCGCAGAGGCCGCTTGAGGGAGGACGCTAGAGTGATGGCGGCTGAAGCGGGCATGAGCGCCTCGTCGACTGTGTTTCGCGCGGATTCTGGTGGGCGGGCCGAAGTGGTGACGTCGACGCGGCGGGACGAGGAATCTGGGGCTCAGGATGTAAACAAACATGGCGGCGCCCAGTTCCCGGCTGCGTCCGTATCTGTTAAGACCCCGAAGTATTCCGGTAAGGCGGATTGGGAAGCTTTTCATGCTCAGTTTGAACTGTTAGCTCATTTTAGGGGGTGGTCGGATGAAGAAAGGGCACTGCAGTTGGCTTTATGCCTCACGGATGAAGCTCTGGCCTGTTTGATATTGATTAGCCCCGAGGACAGACATGATTATGGCGCTTTAGTGGGAGCACTGAGGAGGCGCTATGGACAGTGTGTACAGCCCGGGCTACTGCGCTCCGAACTGAGTAATAGACGCAGGCAGCCTGGAGAGCCTCTACGGGTGTTAGCTAATGACATTGAGAGCCTCTCTCGGCGGGCATATGCTCACATGCCCCCCTCCGTGCAGAGCGAGCTAGCACGGGACCAGTTCATACAGGCGCTCTCTCCTACGGAGCTGCGCATACAGACCCAGCTGGCTCATCCTGAGTCATTGCAGATAGCCTTGGAGATGGCTTTGGAGAGGGAGCTGGTGTGGGCTGGGACTTCAGCTGGGGCTTTGGTGGGGGTGCAGGGAGACACACCCTCTGTGCGAGCTGGGGGGCAGAGCAGCCCGGAGCCGGAAAAGCCTGCATGGGTGGCTGAAATGACAGAACTCATTCGTGCTGTGTCGCTACAGGCGGCACAAAACACACACCCTGGTCCCAGGGTCTGCTGGGGTTGTGGCCAGCCAGGCCATCTGCGCCGAAATTGCCCCATGTCCCCCAGAGCTCAGGGAAACGGCTCGGGGTCCGCATAGACCGGGTAGTGCGGACCCCTGGCTTTCTATCCCAACCACCATCATCTTCAGGAGGAGCCCACCGGCACAGACGGGGAAGCAAGGCTCCACTTCTCCCAGAAGCAGACGAGAGCAAGCGAATGGAGCCTGTTGTTGTGGTGGGCCGGACCTGTGTTGGGGACTTTTGTCATGTCCCTGTCACTGTGGAGGGTGTGCCCTGCTCCGCCCTGGTGGACACTGGGTCCACAGTAACCCTGGTGAGGCCAGATATTGTGCCAGGTTGGACTCAGTGTGAGCCTACAACTGTGCAGCTCCGCACAGTCACAGGTGAGCTGGCACCCATGAAAGGGAAGGGAATAATGACTCTGACAGTAGGGGGCAGGACTGTGCGTCATCCTGTGTGGGTGGCGGCTGTGCAGGACCCTTGTATCCTGGGGTTGGACTTTCTTAGGAGCACAGGCTGCCAGTTAGACCTAAATAGGGGCACACTGAGCTTCCAGGGAGGGCCGGAAGTCACCATGACCCCCCCTAATGTCACATTCACTCAACCCAACAAACCCTTTACTCCAACAGTTAAAGCAGCAGAGACTCATGGCTGCCCCCCCTCCCCCACAGCTGTGTGTGACTTTTCCCCAGCCCCCCTGTCACCTACTGCGGTGTGTTACATTCCCCCAGCTACCTCCATGACACAGCCCTCTGTGAGCCCAGGCCGCGCCCCCCCAGCCCAGCTACCCCAGATGGGAGAGGAGAGGACACTGTCTGCAGTGAGGGAGATATGGGGGAGGAACTGTGTTGGTCTTGACCCCGAGCAGCAGGAACGGTTGTGGCAGTTGCTGTTTGAATTCAGAGACAGCTTTGCGCTGAGTGAGGAAGAGGTGGGTCAGACTCATCTGGTGCAGCATGAGATCGACACAGGTGATGCTCGACCCATCGAGATGCGTCCCCGCCGTATCCCGCTGGCACGCCAGGAGGCGGCAGACAAGGCTGTGTTGGAGATGCAGCGGGCAGACTTCATTGAGCCCTCAGACAGCCCCTGGGCGGCGCCAGTCGTCATGGTTCCGAAGAAGGGGGGCAAGCTGAGGTTCTGTGCGGACTACAGGCGGCTGAATGAGGTAACCAGGAAGGACTCATACCCCATACCACGTATCGATGAGTCGCTGGACCTGGTTAGGGGGTCCTCCTGGTTCTCCTCACTAGACCTCCGCAGTGGCTACTGGCAGGTGCCCCTCTCCCCAGAGGCCAGAGCCAAAACTGCATTCTCCACCAACAGAGGACACTGGCAGTTCAAGATCCTGTGCTTTGGCCTGTGCAACGCTCCAGCTACTTTTGAGCGTTTGATGGACAGGGTGCTGGATGGCATCCCCAGACAGCAGTGTCTGGTATACCTCGATGACATCCTGGCCCATGGCAGCTCCTTCCAGTCAGCCCTGGGGGCGCTACGGCGTGTGCTGGAGAGGGTGGCTGCCGCAGGTCTGAAGCTCCACCCCGAGAAGTGCCACTTCATGAGGAGAGAGGTGTCCTTCTTGGGCCACCGAGTGGGGAAGGAGGGGATCAGCACCATGGAGGACAAGGTAGGGGCTGTCAGAGACTGGCCCACCCCCACCGACCAGCGTCAGCTGAAGAGCTTCCTGGGCCTGGCCTCGTACTACAGGAGGTTTGTACGGGGCTTCTCAAGCGTTGCTGCTCCACTGAACCGCCTGCTGCCGAAGGACAAAGCTTTCACTTGGACAGTGGAGTGTGAGGAGGCGTTCAACACCCTCAAACGTGCACTGATCGAGGCCCCCGTGCTCGCCCCCCCTGACCTCACCTTGCCCTTTATCCTGGACACAGACACGAGCAATGTGGGCATGGGTGGGGTGCTGGCCCAGGTGGGGCCAGCGGGGGAGAGAGTGGTGGCGTACTTCAGCAAAACATTTGACAAACATGAGCGCCGCTACTGTGTCACCCGGCGGGAGCTCTTGGCTGTTGTGGCTTCCGTCAAACACTTCAAGTACTACCTGGGTGGTCTGCCCTTTACTGTAAGGACTGACCACTCTGCTCTCCAGTGGCTCATGTCTTTCAGAGAGCCAGAGGGGCAGGTGGCACGCTGGTTGGAGGAGCTTCAGCCGTATGACTTCACAGTGGTGCACAGGGCAGGGGCACGCCACTCCAACGCCGACGCCATGTCCCGTCGGCCCTGTACTGCAGACGGCTGCCGCCACTGCGAACGGAGAGAGGGACGGGAGAGAGAGCTGTGTGCAGAGGGGGTCTGTGCCACAGTGTGTCGGGCGAGCGGGCCTGTCTGCTGTGAGCTGCAGACTGTCGACGTGGCTGAATGGCGGCAGCAGCAGGGACGGGACACAGACCTACAGCCAGTGCTACAGTGGGTAGAGGCGCAGGTGAGGCCACCATGGGAAGAGGTGACAGCGCTCTCACTCGCGACCAAAGGGTTGTGGTCAAAGTTTGAGAGACTGCGGCTGGCTGATGGCGTGCTACAGCGGGCATGGAAGGAGTCAGCTACGGGAGAGGAGAGGTGGCAGGTGGTGGTCCCAAAAGCATTGCGGGAGGCTGTGCTCCAGAGTACTCATGGCGGGGTGGGGACTGGACACTTTGGGGTCACAAAAACACTGCGCCGTCTCCGTCAGGGCTTCTACTGGGGGCAGCACAAGAGGGATGTGGAGGACTTTTGTCGCCGCTGTGACAACTGCACAGCGAGAAAGGGCCCCCCAGGCCGCTCTCATGCTCAGCTCCAACAGTTCCCAGTGGGGGCTCCCATGGAGAGGGTGGGAGTGGATGTAGTTGGGCCGTTCCCCACCACAGACAGTGGAAACCGCTGGGTGCTCACGGCCATGGACTATTTCACAAAATGGCCCGAGGCCTATGCTCTGCCTGACCAGGAGGCAGAGACCATCGTCGACGCCCTGACAGCGGGGATGTTCAGCAGGTTTGGAGCTGCAGAGTCCATCCACAGCGACCAGGGCAGAAACTTTGAGTCCCGTGTGTTCGCCACCATGTGTGAGAGGCTGGGTATGCACAAGACCCGCACTACTCCTCTCCATCCTCAAAGTGATGGCCTTGTAGAGCGCTTCAATAAAACGCTTGGACAGCAGCTGGCCATCGTCTCTTCCAAACACCAGCGTGACTGGGACAAGCACCTGCCTATGGTCCTCATGGCATGCCGCTCCGCTGTCCAAGACTCCACCTCCTGCACGCCTGCCCTCCTCATGCTGGGGAGAGAGATCCGCACCCCTGCGGAGATGGCGTTTGGTCGGCCCCTGGATAGCCCTCATGTTCCCCCGGGGCCGGAGTATGCCCGGAGACTCCAGGACCGCCTGGAGACAGCCCACACCTTCGCCAGAGAGCAGCTGGTGAATGCAGGTGTGAGGCAGAAGAGGAACTATGACGTGCACACCCGGGGAAGGCACTTTGTGGCTGGGGAGCTGGTCTGGGTCTACAGCCCGCTAAGGAAAAAAGGCAGATGCCCCAAGTTGGACAGTCACTGGGTGGGACCCTGCAGTGTCCTGGAGAGGGTAGGGGAGGTTGTTTACCGAGTGCAGCTTCCTCCCAGGGGGAGAAAGGTGGCACTGCACCGGGACAGGTTAGCCCCATACAGAGGGGCCTCTTCTCCCCAAACCCCAGGAACCCCCACAATTCCCCTCTCTGGCAATGCCATTCTCCAGGCACCCACCCCCAGGTGCCGCAGACAAGGCTCCAGACAGCCCACTCCCCCTGTCTCCCCCCCTGTGTCACCGCGTGGTTCCCCAGAGCCACGGACTGTATTACCCGTTCCCGCTTCTTTGTCCCCCATATCCCTGCCTTCATCCCCTGGTTCCCAGAGGGGCACTCTGCGACCATCACGGCCACGCAGGCAAAGGAGACCTCCGGGTCGCTTCAGAGACTTTGTTTGTTCCCTCGGGGACGAGGGACTTTGTGGTGGGGGGGCTGTGTAGCGACCCGCACAGACAGCTGTGTGTTATGTGTTAGGCTAGTAGGTGGTTGTGTTCGCGGGGTCCGACATGTCAGTCAACCTGCTATCTGCCAATCACGGGAATGCCTGGAATGTTCTGATGCCGGGCATCCTGGCGGTTGGCGGAGTGGCGTGGAGGGGGGTTGGGCAGGGGGATGGAGCATTGGAAGTTAAGACCAGGTTTTGCCTTTGTTCTCTCTCTTACGTCTGGGCTTCACAAGAGAAGGTCACGATTGGCTTGTGGGTTATCTTTCATTTATTTGGCGTGGGCTACGGCCAAACAGTAGCCTGTGTAAAGTTGGTTTAATAAACCGTCCATTCGTAAACTCAATCCTCTGTCTGGACAGTCGTTCTTTTATGATCTAGTCAGGTCATTACAATACTAACTCCTAGAAAGATATTATTGCATATGGCTGCAAATATTGAGGCGGCTTATTCTAATGCTTACCGTACAATATTGCACAAAATGAAGATTTGGCACATCATCGTACAAATTCTGTTACACATCATGAAATATATTGAGACAAAAATAACAGACATTAGCCTACAATTAGCAAAATAGAACTCAATTGAATAAACATTACATTTATTTCAATATTATTAAATTACGTAGGCCTATGTAGCCTGTGGGCCTAGGCTATTTATATTTTTATGCAGTCATCTTGTTTTTCCTTTCCGTCTTTTTATCCTTCTATTGTTTGCATCAATTACAAAGACTTTGGCAACTTTGTATTTGTAGTCAACTTTGTTGTAAAATTATCAGCGCTCACAGGAGAGACAGATAGAATCAATATGTTTATCTTCTGTGTATAAAGTGACACGGTAAGGAAAAATGCATCTAACAAAGCACTTAGCTGCTCTACGAGTGGTTTGAGGCAGTTGGTAAATAATGAGCGTTTTCAAGTGCAACTGTAGTAACGATGGTTTTGCGAAACAGCTCTGACATTTGACGATGCGCCTACGAAGGTTCTTACGATGAACTTAGCCTAAGATGCTTTTGAGAAACTGGGCCCTGCTTAGTTCTCCCTGTGTAGTGGTAGCAGGCTCCATGGCTCTGAGAAATAATATTTCTCGAGCAAAGTGTGAGCTAGCTAGCGTTCGCCTCACAGCTAATTTGTCTTTCGACGAACGAAGCGTGTCTCTCGACTGTCGAGCTGTGAAACTAGGGCGGTCAGTCTAGTCAGCTTGGCACGGATGAGCGTTGGTTGAGCTAAACACGAGAGGATAGCTAGCAATTTGACCTTTCCAGGTAGAAAAGCAAGTTTGGTTTAGCCAGCCTTGCGGCACGTTACCTGGATTAATTAATTCCTACAGTGAGAGCTAGCCCTTTGTAGTGTGGTTAGCTAGACTTCCAGCTAGCTAGCCAGGTTAGCTAAAGCCTTGCAGCGTGAGCTAACCAAGCCGTGTGACGCTAGCTACCAATGGAGACTGTGAAGTAGAAAATATATGATCCTCAAAGCAAAACTTTCCTTTTGGTCAATACTCAACACTATCGACAGGACCTAAGAATGAGCAGTGGGTGGGCAGGTGGAGCCTTATAAGGACGAGAGAGGCTCACCTCATTCGCCACTGGACCTGTCTGTCTCCAAAAGACGTTTTGTGATTGGTTCTTTGAGCCATCGTGATCTGATGAGCAAATCCCATTGTACCTCTAACTTCATACTGCACACAGAGACATACTGTACAATTGTATCCACGAGTTAGTCTGACTCGTGGCTTAACTGACAGAATCTCACAGTATCCCTTTAAAATTCTGCATGATATAACAAAATGAAATGACATGACATGACATGTTAGGTGTTATATTGATATACCCCTGATGTATTACACTAATGATTTCTTCTTCATAATTGCATTTTCTTTTGATATATTCTCCTCAACTCCCCCTAATAAATCTAACTTTTAGACTGTGCTTGTAAAGGGCAATGTTTCATTGATGCAACCCTCAATCCCCCTCTTTTAAAAACAGACATTTCCACGCAGAAAAAGACACAACTCAAAGGTCTTTCTTACTACTAACCATGGGTTGCTACCCAGATTTGTGTTTTATGTTGACACAAGAACCAGACTTTTCAGTGTGTTCACCTTTATGGAAATTGTTTAGTTTCAAAATACAAGTTCGGTCTCACCGCAGTTTCGTGGGCTGTAGATGATATTCATGTACAGTACTAGTCAAAAGCTTGGACACACATACTCATTGAAGATCTTTTCTTTATTTTTACTATTTTCTAAATTGTATAATAACAATGAAGACATCAAAACTATGAAATAACACATGGAATCATATTTGAAACAAAATCATATGAAATATATTTTATATTTGAGATACTTCAAAATAGCCACCCTTTGCCTTGAAACAGCTTTGCACACTATTGGCATTCTCTCAACCAGCTTCATGAGATAGTCACCTGGAATGCATTTCAATTACCAGGTGTGCCTTGTTAAAAGTTAATTGTGGAATTTCTTTCCTTCTTAATACGTTTGAGCCAATACAGTAGTGTTGTGACAAGGTAGGAGTGGTATACAGAAGATAGCCCTATTTTGTAAAATACCAAGTCCTTATTATGTCAAGAACAGCTCAAATAAGCAAAGAGAAATGACAGTCCATCGTTACTTTAAGACATGAAGGTCAGTCAATCTGGAAAATGTCAATCATTTTGTCAGTTTCTTCAAGTGCAGTCACAAGAACCATCAAGCGCCATGATGATCTTGGCTCTCATGAGGACCACCACAAGAATGGAAGACCGAGCGTTAACTCTGCTGCAGAGGATAAGTTCATTAGAGTCACCAGCCCATATAAATGCTTCACAGAGTTCATGTAACAGACACATCTCAACATCAACTGTTCAGAGGAGAGTACGTGAATCAGGCCTTCGTGGTCGAATTGCTGCAAAGAAACCACTACTAAAGGACACCAATACGAAGAAGAGACTTTCTTGGCCCAAGAAACACAAGCAATGGAAATCTGTCCTTTGATCTGATGAGCCCAAATTTGAGATTTTTTATTCCAACTGCTGTGTCTTTGTGAGACGCAGAGTAGATGATCTCCGCATGTGTGGTTCCCACCATGAAGCATGGAGGAGGAGGTGTGGTGTTGCTTTACTGGTGACAATGTTGGGGATTCATTTAGAATTCAAGGCACCCTTATCCAGCATGGCTACCACAGCATTCTGCAGCGATATGCCATCCCATTTGGTTTGCGCTTAGTGGGACTATCATTTGTTTTTCAACAGACAATGACCTAACACACCTCCAGGCTGTGAAAGGGCTGTTTGACCAAGAAGGAGAGTGATGGAGTGCTGCATCAGATGACCTGGCCTCCATAATCACCCGACCTCAACCCAATTGAGATGGCTTGGGATGAGTTGGACCGCAGAGTGAAGAAAAATCAGCCAACAAGTGCTCAGCATATGTGGGAACTCCTCCAAGACTGTTGGTAAAGCATTCCAATGGAAGCTTGTTGAGAGAATGCCAAGAGTGTGCAAAGCTGTCATCAAGGCGAAGGGTGGCTACTTTGTAGAATCTAAAATCTAAAATATATTTTGATTTGTTTAACACCTTTTTGGTTGCTACATGATTCCATATGTGTTATTTCATAGTTTTGATACCTTCACTATTATTCTACAATGTAGAAAATAGCACAGATAAAGAAAAACCTTTTGAATGACTAGGTGTGTCACAACTTTTGACTGGTACAGTATTTCATAATATTTGTGGATATCATAATATGATTGTAAACCAAAACATGACATACATTAGAAATTGCATGCCCCTAATGATGAAAATAGTATAATGTTTTCAATGGCTTTGACTGAAGAGGGTAAAATCACTGGATTAGCCTGCGATGATGTAATGTTGTATTGAGTCCCTAATAGGTGAGACGTGCTTGTCATATTTGTTTATGGTGCATAAATATCTGTCTGTAATTATGGGTCTAATGATCATCCTGGTAATCTGTTTTTCTGGCAAGTCTCATCAAAATATAAATCAGAGTAATTATACAGCCAGGGAATAGCTTATTGGCAAATGAAATTACAAGACTGTTTGAATCAGTTTTTTTTCTATAGCACCGGCTATGATCTTGTTTGCTGGGCAGCACTAGCATTTTGATGAATAAAAGCTAAAATGGGGCTGGCATGCTAACTACCCCATGTTGTCACACACCACCACTATGCTGCACAGGGCTTGCCATCTCCATCTCCATACATATGTATTAGCTATTCTAACCACTTGACCTATCGACTGTGGCAATATTTTAGTCGTTCTAATACACTCGCCCAATAGAGCGGGGAGTGCAAATTGTGTGAAATTTCATCCTCGACTATCTCCCTCTGTCACCTGGAGTGTTCAACTCCACTGTTCCTCCCCGTCCCCATCCCCCTTCACCGGCAGTGGGCTGTGATCCGTGGCACGAGCATCCATCCCCTGGCTCTCTGGAGGAGCTTCCTTGTCTGGTGACCACCAATAGAAGTGGATCCTCAGCTCTCTCTCTCTTTCCCTCTCTGGAGGCCAGGTGCTATGATTTATCGTGGTCTGATTGATGGCACTGCCATGCGGCTCCTCAGGCGGTACTGAGTCGGCGCGCAATGACTCCCAACATCAAGTAATGATGGACTGTCGTTTCTCTTTGCTTATTTGAGCTGTTCTTGCCATAATATGGACTTGGTTTTTTACCAAATAGGGATATATTCTGTATACCACCCCTACCTTATCACAACACAACTCAACTGATTGGCTCATTAAGAAGGAAAGAAATTCCACAAATTTACTTTTAACGAGGCACACCTGTTAATTGAAATACATTCCAGGTGACTACCTAAAAAAAAACATGGATTGGTGGAGGTTAGTGATAAGTTGTGTGATTAGTGTTAGACTACACAGAAAGCTTTCCAAAGATTTCTCTCTGAGAACGTATTCGAATTATTTCTGAATAATCAGGGTGCTGAGCTCTAGATAGAACTTCACCTCCGAGGACAGATTTAGAAAAGAGACCCCATAGAAAGATATATGGACAAACGAGACCTCTACCGCAAACTGAGTACCTTGTCGCCAACATGAAATGGTTCTGAACATACTAAACTTCATGATCTTGATCCTAAAAAAATGATGCATTCAAACCAATCAATTTCCAAGACACCATTTGTATGTGATTCATTGGTGTTTGCATCACTTTCTCGCAGCTTCTTTTTAGATTTTTCACTTCTGTGTATTTTAGTGCTATTGTTTGGAGGTAAAAATTGTTTGCATGTGACATCTGATATCCAGGTGGCCTGTAGCTTGACCAGCCTTATCATTGTTGCAACACATGGCTTGCTACAATGTTGCTGCTATTTAATTAGATCTATTTTGCCTATTTCATCACAGGCTGCGATCATAACCCTGGCCCCCTGAGGCTAGGCTTCACGTGTCTCCCCCCCGGGAGCTCTCAACATACATCACAGATAAATGGCCAGCACAGTGTACATCTATGGAGCCGGCCTGCGTGACAATATGACGTCACTGAGGCTTTTAAGATCATGCATTTTCCCTGTGTTACATTTCTGTGTCAATCATATGCTTGTACAGATCATCATTTACTTACTTCGGTGCCATTCAGTCATTAAAGAGAGATTCCATGTTAGTTTTAATCTCATAAAGATCGACATTGACAAGGAGAGCTGTTGTGCAATGCAACGTTCTGCAGGTCTACTACATAATAGTTGATTGACAGTAATGAGCAGAGAACGAATTAAGCATATTGCGGCTTAACTAATAAAATGCCAAGTATGACATGTCTGCTACCCTTCTGTATGCAACGGTGAAATATGTAATGTAGATGTCTTTGTTCTATCTAAACACTTCCCTGCTTATCCACAAGATATCCTTTCATTGGCAATTTGATAGTTTTATAGGAACAGGAATTGTTTTACAACTCCAACAAATCTAAATTGGACCGTGATCTGATATTTGTATCTTGGATAATTATTTTTGATTCAATCAGCATGCATGATCTCTTACGTTTGTTTTCCCTCCTAAGATCTGCAGGGTCATGATAGCCAAGTACGGCTTGGAACGTTTCATGGCAACTCTCCAGAATCTTTGGTTCTAAAACCAAGATAATCCATTTAACTAAATAATTCAATGACTATCCCCCGACTTCCTCAATCTCCTGACAGCGTTTTGGTCCAGTGACACTTTAACGTGCCCATCCCTTATTTTCAGTACTAGCTTCAGCTTTTAGACTCATTTTACGGACCCAGAAGTGTCCCCTTGATATATATTTCTATTTGGTTTATTTTGAGGGTAGTATTTCAGGAACAGAGAAGCGTCTCTCCTCTATCATAAGTGTAGGACAAAGAGGACATCGAAATAGCTCAAAATGTGCCTGTCCACCTTAAAAATAAGTGTATTGGGCCTTTTTTTTCTTTTCTAAATGGTAAGGGAGTTTCTTTGTACAATTGATTATAACCATTCTCATCCTCTGTTCCCTGAAATTGACAATCCATTGTCACAGAGGTGATATGGAATGCCAAAGGCAATAACAAATAACAACAAATACATTTTGGAATCAAGTTATAATGTCCTATGTTTATGTAATTGCCTTGTGCCATGTAGGCCATTCAGCGTTTTGTAGGTGTGGCAGCAGAATGCTGTTAATGTCACTGTTTGAAGCTAAAGGGAAATGTCCATATTATTTGGATAATAGAGTTTCTTCTATTGTCCGTGTATTCAACGAAGTAGGCACTTGTTATTGTAATGGTGAAATCGTTTTCACACTACATTGCCTTGGCACATTGATTATTGAATGCCAAGGAGGCAGACATATTTCAAGTGGCTTCAGAAAGTCAGTGCATAGTTCAAACACAGACATCTCTCCCCCCCTCCCCCCCATGTTATGTCAATCACTTGATTCAAAGAGTTCACTAAAGTACCCTTTCAGCATAAATACTGCTAACAAACACAGACCTTCATACTGTTTCAATAGAAAAATCTAATGTCTACCTTGCTGAGCAATCGTTCACAAGCTGCCAAATTCTTATCATTTCTATCCTCTCATACCACAATACAGCGCCCACACAAAATGAGCACGTTTGTCTGTAGAGCCAAGCTAAAACAATTGAACAGGCCTTGGTGTAACGGCTTTCTTCCATAGGTGAAGGAGAGGACCAAAGTGCAGCGCGGCTAGTGTTCAACATGTTTAATAAAAGAACAAGTGAAACACTACAAACAACATACAAAATAACAAAATGTGCAAAAACCGAGACAGACCTATCTGGTGCAGACAACCACAGAGACAGGAAACAAACACCCACAAAATCCCAACACAAAACAAGCCTCCTATATATGATTCTCAATCAGGGACAACGATTACCATCTGCCTCTGATTGAGAACCATATTAGGCTGGACATAGAAACAGACAAACTAGACACACAACATAGAATTCCCACCCAGCTCACGTCCTGACCAACACTAAACAAGCAAAACACATAATAACTCTGGTCAGGACGTTACAGTACCCCCCCCCCGAGGTGCGGACTCCGAACGCACCCCTACAACTCAAGAGGAGGGTCTGGGTGGGCATCTGTCCGCGGTGGCGGCTCCGGCGGTGGACGAGGACACCACTCCACCACTGTCTTTGTCCCCCTCCTTAGCGTCCTTTGAGTGGCGACCCTCGCCCACGACCTTAGCCTAAGAATCCTCCCCAAGGCCCCCACATGATTTTGGAGGTAGCTCAGGACAGAGAGGTAGCTCAGGACAGAGAGGTAGCTCAGGACAGAGGGGAAACTCCAGACTAGTGGCAGCTCCGGACTAGTGGCAGCTCCGGACTGAGTGGCAGCTCCGGACTGAGTGGCAGCTCCGGACTGAGTGGCAGCTCATGACCGTAGGGCAGCTCATGACCGTAGGGCAGCTCATGACCGTAGGGCAGCTCATGACCGTAGGGCAGCTCATGACTGGCTGACGGCTCTGGACGCTCATGGCTGACTGACGGCTCCGGCAGATCCTGTCTGGTTGGCGGCTCCGGCAGATCCTGTCTGGTTGGCGGCTCTGGCAGATCCTGTCTGGTTGGCGGCTCTGGCAGATCCTGTCTGGTTGGCGGCTCTGGCAGATCCTGTCTGGTTGGCGGCTCTGGCAGATCCTGTCTGGTTGGCGGCTCTGGCAGATCCTGTCTGGTTGGCGGCTCTGGCAGATCCTGTCTGGTTGGCGGCCCTGGCAGATCCTGTCTGGTTGGCGGCCCTGGCAGATCCTGTCTGGTTGGCGGCCCTGGCAGATCCTGTCTGGTTGGCGGCCCTGGCAGATCCTGACTGACGAATGGCTCTAGCGGCTCCTGACTGACGAACGGCTCTGACGGCTCGGGACAGACGGGCGGCTCTAACGGCTCGGGACAGACGGATGGCTCAGACTGCGCTGGGGAGACAGATGGCTCAGATGGCGCTGGGGAGACGGATGGCTCAGATGGCGCTGGGGAGACGGATGGCTCAGATGGCGCTGGGGAGACGGATGGCTCAGATGGCGCTGGGGAGACGGATGGCTCAGATGGCGCTGGGGAGACGGATGGCTCAGATGGCGCTGGGGAGACGGATGGCTCCGATGTCGCTTGGCAGACGGCCGGCTCCGATGTCGCTTGGCAGACGGCCAGCTCCGACGGCGTTGGGCAGACGGACAGCTCCGACGGCGTTGGGCAGACGGGCAGTTCAGACGGCGCTGGGCAGACGGGCAGTTCAGGCGCCGCTGGGCAGACGGGCAGTTCAGGCGCCGCTGGGCAGACGGGCAGTTCAGGCGCCGCTGGGCAGACGGGCAGTTCAGGCACCGCTGGGCAGACGGCAGACTCTGGCCGGCTGAGACGCACTATAGGCCTGATGCGTGGTGCCGGAACTGGAGGTACCGGGCTGAGGGCACGCACCTCAGGGCGAGTGCGGGGAGGAGGAACAGGGCTCTGGAGATGCACTGGAAGCCTGGTGCGTGGTGTAGGCACTGGTGGTACTGGGCTGGGGCGGGAAGGTGGCGCCGGATATACCGGACCGTGAAGGAGGACACGCGCTCTTGAGCACCGAGCCTCTCTAACCTTACCAGGTTGAATGGTCCCCGTAGCCCTGCCAGTGCGGCGAGGTGGAATAGCCCGCACTGGGCTATGCAGGCGAACCGGGGACACCACCTGTAAGGCTGGTGCCATGTACGCCGGCCCGAGGAGACGTACTGGAGGGCAGATATGTTGGGCCGGCTTCATGGCACCCGGCTCGATGCCCAACCTAGCCCTACCAGTGCGGCAAGGTGGAATAGCCCGCACTGGGCTAAGCACGCGTACTGGGGACACCATGCGCTTTACCGCATAACACAGTGTCTGACCAGTACGACGCCCTCTCACTCCACGGTAAGCCCGGGGAGTTGGCTCAGGTATCCAACCCGGCTTCGCCACACTCCCCTTTAGCCCCCCCCACCAAGAAATTTTTGGGTGAGCCTCTCGGGTTTCCAGCCACTCTGCCTTGCAAGCGCCTCATAATGCCGCCTCTCCGCTTTTGATGCCTCCAGCTCCGCTTTGGGACGGCGACACTCCTCTGGCTCTGCCCAGGGTCCTTCTCCGTCCAGAATCTCCTCCCATGTCCATTCCTCCTTGTACCACTGCTGCTGTCGCTGCTGCCCGTTGCCACGCTGCTTGGTCCGGGTTAGGTGGGTGTTTCTGTAACGGCTTTCTTCCATAGGTGAAGGAGAGGACCAAAGTGCAGCGCGGCTAGTGTTCAACATGTTTAATAAAAGAACAAGTGAAACACTACAAACAACATACAAAATAACAAAATGTGCAAAAACCGAGACAGACCTATCTGGTGCAGACAACCACAGAGACAGGAAACAAACACCCACAAAATCCCAACACAAAACAAGCCTCCTATATATAATTCTCAATCAGGGACAACGATTACCATCTGCCTCTGATTGAGAACCATATTAGGCTGGACATAGAAACAGACAAACTAGACACACAACATAGAATTCCCACCCAGCTCACGTCCTGACCAACACTAAACAAGCAAAACACATAATAACTCTGGTCAGGACGTTACACTTGGACAATAACAATGTACATAATGAAAATAGGCATGCATGCCTGACACGTGCTGAAATCTTAGAGGTTACAACTATAGATCCGGGTCATTCCGGGTCATTGTGCAGTACTGTTGAACAAATATTGACTGGGTCTAAGAAGGTGAGTTCTTGGTTCAGTACTGGGCATTAACACAGGATTGTGCCGATGATTCATTGAATTTAAATAGGAAAACTCACAACATATTCATTTATCAGTATTGCTTCCTCTAATATTGTGTCACGTTCTGTATCTCCGTTAGCGAGATATAGTATGCACAGGTCTGTAGTGTTCAACACCTTGTTAAAGGTCAAGACACTCAAAAAACACAAACCTCTATGTCTACCAGCCTGGGATAATGATAGGTGAAGTCAACAAATGGACTGCATTCTGAAAAATCCAGGAGCTGCAATAACTAGGTGTGCTCAGTATGATAGTGAATTTAGCACAACTCCTTGGAGGGAGCTGAACAATCCAAAGTGATGCTGAGTTGACGGTGAGCTTTTTGACCTGTGACCTGAGGCCATGTTGACACACTGGCCAGATACTGGAGTTATCAGCACAGCAGCCTGTGCTTTGTGCTAGAGAGCCGTCAGCGTGAGAGCAGGCTCCGTGGCTGAGTGTTTACCCGACTTAGCAGTGCTCCAAAGCACCCGTGTCTCCTCACCCTGTGATTTAGAACAGTCTTGATGCAACGCAAACCACTTACCCCAGTCACATATCAACCCTCAATATTCCAGGCTGTCACCGTCTCAAGGCAGAGAGAGGGTTGGCATTAAAACAATGGCTATATTAATATTTAAATAAGAGATCAAATGTTATTTTGTGAGGAAATTGTGTTCTTTTAAATCAAAAAGGTAGTGTTCATAGTCACATTGTTATGTGAAGGAGAAATATGTAATGGTCCCCTAGTTGCATGGTTGGCCATAGCACTACCAACTCCTCCTTGGCCCCATTAGTCTCTTTCTGAGGCACTGACTATTTAAGGGGATTTTACAGTGACTAAAGCCTTTAAAAGAGAGAGAGGCCTGGTATGGCACAGTGCATGGGCTAGATTAATGCTTAGTCATGGCCCAGGGGCAGTGAGAGGATCCTTTTATAAATGTCCCTGGGACTAGACGTGAACACTTGCCAGACTCTGTGTGTGTGTGTGTGTGTGTGTGTGTGTGTGTGTGTGTGTGTGTGTGTGTGTGTGTGTGTGTGTGTGTGTGTGTGTGTGTGTGTGTGTGTGTTGCTTTAAAACAAGACAAGAAACCAATCTGGAGGAAACAGAGAATTACTTGATGACCCAGACAGGTGGTGCTCTTTAGCTCTGCTTTGACCTGTTGGTTCATTTCCAGTAGCCTGGACCATTATGTAGTTCCCTGTGTAAGTGTCTGCTGGGCAACCACACATCTCTTGCTTTATGACGGCGTCATGCAGTACCTGACTCCCTCAAGGCCTCTTTAAGTGAAGCTCTTTCACAGCGCCTAAGCCACAATCTGAGTGCTGATATAACTTATATAAAGTACATCTGAGAAATCCACTTGGTAACAAGGAATCACAAGTTTAGAAACTACCAACCGAAGAAGCTGTTTGAAACCTACAGATAGTTTACTTAGGCAGCTTGAGAACAACTGTTTATTTCTATAGTTTTCCTCACTTTATTTGGTTATTTGTTTGGTGATTCATTACCCAAAGTCTCTCCAGACATGCATTTCTACTGCCTCATATGAACTATTAAGTTCAGCTGAACTATGCATTATGTTAGAACTATAACTATAACTTGTCCTTTCTCCCTTGTTAGTGTGGAGTTAATGGCATGTGCCTTTTCCACTGCCACTGGCATTTCACATTGTTCAAACTGCATTGATGAATGAGTAGCAATCGATGTGAGGTCCGCTATCCACATCAGCCAAACAAACAGTAACAGACATGAACACAACACTATCAATATCCATTTACTGTGATTTAGTCAACCTTGGCTTTTGACTGGAACACATACACTACCGTTCAAAAGTTTGGCGTCACTTGGAAATGTCCTTGTTTATGAACGAAAATCACATTTTTAGTCCATTAAAATAACATCAAATTGATCAGAAATACAGTATAGACATTGTTAATGTTGTAAATGACTATTGTAGCTGGTAACAGCTGATTTTTTATGGAATATCTACATAGGCGTACAGAGGCCCATTCTCAGCAACCATCACTCCTGTGTTCCAATGGCACGTTATGTTATCTAATCCAAGTGTATAATTTTAAAAGGCTAATTAATCATTAGAAAACCCTTTTGCAATTATGTTAGCACAGCTGAAAACTGTTGTTCTGATTAAAGAAGCAATAAAACTTTTTAGACTAGTTGAGTATCTGGTGCATCAGCATTTGTGGGTTCGATTACAAGCTCAAAAAGGCCAGAAACAAAGACTTTCTTTTTAAACTCGTCAGTCTATTCTTGTTCTGAGAAATGAAGGCTATTCCATGCAAGAAATTGGCAAGAAGCTGAAGATCTGGTACAACGCTGTGTACTACTCCCTTCACAGAACAGCCCAAACTGGCGCTAACCAACTGAGCAAGAGGAGTCTGGCAGCCTCACAAGTCTGGCAGCTGGCAGTTTCATTAAATAGTACCAGCAAAACACAAGTCTCAACGTCAACAGTGATGAGGCGACTCCGGGATGCTGGCCTTCTAGGCAGAGTTCCTCTGTCCAGTGTCTGTGTTCTTTTGCCCATCTAAATATTTTATTTTTATTGGCCAGTCTGAGATATGGCTTTTTCTTTGCAACTGAGGTGACTCCGGCCAGCATCCCGGAGTCGTCTCTTCACTGTTGACGTTGAGACTGGTGTTTTGCGGGTACTATTTAATGAAGCTGCTAGTTGAGGACTTGTAACAATGTCTACACTGTATTTCTGATCAATTTGATGTAATTTGAATGGACAAAAGCACATTTTTTCTTTCAAAAACAAGAATATTTCTAAGTGACCCTAAACTCTTGAACGGTAGGGTAGACCTTTCACTTATCCCACACCAAAAAATAAGATACTTCGGACTGAATGCCCACAATCCGTGAATCTGGGATGAACAGCACACTGCTCTCCATTTTCCAGCCAGTCCATCAACACATTTGGTGGGGAAATGTATGCAGGGGGAACAGCCAGAGAGCAGCGGGAGAGCTTACACCTTCCCAGATGATTATCCACATGGCCTCCCAACACACAGAGAGGGCGTGCTAACAGGAGGAGAAGTAGTCTGTTCGGGGCTAAACCCCCTAACCCTCATTATGGTATTTACCGTGTTACATGACAACTCCTTCCCCTCCGCTTTACGTCCCACCACGTCTGAAGGGAGACGAAGACTTATGGATAATTACCACCATTTTAACTGATTTCAGAAGCCAACAAAAGTAATCAGCCGGGTTTCAGACTCTGTTCAATTGGGCCGAGTCTTTACTAGGATGAATCTGTGTTCTCACAATGTGTGTGTGTGTGTTTCCTAGTGTAAAAGGAGGATACAAGAATCTGTGTGTGTGTGCGTGCGTGCGTGCGATTGAGTGCAGAGGATAAGGAGAAGCCAGCTCTTTAATTGGCAAACTAATTGATGTGTTTTTTTGCAATGTTAAGGCAAAGGAATGTGGCCATGGGCAAGAAAAATCTTCCTCAGGCTTCAGGAAAAAAAATAATTTCCATCATAGAATGGATTGCTATGAGAGATGCAGCGGAGAGAGTGCTGTTTCTTGATGATAAGGCTGGCCTTGTAATCCTTCACAATAACACTCACCATTAGAACGGAACAACATCAGCCTCATATGAAAACAGTTTACCGGGGATTTTTTGCTATCCACCATTTATATGATAAACCTAGTGTCTGGTAACACATAAAGAGTAAAGGGCAGAGCTGCTGTGTTTTTACCTCTGGCCTTCCAGTCAAGTTCAATTCAGTTAAATAACAGGAAAATATGACAGCAAGAGGGGAATTATGACTAAATCTGCCCCCAGAACACATGAAAGGTTTTATTCCACTGCATTTAGTGTATACATGCTAACAGTCTACATTTAAGTCACCGGACCATTGCTCGGAGCGACACACAGACTTCCAAAAATCTGATTGCATTTGAGTAAGCATTACTGTAAGCAGTTTCTAATCTACACCCTTTAAATGTGCACTCAGATCCCTCCATACTAGATGGAAATTCACCAAATGAAATATGTTTTTTGACATTGCTAAACTGCGTCAAGGTTGCAATTTTCTGTGAATAGCTATTGTGTGAGCAAATAGCAAAAATATCCAAACCTTATGGAGATACAGGCTAGAACTGGGTAAATCTGTATAAATCCTGTGCGTAGCTGCACACACACACACACACACACATAGACACACACACACACACACTGCTATTAAAGGTAACTTTACAAATCAAATCAATCATGTGCCGAATACAACAGGTGAAATGCTTACTTACAAGTCCTTAACCAACAACGCAGTTTTAAGAAGAATAAGAGTGAAGAAAAAACAACAATAACGAGGCTATATACAGGGGGTACCGGTACCTAGTCAATGTGTGGGGGTACAGGTTAGTCGAGGTAATTGAAGTAATATATACATGTAGGTAGGCTTAAAGTGACAATGCATAGATAAAAAACAATGAGTAGCAGCAAATAGTCCGGGGTGCCATTTGATTAGCTGTTCAGCGGTTTTATGGCTTGGGGGTACAAGCTGTTCATAAGCCTTTTAGACCTAAACTTGGAGCTCCGGTACCGTTGAGGGAGAGGTTGTTGTCCTGGCATCACACTTCCAGGTATCTGATCTCCTCCCTATAGGCTGTCTCATCATTGTCGGTGATCAGGCCTACCACTGTTGTTTCGTCGGAAAACTTAATGATGGTGTTGGAGTCGTGCTTGGCCACGCAGTCATGGGTGAACAGGGAGTACAGGAGGGGACTAAGCACTTACCCCTGAGGGGGCCCCGTTTTGAGGATCAGCGTGGCAGATGTGTTGTTGCCGAACCTTACCAACTGGGGGTGGCCCGTCAGGAAGTCCAGGATCCAGTTGCAGAGGAAGGTGTTTAGTCCGAGGGTCCTTAGCTTACTGATGAGCTTTGAGGGCACTATGGTGTTGAACGCTGAGCTCTAGTCAATGAACAGCATTCTCACGTAGGTGTTCCTTTTGTCCAGGTGGGAAAGGGCAGTGTTGAGTGCCTAGAGATTACTTCATCTGTGGATCTGTTGGGGCGGAATGCAAATTAGAGTGGGTCTAGGGTTTCTGGGATGATGGTGTTGATGTGAGCCATGTCCAGCCTTTCAAAGCACTTCATGGCTACAGACGTGAGTGCTACAGGTCGGTAGTCTTTTAGCCAGGTTACCTTGGTGTTCTTGGGCACAGGGACTATGGTGGTCTGCTTGAAGCATGGAGGTATTACAGACTCGGCCAGGGAGAGGTTGAAAATGTCAGTGAAGATACTTGCCAGTTGGTCAGTGTGTGCTCGGAGTACACGTCCTGGTAATCAGCCTGGCCCTGCAGCCTTGTGAACGTTGACCTGTTTAAAGGTCTTACTCACATCGGCTACGGCGAGCGTGATCACACAGTCGTCCGGAACAGCTTTCTTCCCCATACATTTTTATGAGCAGTAAACCTCACATTTATATCCCAACATGGATGATCCAGTCCTACTCAACGAGTGTATACACCTCATACAATATTTAAATGATTTTCGCCTCCATTATAAAGAGAATGGAATAATAATTAAGATAATGAACATTATAAATCCTCCTGATTCCAGTCAACCACACTAGAAGCAATGCTAGGCTAGTAACACTAGAAGCAATGCTAGGCTAGTATTGTCTTTGGGTTCGTCACTCACACTCCCTCTTTGATGAACCACTTCCACACCCAGGCCACACAACACCTGGTCCATCAATCTGACTCTTGTGGGGAGAGAGGAGGATCAGAGCGAACGTCACAGTGCCTGTGTTGTGCCCTCCTTCCTCCACAGACACACAGGAGGTTATTTTCTGTTAGCTGGCCCAGGGCAGGCTTCACGATTCCACTGACAGCACAACAAATCAATACTCCAATAGCTACCTTCATGTCTTTGTCTGCTGAAAGTCCGTATCTGATTCCCCACCGCATGGGATGTTTCATGTGAAATAACTCATAATAATTACTTCTTCTCGGTGCATAGAGGAGTAACACGGTTGTTATTCTCACTGTGATGTGTGGGTAGATAGAGGGGCGTCGCACTATGGAAGTAAAGGCATGCTGCGTTTGCCTGCCTCTACCTTAGTTCCATCACCACTACATGTCTCTGCTGCTTTAAAATACTTTATCTTTCTCTCCTCCTGCTGTCTACCTATTCTCTGTTTCAGTATTTATGACGTGCTGCAGGCGGCTAGAGCTTCTACACGTTGGCGTGTCAAAGAAACCAGGACCTGCTAGAGTGAATGAAAACGTTCCAAAGAAAGGTTACTTTGTTGGTCGTCATTTGTAACACTTGGGTAATTGCCGCAGAAGTGGAACAAAACACTGAGATCATAGAGACCCACTGGGCTGTTTATTAGTCACACTTACACTGAGTGTACAAAACATTAGGAACACCTTCCTAATATTGAGTTGCACCCTTTTTGCCCTCAGAACAGCCTCAATTCGTCGGGGCATGGACTCTACAAGGTGTCTAAAGTGTTCCACAGGGATACCGGCCCATGTTGACTCCAATGCTTCCCACAGTTGTGTCAAGTTGGCTGGATGTCCTTTGGGTGGTGGGCCATTGTTGATACACACAGTGAAATATAGAGCATGAAAAACCCAGCAGTGTTGCCGGTGCCCCTGTCACCTACTACCATACCCAGTTCAAATACGTTTAAATATTTTATCTTGCCCATTCACACTCTGAATGGCACACATACACAATCCATGTCTCAATTGCTTAAATTGAGACATTGGATTAAAAATCCTTCTTCAACCATTCTCCTCCCCTTTATCTACACTGATTGAAGTTGATTTATCAGGTGACATCAATAAGGGATCATAACTTACACCTGAATTCACCTTGTTAGTCTATGTCATGGAAAAAGCAGGTGTTCCTAATGTTTTGTACACTCAGTGTATATGGTCTTGACATTTTAAGTCCATAATTTTCACCCTATTATCCTCATATGGGTAGAGATGAATCCCATTGTGCCACAAACAGGCACTGCACCACAGATGCCTTTCAACTAAACATGCTAGAACCAAAGGGTTGGATTACCTTCAGAACAGGAAGCGGCTCATTATATTAGCTCATATATGTGTTTCCAGGTTGTCTGATACTGATGCAACAGTACAAGCTATTAAGAAAATAACTCACTTTGGACTGAAGAACCGATCCGCACACTCTTCCTCTCTCCAAAAGACAGAAGCCAACAGTGATATAGACTTTAACTACAACAATACTTTATTCAGAGAAACGGTGATAACAGGGGAAGTCAAAAGTAGTTTGTGTTGTTTTATTTTTCAAAGGTACCCCAAGAACATCAGCATGCTGGCCAGCCAGGTGCCTTGTTTATCTACTTCAGCATTGACCATGTGTCACATAGCTTGTTTCCTACTGAATGACTCCCGTTATTAGGCCTGCTTGAGATGGTTCCTGACCTGTGTGACCACACACAGTGAGCTTTCTCTCTCAGTTAAGGAAGAAGGGACACAAACAAAACAGAATCAAACACTTGAGGCTGGGGCTAGGCATTGCTTATGGTCCTCGGTCCATGCAGTATTCGGTTTGCTTTGCCGTGTGAGTCACCACTGGGGTCTGAGTCCCGTCCAAACACAGCAGAATGAGACAAAGTGTTACATTATCTACACCCTGGGAAAGTCTGGGGACGATATCTTATTCAGGCACGGGGTAGAAACAGGAATTAGATTCACATTTCTTGTTGACTTCAGAAAGCAGAGTGTCTATAACTATGCCATTTGAAAGTTTCATCAGAGGAAAAGGAATCAAACATGTTTCTCTCCTTCTGAACAGCTTATGGCTACAGACATTCTCTGTTATATAATCACCTGATGTCTTTGCCTTGTGCGTGTGTGTGAGAAAGAGAGAAAAGGAGAATGAGCGAGAAACAGGGGCAGAGAGAGAGAGAGCGACAGAGACAGATAAACCGAGAGAGACAGATAAACAGAGAGAGCGACAGAGACAGATAAACAGAGAGAGAGACAGAGAGAGAGTGATAGAAAGAGAGAGACAGAGACATAGATCCTAACTGTAAAGTGCCGGACTGGCTGCTGTCCATGGTGCTGGAAGCAGTGGTGCTGTCCATGATGCTGAAACTGTAGTTGGTGCAATAAAGGTCTAATAAAATGGCTTCTGCTCTGTTACCCTCCACACTGACGTGTCTACTTCTCCATGGCTCACTGCCACTCACACCACAGCCACCCATTCGTGTTATTAACTAATCAGGGTGGGCTGACTGCCTCTGGGTCACTGTGGGTTACTCCCTGTGCGTTCTTTAGAGAAATTAGATACACTGAAATATCAATATGTAGAGGTTTGGCATAGGGGTTTGGCATTTGTCATGATAACACTAATAAAAAGTAGAAAATATGTGAATCTACTGTCATGACTATTCTGTGAAGATCGGAAGGATCAGGTTACAGTGGGTCTGCTCCACAGCGCCCTCTGTCTCCCACAGAGGGGGAGAGGGGTAAAGTTGGCTGTTTTACGACAGTCATAAGTACCTGCAGGAACTCTCTCTCTCTCCCACTGTGCAGACATGGAAGTTAAAAATCGCTTTGTTACAACAGAGAGAGATTTTGTAGTACTGTGACATCCAAGAATGGATAAAGAGACAATATTTCTGTAATCTGAACAGTTGGAATGGTCCGTGGATACTTAAAGAACAATTATGTCAGACCAGTTGTTGTTTTGGGATCTCATTAAGGATGGTGTAACAGCGTAACTGTATCTCTGAATGTGCATATTTCACAGTTGTCAGGTTTACATCTAAACGTTGTGGAATTTATAGGATTAAATATGAAACTATTTGTGAGAAGATGAAATGTGATGTTAGCCTTCTAAAATTAGAAATGTTTTTCATATAAAAGTTCTACCCAGTCAGTGACCACACCCACGTGAGCACAGACGTTATGTCGGCGTCATGGAACGCCCCCTTTTTCCAGAGTGCATAAAACCCCTCCTAAAGAATTAACACAGGCAGATAGTATTGAACCGGACATCACGAATAGTGAGACTCTCTATGAGACCAGAAAAACGCGGAGCATGGCTGCACGTTGAAATGGTTAGAAACTCAAACTCTCTCTCGAAGAAGAAGACTACAGAGGAACATTCAGTCTGCAGCTGTTTAAGTACTTTAGTCTAGTAAACCCGACTGAGAACCATTGGGTGGTACTTTGAAAGACCAATTCTAACCAACATTGGTACGTCTGGAAGATTCATTCTAACAGACACTCCGAGACCAACCTACTACAACTACATAGGACATGGTGATCTCTGGTGTACAACCAGAGACTTACACAACCAGATACATTCTGTCAAATTACTCCCTGTAGATGGATCGAGTGTTTTCAACAGAGAGACAGCAGAGACATACCCATATGTACATTGCAATTCTTTCGAATGAGCGGCCGTTCATGTGCAAAGTATTCACATTTCCATGAGCATAGTTATCAGCTGTCTGTACGATAGTGGAATTCCTTTCCCTCTCTTTTGAATCCGCCATTATGAGTAACAAGCCGTCATATCGATTTAGTCCACTAGGGACTTTTCATTGCATTGTGTAGTAATCAATGTGTAAGCTATTCTGTTTGGTGTTTATGTAATTCTGTGTGATTATTTAGTAAGTTAGTAAATAAATAATTATAGGGTTCGTGCAGATTTATAGGATATTAGGACGTTCAGAATAAGACTAAGATATGAGGTAATAATAATTAATGGATGACTAAGACGATAACGATATATTTATGTCTTTAGAGTTCATTCGGGCAATGGTAACTCATTGAACAAACTTTTTCCATGGTGCCCCAAGATTGCTAATGAGTTAGTTGAAACATGATTAATTTAATCATCGTAATAATTAAACATAGTTAATTTATTTGATAAAATAATCATCATTGCATTAATGATAGTCAAGACTCGACACTACATATGTGACCGACCGGCACAAATCGGTCTTATGTAGCATAATTTGATTTTTTTTAATTTATTTTTTACATTGGATAGAAAGGGAGACTTAGAGTTACAAAATGGTATATCATACACTGCAGTTGAGGAAAAATGGAAAAGTAGTTTTACTTTGAAAGTTCATCAACTTTTGAGCTTAAACTCACTTTTGAGAAAATGGCCTTTGAATGATTTGGTACCTACTGGAGAGCCCTTCTTTGTCTACACCCATTCAGCATCGTTCACACCCTCTTAAGCTTTAGCCCCACCCATCTCTTTAAGGGTTGATCCGAGCGTTCTGTACTATCAACAGCAGTCAAGCACCCAAGCTAACTTGCTAGCTACTTCCAGACATCTAAAGTGCGAGAGAACAGCTCACTGAACATTACTCGCCTCAGCAGAGCTAGTTAGGCTGTTATGTTATCCAGAGCGTTGGTGACTGCAACTGTGCTGCTGCCAACAATTTAATTATGCTTTTTTTGCCAACGTTTACTAACACCAGCCATATTCAATAGGTGTTGAGCATTTGAAAATGCATCAGTTATTCTCGCTCTGGCACACTAAGACGAGAGTCTTTTGTTAAGACATCTAGCTAGCTACGTAAACAATGAACCATAATCCCAACTCATGACATTACTACCCTGCATGAATCTGCAGGTAGCTAACTAACCAGGTTCAATGTTAGCTAGCTAACATTAGGCTACAACTAGTCAAGCAAATGTGTCTGAGATACGAAGAATAAGATCATACACATAATGTTAGCTAGCGAGCCAGCCAGCCAGCAAACGTTAGCTAGCTAACAGTATACTTTAACTTGAAATGAAGACTATCTTACCCCCCTATACATCATGGTTGGACATCCTGTCAGATGCCATGGTTGTCCTTAGTTTGAAGATGTAATCCAGAGACAGGTGTTTTATACATCTCCTTCGTGATCATACTCGAATTCCACTGATTTCAAAACTTGGTCCTCCAGAAAGTTACTTGAAATTAGGTTTATGCAGTTTTACTACGTGATACATTTGTTTAAAGCTGAGTTAGACAGGATTGCCAAGACATACTGACCAGCTCAAATAGGCAGAAGCGTGCTATATGGCAGACCATTCCAAACTCATCTCTCGGCATTTCCAGTCAACTCATTATCATGGCTAGCGGGAAGGTTGCTGACTTTTTCTGTGTTTAAACCAACTAGGCTCGTAATTTAACAATTTATTTGTATTTAAGATGGCATACACCTTTGTTATTAAGGCACATGAAATTTCACATGTTCGAGAAGGCATTTCAAGCAAAAAACACATTTTGATTCGAATTTTTTTTTACGTTCAAACAGCTTTCCTGTGAGGTAGTGACTCACGACATATGCCTAGATTCCTGAAACGGGTCACATAAGTGAGAATCTGTTTTTTTGGTAACTTTTCATTTTAAGGGGTCCTTATAACAGTGTAATTACATCTGTACTTACACTGTAACAAGTATTGTAGTTAATTGCAATAACTCATAGTTACACTGTAATAACAATATGGAACTAGTGGTAATTGCAGTCTGTAAATACAGAGGTGTAACAAGAAACTCTTGTCACCATGCTCGTTAAAAATGGGCAAGTTTCCAATAAATTCACCAATTTAGTGTTTATTTGGCTTTCAGCTGCATCTGATTTAGTAATAACTGTCACAAGGTTGTAATCTCTTGTGGAGAGATGCGTTGGGTGTCCGAGATTACAAAGGTTGGAGGCTCAATAGGCTCTAATTACCTACCCGTGAATGCCACTCTTCAAAATCTCCACTCAATGTTGTTGCTACTGTAGCACTTGCCCCCAAAAAGTGTATATTCTGGGTTAACTTGGTTGAGTTTACAAAAACAGATCAGATATAAGTCAACCTCACTGACTGGGGTCTACCATACAGGTGTTATCCCAGATTATATATATATATTTTTTAAAGGTATAATTAAATATGTATATTACCCATTGTGACAACCTGAATCTCCTTGCCATCCAAGTGAAAAGATAAACCCACAAGTGCACCACAGAGTATGTGAAATAACTGCTTAGGTACGATGTAATTACTAGGTGTTACACAGGATTTATCTAGTTAATCAAGTGTATATTGAGGGGTACTTACTTGTTATTAGTGTGCCTACGAAGTACGTTACTAATTCTGACAATCTAATCGCCAGCTTCTGAATGCGCCATCCAAGTGAGTAATACACCACACAGTAATACACCACAGGGCACATATCTGTCAAATCTGCAAAAGTACAAGGTTGTCGCTACTTGTTCCACAGGATTTAGCTCTTTAAAGTGAAGTGTAACTAGCTATGAGCACATCTTATATAATTACGTATTACTCATTACCAATTGAAAATGCCTACAAACAAAAGGTAAGCTTCTAATTTAGTCAACTTTATTGCAACATGTAAAAAGACCTTTCATGTCTTACAAAATAATAAGGATTTTTTTGCTAGATTAAGAATGTGATTTAATTAGATTAAACAAAGATATAGGCCTACTCAGTAACATAAAACTAACAATTATAGTGGTGACTTCAATCTGTTACCTATAGTATGGTGAGTAGCCTACATGTCGATAGCTCGTTTAGAAAAATGTGATTGTCTTATTCTTCCCTTTTTGACATTACAATTAACAATGGAAATTGCCAACTCTGTGTCTGACTCTGTCTTCATCTGTTTCTTTCTTGTAAGCAATTCCCATCCTAGAGTCTGAGACCTTGTGGGAATCTGTGGTAGAGAAGAAGAATCTATCACAATTTAGCATAGACACTCTACATTACCGATAGTTATTATCATCATGATTTCTATAGTTTTATCTCTTCATTCAAAGACTCAATCATGGACACTCTTACTGATAGTTGTGGCTGCTTTGCATAATGTACTGTTGTCTCTACTAGAGGTCGACCGATTAATCGGAATGGCCGATTTAATTAGGGCCGATTTCAAGTTTTTATAACAATCGGAAATCGGTAATTTTGTACGCCGATTTTTTTCTCCCCCCCCCCCTTTTTTATTTAACTAGGCATGTCAGTTAAGAACACATTCTTATTTTCAATGACGGCCTAGGAACGGTGGGTTACTGCCTTGTTCAGGGGCAGAACGACAGATTATTACCTTTGTCAGCTCAGGGATTCAATCTTGCAACCTTACGGTTAACTAGTCCAATGCTCTAACCACATGCCTCACGAGGAGCCCGCCTGTTACGCGAATGCAATAAGAAGCCAAGGTAAGTTGCTAGCTAGCATTAAACTTATCTTATAAAAATCAATCAATCAATCATAATCACTAGTTAACTACACATGGTTGATGATATTACTAGTTTATCTAGCGTGTTCTGCGTTGCATATAATCGATGCGGTGGCATTCGCGAAAAAGGACTGTCGTTGCTCCAACGTGTACCTAACCATAAATATCAATGCCTTTCTTAAAATCAACACACAGAAGTATATATTTTTAAACCTGCATATTTAGCTAAAAGAAGTCCAGGTTAGCAGGCAATATTAACCAGGTGAAATTGTGTCACTTCTCTTGCGTTCATTTCATGCAGAGTCAGGGTATATGCAACAGTTTGGGCCGCCTGGCTCATTGCGAACTAATTTGCCAGAATTTTACGTAATTATGACATAACATTGAAGGTTGTCCAATGTAACAGGAATATTTAGACTTATGGATGCCACCCGTTAGATAAAATACGGAGCGGTTCCGTATTTCACTGAAAGAATAAACGTTTTGTTTTTGAGATGATAGTTTCCGGATTCGACCATATTAATGACCTAATTTCTGTGTGTTATTTCTGTGTGTATTTCTGTGTGTTATTATGTTATAATTAAGTCTATGATTTGATAGAGCAGTCCTACTGAGCGATGGTAGGCACCAGCAGGCTCGTAAGCATTCATTCAAGAAGCTCTTCGCAATGCTTCAAGCATTGCGCTGTTTATGACTTCAAGCCTATCAACTCCCGAGATTAGGCTGGTGTAACCGATGTGAAATGGCTAGCTAGTTAGCGGGGTGCGCGCTAATAGCGTTTCAAATGTCACTCGCTCTGAGACTTGGAGTAGTTGTTCCCCTTGCTCTGCATGGGTGGCTGTTGTCGATGTGTTCCTGGTTCGAGCCCAGGTAGCGGCGAGGAGAGGGATGGAAGCTATACTGTTTCACTGGCAATACTAAAGTGCCTATAAGAACATCCAATAGTCAAAGGTATATGAAATACAAATCGTATAGAGAGAAATAGTCCTATAATTCCTATAATATCTACAACCTAAAACTTCTTACATGGGAATGTTGAAGACTCATGTTAAAAGGAACCACCAGCTTTCATATGTTCTGAGCAAGGAACTTAAACGTTAGCTTTCTTACATGGCACATATTGCACTTTTACTTTCTTCTCCAAAACTTTGTTTTGCATTATTTAAACCAAATTGAACATGTTTCATTATTTATTTGAGGCTAAATTGATTGTATTTATGTATTATATTAAGTTAAAATAAGTGTTCATTTAGTATTGTTGTAATTGTCATTATTACAAATAAAAAAAATCGGCCGATTTAATCGGTATCGGCTTTTTTTGGTCCTCCAATAATCGGTATCGGTATCGGCGTTGAAAAATCATAATCGGTCGACCTCTAGTCTCTACATTCTTGCCCTTTGTGCAGTTGTCTGTGCCCAATAATATTTGTACCATGTTTTGTGTTGCTACCGTGTTGTTGTCATGTTGTGTTGCTACCATGCTGTGTGGTCATGTGTTGGTGCCTTGCTATGTTGTTGTCTTAGGTCTCTCTAGTGTTGTGTTGTCTCTCTTGTCGTTATGTGTGTTTTGTCCTATATTTATATATTTTTATCCCAGCCTCCGTCCCCGCAGGAGCCCTTTTGCCTTTTGGTAGGCCGTCATTGTAAATAATAATTTGTTCTTAACTGACTTGCCTAGTTAAATAAAGGTTAAATTAAAAAAGTAAAAAAATATATAGCTTGCTGGGCTTAGCTAGTTGTTGTATTATCCAGCTAGCAATAGTAATGCTAATAGGTTAGCTAGTGCTTAGCTACATTGAAAAGGAACTAATGTTTACTTATAGTGTATTGACACCAATGATGTATATACAGTAAACCCTGGATTTCGGATGCTATGTATTGGCCATTGAGAGTTTTTGAAGCCACCGATCGGCCATATTGTCACTTACCAGCAATAGCAGTCCTCCATAGGAATGAATGGAATTTGTATTATGACTGTTTTAAGTGCATTTATAAACTATTATTCAACCAAGCTTAAAATGCTTACAATTTGACAAGCACGAATGACTCACAATTTTAACCACAACTTTTTATTAATGTGTCTAAAACTGTTTAATTGATGGTTAGCGGAATTTATCCATTGTCAAATGCACCGGTAAATTTATTTAACAATTAAAGTATTTATTATGTTAATTGTTTGTTAACCTGTTTTTTGGTTTGTTGGGATGCTATTGGAAGCTTTAACATTTTTATCAAGCATGGTAACAAGCATTTGTTACATCCCTGTAATTACAGACTGCAATTCCCACCAGGCAGCAAAATGTTGTTATTACAGTGTAACTATGAATTATTACAAATAATTACAATACTTGTTAGTGTAATTACAAATGAAAGTACACTGTAATAAGGACCTCTTCAAATTAAGTGTTAACCATTTTTATTTTCAAATCGTATTTTTATTTAGTTTTGTGTGTGAAAATCTATTTTGCTAATACTTCAGATGCTAGTAAGGGCCCCACGTCTATTGTAGTGCATGCTGGAATTGTTATTTTTATCTCAAGCACAGAACATGTACTTCACCCATTCTGTTATTACACTCAGATGGCCTTGGGTATTACTTCATACTCATTATTATTCATATCATTAGAACTTTAGACTACAATTAGATGCAGTGTCGTTCATAAACCTTGTTTCAAGGCCACCTCTGCGTTCGATCTCTGTTGAACCTTGTTTCAAGGCTACCTCTGCATTTTATCTGTTTCAATTTTTTCATCTCCATTTCAGTGAATTATCTATTTCTGTTGTATGTAGACGATGGGGACAAGGGGACAGATTTTAAATGGGCATAACATTACCTTTTTACCAACAGAAAATATATGTTTTTTCAAATACAAAACAAAAACATAGTTAACACCTAGACTGACCAGGTGAATTCGGTTTAAATCTATTATCCCTTATTGATGTCACTTGTTAAATCCACTTCAATCAGTGTAGATGAAGGGGAGGAGACAGGTTAAAGAAGGCTTTTTATGTCTTGAGACAATTGAGACATGGATTGTGTGCCATTCAGAGGGTGAATGGGCAAGACAAAAGATTGAAGTGCCTTTGAACGGGGGTATGGTAGTAGGTGTCAGGCCACCGGTTTATGTCAAGATAGGCAGTATTTCTATATGTTGTAATAGTTTATATAATATCATACAATAATATAATACAATAGGTTCTGTCAACAAAATAATATACAATAATAATAACCAATAATGAAATCATTATAATTAGTAAACTCTTCAAGTATTGTGTGCATCTGTCTGAAAACTAGCCGCCTTGTCACACCCTGGCCTTAGTTAACTTTGTTTTCTGTATTATTTTAGTTAGGTCAGGGTGTGACATGGGGGATGTTGGTGTGTGTTTGTCTCGTCTAGGGTGTTTGTATTGTCTAGGTTTTTTTTGTAGAGTTCATGGGGTTGTGTTCAGTGTAGGTGTTTATGTAAGTCTATGGTTGCCTAGATTGGTTCTCAATTAGAGACAGCTGTCTATCGTTGTCTCTGATTGGGAGCCATATTTAGGCAGCCATAGTCATTAGGTAGGTTGTGGGTAATTGTCTATGTGTAAGTTGCCAGTGTCTGCACTTATTTGTTTTGTATAGCTTCACGGTCGTCGGTTTGTTGTTTTGTTTAGTTTGTTTTAGTGTTCTTCGTCTTTCTTAATTAAATACATAATGTATTTATATCACGCTGCGCCTTGGTCCTCTCTTTCACCCGAAGACGATCGTGACACGCCTGGTTTCCTCCACTCCTTCCCACTCCTTGAAAGTGCATTGTTGCCTGAGAGAAGGAACCTTCACTCCTCTCCCCCAATGTGCTTTGAGAGAGGTGAGGAATGGAGGAAACACGGGGAGAATCTGAATTGCATTTTCCTCACATCTCTTCTCGCCTCCTTCTCAAAACCCATTGGATAATAAGGTGAGGGACCTCTGACCTTCTCATCCAATGAGTTTTGAGAAGGAGACGAGGAGAGAGAATGTGACAAATCAAGGAAAATCTATTGAGATTCTCCCAAGAACAGAGGAAAAAAGTATTTGACCGCTATTAAAGCCCCTAAGAAGTATTTTACTTGTAATTTTAAATCATCCCTGTATGCCTAAAAAAAAATCACTGTGTTTATTTTATGAAATTAACTCAAAAATATATATTTGTATAATTTATTTCCCTGACGCCTCCTTTGGCCCTTGAAATGCTCAGTCTGATTGTGTGGGCGTAAGGAAACAAATGTGAAGATATCTACATACACAGCCTTGATTGGCTGATAGGATGGCATAGAGCCCACCCCCTTGCCCAGATGAACAGTCATTGGTCTATTCTAATTAGATCACATTGTGACATCATGACTTAGGACAAAAGTTCCATCCCACCTGAACTGGCTGAAATTCCAGGCATTTTTTTCAAACAGCTCCAACACCAAAAGGGCATTATCATAATTTTGTGATTTCGACCTCATAGTAGGGCTGGGACAATACCAGTATCGCAATACTCGTTAGTATCGTGGCAGGAAAACAAAACACTTAACCGATTTAACTTTTTTCGGTAAACAGCTCTAATGTTGGAAACAAACATCATTAAGTGTGTCAATTTGCTGCTATAACAGCCTCCACTCTTCTGGGAATGCTTTCCACTAGATATTGGAACATTGCTGCGGGGACTTGCTTCCATTCAGCCACAAGCATTAGTGAGGTCGGGCACTGATGTTGGGCGATTAGGCCTGGCACACACTCGGCGTTCCAATTCATCCCAAAGGTGTTCGACGTGGTTGAGGAGGTCAGGGCTCTGTGCAGGTCAGTCAAGTTCTTCCACACCAATTTTGACAAACCATTTCTGTATGGATCTCGCTTTGTGCACGGGGCATTGTCATGCTGAAACAGGAAACGGCATTCCTCAAACGGCTGCCACAAAGTTGGAAGCACCGAACTGTCTAGAATGTCATTGTATGCTGTAGCGTTAATATTTCCCTTCACTGGAACTAAGGGGACTAGCCCAAACCATGCAAAATAGTCTCACACCATTATTCATCCTCCACCAAACTTTACAGTTGGCACTATGCATCCGGGCAGGTAGCGTTCTCCTGGCATCCACCAAATACAGACCGCCAGATGGTGAAGCGTGATTCATAACTCCAGAGAACACATTTCCACTGCTCCAGAGTCCAAGCTTTACACCACTCCAGCAGACGCTTGGCATTGCGTATGGTGATCTTAGGCTTGTTTGCGGCTGCTCGGCTATGGAAACCCCTTTCGTGAAGCTTCAGCACTCAGCGGTCCCGTTCTGTGAATTGTGTGGCCTACCACTTCGTGGCTGAGCCGTTGTTGCTCCTAGACATTTCCATTTCACAATAACAGCACTTACAGTTGACTGGGGCTACTCTAGCAGGGCAGAAATGTGACGAACTGACTTGTTGGAAAGGTGACATCCTATGAGCCATGTTGAAAGTCACTGTCAATGGAGATTTCATGGCTGTGTTCTCAATTGTATAAACCTGTCAGCAATGGGTGTGCCTGAAACAGCCGAATCCACTAATTTAAAAAGGTGTCCATATACCTTTGTATATATAGTGTATATTGAATTTATCTATGTTCCCCCTTTATATCTTTGTCGTGACTTTAATTTCATTATTCTGATGACTGTTATCTATTTAATCAATGAACTATGTTTAATTGTTACCCGATTCAATTAATTATGTAACAATTAACTCATTAGGATTTTGGGCACAACGGAAGAAGTTCTTTAGAGAGTTACCATCTCCCGAATTAAACTCTATAAGGTCTTTACCTATTTCATCAATAAACAGTCATCTTATTAATCATTACCTCTTATCAAATCATCATTCTGAACAGTCGTAACCTTCTTGGATCTGCAAAAAACCCAGCCTTGCACATTTTTCAGTACTACACAAAATGGTTTAATAATTTATTTACTACCTAACTAAATAATAACACAGAATACACATACACCCTTTTTACATGAGACAAAGGTCCCTAGTGGACTGACAAAATATTACGGCTTGTTACAACATAGATGGGGAGGGGGGAAGAGAGAGAGCGAGAGAGAAAGGACACTTATCGTGGATACATTATAGCACTGTCCTCATATTAATCAAATACTTATTTTCCATAATTTGCAAATAAATTCATAAAAAATCCTACAATGTGATTTTCTGGATTTTTTCTTCTCATTTTGTCTGTCATAGTTGAAGTGTACCTATGATGAAAATTACAGGCCTCTCTCATCTTTTTAAGTGGGAGAACTTGCACAATTGGTGGCTGACTAAATACTTTTTTGCCCCACTGTATATATATTTGTGCTACAAATAAAATTTTATAAGAGGCTTTAAAAAATCTAAAAGGTTATATTTTACTCAAAATTCCACAACGTACACTAAGGTATTGTTGTCAGAATAGATGGATGCAGTTCAATGCATGATTCATATATACTGAAAAAAATATATAAACTCAACATGCAACAATTTTACTGAGTTACAGTTCCTATAAGGAAATCATTCAATTTAAATGAATTAATTAGGCCCTAATCTATGGATTTCACATGACTGGGAATACAAATATGCATCTATTGGTCACAGATACCCAACAAAAAAGAAGTACGGAGGGGCGTGGATCAGAAAATCACCATTTGCCTCATACAGTGCTACACATCTCGTATAGTTGATCAGGCTGTTGATTGTGGCCCGTAGAATGTTGTCCCACTCCTCTTCAATGGTTGTGCGAAGTTGCTGGATATTTGCAGGAACTGGAACACGATGTCGTAACATGTCTGGTTAGTATCCAGGCCATGGAAGAACTGGGACATTTTCAGCTTCCAGGAATTGTTTATGTATCCTTGCGACATGGGGCTGTGCATTATAAAACTGAAACATGATGTGATGGCGGCTGATGAATGGCACAACAATGGGCCTCAGGATCTAGTCACGGTATCTCTGTCCATTCAAATTGCCATCGATAAAATGCAATTGTGTTCGTTGTCCATAGCTTATGCCTTCCCATACCATAACCCCACCATGGGGCACTCTGTTCACAGTGTTGACATCAGTAAACTGCTCACCCACATGATGCCATACACGTGGTCTGCGGTTGTGAGGCCGATTGGACATACTGACAAATTCTCTAAAATGACGTTGGAAGCGGCTTATGGTAGAGAAATTAGCATTACGTTATCTAGCAACAGCTCTGGTAGACATTCCTGCAGTCAGCATGCCAATTGCATGCTCCCTCAAAACTTGAGACATTTGTGGCATTGTGTTGTATGACAAAACTGCACATTTTAGAGTGGCCTTTTATTGTCCCCAGCACAAGGTGCACCTGTGTAATGATCATGTTGTCTAATCTGCTCCTTAATATATCACACCTGTCAGGTGGATAGATTATCTTGGCAAAGGAGAAATGCTCACTAACAGGGATGTAAACAAATTTGTGCACAAAATGAGAGAAGCTTTTTATGGATATGGAACATTTCTGGGATATTTTATTTCAGCTTGTGAAACATGGGAACAACACTTTACATGTTGCATTTATATTTTTGTTCAGTATAAATCACCAATACATTTCTTGGGAGTCCCAATTTCTTTTCTATCAGGATGTAAATCACAGCTAGCCTAGTACATTGTTTACTGCCTCCACCCGTTCGGGAAGCACTGTTTCAGTTAAAAAGGCTGACAATTTCACTACAATCAAACTAGCAAGGGCAATGATAAGTCAGTCATAATGTGGCTAATAGACGTATCTATTTATGAAGGTCTTTATTTGGCAAGCTAACAACATGGAGCCTAACATTAGCTGGCTAGCTGCTGGGAGGCATGCCATGTGATTGGAGGAGTGGGTGAGTGACCGACTTTCCCCCCCCTCATATAGTTTTCTACAGCGAGATGCAGTTGTCATTTGGTTAGCTAGCAAAAAATGTGAATCGCTTTGCTAGCTAGCTATGCTGAACTTGAACAACTGTTCTCCAGTTATATCTCTTGTGTTAATAAATTCACTCTGGCTATCTCAAATCAAATCAAATTGTATTAGTCACATAGGCCGAATACAACATGTGTAGACCTTACAGTGAAATGCTTACTTTACAAGCTCCTAACAATGCAGTTTAAAAAATATGAATAAGAATAAGAAATAAAAGTAACAAGATGTTAACCCTCCTGCTCTGTTCTGGTCGAATTGGACCGATTTACACGTTTTCTCTTTGAAAAATGTAGTTTGTTTAATCTGATTGTCATAAGGTTCTATGACTTTGTCCACACAGGTCATCTGAACACACAAAATACATTTGGATGATTTTCATTACATTTTGGATCATTTATTTAACTTTTGTACACCTGTGGTGTTCCAAAAATGACCGGTCATTAGAAATGAATGGGTGAGACTACAATTAGTGTATAAAATTGAGTTCAGGCACATGCCCATTCATCAGATGTACACATTTCCTCTCCCAGACCCCAACATGCATGTGTGTTTGAGCACAAACACACGCGCACACACACACACACACACACACACAACACACATACACACACACACACTCTTGGCTTCCATGACAACCACCACAGGAACCTTGCCCCAATAGAATCTTTCCCCCTCCCGGAAACACACCTGTTGGCATTCTCACAAACAATCGCAACATTGTTTCAATAATATATATAACTTTTCTAGCAGCTTTGGTATATAAAGCTTTTTTGAGGCCTTGCTCACAATTCATTCTGTGGCAGCACGATGACCAAACGATATACTGTATGTGAGGCTCTTGATCATGACACTGGTGAGGAGGAGAGAGTCCTTGTTATTCTTTGACACAAAGTAGTCTGTGATAAATAGCACAATATGTTTCATCTGAGTATTTGTTATAGTCAAAATATTCCATACATTATGCTTTTTTACTCAAAAACAAGTTGTACGAGCTCAGGTCAATGAGGCCTACAGGCCATATATAGCAAACAGAAGTTCAAAACTTGTAATGTTCACAAGAACTGAAGTTGATAAAAAGATCTAACACAACGTTAGGTGAGAATATATGTATTATTAAGGATTTATAATCAGCGAAAATGGAGCGGTCATTTTAGACCAGGAACACAGAATTAATTAACATGAAACGAACACAACAGGAGGGTTAAAGTGCAGCAGTAAAATAACAATAGCGAGACTATATACAGGGGGCACCGGTACAGAGTCAATGTGCGGGGGCACCGGTTAGTCGAGGTAATTGAGGTAATTTGTACATGTAGGTAGAGTTATTAAAGTGACTATGCATAGATAATAACAGGGAGTAGCAGCGCATAAAAGGGGGGGGGGGGGGGCAATGCAAATAGTCTGGGTTGCCGTTTGATTAGATGTTCAGGAGTCTTATTGCTTGGGGGTAGAAGCTGTTTAGAAGCCTCTTGGACCTAGACTTGGCGCTCCGGTACCGCTTGCCGTGCGATAGCAGAGAGAACAGTCCATGACTAGGGTGGCTGGAGTCTCTGACAATTTTTTGGGCCTTTTTTTGGGGGGCTTTTTTTGGGCCTGACACCTCCTGGTATAGAGGTCCTGGATGGCAGGAAGCTTGGCCCCAGTGATGTACTGGGCCGTTCGCATTACCCTCTGTAGTGCCTTGTGGTCAGAGGCCGAGCAGTTGCCATACCAGGCAGTGATGCAACCAGTCAGGATGCTCTCGATGGTGCAGCTGTAGAACCTTTTGAAGATCTGAGGACCCACGACAAATCTTTTCAGTCTCCTGAGGGGGAATAGGTTTTGTCGTGCCCTCTTCACAACTGCCTTGGTGTGCTTAGACCATGTTAGTTTATTGGTGGAACTTGAAGCTCTCAACCTGCTCCACTACAGCCCCGTCGATGAAAATGGGGGCATGCTCGGTCCTCCTTTTCCTGTAGTCCACAATCATCTCCTTTGTCTTGATCACGTGGAGGGAGATGTTGCTGTCCTTGCACCACACGGCCAAGTCTCTGACCTCCTCCCTATAGGCTGTCTTGTCGTTGTCGGTGATCAGACATACCACTGTTTTGGTCATCGGCAAACTTAATGATGGTGTTGGAGTCGTGCCTGGTCATGCAGTCATGAATGAACAGGGAGTACAGCAGAGGACTGAGCACGCACCCCTGAGGGGCCCCTGTGTTGAGGATCAGCATAGTGGCCCAGGATCCAGGAAAGACACGATCCAGTTGCAGAGGGAGGTGTTTAGTCCCAGGGTCCTTAGCTTATTGATGAGCTTTGATGACACTATGGTGTTGAATGCTGAGCTGTAGTCAATGAATAGCATTCTCACATAGGTGTTCCATTTGTCCAGGAGGGAAAGGGCAGAAGTCTGCTCTGATTTCAGAGCGCTCTCATCTGAGTGTGCCAGAGCACAGAATAACTGATGAATTTACGAAATGCGCAACACCTGCTGAATTTGACCGGTGTCAGTAAACATACGCAAAAAAAGTCATGAACGTTCTACATAACATGTAAACAGTTTAACCAGTTCTGCTATGGCGAGTAAAATGGTCAGAGTGAGGTGTTCTCTTATTTGTGTCTGGAAATAGCTAGCAAGCTAGCCAACTTTAGCCAGTTAGCTTGGGTGCTTAACTGCCATTGTGAGGAACGCTCGGATCAACCCTAATTTACCTAGTCCTCGGCCAGAGCGTCCAGTGTCAATCTTGTAGTGTGCTCTCTAAACGCACAGATTTTATGAACAGACAATCTGACAACACACTAAATTTACAAATGACCCAGAGCTCACTGACACACTGAAGGCAATATATAAATGAACTCTTAGCTACTTTAATGTATTCACGTAAAAGATTGCAAATTATTATTAATTACTTTGTAACCGCTCCAAACAGTTGTCCACTTCAAGAAATGCTCACTGGTACCCTAGTTTATAGAAATACCCATATACAGGTTAGCAAAGTATGAATGAAATTAATAATTTACCTGTCCTGGAAACCCACCTATTCCCCATCTTGTCTTTCATTTGCAACTGAGAAGATATTGAAGTATCTGCTATTCAGAAAGACAATAGCCAGCGACCACCTATTTAGATGAGATAAATGCCAAGCAGTCTGTCAAGTATACAAAAGAGGAGCACATATAACTTAACATAAGCAGGTAAAATAAAGTTTCCTCAACCCCAAGGCTGAAGCGGGCCCCCACCCAGCATGCAGTATATTTAGCATCTTGTTTGCGCTAGCACACCATATTATTATGAGGAAGGCCAATCTGTACAACAACCACCTCCTGGCTATCATACCTAAAACACTGTCAAAACACAGAATTCCAATTTTGATTTCTTTTTGATCGGTGTCCAGACCTCGGGACGGTTGAGCTAACGTAGGCTAATGTAAGAAACAAAAAAAGTTCCCAGGACATAGACATATCTGATATGGGCAGAAAGCTTCAATTCTTGTTCATCAAACTGCACTGTCTAATTTACAGTAGCTATTACAGTGAAAGAATACCATACTATTGTTTGAGCAGAGTGCACAATTATGAACTTAAAAATGCATGAATAAACCAATTAGGCACATTTGGGCAGTCTTGATACAACATTTTAATAAATATGCAATAGTTCCTTGGATCAGTCTAAAACTCTGCGCATACACTGCTGCCATCTAGAGGCCAAAGTCTTTATTGCGCCTGGGCTAGAATAATTCATTATGGCCTTTCTCTTGCGTTTCAAAGATGATGGTAAAAAAAAATTTTGTTTCTTTGTATTATCTTTTACCAGATCTAATGTGTTATATTCTTCTACATTAATTTCACATTTCCACAAACTTCAAAGTGTTTCAAGAATATGCATATCCTTGCTTCAGCTACAGGCAGTTAAATTTGGGTAAGTCATTTTAGGCAAACATTTTAAAAAGGTGCAGATCCTTTAAACGATCTAGCAAACAAGCCTTCAAAATTGCATGATTTAGAGCTTTGAACAAGAGACAAAACCAAAGGCAAAATGCCCTCTTATCCGTCAGCCTCAGATACTATAATCTCATTTTCATTTGCTCTGCCCTCTAAATGGTTCCGCAGTTGTTATTTTTTCCTTTTTCCCTAAAACTCAATGGCAAAGAACATTATGAAGTAATTTACTGAATTGGAGGGTGACACAGAAAGCAAAGGATTGTGCGGTTTTGTTTTTCTGGGTCCTTTCCCCCCCACCTCATCCCTCTTTTTACTGCAGCGCTGGAGACAGAAATGGGCAAAGATAGCACTAATCCTTTCATTCCGGGATCCTTAGAATGGCGGTCAACCTACATCACTTACTGTATAGCGTATTCCTAGTCTCTCGTCGCTATACCTCCTTGAGTGTGCTCTATACACAAAATCGACACACATCAACATATTTTAATGTGGTTTAAAATCAGCAATTTCCCAGCCATCCTCACACACTGTTGCACCTATGACACTAATCTCGTGAGCAACTTTGGAGTTCTGCCCAAGGAAGGCATTTTCCAACCCCTCTTTAGCGGACTTCTGCCATGGAACTTCCCCAGGCTTCCCGTTTTAGGGAAGCCTAGTTAGCGACGAGGCAAGCGTCACCCATACATTCCCACGCACACAGTGGTGTGCTAGCTGAGCCGGCCCTCCTCTGGCGGTGCCCCTGGGTGGCATGTTAGCCAGCACTCCCCCAGCTCTTTGTTTCCAACATCATCTCGAGTTGGACCCCCAGATCGGGCTGTGTAAACAGCCATTTAATCAGATGTCTAATCAAAGAGCCATTTAATCAAATGTTTTGGCCCTGGGTTTGTTAACCCTTTATTGGCTATTAAGGAGGACGGATAAGGACGTTCAAGAGCACAACGTAAACAAGTCGATACTAAGGGTATTAGTTTAGGAGTTGTTGCAGATCGGGTGGGAAGAGGGCTAAAACATTCTACAAGTTCCATCATGCACAAAGTATCAAACAACTACCATCCTTCCTGTTATACATAGCTATATATTCCATCCAAATACAGTAGAGTATATTCAGTATATTTCTTTGGGAGGAGCCAGGAACAGGGGGCTTTGTTTTTCAATTAAACACCGGGTCTATAAATAGATTTCCACGAGAAGATCAGTGTTCACTATACAGTATGCATCATTCAAGGGAGTTCTGGGGTTATATGATATATCAATCGAACCAAAAAAAATCAGTAAGACCAATTCAGTGATATTTGACCTAATACCCTCTCTCTATATCATTTAAACTATGCTGGGTTTTAAGCAGGGCTCTACATTATGACGTCACTGGAGATTATGAGAGAGTGAGACCTGATCAAGGAATAAAAGTGGTGGTTTGTGTTCTACTTTTTCAAGTTCTGAATTTGGCTGATACCAGACTGACTGATCTGGTTTGCTAGAGACATTGAGATTCAGATGACATCCACCACTAATTGTAAGTAATCTCAGATGAATGGACCATCTGCCCTGTACCAACTGCTTCTGAGAAAAGATCCAACAAGCCAAACTTTGTCTCAATCGCTGCCCTGTTGCAACGAGAGGGTATGCCTTGAATTCAAAATGCCACTATTTCCGGACAAATAGGACTTCCGGGAGGCAGCTGGTTTGGCAACCGAGATATCAAAAGTAAAAGGGTTACCTTTTTCTCGTGCAGTCTAGATTACTGATCTCACAAAATGGTGATTTAAGTGCCAGAAATACTTTTCAACGCAATGACACTTTGATACCACTTTCCCTTCAAATGAAATAGATAAATGTGCAATAACACAATATCTCCACATACAAATAGCCCATTATGGCTATCTGTATTCAGTAGTCAAGGGATACAATTCTGAGAAAGCATCCAATGAATTATTTCAAGGTATACAACTGAAAGAGAAAGAGACCCTGCACACTGTCAAAAAAAGGAATAAATACCTAACAGAGGCTTGAATGCAAAATTAGATGTTGATTAGAACATCATGGTGCCCCCAAAAAAATATATGGTATATTCTGTATAAAATGTAGATCATGCAGTCTACTGGCTAGGCTTCAGATTTATAGATTTTCTTTCTTGATCATGTGACATACTGTATGCAATTATAATTGAAATAGAACATCCTCAGTATAAAAGCCAGCACACACACCGGGCTAAGGCAGAAACGTTTGTGTTTTTTTGTTTTCACCTTTCATTTATGCACGTTCTTGCACCATGATTTTTTTGGGATTAAGATAAGAAACGAGCTAGTTACTGCTAGCTTTCACTGTAAGTTGATCTATTCAAAAATGACATATCAAACAGGTATTTCAGTAGGTGAGAACTTGTACAATTGCCACCTGTAATGAATCCATTTCAGCCCCCAAAAAACTGTTGCGGCAATATAATTTCACCCTTTGCTCGCCCTTCTATGAATATTCTGTAGCATGGGGAGGGGGTCACACTCGGACATTCAGAGAGGGGGTATATTATTGTGGCCCTGGTGGCACGAAACCAATCGGACTGCATGGAGAGGCTTGGGAACATGGTCAAAATGGATGACCGTATTGTGGGTGTTTCAGGAAGAAGGTGTACATTTGACCTCCATCATCTAGGATGTGACAATGGTAAATAAATCTCTACATTTATGCTCATTTTTTGCGCGGTCTTGCAGGCCTTCTCATGCAGCTGCAACTGCAAGTACATTTGTAAATCATGACCCATCTTGAGTTGGGCTCTGGGATGGTGCAATTGTTGAGAGGGTGAGCTTATGGTTGTGTGGGGGTAAGGGCTGAATGTGTGTGGGTGTATGTGTGTATCCCACAACTGTTGCGAAGGAAGAAGTAAAAGATGTTAGGGACTATAGAGGATGATTCACAGCAATATGTAATAAAAATCGAGGTGAGGGCGATGGAAATGCATTTGGCAATGGATCTGCTTCGGTTCGGTGGATGGTGCTGTGTGCACTTTTCGAAGGATGGATCCCAGTCGGTCCGGGGCTGTGCGATGCGGGGGGTCGGGGGTGGTCTGCCGGGCATTGGGATGACAACCCAACTCGAGATGGGGGCTTTTGGCGGGTGGAATAGTGGGGACCAATTGGAGGTTTGCTTAGTGGAGATGCAAATGTCATGGTACAACTATATAGACACTCAATCATTATGTTACTTTTTAATAGGACGTTTACAAACATATATTTTGATAAAAATAATTGAAAGGTGTGTCTCATTATGGTAAGTGGTGAAATAAGTATAGCCAGTTACAATTGTAATGGCTTAGCAGATAATAAGAAAAGACGATCAGTATTTACCTGGCTAAAAGAGAAGGATTATAATATCTACTGTTTACAGGAAACCCATTCAACAGTTTTAGATGAAGTTTTGTGGAAAAAGAACTGGGGGGGCGAAATATATTTCTCCCATGGGCAAAGAAATTCAAAAGGGGTGATGGTTTTAATTAATAATAACTTTGATCCAAATGTGCAACTTGTCCAAACAGATCCTCAAGGTAGAAGGATTATTTTAAATATGTTATTGGACAATAAACATATATGGCTTATTAACCTATACGGTCCGAATAATGATGATCCAAGCTTCTTTGACAATATATATAAGAATGTATCAACTCTACAAGCAACACTAGACTCTATTATTATAGTGGGAGATTTTAATACGGTCTTAAATACCTCTATGGACCGGAAAGGAAATCACACTACAAACTATCACCCTCAGGCACTTAAGGAAATCAGGAATGTCATGGATATATTGGAATTAGTGGATATATGGAGACTTAAATACCCTGACCTAGTGAGATATACATGGCGGAGGCTTAATCAAGCTAGTCGCCTTGACTACTTTCTTATATCATTCTCTCTGGCACCAAAAGTTAAAAAGTGTTTGATAGGGGACAGAATGCGGTCGGACCATCACATAATTGGCATATATATTACTCTTACAGAATTTCCACGTGGGCGAGGATATTGGAAATTTAATCAAAGCCTACTAGATGATAAATTGTTTAGAACTAGGACAGAAGAATTTATAACTGACTTTTTTAGACATAACATAGGTACAGCAGATCCCCATATTGTATGGGACACTTTTAAGTGTGCCTTTAGAGGCCATGCAATTCAGTACTCATCTATAAAACAAAAGCAATTTCGATCAAAAGAGTCCATATTAACAAAGGAAATTGAAGGACTAACAGTACAGTTAGATAACAATAAAAACGGTACCATAGAGGCACAGAATAAGTTAGAGGAAAAACAAAAAGAAATGGAGGAACTTATTCAAGAAAGATCCAGTGTAATATATTACAAAAATAAAGCTAACTGGATGGAATATGGGGAAAAATGCACCAAATTATTTTTCAATCTTCAATATAGAAATGCTACCAAAAAAAACGTATTAAAACTTGTTACAAATGATGGAGTCACGCATGATTCACCAAATGATATTTTGAAAGAGGAAGTAAAGTACTTTAAGAATATATTTTCGTTTCAGGCTCCTCCATCTCCACTAATTGAAACTAATTGTATGGATTTTTTCCCTAATAATAATGTAAAATTAACATCTGTACAGAAAGACTCATGTGAAGGCCTAATTACAGAGGAGGAACTACTTGATGCAATTGGGGCCTTTAAGGATGGGAAAACTCCAGGACTGGATGGCATACCAGTGGAAGTATACAAAAAAAATGTTTATATACTCAAAGGACCACTATTAGCTTGTTTTAACCACTCCTATATAAATGATAGATTATCAGACACGCAACAAGAAGGTGTGATATCATTATTACTGAAACAGGACCCAAGTGGTATATATAAAGATCCAGTCCATTTAAAAAATTGGAGACCTCTTACACTTCAGTGTTGTGATGCAAAAATCCTAGCAAAATGCTTGGCGCATAGAATAAAAAAAGTTTTGTCAGATATTATTCATCCTAATCAGACAGGTTTTTTACATGGACGATACATTGGAGATAATATAAGGCAAGTACTGGAAACAATAGAACACTATAAAATATCGGGGACACCAGGCCTGGTTTTCATAGCTGATTTTGAAAAGGCTTTTGATAAAGTACGACTGGAGTTTATATATAAATGCCTAGAATATTTCAATTTTGGGGAATCTCTTATAAAATGGGTAAAAATTATGTATAGTAACCCTAGGTGTAAAATAGTAAATAATGGCTACATCTCAGAAAGTTTTAAACTATCTAGAGGAGTAAAACAAGGTTGTCCACTATCGGCATACCTATTTATTATTGCCATCGAAATGTTAGCTGTTAAAATTAGATCAAACATTAATATTAAGGGATTAGAAATCCAGGGCCTAAAAACTAAGGTGTCATTGTACGCTGATGATTCATGTTTTCTTTTAAAACCACAACTAGAATCTCTCCACGGCCTCTTAGAGGATCTAGATACATTTGCTATCCTCTCTGGATTAAAACCAAATTATGATAAATGTACCATATTACGTATTGGATCACTAAAAAATACACATTTTACATTGCCATGTAGTTTACCAATTAAATGGTCTGACGGTGATGTGGACATACTCGGTATACAAATCCCAAAAGAAAGAAATGATCTCACTCCAATAAATTTTTATAGAAAGTTAGCAAAAATAGATAAGATCTTGCTACCATGGAAAGGAAAATACCTGTCTATTTGTGGGAAAATCACCCTGATTAACTCTTTAATCATATCACAGTTTACCTATTTGCTTATGGTTTTGCCTACACCTAGTGACCTGCTTTTTAAATTATATGAACAAAAAATATTCAATTTTATTTGGAACGGCAAGCCAGATAAAATTAAAAGGGCCTATTTATATAACGAATATGAATTCGGAGGGCAGAAATTATTAAATATTAAAGCATTAGACCTCTCACTAAAGGCATCAGTCATACAAAAGTTATACTTAAATCCAAACTGGTTCTCTAGTAGATTGGTACGAATGTCTCATCCTATGTTCAAGAAGGGCCTTTTTCCCTTTATTCAGATTACACCTGCTCACTTTCGGTTGCTTGAAAAGGAAATAATCTCCAAATTATCTTAATTTTTTAAACAAGCCTTAGAAAGTTGGTTGCAATTTCAGTTTAATCCACCTGAAAGGACGGAACAAATAGTACAACAAATCTTGTGGTTAAATTCAAATATAGTAATTGATAAAAAAACTGTATTTATCGAAGAAATGTTTAAAAAAGGTATCATTTTTGTGAATGATATCATAAATAGGACTGGTGGAGTAATGTCACACATGCAGCTAACACAGACATATGGAAATGTCTGCTCTACCCAAAATTACAACCAATTAATTGCAGCATTACCACAAAAATGGAAGAGGCAGGTGGAAGGGGATAAAAGTAAGGAACTTGTATGTCGGCCTTATATTAAAGAACATAAATGGTTAAAGAAAAGTGTGATAAATAAAAACATATACCAATTTCATTTAAGGACCAAAAAACGTACAGCTGTGCCATATAAATTGCAAAATAGTTGGGAAGAGATTTTCGATGTACCCATTCCATGGCACATGGTTTATGAATTGATACGCAAAACAACGCCGGATTCAAAACTTCGAATTTTTCAATTTAAATTATTGTACAAAATTCTTGCAACTAATAGAATGTTATATACAGTGGGGAGAACAAGTATTTGATACACTGCCGATTTTGCAGGTTTTCCTACTTACAAAGCATGTAGAGGTCTGTAATTTCTATCATGGGTACACTTCAACTATGAGAGACGGAATCTAAAACAAAAATCCAGAAAATCACATTGTATGATTTTTAAGTAATTAATTTGCATTTTATTGCATGACATAAGTATTTGATACATCAGAAAAGCAGATCTTAATATTTGGTACAGAAACCTTTGTTTGCAATTACAGAGATCATACGTTTCCTGTAGTTCTTGACCAGGTTTGCACACACTGCAGCAGGGATTTTGGCCCACTCCTCCATACAGATCTTCTCCAGATCCTTCAGGTTTCGGGGCTGTCGCTGGGCAATACGGACTTTCAGCTCCCTCCAAAGATTTTCTATTGGGTTCAGGTCTGGAGACTGGCTAGGCCACTCCAGGACCTTGAGATGCTTCTTACGGCACCACTCCTTAGTTGCCCTGGCTGTGTGTTTCGGGTCGTTGTCATGCTGGAAGACCCAGCCACGACCCATCTTCAATGCTCTTACTGAGGGAAGGAGGTTGTTGGCCAAGATCTCGCGATACATGGCCCCATCCATCCTCCCCTCAATACGGTGCAGTCATCCTGTACCCTTTGCAGAAAAGCATCCCCAAAGAATGATGTTTCCACCTCCATGCTTCACGGTTGGGATGGTGTTCTTGGGGTTGTACTCATCCTTCTTCTTCCTCCAAACACGGCGAGTGGAGTTTAGACCAAAAAGCTCTATTTTTGTCTCATCAGACCACATGACCTTCTCCCATTCCTCCTCTGGATCATCCAGATGGTCATTGGCAAACTTCAGACGGGCCTGGACATGCGCTGGCTTGAGCAGGTGGACCTTGCGTGCGCTGCAGGATTTTAATCCATGACGGTGTAGTGTGTTACTAATGGTTTTCTTTGAGACTGTGGTCCCAGCTCTCTTCAGGTCATTGACCAGGTCCTGCCGTGTAGTTCTGGGCTGATAACTCACCTTCCTCATGATCATTGATGCCCCACGAGGTGAGATCTTGCATGGAGCCCCAGACCGAGGGTGATTGACCGTCATCTTGAACTTCTTCCATTTTCTAATAATTGCGCCAACAGTTGTTGCCTTCTCACCAAGCTGCTTGCCTATTGTCCTGTAGCCCATCCCAGCCTTGTGCAGGTCTACAATTTTATCCCTGATGTCCTTACACAGCTCTCTGGTCTTGGCCATTGTGGAGAGGTTGGAGTCTGTTTGATTGAGTGTGTGGACAGGTGTCTTTTATACAGGTAACGAGTTCAAACAGGTGCAGTTAATACAGGTAATGAGTGGAGAACAGGAGGGCTTCTTAAAGAAAAACTAACAGGTCTGTGAGAGCCGGAATTCTTACTGGTTGGTAGGTGATCAAATACTTATGTCATGCAATAAAATGCAAATTAATTACTTAAAAATCATACAATGTGATTTTCAGGATTTTTGTTTTAGATTCCGTCTCTCACAGTTGAAGTGTACCTATGATAAAAATTACAGACCTCTACATGCTTTGTAAGTAGGAAAACCTGCAAAATCGGCAGTGTATCAAATACTTGTTCTCCCCACTGTATATACAGTATGTGTATGCATACGTGAATGGATATATATATTTACCCCAAAAAATATGGGGGATTGGAAATGATGCAGACAATTATATTGGAAACAACATTCTTTCCGCAATATTAAGCTGATTCACCCGCCAAAGAAAAAAAAGAAAAAAAGATAAAAAAAGAAAAAGAAAAAATTAATAATAATATTATTCTGTAGCGGTAGAGGACGTGACTGTACCTTAGATGTGTAGTGTTTATCGTTTAGTCTGAGAGTGAGAGAGAGAGAGAGTGAGGTGGAAGTGGTGGGGGAGAGATTGCGATCATTTCTCTTAGCTCCAGGGTGGTGGAAGGGGGGATATTATCATCCTCCGAGGTGCCCGCTGGATGTACCCTTCTCTGAGCACAGGGAACAACAGAGGCGATATGAAAGGTGAGAGGAGGGCGAGAGTCTGATTTAAACCCCGACAAGAAATCCTGCGGAGGCTGTGATAAGCAAAACCTTGCAGGTCACTGAATGCACTACCAAACCCTCTACTATCCCTCTTCCCTACCCATCAATGTCCTTTCACTGGAATCTGTGGAAACCAGCGGCTTTGCCTGTCATTCTGCTCTCTGAAGATTATGCCCAGATGGATTCAGACGTCCTCTGGCTGCTGGGTGTAAGCTGCTTTCCCTTGGACAAGGAAGTGTTTGTATGTATGTAAATAAGCAATGGTCAGCTTCATTCAAGGTTTACACTCCCCTACGTATTTATTTGGACAGTGAAGAAAACCTTTTAAGGTAGAAGAAACATATTATATTCTTATTTAGAATAAATGTGACTCCAAAATGACACAATACATTATTTACCATTTGTCACAACATAATCACATGCTTGATGTAGTCATTGCATGCTAGGAAAATGGGACAAAATGTATTATTATTATTTAAAAAATGTTAACTATTATCTAACTAGGAAGGTCAGTTAAGAACAAATTCTTATTTTCAATGACGGCCTAGGAACAGTGAGTTAACTACCTTGTTCAGGGGTAGAACAAGAGATTTTTTACCTTGTCAGCTCGGGGATTTGAGCTTGCAACCTTTCCGTCAAGTCCAACGCTCTATCCACTAGGCTACCTGCCACCCCAAATACTAAACCTTTGACTAAATGTAGGACACTATAAGTGAATTGGTCCAAATACTTATGACACATTCAAATGGGGGGACTAGATACATGAAGTGCAGTCCTTTCTAAATGGTAAAACAGTTAAAAATGCTGGAGTATAGGGCCAAATTAGAAGTTTCAGCATCACTGTCCAAAGAAATGCATAGGGGAGTGTATATACATAATGAAGCTGTAGCATGTTTAGAATTGTACTTTGTAAGATTTGCACAAACAAACATGAACATGCTTACTCCTTCTGCAACTATTTGGCAGATGGCCAACCAGTTACATTCTTTGAGGATATTATGGATATTAGGTTCACCCTCACAACCAGCTACTCATATTCTGTAATCTTGCAAAACAGCCCAAAACCTGAACCACAATGTCACCCTCGCTCAGTACACCCACGCCTTGCAGTGATTTAGCTTGATGGAATAAAGTGAGACATGTTGTTGTCCCCTCACAATAAACACTCAACCCTGGAGGCAGAGGACTCACATCTCTATGAATCCAATCTAGGAATTCCTGTGGGCAGTGTTAGGACGCAAGTGCTCCATGTCTGACACCGCTGACAAAGGCATAGCTGTGTTCACCCTAAAGCAGTACCGCTGTCAAACTAAAAGGCTCAACCCATTGACTAGAGCAGTGGCATTCAAAGTTGGGGTCGCGACCCCTAGTGGGTTATTTGTTGATGTAAAAATCGAAATGTAACGATTTTAAGGTTGTGTCATTAGATTTGGGGTGCGGCGGGGTCGTTAGAAATTCTTTGGGGGGGGGGGGGGGGCTCCAGAAATTCTGGCGGATAAAATGGGATCCCGCTGAAAACGTTTGAATACCACTGGGCATTAGACTGTGTTGCACAGGATGGATAGACAAAAGACACACACACACACAAACAGATGTGACAGTGTAGCCAGGATGTGGCTGCACACACCAGAGATACACTGGCACAGTAAAGCTGACAGGTTGATGTGTCTGGTATCTCCCTGGAGACTGGCCCTGTCACTGTTCTCTGATATGAAAAGGGACGTCTGGCCTTAGAGATAATTGGATCGAGGGTCGTGGCAGCATGCAGCCACAGGAGAGCACTCATTGGAATCAGGATTACGTGCCTTGGGGAATAGAGAGGGAAGCAACTTCCACACACAAACCTGCAAAAACAAATAATTGTTCATAAGACGCCTTCCTACTTCCCTATGCCACCCCCAATCACACCCTCACACTAGATACTGTAAGTGTTAAATAAGTTCTGGCGTTCTGGTTAAACTTTTGAAACTTGAACTACCTATTATCTAGGAGATGACAGAGAGAAGGGTAGATTGTCTCTAGCAGGGATTTGATGTGAGACAACCAACTGTGCAAATGCAGTAGGCCAAGACCTCAGCAGTGGCAGTATGAGATACCCATCAGCTGGCTGGGGTTTAAGAGGGAGCTAAATTGGGATAAAAGTTAAATGAGACCCTGGAGCTAAACCCTCCTGCAAGTGGCTCCAAAATGTTAAAATGCATTGTGTTTCCCATCCTGTGGGCGATTCACTGTATGGTAGCTCTGTAAAAAACACAACTTAGGTTGTGTTAGTGTTAAATCAATGGCACATCCCACTTTTTTTGTCATGCATTGAATGGTGGTGTCACGCCCTGACCTTAGAGAGCCTTTTTATGTCTCTATTTGGTTTGGTCAAGGTGTGATTTGGGGTGGGCATTCTATGTTTTTGTTTTCTATGATTTTGTATTTCTATGTTTTGGTCGGGATGATCCATGGCAAGAAGCCTCCGGTGATGATCCATGGCACGAAGCCTCCGGTGATGATCCACGGCAAGAAGCCTCCGGTGATGATCCATGGCACGAAGCCTCCGGTGATGATCCATGGCACGAAGCCTCCGGTGATGATCCATGGCACGAAGCCTGCAGCGACGGCCTCCAGTCCAGAGCCTCCAGCGACGGCCTCCAGTCCGGAGCCTCCAGCGACATTCTCCAGTCCGGAGCCTCCAACGACGTTCTCCAGTCCGGAGCCTCCAGCGACGTTCTCCAGTCCGGAGCCTCCAGCGACGTTCTCCAGTCCGGAGCCTCCAGCGACGTTCTCCAGTCCGGAGCCTCCAGAGACGTTCTCCAGTCCGGAGCCTCCAGAGACGTTCTCCAGTCCGGAGCCTCCAGAGACGTTCTCCAGTCCGGAGCCTCCAGCGACGGTCCCCAGTCCGGGGCCCTCAGCGACGGTCCCAGTCCGGGGCCTGCAACGAGGGTGCCCAGTCCGGGGCTCGCAACGAGGGTGCCCAGTCCTAAGCTCGCAACGAGGGTGCCCAGTCCGGGGCCCACAACGAGGGTGTCCAGTCCGGTGCCCAGACCGGGGCCCGCAACGAGGGTGCCCAGTCCGGGGCCCGCAACGAGGGTGCCAAGTCCGGGGCCCGCAACGAGGGTGCCCAGTCCGGGGACCGCAACGAGGGTCCCCAGTCCGGGGCCCGCAACGAGGGTCCCCAGTCCAGGGTCGGCGACGAGGGTCCCCGCACCAGAGGTGCCACCAAAGTGGGGTGAGCCAGTGGTGGAGCGGGGTCTGCGTCCCGCACCTGAGCCGCCACCGCGGATAGATGCCAACCCAGACCCTCCCCTATAGGTTCAGGTTTGCGGCCGGAGTCCGCACCTTTGGGGGGGGGGGGGGTACTGTCACGCCCTGACCTTAGAGAGCCTTTTTATGTCTCTATTTGTTTTGGTCAGGGCGTGATTTGGGGTGGGCATTCTATGTTTTTGTATTTCTATGTTTTGGCCGGGTATGGTTTTCAATCAGGGACAGCTGTCTATCGTTGTCTCTGATTGGTAGCCCTTTTCCCTCCTTTCTAAGTGGGTCGTTAACTTTGTTTGTGGCACATAGTCCTTTAGCTTCACGGTTGTTTAGGGTTGTTTATTGTTTTTGTCGGTGTCATATAAATAAAGGAATATGTACGCTCACCACGCTGCGTTTTGGTCTACTTCTGTTGACGGCCGTGACAGGTGGTTTATTTCAAAGAAGAACAGCCTCACTCTTGACTTTTTGTGATTTTGTGTTTTTTTGTTGACGCATACTTTCCTTGAACAGTTCAGACCCATACTTTTCCAAGTAAGGATTCAAAGTATTCCCAGACTAAAAACCTGCCTTGGAGGCAGGTTTATTTCCCAAAGATGAAATTCGGTTTTCTTTCCACAAATGTGTTGTTGACCTTTCTGCAGCAGTCTCATGATTTTGTTTTATTTTGTGCTTGTGATGATTATACAAGCCTTCTGTCTTCTGGTTTGTCTTCTCCAAGTAGATGGGGCTGAGTGGATCTAAAAAATTGCATTCATGATCACAATTAGTCTGGCTTTTCCAGTCTTCCAGGCGACACCTGGAGGGGGGTGGAGACAAGCACAAGGACAGGTGAAACAGATCAGGGCGTGATAGAAACAATTATTCTTTCCATGGAATTTCTTGTGTTTTGATGCCAACTGAAATCTTGTGCTAGCAACCAGAGTGCAATATGTTTGCGCAGAGTAACTGAAATAACAATACCGTAGACTGCTCCTATTCTAGTATTATTGTTAATGAATATAATAATGCATATATTACTACATGAGTAATATGCAACTACACCACTGTCTATAACAGTTCAACAAGGTTAACAACTAAATCTACTCATCAAAATTTTTATTTCGGATTTTATATCACAAAATATCTAGAGTAAATGTCATTGTAAACCCTTTCATTATTGATAACTTGTTACCCAAATAAATTATTATTACAGACTTACACTAAAATAGGTCAGCCCTAAATTTCTGCTTGATGGAGATGGAGGGGAGTTGATTGGTTGATGTCCAGTATTCCTTCACAACAGGGTTTAAAACCAAGGCACGAGTTAATTGATTTTAAGGCGGTGACCCGTTCCTGTAGGTTCATGCTCTACAACATTCGCAGAGTACGACCCTGCCTCACACAGGAAGCGGCGCAGGTCCTAATCCAGGCACTTGTCATCTCCCGTCTGGATTACTGCAACTCGCTGTTGGCTGGGCTCCCTGCCTGTGCCATTAAACCCCTACAACTCATCCAGAACGCCGCAGCCCGTCTGGTGTTCAACCTTCCCAAGTTCTCTCATGTCACCCCGCTCCTCCGCTCTCTCCACTGGCTTCCAGTTGAAGCTCGCATCCGCTACAAGACCATGGTGCTTGCCTACGGAGCTGTGAGGGGAACGGCACCTCCGTACCTTCAGGCTCTGATCAGGCCCTACACCCAAACAAGGGCACTGCGTTCATCCACCTCTGGCCTGCTCGCCTCCCTACCTCTGAGGAAGTACAGTTCCCGCTCAGCCCAGTCAAAACTGTTCGCTGCTCTGGCACCCCAATGGTGGAACAAACTCCCTCACGACGCCAGGTCAGCGGAGTCAATCACCACCTTCCGGAGACACCTGAAACCCCACCTCTTTAAGGAATACCTAGGATAGGATAAAGTAATCCCTCTAACCCCCCCCCCCCCCCCTTAAAAGAGTTAGATGCACTATTGTAAAGTGGTTGTTCCACTGGATATCATAAAGTGAATGCACCTATTTGTAAGTCGCTCTGGATAAGAGCGTCTGCTAAATGACTTAAATGTAAATGTAAATGTAATCCCATCTTTGGAAGATGTACCAAATCTACAGGGACAGCACATCAGTAACATTAAGCCGTCTAGATCATTTGATTAACTCTTCAGGTTAGAAAGTGGTCTTTCAGATGCCATGCAGTAAATACCTGATTGAATGCCTTCTGGGGTTTTGTATGTACAGTACATCCGTGTTAATTGCCATGTTTAATGCTGCAAAATTCAATTTGAATGGCAAAACAATTTGTTTTCATTTGAACATTTTTTAACGTCATCATTGGACTGCAGAGTAACGATTGCCTTGTGTTTGGTGGTATTACGTTACAACTTTATGTAAAACCAACGGGAGAAACATAATATATTCATGTCCATGCTGACATTTCTAAGATACATGTTGGATTTCACATCGTTAAAGAATATCAAAAGAGTAAATGCAAGATATATATTTTTCATTCATTTCAAGGATGCAAAGTTTACCTTAATGATCACCCCTCATGCTGTTTGAGAGAGAAAAGAATGCTTCAGTTCTTTTGGCCTTGCAGTGGTTTGTTAAACACAAACTATGTGGGATCAGACAATGTGTTTTTTTTCTCAAGAAGTGTATCTTCTTTCAGAACAAAATAATTTTGATTTAGAACAGAACATGAGTCCTGACAGTATGAGTTCAGAGTTCTGTCATTTGTTAACACCCGATGGGGAAACATCAAAGCTTCCTCTATATTCAGTTCCGCTATTCCTGATTCCCAAACAGTTGCAGGATATATACACTGAACAAAATTATAAACGCAACATGCAGCAATTTCTAAGAATTTAATGAGTTACAGTTCATACAGTTGAAGTCGGAAGTTTACAAACACCTTAGCCAAATACATTTAAACTCACTTTTTCACAATTCCTGACATTTAATCCTAGTAAAAATTCCCTGTCTTAGGTCAGTTAGATTCACCACTTTCTTTTAAGAATGTGAAATGCCAGAATAATAGTAGAGAGAATTATTTGTTTCAGCTTTTATTTCTTTCATCACATTCCCAGTGGGTCAGAAGTTTACATACACTCAATTAGTATTTGGTAGCATTGCCTTTAAATTGTTTAACTTGGGTCAAACATTTCGGGTAGCCTTCCACATGCTTCCCACAATAGTTGGGTGAATTTTGGCCCATTCCTCCTGACAGAGCTGGTGTAACTGAATCAGGTTTGTAGGCCTCGCACACGCCTTTTCAGTTCTGCCTACACATTTTCTATGGGATTGAGGTCAGGGCTTTGTAATGGCCACTCCAATACCTTGACTTTGTTGTCCTTAAGTCATTTTGCCACAACTTTGGAAGTATGCTTGGGGTCATTGTCTATTTGGAAGACCCATTTGCGACCAAGCTTTAACTTCCTGACTGATGTCTTGAGATGTTGCTTCAATATATCCACATAATTGTCCTCCCTCATGATGCCATCTATTTTGTGAAGTGCACCAGTCCCTCCTGCAGCAAAGCACCCTCACAACATGACGCTGCCACCCCCGTGCTTCATGGTTGGGATGGTGTTCTTTGGCTTGTAAGCCTCTACTTTTCCCTCTAAACATAATGATGGTCATTATGGCCAAACAGTTATATTTTTGTTTCATCAGACCAGAGTACATTTCTCGAAAAAGTACGATCTTTGTCCTCATGTGCAGTTGCAAACCGTTTTTATGGCGGTTTTGGAGCAGTGGCTTCTTCCTTGCTGAGCGGCCTTTCAGGTTATGTCGATAAAGGACTCGTTTTACTGTGGATATAGATACTTTTGTACCTGTTTCCTCCAGCATCTTCACAAGGTCCTTTGCTGTGGTTCTGGGATTAATTTGCACTTTTCGCACCAAAGTACGTTAATCTCTAGGAGACAGAACGCGTCTCCTTCCTGAGCGGTTTGACAGCTGCGAGGTCCCATGGTGTTTATACTTGCATACTATTGTTTGTACAGATAAATGTGGTACCTTCAGGCGTTTGGAAATTGCTCCCAAGGATGAACCAGACTTGTGGAGGTCTACAATAATTTTTCTGAGGTCTTGGCTGATTTGTTTTGATTTTCCCATGATGTCAAGCAAAGAGGCACTGAGTTTCAAGGTAGGCCTTGAAATACATGATAGCATGTAGTTTTGTTTATCAGACTGCACACTTACAAACCATGCCATATGTACAACACCACTCCATATGTACAGCACCATTCCATATGTGCAACAGCATGCATTGAGGTTTGTGTAGAATCCCTTATGGATCTGCTTCATAGAGATGCCAAGTGACAGCAGAATCCTCCCTAGTTTGCGTTGAGAGGAGAAAAGGATTGAGCTGCAGCCTAACAGTTGGAGCAAAACATATTGAACGAAAGGATTAGTATAACATTTCTTATCATTGCAATCCTTATCACTGATGCATTTTGCTGAGGTACCTAAAGTATTTTGATCCTTCAATGGGAAATAGTGTTTATTTATGGGACATAGAGTTGATGGGAACATATTGCTATGTTACAGTCTTATTGAGCTATAGAAAATGGGACTGGCCATGTGTCTCAGTCTTATTGATTACAATTAAATAGGGCATTTATTATACTGACATCAAGGTTGAAATTAAAGTATAATCATGTTCCTGACACAAAATGTCTTACCATAGTTTCGTTCCATATGAATTCATTCACTTTCTGATAGAGGTGCTCAAAGTTGGCCGATTCTGCATATCCCACCCTCCCACGAGCCGTCTTCATCACTGAAAAATATAAACATTTGAGTTTGATATCTTTTCAAAGCTTACAAACAGGGTTGTCCATTTTTTTTTTTTTTTACCTTTAACATCAATTATGAAAAAACACGTAAACTACGATTTTTTTAAATGTTCAGATAATAATGTTGTCGCTTAGACCCTATTTTACATTGTCTTATGTGTTTGTGTTGCGCCCGTCATCGTTTGAGACACAGCATTCTCTTGAAAACTGGGTGGGTGTCATTTTAGTTATAGAAACAGATTTGAGAAAATGGACCTATCCCTTCATTTTCCACCAGAAAGATGGCCGCCAGTCCACTGATCGTCGAATGTCAACTTGAATAGCAATGTCTATTCTATGACTATGTCTATGATTTCAATAGGTTTACTATGGAAGATTGACAGTACACTTTAAAACTATGGATATTGCCACTCAAGTCAACATTCTCTGATGTGTGGACCTCCAACCATCTTTGTGGTACCATATGAAAATTGACATTTCAATGTTATTAACCTGTTAGTTAACTTACCAGCCAAAACATGACACCCACCCTGTATTCAAGAGCATGCTGTGTGTCAACCGATGGTGGACAGAACAGAAACACCTCTGATGATGTAAAATAAGGCTACAACATATGTGAACATAAAAATAAATCAGAGTTTTCGGTTTTTAGATTACTGATGTTGTAATGTGTGCGTACTGGCGGCAGAGAAGTCAGGCGCATGAGAGCAAAGACCATGTACAACGGTGCAGTTTAATAATAAAATCACCGTGAACCGCGACTTCAGAGGAAGTCGTGACAGTACCCCCCCCTTTACGCGCGGCTCCAACAGCGCGCCGACACCAGCCTCGGGGACGACCCGTAGGGCGAGGTGCAGGGCGAAGACGGTGGAACTCCTGCAGCGGAACCCAGCACCTCTCCTCCGGACCGTACCGGAAACACATGGAACGAGGGGAACGAGGGGTTAAGGGGTTAATACGGTAATCGGGTGGAAGTTGTAACCTATAACAAACCTTGTTCACTCTCCTCAGGACATTAAATGGCCCCACAAACCGCGGACCCAGCTTCCGGCAGGGCAGGCGGAGGGGCAGGTTTCGGGTTGAGAGCCCGTGCAAACACCGGGGCCTCACTGCGGTGGCGATCTGCGTTCTCCTTTTGGCGCGTCACGGCCTGCTGAAGGTGAACACGGACAGCCTCCCATGTCTCATCCGCGCGCTTGAACCAGTCGACCACCACAGGAACCTCGGTCTGACTCTGATGCCAAGGCGCCAGAACCGGCTTGTACCCCAGTACGCACTGGAAGGGAGAGAGGTTAGTGGAGGAGTGGCGAAGCGAGTTCTGTGCAATCTCAGCCCAGGGCACGAATGCCGCCCACTCCCCCGGCCGGTCCTGGCAATAGGACCGCAGAAACCTGTCCACATCCTGATTTACTCTCTCCACCTGCCCATTACTCTTGGGGTGAAACCCTGAAGTAAGGCTGATCGAGACCCACAGAAGTAGGATGAACGCCTTCCAGACCCTAGACGTGAACTGGGGACCTCAATCAGACACTATATCCTCAGGCACCCCGTATTGCCAGAAGACGTGAGTAAACAAGGCCTCCGCAGTCTGTAGGGCTGTAGGGAGACCGGGCAGAGGGAAGAGACGACAGGACTTAGAGAAACGATCCACAACGACCAGGATCGCGGTGTTACCCTGTGAGAGTGGAAGATCGGTCAGAAAATCCAGTGACAGGTGCGACCAAGGCCGTTGTGGAACGGGTAAGGGGTGTAGCTTACCTCTGGGCAGGTGCCTAGGAGCCTTACACTGAGCACACACCGAGCAGGGCGAAACATAAACCCTCACGTCCTTAGCCAAGGTAGGCCACCAGTACCTCCCGCTCAAACAGGAAGACTGATGGCGCATTCATCAACCCGTACGGCATGACGAGGTACACATAGTGCCCTGAGGTGGTACTGAAAGCCGTCTTCCACTCGTCTCCCTCCCGGATACGCACCAGGTTGTAAGCGCACCTGAGATCTAGTTTGGTGACTCAATCGCTGTGGCTATGAGCGGTAGCGGCTAACTATACCTCACAGTGATCTGGTTCAGACCCCGATAGTCAATACACGGGCGCAGATCTCCCTCCTTCTTCTTCACAAAAAATAAACTCGCGGAGGCGGGTGATGTGGAGGACCGAATGTACCCCTGACGCAGGGGTTCGGAGACATATGTTTCCATAGCCTCCGTCTCCGACTGTGAGAGGGGATTCACGTGACTCCTGGGAAGTGCAGCGTCTACCAGGAGATTTATCGCACAATCGCCCCGTCGATGGGGTGGTAATTGAGTCGCCTTCTTTTTAGAGAAGGCGAGAGCCAAATCGGCATATTCAGGGGGAATGCGCACGGTGGTGACCTGGTCTGGACTCTCCACTGTAGTAGCACCAACGGAAAACCCTAAACACCTCCCCGAGCACTCTCGTGACCACCTCGTGAGAGCCCTCTGTGGCCAAGAAACAGTGTGGTTATGACAAGCTAACCAGGGTAGGCCTAGCACCACGGGAAACGCAGGGGGGTCAAAAAGGAAAAGACCAATTCTCTCCTTGTGACTCCCCTGCGTTCCATGCCCAGAGGAGCGGTGACCTCCCTAATCAACCCTAACCCTAATGGTGAACGGGGAAGGGCACAGCCACAGGAACAATGGGGATCCCTAAACTATGGGTAAACGCTCTATCAATAAAATTCCCAGCCGTGCCTGAATCGACGAGCGACTTATGCTGGGAATGCGGGGAAAAATCAGGGAAAGTGACATACACAAACATATGTGCAACAGAGGGCTCTGGGTGAGAATGGTGCCGGCTCACCTGGGATGACGCCAGAGCGCCCTGCCTGCTGCCTCGATACCTAGAGGAACCAACCCGGCACCGGCCGGCAGTGTGACCTCTGCGGCCACAGATGGTGCACGAGCTAGAACCCCCTCCGGTCTCCCTGCGCACCGCCCCTCCCAGCTCCCTGGGTATCGGAGAGGGGGTGCATGGGGATGGAACTAACAGACCCCGATCTGATCGTCCGCGGGTAGCCAGCAGGTTGTCCAGCAGGATGGACAGGTCCACCAGCTGGTCGAACGTGAGGGTGGTGTCTCTGCAGGCCAACTCCCGACGGACATCCTCGCGCAGACTGCAACGATAATGGTCGATCAGGGCCCTGTCACTCCATCACGCGACAGCAGCCAGGGTCCGAAACTCCAGGGCGAACTCCTGGGCGCTCCTTGTCCCCTGCCTCAGATGGAAGAGGCGCTCGCCGCGCTACCCTCAGGCGGATGGTCGGAAACGGCGGGTGAACTCCTCAAACTGGTCCAACGCCACATCTCCCTCTCTCCACATGGCGTTGGCCCACTCCAGGGCTTTCCCGGTGAGGCCCGAGACAAGGGCGGAAACCCTCTCACGGCCCGAAGGAGCCGGGTGGACGGTTTCCAGGTATAGGTCCAGTTGTAATAGGAACCCCTGGCAGTTCGCAGCCGTCCCATCATATTCCTGGGGAAGGGAGAGACGAATCCCACTGGGACCAGGAGAAGGCATAGTGGAGACCCCAGTTGTGCTGGTGGAGGCGCTGGGAGAACTCCCTGTCTCTCCCAGCGGTCCATTGTCTGGACAACGCGGTCCATGGTAGTGCCAAGATGGTGGAGCATTGCTCCGTGCTCCCGGACGCGCTCCTCCACCCCTATACCCGGGGTACCTGCTCCTGCTGACTCCATAAGTTTGGTCCGGCATTCTGTAATGTGTGCCTACTGGCGGCAGAGAAGTCAGGCGCAGGAGAGCAAAGACCATGTACAGTGGTGCAGTTTAATAATAAAATCACTGTGAACAAACACAAATAAATACAATGGAACAAAACCCTTCGCACGCCAGACAAAACTGCACAACTTTTACAATCAACAATACCGGACAAGGGCATGTGGGGAACAGATACACAACATGTACTTGATGGGATTGAAACCAGGTGTGTGGGAAGACAAGACAAAACAAGTGGAAAATGAAAGGTGGATCGGCGATGGCTAGAAGACCGGTGACGTCGACCGCCGAACTTCGCCCGAACAAGGAGAGGGACCGACTTCGGAGGAAGTCGTGACAGATGTTAAAGGTTAAAAAAATGAAAAAGAAAATAAACTGTTTTCAAGAAATGATCAAATAATTTGACAAACCTGTTTGTACATTTTTTAATGATTGTATATTAAACTCAACCGTTTATCTTTTTCAGTGATGAAGACATTGATATCTCATGTTAGGGTGGGGTATGCAAAATGTGTCAACTATCGCTTGAATGTTTTGGCAAATAGGTCCAAAAGTTACTTTCTGGCCAGTTCTACCATGGGCAAACGTATGGAAGGTTTCATTCAAATCAAACGGGGTGCAGTCAGAAAGTGATTGAAATTATATGGGACAACCCCATACCTAGTGTATAGTACCAACCCTATCGTAGAGGCCCGAGAGTATAAATATTGTCTGGCTCAAAAGACTACGCTATCAGCAGTCTGCCCTTTCAGATGTGCTGAGTGTGTTCCCTAGTTAGCAAAGGCAATCCCTGAGAGGTGAAAAGGTTTTTAAATTCCTTTGTGCTTTCCCATTTCCACTCGCAAACTACAGTCTCCAGCTCACATCATTCAATAAAGAGCTTTGTGATTTCCTTCAGTCACTTATGCAGAAACATAAGAATATTAAAAAAGCTGTTGCTTTTAAAAAGTGTGAAAACTGTCTCGCAATCTGAAAATGGCCCCAGGGGTTTGAGAGAGGCATAGATATTTAGAAAATCACTCTGTTTAATATTTTCAGAAGTTAGATAATATATTCAGGGACAAGAGAGTTGAACGGGATCGTCTCTAACTTTTAAAACTGCTAAATCTTCACTTGCGTAACGTGATTGGACTGCAAGTCGAGAGTGTTGTCAGATTTAATTCAAATGATCTTTACTGCACAGGCTTGTTGAAAACTTGTATGTATAACAACCTCTTAGTCTGCTCTCTAGGGAAAAATCCACCTCCACTGAGATTGCAAGTAATGACTGGCCAAAAGGATTTTTTATTTTCCTGCGCAGCAGGTTTTGAATGGTATGTGCAACATAGAACAACTTGACTCTTGTACTCTCAGAAGAAAAAGGTTTAGAATTGTACTTAAAGGTCCAATGCAGCCATTTTTATCTCAAGATCAAATCATTTCTGGGTAACAAATAGGTACCGTGCTGCGATTGTTTTCATTAAAATTGTCCAAAAAAACAAAAACAAAAGTAGCTTCTTAGCAAAGAGCAATTTCTCAAGCAATAATTTTGCTTGGACAGTCTGGGAGTGGGGAGGGGGAAACTAAAAACAAGTTGGTATTGGCAGAGCAGTTTGGAACTCTTTCTCATTGGTCTATTAACTAACTTACCGCCTGGTGATGCCACTAGAAAGGACAAAACAGGCAGACATTTCAGGCAGTTTTTTCCAACAGCTCTTACACTAAAAGGGCATTATCACCATTTTCACAGTACCATTCCAACCTCACTGTGGAAATATACACAGAGTGTACAAAACATTAGGAACACCTTCCTTATATTTAGTTGCACCGCTTTTTGCCCCCAAGAACAGCCTCAATTCATCAGGGCATGGACTCAACAAGATCTCGAAATGCTTCCCACAGTTGTGTCAAGTTGACTGGATGTCCTTTTGGTGGTAAACCATTCTTGATACACATGGGAAACTGTTGAGTGTGAAAAACCCAGCAGCGTTGCAGTTCTTGACATACTCAAACCGGTGCGCCTGACACCTACTACCATACCCCGTTCAAAGGCACTTAAATATTTTGTCTTGCCCATTCACCGTCATGAATTGCACACATGCACAATCCATGTCTCAATTGTCTCAAGGCTTAAAAATCCTTCTTTAACCTGTCTCATCCCCTTCATCTACACTGATTGGAGTGGATTTAACAAGTGACATCAATAACGGATCATACTGTAGCTTTTCTGGATTTACCTGGTCAGTCTATGTCATGGGAAGAGCAAATATGTTGTACACTCAGGGTATATAAAACACAGGAGATTTAATTGTTGACTGCACTGGGCCTTTTGGGGGTACAAACACTTGTAACTGCAGTGGTACCCTGTAAGGTATGCACATTGTACTTTTAGTTATGGGTACATAATTGCACCCTTGCATTTGGCACCTTTAAAGAGCCAACAGTGTATCTTACGGGAGGAGATAGTACCTTGCTTACATGTAGTCCAGAGGTACAAAAGCTCACCTTTAGAAACGTTTTTAGGGTACCACCACAGTGTCAAAGCTGTTTGTTCCTTTTAAGTGGCAAAAATGTACCTCTAAAACGTGTTTAGGGTGTTGTTTTAACACTGTAGGGTGTAAAGTATTATTTGCATATTTCCCAGAGCGCCTATCAAGTGAATTTTTGAGTTACCAGTACCCCCCATGACTTTGTTTGCTAGTTTTTTATTTTTTTATTAAAATTTTATTTATCCGTTATTTTACCAGGTAAGTTGACTGAGAACACGTTCTCATTTACAGCAACGACCTGGGGAATAGTTACAGTGGAGAGGAGGAGGATGAATGAGCCAATTGTAAACTGGGGATTATTAGGTGACCAGTGACAGAGACATGATTATTGCATTCAATTGTTTTAATTAAACTCTTTATGAAAATACATTGCATACAGTATATCATAAGGCCATACTTTATCAGCCTAGTTTTACACCAATACAGTCAACTGCATTATGTTATGCATTATGCAGGCTTACGAAGTGATATGTAATTCCTATTGGAATCAAGCCAGAGTTAGGATATCCCAAAAATGTAACTTTTAATCCTTCAGAACGACTGCCAAGGTTGGGAAAATGTATAAATTAGACTACCTAAACCATCTAAACAGGAACAACCATCTCAGTAACAGGTGCAATATGTCCAACTACTAACAGATTGGATTCGCTTAGAAAAATGTATGTTATTTATTTTTGTGTAGCTTAAGATCAATCAATGTGCATGCGGAAACACACATATTGAAACAAACAATTTATTTAAAAAATCAACCTGCAATAGAGCATGCTGGGAAATATGATAATGATGGCTGATGATTTTGAGAGTGTGTGCTGATTGTACCTTAATATTCTAAATAATGGGTACAAAAATGTACCATGACGCTAGATTATACCACATGTACCCTAAAAGGTACCAGAGAGTACCATGTGATATTGTATGTATACCTCTGAAGGTACAGTATATTATGTATTTATTTATTTTTTTGTACCTCAAGGAACAATAGTGTACCATAACTGTACCCTATTTTTCTGAGAGTGTAGCGGACCCTTTCAAATAAGGAACTTCAAATAAGGAAATATGGAACTCTTTCAAATAAGGTCACTTAGTTCAGACACCATAGTTACAGTATTAAACAGTATAATTCAAGTGGCATGAAAGTGACTGGGAATGTTGCAGCAACCCTTGATAAAATAGACCACTTACAAGAATGTATAAAAACACTTTTAGCAGAGCAAACCTATCCCTCAACAGAGGGTTTCCTTTACTGTCGTGAAACCACATGGTTTGTCTTAAGTATTACTGATAAGGCAAAAGCGGTAAAAACCCACTACTCTGTTTTTGAATACTATATTGAAGAATGACCTCCATGTTGGTTTCTCAAAGTGTATGACCTTGCTGTGGCAGTAAGGTGTACATTGATTGATTAGTGACTAACAAAAGTGGATTGAGATGAACAAAATGGTGTTCTGCAGACTGTGCACACACACCGCAAGCAAACTGTCTGCTCATGGCGTGTGAAGAAACAGTCTGGGCTCCATGATGTATGTAACACGGTGTATGAAGAAAATGTGGCATCGATTGTTGAACATATTGGAACAACTGGGAGAGCGTGCCAGGAATCTTGATCATGAATTAATATATGTGTCCCTACAACCTGAGGAAAGAATTTAAGCGTAGCGTCTTACATGTGTGTGTGTGTGTCAAATCAAATCAACTTGTATTTGTCACATGCTTCGTAAACAACAGGCAGAGACCAACAGTGAAATGCTTACTTACGGGCCCTTCCCAACGATGCAGAGAGAAAGAAAATAAATAAATAATAATAACACATATTAAAAAAACGTAATAAGAAATACACAATGACATAAAGATACCTAGGCTACAGTATATACACGGGTACATCAACCTAGTCGATGTGCAGGGGTATGAGGTAATTGAGGTAGATACAGTATGTACATATGGCAGTGGAGTCTGCTGAGGGGAGAACGGTGACGGGATGAAGTGGCGAAGCAACAGGATAGATATTGAACGGTAGCAGCAGCACATGTGATGAGTCCAAAAAGTTTGTGCAAAAAGGGTCAATGCAGATGGTACGGGTAGCTATTTAGTTAACTATTTAGCAGTCTAATGGCTTGGTTGTAGAAGCTATTCAGGGTCCTGTCGGCTCCATACCGTTGTGTGTGTGTGTGTGTGTGTGTGTGTGTGTGTGTGTGTGTGTGTGTGTGTGTGTGTGTGTGTGTGTGTGTGTGTGTGTGTGTGTGTGTGTGTGTGTGTGTGTGTGTGTGTGTGTGTGTGTGTGTGTGTGTGTGTGTGTGTGTGTGTGTGTGTGTGTGTGTGTGCGCGAATCTACGTGCATGCATGTGTGACTATATATATAGACCATATATAGACCATCTTCAAGTACAGTCTGGTCTGGAAGACTGAAGATGCCACCCTAGATGAGATCACTTTGATACCTTTGAGATTATATTAACTGGCCATGGAACGGCAAAGACTTTAGCACCACATCTCTTTTACTGCAAGCCATCTTATTTCCGTTAGAAAGATATTACGATGCTTGGCGAGAAACTCATTGTGAGCCACAGTCAGGGAGAACTGTCACCTTTTATCAGCTACACGTTTATACATCTGGCAGCCAAGGAATTTTCAAATGCAAATGCATTTTAATATCATGATATACATTTCCCTACATTTGTCATCTTGAAATATTGTATGTGAGTTTATCTGTGTTTATGTCTGTGCATTTGATGAATTGCATTTTGGTGCAGGTTAGACAGAATACATTTTTGTTTGTAGCAGCAAATTAAAATACAAACTTTTCCCTGGCTTTGTTTTGGGGAAAAGGGGAAAAGGGGACCTGGGAACACTTGGTGAACTAGAATGAACCCACCTACTCATTCAAGGGTTTTTCTTTATTTGTACTATTTTTTACCAAATAGGGCTATCTTCTGTATACCACCCCTACCTTGTCACAACACAACTGATTGGCTCAAACACATTAACTCTTAACGCATTAACTCTTAACAAGGCACATCTGTTAATTGAAACGCATTGGTTACTACATGATTACATTCGTGTTATTTCATAATTTTGATGTTTTCACTATTATTCTACAATGTAGAAAATAGTAAAAAAATATAGAAAAACGCTTGAATGAGTAGGTGTGTCCAAACTTTTGACTGGATTCAGTTATGCATACTGTATGTGCATTATCCCTGCACCAGAGGACAGATGGTTGATTAAAACTAAGCACAAATTTACTTCATTCACAGACTATAGATTACTGATGTATTTTATGCAAGATTCCAAAAGAGTATTCAAGAAGTACAAGTACGCGCTCAATGACCACCATCAGAACCCAGCCGTAGGTGACTGTTGTCTGTAGGCGCTGTCTGTCAATGCTTGGCTAATACGGCTTGACAAGTAGTGTCCAAAAATCCTGCACGTCTTAATGGGTGTTAACCTGTTAATGGGAAACGTCACGACCTTATCGTAGTAAGCACAGACTCAAGCTGGTTTACTGGCCAGACACTGGGCCGCCTTTGTCGGTAGGAAGCAATTCGTCTTGAGACCATTAGAAGTTACTGGCCGCAGGCGACTCCCTATCAAAGCATGTAAATGTCTGTCACAGTCAATGAGATGAGGGAAGAGAAGTACGACACCTCAAGTCTCACACACACCAGGTGATGTTAAGCCCTTTGCTCTGTTATATGGAATCAACACTTTAATATTCAATCTGACCGATGCCCTTGCCTGAGGCAGGAATAATACACTGCTTTCAAACATGGCCACAGGCAAGAGGTGAAATGTAGCCACTATTTCTGATGTCAAGCAAGCGTTACAGTTCACTACCCTCTATCCCCATCCTATTTCCCTTTACTTTGCTCACAGAAATATTTTCATCAATGTTCTGAAAAAAGTCATGTTGAATGTTGTGTCAGTGTATTATTACTATTATTATTGAGTTTTATTTAATTACTTTTGGTGTGGTGTAATACACTCTCATTCTCCAATCATGTAATTATGTATTAGCATCGCACGAGAGATTTTAGATGTTTATAAGGTCACAAGAGATGAGTTACTTACTCAAATTGAGCGTCTGTGGCGCACATGGACACAACACGTTGCTTTAAATTCTGAACGTAGAAACATACTATACATCAATCTTATTCGATTTTGCAGAATTATCACAGCCAAAGGAGCATTCATCTCGGAGGCAGGAACATTATGCAGATGTGCGTTGGGAGGATGCAGGGGCTCCTAGCCTGAGTTAAATGGTTCTATAAAAATACCCACCGCTTCCTATTATACACAGGTCAACAGTACTTGAACTCGAACACTATTATCCATAATCCTAAAACCTTGGATATGTGTAGACATCAAAATTGCAGTGGATATGTGTGGATATGTGTAGACATCAAAATCTGCCAGTCCTATAAAGGGCTTACAGACTTTTATTTCATTTTTTTATTAAACAATTTATTAATCTTAAACCTAACTCTACACACCATTACACCTTGCCTACATATAAGGGTCATGTTTCCTAAATCATTGATGCTGTGCGTTTGGTTTTGTTTAGCATAGTGAAGGTGTGGGCGCTTGAAACTGACCATTACAGCATCTTTTACTGCTTTCTTCCATATCTAATGTATAGGTTCCCGGGGTCAATGCAGTCAGTACACCTGTGCTTTACCCTTTGAGACTAGATGTGCCTTCTAAAAGAGCAGTGCCAGGGCAGAAAGAGACTGCCAGAAGAGCATTACAATAATTATGAAATGAATTTATGAACCCAAAACCATGGCAAACCAAACTGCAAAAAGTGCATTCGGAAAGTATTCAGACTCCTTCCCTTTTTCCACATTTTGTTACTGTAACGAAAATGCAGGGAGTCAGGAAGCAGGTGCAGTCGGTGACTTTAATAGGAACGAACATGGAGTAAATGCAAAAACAGGAGTAGTGTCTATACATGGAAAAATAAACAATACTGCCTGATGGGTGAAACAACGGAGTGCTTGAGAAAGGGGAAGTATTCAGGGTAATGATGAAGTCCAGGTGTGCCTAATGAAGGGGCGCAGGTGTGCATAATGAAGGTTGACAGGTGTGCGTAATGATGGGTTGCCAGGTTTGGTGTACAGCAGACTGGCGATGTCGAGCGCCGGAGTGAGGGAGTGGGAGAAGACATGACACCCCTCGATGTCCAGGGGAGGCGGAGGGGTGTCGTGGGGGACGCATCAGCCAAAGGACTAGGAACCACCGGCCTGAGAAGGAAAATGTGAAAAGAGGGTGAGATCCAGTAGTTAGTGGGGATCTGTAATCGGTATGTTACCTCATTGACCCTCCGGAGGACTTTGAATTGCCCCACAAACCTGGGGCTCAGCTTCTGACAGGGTGGAGAAGTGACAAAGTTAGTTCTGGGTGAACTCCGCCGAGGGAAGGATCCGTGCTCACTCCCCCTGCCGGTCCTGACAGTGACTCCTAAGGAACCTCCCCAGCTTCTGGTTAGTCCTCTCTACCTGCCCGTTGGACTGAGGCCGGTATCCGCATGTGAGGCTGACTGTGACCCCCAACTTCTCCATGAAGGCTCTCCATACCCGCAACATGAATTGTGGACAACGGTCCGAAACAATTACCCCCGGAAGGCCATAGTGTCGGAAGACCTGCTGGAACAGTGCCTCAGAGAGCTGTAGGGAGACCAGAGAGAGAGGGATAAAACGGCAGGATTTTGAGAATCTGTCCACAACAAAAATAACAGTGGTGAAACCATCAGATGGGGGATGTTCAGTAACAAAATCTATGGACAGATGGGAAACAGGAGGCAGGGGAAGGGGAAGGAGTTTCCCTGCTGGAGCGTGCCAGGGAGATTTGGATTTGGCAAATACGGAGCAGGAGTTGATTTAGCGGATAACGTCCTTCACCAAGGTGGGCCACCAGAACTTAACGGAGATGGATTGAGTGGTGTGGGTGATACCTGGGTGTCCAGCAGCAAGGGGTGTGTGTGCTCAGGTCAACAGCCGATCCCTTACCTCCATGGGAACATAGGTGTGCTCCGGAGGGCAGGTAGTAGGTCTCGGTTCACTCTCCAGTTTTGGGATGTAGATGCGGATCGTTGGGGCAACGTTTTCGGGAGGGCGGTATAATGGGCGCATTCAGAACAGTATGACAGGGTGAAGTTGAATCTAGTGAAGAAAAGGGTCCACCTTGCCTGGTGCGGGTTCAGTCACCTCACTGTCTGTATATGGTCGGTGAGGATGACAAATGAGTCCTTGGTGCCTTCCAGCCAGTGTTTCCACTCCTATAGTGCCAACTTCACTGCCAGGAGCTCCCAGTTGCCGACATCATAGTTCCTCTCTGCAGGAGACAGTTTTATTATAGTATGCAAATGGATACAATTTTTGTTAGTTAGCTTGGCAATGTGACAGGACAGCCCTACACCCACTTTATTCAGAGGCATCCACCTCCACCACGAGGGGCAGCGTAGGATCTGGGTGTTTCAGCAACTGGGCCGGAGGTAAAACACCCCTTCAAAAGGCCTCATCGGCTGCAGGACTCAACACCAAATTACGGGGACCACCCTTGAGAGGTGAGAGGCGATGGAGCTGAAGTTAATGAAGAGCCGGAAGAAGTTGGCAAACCCCAAAAATCGTTGGAATCCTTTTACGTTGGTTGGGACTGGCCATGACCTGACTGCCTCGACCTTCCTCTCCTCCATAACCACTCCCTGTGGTCTGATCCGGTATCCCAAGAAGGTGACAGCGGCCTGATGGAACTGGCATTTCTCCGCTTTGACATATAGATGGTTCTCCAGGAGGCGTCTCAGGACTACTCATTCACACATGCCTGGAACACCGACGGAGCATTGACTAAAGGCATCATCAACTACTCGTAGTGCCCAGACATCGTGCTGAAGGCTGTTTTCCTCCCGGATGTCGATCAAATTGTAGACAAAATAGCGGCCGGCACCAACGGGGGGGGGGGGGTAACGGTACTTGGTGGTGATGGAATTGAGACCTCTGTAGTTGATGCACGGACGTAGACCCCCTCCTTCTTGGCCATGAAGAAAAAACCTGCCGACGCAGAAGAGGTGGATGGGCGGATGAAACCCTGTTGGAGAGCCTCCTAGACATACTCCTCCATAGCCTTGGTTTCAGCCAGCAACAGGGGGTTGACGCGGCAGAGTCTTTTAGCAAGTCGATTACATAGTCCCATGGGCGATGAGGGAGACAACCTCACGTAGATCCTGGTAAACCTCCGGGATGTCGGCCTCGAGGGCAACCACAGGACTCTCAACCGACGTGGAACTACAGGATAAGGGAAAGCAGGTCTTCCAACATCCGGATGCCCAGACAGTAATCTCCATCCTTGACTAGGAGATGGTGGGGTTGTGGCGTTGGAGCCACGGGAGGCCGAGGATGACTGTGTACCGGTGCCTCAATGATGAGGAAGGGAAGGCTCTCTTGGTGCAGGGGATCCACAGTGATGGTGATTGGTGCTGTAATGTGTGTAATTGTCCCAAATCCCAGTGGTCGATTATCCGGTGCTTGAACCAGAAACGTAGATGAGAGTGGGTATGAGGTTGTGTTCAGGGAGGAGGCAAGGGCCTTTTCAATTAAATTCCCCACGGCAGCGGAGTCCACTAGAGCTGTAAAAAAACACACGAGGGACAGACAGCTAGTAAAATCGGTACTAAAAAGGGTTTGGCGGAAAGTGATGATGATGGAATACTCACGCCTACCCCAGGAGATGGACAAGTCTCTGAATGTCCTTGAGTGGCCCAGCCAGAGCCTAGACTTGAACCCAATCTAACATCTCTGGAGAGACCTGAAAATAGCTGTGCAGAGCTTGAGAGGATTTGCAGAGAAAAATGGGAAAAACTCCCCAAATACAGGTGTGCCAAGTTTGTAGCGTCATACCCAAGAAGACTCAAGGCTGTAGTCGATGCCAAAGGTGCTTCAACAAAGTACTAAGTAAATGGTCGGAATAATTATGTACATGTGATTATTCAGTTTTGTTTATTTATACATTGGCAAAAATGTCTAAAGACCCGTTTTTGCTTCGTCATTATGGGGTATTCTGTGCAGATTGATGAGGGGAAATAAGGCTGTAATGTAACAAAATGGAAAAAAGTGAAGTGGTCTGAATACTTTCCGAACATTTCCGAATGTATGCATCACTCTCCCCAAATCAATGATGCTGTGCTTTAACGGCTACAGTGAGCCGGTCCACAGGGAAACATAATTTAACTTTGTGAACTGTTTGGGGCTTTGGTTTGTGTGTTTGGACTTTCTATTTTGTTTTTTAAAGAAGAGTATCTAAGGAACTGCCACTTTGGCCAGTGGAATGCTGAGTCAAAAACTGGGAGCCCAAGGGATCACCTTCGATAGCCCCTGGTAAGGATGCCTCAATAAAACATCACACACATCATAGCCAGCATAAATAATGAATCTTAGAATCAGAGTAGTATCCCTCTGCATTTGCACTACAGTGACTTCCAAGGAACCCATGCAAACACATGTAAGCTATCTGAGGGAGGAGACATAAAAAATGTCTCAATAGTCCCATAAAGAACATAGGTTTTAGGAACTTGTAAAATAATGAGATTGTTCCAAATGTGTGGTTTATAGTCTCAGACTCAATCCTCATCGATAACAACAAAGTTTGAAGATTATGTCAATCAGGGATTCTTGAAAGACTGGACAAATATTTTTCTTAATATTAACAGCATTTGAAATATATATTTTGATAGACCAAAGTATCAGCTATCACTCCATGTAAATGAAAAACATCCTAATTCAATTTTTCCATAGATTACAACCAACTGGATTTATGTCAACTCCGTCAGACACCATAAAAGGAATTTCTGCCTTGATTGTTTAATTCTAACATTATATTATTCGAATACGTTATATAATACTCCAGGGATTTAGCATTTTGGTATGTTTTTCTAGATTCATAACATGAAACATTTATAATGAAATCAAATAAAATGTATTTATATAGCCCTTCTTACATCTGCTGATATCTCAAAGTGCTGTACAGAAACCCAGCCTAAAACCCCAAACAGCAAGCAATGCAGGTGGAGAAGCATAAAGCAAACATTATGCCTTAGATCCAGCACAGCAAATACTTCAATAGTTTAAGCATATTTTGCAGAACAGTGACTAAAATATTTGTTCAGAATATTGAGAACAACAAAAAAAATCTTAAGAGAGTTAGCCATGATTGATGGAATTGACAAGCCACTGACAGAGTTGACAACAAAAACTCAAAATATATGTATTTTTGCCTCTAAAAATAAAAGTGCAACACAAACATTGGTAAAATATGGAAAATGATTCATTTGAAAATCCATTCTATCAGATCTTTCAGCACTCTGACGGAGTTGACATTAGACAAAAATAAAATGTTTTCTTCTTCATTCAAGTTGTATATAAGGTACGCATTTAATTTTTCCTCAATTGCTTTATGACTCTAGAATCTAATTAAAGTTAAAATAAAACATGAATTATGATAAACAAATTTGCACCAAATTCCATATCCTAATCTAACAGGGAGATGGAGTTGACAGTTTATGGTTGTGACCATTGCAATTGTCCTTCCAGGATTTCGGGGAGATTCAGTGATATTTGCAGACAAAAATGCTTGATTTTGCTGTGGCAATTCTGACTTTTTTGCATGGCAATATGCAATGATTTTGTCAAATTTTTCTTGAAAATGTGCTGATGAGGGTAAAGGTTTGTTGACGCTTTGTGGCTTGTGGCTTGATTAAAACATATTACTTGGCAAATGTGCACTGATTAGTTGAAATTGTGAGCCTTCTTTTTGTACTGCGGTGATAGGTCAGTTTTATGCGATAATATTGCAATGATTTTATTGTTTTATGCAGAAATAGTGCGGTGGTTGGTCAAATTTGCCCTGGCATAATATGCAGTGAATTGTTGATTTTGCTGAAAATGTTACGATCACAGAGTCTGGTTTGTTTTAATCTATCAAAAGTAGAGAACTTTCCAGACCATGAGTGGTCTTGTTGCACTGCATTCAATGACATGAAAAATAGGTCCTTATGGTGTAGCTGACCCTGCTCACTCCTGATTAGTTTAGGATTTAGACTAATCTGACTGAGTTGATCAAATCTCCAGACACATTTTAAGGAATCACAGATTTGAGAGAAATATGTTTTTAAAGTCTGAGTACTTTTTCAATAAACTACATAAGATCCCTCTTTTTCAGTTAATATTCATTATTGCACTTTTGGGGAGGGTTTGTAATTGAGATCCTTTGCTCCTGACAAGGGAATTGGAAATGAATAATATTGAAAATATTTAGAAAATTCAAAAAGACAATCTTCCGTCTTATAAAATGTAATTTTTATCACAAATAATGGAACAAAATCTTAGTTTCCCTTCCCTGCCGCACAAGGATTGTCCCGACTTTCAAGAATCCCATAATTTTCCTGCTGAAACCACTTTCAACGTTTTATTTAGATCCTTAGGTACTTTCTTTTGTTGTGTGTTTTATGTGCTTTTGATACTGTCATCAGTGGAGCCGAGGACACTCATATGTCCTGAACACACATTTTGTTTTAGTGAACTTTTCCCCTTCACTGTTTTTGACCTCGTGTGAAAAGCTTATGGGTCTTGCCTGGAGCTTGACTGCTTCACAGTTAGAAAGTGTATTAACCGCTCTTTGCATCCCCAACAGAATACTTTTGATGCCAAAGGATTATTTTATTGATGTAGCATTTAAGATGCATTATGCAGAAATGGCTCCGCCATTTCCTGTTTGCAAAAATTCTAATAGTTCACATAATTTCAGTTTATGTGACAAAACAAGCAAGTAAAGTGTAGAGAATCATTGTACCATCTAAACTACTGTGAAATATATTTTCCATAACCCAAGATATTGTACTTTTAGTTGTTTGAAGCTGGTGTACAAAACCGAAAGTAAGACGCAAAAACTAAACTGAAGAATGGGAAGAGTAGAAATAGCACACATAGAACAGATCTACCGCTTCTTAGACCTTGCTTTCAATGAGAATGACAGATCTATAACACACATTCATATGTGAATTTGTTTGGTCGGACAAAAAGTGACACATTGCAGCTTTAAGAGTATTTTCATATTCTATGTACATTCTATGGCACTGATAATTCATATTAGTATCATATACAGTCCATAATTATTGGCACCCTTAATAATTAAGATGAGAAAAAAAGATGTCATAAATAATACAAAAGCTCTCTAACAATTTGGGAAACAAATAAAATACAAATAAAATTGCTCAGAGAAAGAGACTTTGTTTAACAAGTAATAAAACAAATCTAAAGAAGATACGGGTCAAAATTATTAGCACCTCTGTTTTCAATATTCTAGCACCTTCCCCATGTGAGGATAATGACACAGAGCTTTTTTCTAAAATGTTTTATGAGATTAGACCATTCCTCCACTGATGTGCATGGCCAAAGAGCTGTATTGTCATTTCATCTGACCATAGCATTGCCTGGACTTTGATAAATGGCATTGGCACTTGGATTGGAACCGATGCTACACTCAGATGACATGAAAATAGAGCTCTTTGGCCACGCAGTCTAAGATCCCTCCCAACGCTTTCTCCAATCTCCTAAAACATTTCAGAAAAAGGCTCAGTGTCCTTATACTTGCAAGGAGTATTGAAAACATGGTGGCAATAATATTTACCCCTATCTTTTTTAGATTATTTTGTATTTCTCGCTAAACAAACTGTTTTTCTGCACAATTGTATTAATATAAAATCATGTAATTTCCCAATTCTTTGGATAATACAATATAGCTTAGTATTTTATTATTTATTTTATAGTATTTTATACTCATCTATATCAGGGGTGCCAATAATTACGGACCTGACTGTATGTCCCTTTTGTATCACATGTGTGTAATGCATTCATAAACCTGTCAAAGCATGATGCAGAATGTTGAAACATGTATCATCAAATATAATGTGCATATATAAGTCAATGTCATTAACCATGTTGTAATTAGACCAGCCTCTTGTCCCAAATCTACCAATATCCCATGAATTAAGAATAAGTCCCACCCAATGTATCGGTTAGACATGTAGAATACCACTGGAGTGGAACTCAATTTGTAAGTGCTTGGGACTACTGTGGACACGTGTAGGAGGCAATATAACATATTCCAACAATGAGGAAAGTGGCACTGACAGGTGAGCCAACCAGGACATTTTATGATTAATATGTGACTTTTCTGCCTTTCCATGACATTGGCTGTGGGTTAAGACTTCACATGCTTCTGACCACCAGCAAAGATGTAATTCCTTCCCTTTCTCTTCTCCACCTTATCTGTATAATTTTTTTCCCATTTAAGAGCATTTTTTTTTTTCATCTGTCCTTCAGCTATAATGAGTGGTCCATAGCCAAAGCTTACAGTGGCAGCTTGTCATGTATACTCCCTCTCCGGCACTCGAGGTCGCCAGTCTGCTTATTATTATGCACACTTGTCACCATCGTTACGCGCACCAGCGCCTCATCAGAATCACCCGGACTCCATCACCTTCCTGATTACCTGATATCTGTCACTCCCGTAAGGTTCTTTCCCTAGGCGTTATTGATTCTGTTCTTGTGTTCATGTCTGTACACTACCCGCGTTTCTATGTCCATTTATTAAATACACTCCCTGAACTTGCTTCCCAACTCCCAGTGTACATGTTATACAGCTAAATGAGTACTCAGGTCCAGTTGTGTGTTTACCAAAACCTATTTGAAGGTAACTTTAACCCTCCACCACTACTTCTGCATATCAGTAACATGTCTGTGGATAGTTAGCATGCTGGTAGGACATACCCCACTTCCTGGAACCTCAGAGAAGACACATAGGGGTGGTTTTGAGGACAGGGTTTCATTTAAATCAGAAGTAGGCTAATTCTACTTAAATTAATCCAGATTTAAAAAATGGCTTTCTGAGATGTTGCTTAACTTCAGTTTTAGACTAGGGAGTACCAGACTAAGGTAAATTAGGACTAACCAGTTAATCTTTGTGAAGCCTGATTAGATTAACAATGTGCACTTGGTGCTAACCTGAGGATGCTTCAAAAACCAGGGATGGGACACTAATACATAAGCATTGTGTGGAATTGGAGAAAGTCACCTAAACCAAATATTTGACGGAGGTAAAAGAAAACTTCAAAGAATTTCAGTGACTTTGAAAAATCCTTGTGACGAATTGTGTCAAACCACCCAATTATCGAGAACAAACAGCATGGTTCATCAACAGAACACAAGAAAAAGCATGCCTGGACTACCTTTTGTAATTACTTTAACTCAAATGAAAAAGATAACAAAACGAAACTACAACAACTTCAGGGAAGATACTGTATTTACTGTTGGCCCACTGTTACAAATCAGAGTCACTTTGACATTTTAGTTTTCTTGTGTAACACAACACAGTGGGGCCTAAAGCTATTTGTGTGACAGAAATGTAACAAACAATATCATACATAATTACTAATATCCTTTCTATATTGTCTTGTCCTTCTAAGGTCCTGTGGAAAAACATAAACTCGTAGGAAGCGTTTCAAGAAACAGGTGAGCTGGGGGACTTGTTGACCGGGATCATTGATAGCCAGCAACACCTGGAAGGTATCTCCGATGGGTACCATTTGGACAGTTCAGATGGGGGACCGTTCCAATCCTCATTTGGTACGGCACATTCATTCAACATTTGCCATCCCCAGACTGCAGGGAATATGTAATGTCGTCAGTCATCTCTTACACTCCCACTTCTAGAGGCAGATGATCACCATAGCTCGGAGGGGATGAGATGAAGGTCAGCCCGCTACATCTGCAGCAGCCAGGATGGAAGATTGTGTCACTAATCTGGGCCGGAGGACCCAGAAGCTGGGCATGCATGAGAAACTGGCCATGGAATTTCATGAGCGCAAACTAATGTATTTAAAAGAAAAGCATGACATGAAGATGCAAATCCCTCATGTTGAGTTGGCTATGAAGGAGGAGGCGAGAAACATGAAGCAGCAGCAGTACCAATGTTCTTCTTGAACCAGCACTAGTTCGGAGTCCCAATGTTTCCATTTGTGAAATAGAAACATTTTGTTTTGCTTCAATCACTTGAGCTATCTTTGTTGTGAGAAAAGCATCTCCGCAGGCTTGTCCATTTCTGTCGTTGTCTGCCTCAACCGTGGGAACATCTGGGTCGTCATCTGCAATGCGAGGATCTGAGCAGCCATGCTGTTTGAGGTAATTGTGAAGCACTGCTGTTGCAATTATGATAATGCAGCATCTTCTTGGTTGAAAGCGCAATGTGTTTCTGAGACACTGGAAACGATTCTTCCATACATCAAACTTGCGCTCCACTACACCTCCGGTGGGTAAATGAGCCTGGTTGTACCGTTGTTGCTCATGTCCCATTGCATGAAGATAGGGGTTGAACAAGAAATTGGTCTGTGCATACCCACTGTCACCAAGTATGTTTCCAGTATGTTCTCCTCCTTCAAGCTGAGCTTACAAAGAGGAGTTTTGGAAAATCCTTGAGTCATGTGTTGCACCTTTCTAAAGTGCAACAATGTTGGAGAACAGGAAATTGGGAGTACACAAACTTTGTACATTTATTGACAACCAGTTTATTCCCCTGTACTCCTCAGCATCTGCTGTAGAGGGACACTTGATGGAAATATGACATGCATATGACATACAGCCAATGACTCCAGGGAAGTTCCCATACTCATAGAACTCTAAATTGCAGTTGGCTTGGGCAGCAGAATAAGGGAGCTTGATATAATTAGCTTTCAGTTCACATATGGGATTGCAGACGTTGTGGACTATGCTCCATATAGTTGGTTCATTTACACCACACAAATCTCCTGTTTCACGATGGAAAGTTCCAGATGCCAAAAACCTCAAGCTGATCAGTACTTGTAGGGAAGGAGGGATAGGCTTTCCCCAAAGAGAGTCAGATGAAAGCCTTGGCTCAAGCGAAACAAATAATGTCAGGTGCATTGTCTTTGTACAAATCGATTTAATCAAAGTCATTCAGTGGGTTGCTTCTGTCTATAACCACCCTTCTGTCTGGCCTTGGTGGTGCTCTTTGATCATCTTTTAAATAGTCCAGGTAATCCATTTTCCTATATTGTCATGGTCAACCTGGGGGTCAACATCCATTAATCTGAAGTTAAACCTGCCTCTGGCCAGGTTTAATTTAAACCTGCACTTGAACTCTAATCGTCTGGAAATCACACTTTTTAAATCTAGACTAGGGCAGGTCCGAGACTATTTTAAACCATGTCTGAGAAATGCAATTTCAGTTTGTCCAGTTTAAAAATGCAATTTAGTCTAGGATTAAGATTAATCTGTGTCCGTGACACTGCCCCGTATTGTCAAAGGCTTAAGCCTGGGATTTCCCCCGAGAACGGACAAAAAAATTATAAATATATGCAAGTCTTAAATTATTCATACAAGTTAAATCACTGCCCCCGCTCCTCATCTGGAATTAATTTGCACCTGCTCTCAGTCTATAAAGTACAAAGCGGGAGGCACACTGCTGAGTGGAATCGCTGATAATATATGGGGCCCAGTCTTCCCTAGGTTCAGCACAAAGCACACAGACAGAGACTAAGCTCATCTGCGTTAGGGGAGATGATTATTTGCCTCATCAACTGCAGAGTATTGATGAAATGTGGCGAGAAGTGTGAAGTTGAACCTCAGTTGTCTGTCAGCGAGGATATACTGTACTCCCCATGATACATACAACCCCTCCTGGCAGAGAGGAGGGGAGACAGATCTGACATCATGGCTTACTGGGAGATCTAGCACAATGATTAGGCACAGCTGCTGTAGTGCCATCTCACTGGAAAATATACTGTGTCACCGAATTTCAGAGGAGGTGGAGAAGTCTGATGCATGAAAGTCAGTCAGAGATGATTGTGGCATCCTCCACCCTTTCAAATGAAGATACTGTCAATTAGTAAGTGTTGCAGACTCTCATATAACTACAATCCTCAGAAGGAACAGCAGATAAAACTATTAGTTATCTTGAAAGTATCTGTTGGGTCTACATAGGGGTGTCAACCCACTATTTATCGGTAAGATTGGCATGCTCTAAATGCCATGCCCAAATGTTCTTAAAACATGTCCTCAGCTATACTGTACACTATAGTTGTATACCTAACCCTAAAAAAGGGTATAAAACAAGCTCTGAAACAGATGTAACAGTTGCATTACCAATCACCTCTTTCCCCAAAAGCCCTCCAAGTAAATTGTTATCGGTCAATCACTTGGTGAGGCCTTGCATGTTAATTCACTCTCACAAAAAGTCATTATAGAAACCCATGGTCCAGCAATTAGCTGCCACCATGTAATGTAATTGAAGCGCCATACTCTCAAGCCTTGTGTTTCGAATACCGGGCGCCTGGCTTGAATGTTTTCATCATTATGTTATTTATTACCATGGAGAGCTATGGTTATAGGCAGCCATGGGGGTCATTGGTAATTAAGATTCTGGTGTTGGAATGGCCATTGATGAAAGTTGAAATTGCAATCAAACGCACGAAATACCAGTGCATATTTAATCCATTGCTTTCCCTTAATGGCAGGGGATGACAAATAGTCTGAAATCTGCAATGTAATTGTTATCTAGCACATTTATTCTGTGACTTTTTTTGCTATATTCTATAGAAAATTATACATTTGTATTCATTTTTTCATTTTCAATGCTGTGCTGGCTCCAGGTAACGCAGATTGTATATTGACTATTAAAAGGCCCAAAAGAGTGGAAATTCATATTTTTTCTACTGAAAGAAGATGCCCAGAGCTTACCCATGATGTTGAACAATGATTGAAGTCAATAAGTCATAGTTTTAGTCAAAGTATGATATATTTGGGCGTGAAGTGGCAATGCTTTGTGTTTCCGCTATGATGTGACGTACTAATGCTTTTCAGTCTACGTTTATTTTCAGGGCTGGGTTCTATTAGAATATAACCACCCACCAGCATGGCATTGTTTAGTAATGAGAAACAACAGCAAAGTTCTTCCTCTTAGTTCACTAGCACACGGTAAATTGCCGCGTGCCGCTTCGGCCCCCCAGAGTGGCTCGCTTGTGGGCGTGCTTGCAGTATAGCATCAGTTCGGTTGTGCATCAATAATTCAGTGTAGCAAGTTTGTATGAAGGTCTGGTTATTAAATGGGTCAACAGTTTAATCCATTCTCCATTTCATTAATTTATTCACATGTAAATAGCAATATGCTTTAAGCCACTCTGGCGACAAACATACTTTTCTGCTGTGTTTCCAATCATCCACATGGCTGGGAGAACCTATTCAAGTAAGTAAATACATTTAGATTTTTTTTTATACTATATATTATTAGCTAACTAGCTATAGTGCAGGCTAACTCAAATGAGCTGCTAACATAGTTAGCTAGCTAGCTAAATGAATTAAATATAACCAGCTACCTAACTTCATAATTAGCAAGCTATCTTGATGTATTTTCATTGTAAAAAACTCTAAATGCATTTGTAGGTAGCTAGCTAACAGCCATGGAAGAGGGTGAAAGGATAGCAGCTCCAATTGTCAAGTATAGTAGGCTATTCTGGATAGGGCAAGTACTTTTGTGTAGCTCCAGTCCCTAGAACGAAGTGAGGACAGAGATAATAATAACATAATATTCACTGCCGTCTAATTTGAGTATAATGAAGTCAGTTTCTTGTGATGTTTTCTGTCCTCAGATACAGAGAGCCGTGAAAGCCTGGTATGCAGATGAAGAGGTCCCAATATAGAGCAGTGGTTCTCAGTCCTGGTCCTGGGGACTCAAAAGGGTGCACGTTTTTGTTTTTGCCTTAGCAATACACAGCTGATTCAAATGATCAAGTCATCATTAAGCTTCAAGTGGTATTCATGTATTCATTTGGGATGCTATCCTTGATATGATCAAGCTGTGTGTGTACATGCATCTATATATCCAATTGTATCATGATTTGTTATAAAAGATATTATACTTTAGTAATCCACAAAGACCTGGTGATGTAAAAGCCTAATAATGACATTACCTTCCATATTCCTAGATACCTTGTGGGGGAATACAGGCATGTGTGAAGTCTACCTGTGTACTGCATAACTTCATGAGGATGGACACGAGGACCAGGAGGGGACCTGCAATTCTCCGCTGTGTGCCAGAGGAGAGGTCTGCTGCACTGCAAGATGTTCCAAGGATGGGGGCCAACAATGCAGCATGGGAGGAAATCCGTGTGCGGAAGATCTTCACCTCCTACTTCTTCGAAGAAGGTGCTGGTCCCTGGCAACACCATAAACTACACTATGCACAACCAAAAGCTTGTTTAATCGCCACCCACAACGTAATAAAAGTATTCTTTCATTTACTTAGCTATGTCAACTGCAGTTATTCAATTCCCAGTATCTCTCGCTTTGATTTCTACTTCTCAGGTGAGGGTGATGTTCAGGTAAGGGTGATGTCTGTACAAAAACAAAACAGGCTCTTTTAGGAGTCGCCCATATTGATTATTATTTTTTTTTAAATTACAATTAGACACCCTACAACCCACACCTACACACTTGTGTGTCAGTCTGATTGATGGATTGTGTTGTTGAGTAAGCAGGCTCGGGTGTATAACTCTGGCTTCCACCTTCAAAGAATAGTTAAGAGGACCAACCATGGAGAATAGTAAGACACTCAATTATTTATATTTCTGTAACTACGCTTTATTGTTTGTCAGTTTAAATTACTCCTCAGCCACAGTGTGGACACCAGGTGAGGCCACACACACAGATTCCTGTTTAACACTGTCTCTTTAACTACCTTACTTTCTCAATAACAGCCTCTCTCCTTCACTTCATCCCTCTCCCCCCTTCTTCTGATCAGAGGTGAGAGGTCACTTGGTCAGGTCAACAGGAAGTATTATTAAAGAGACACTTTACATTGAAATACAGATGGAGATGTAGAAGACCCAGAGTTAATGATACAAGGTCAGTTTTGTATTTCACTTCCTGATGATTATAATGACTGATAATGATATAATTAAAAACACACAAGGCTTAATGATGCTCTCTCTCTCTCTCCATCTGTCTCTCGTCTGCGGGTATGTTTTGATGTGAGAGAGGATGCCAAGCCCCAGTCCTGTCATCGCCACCTCACCCGCTCTAAGATAACCCTCGGGCCAAAGGCTGGTTAGGAGACACTGCTATGTAATCGTGATGACCTGAGAGAAAATGAAGTTTAGTAGAACTGTAAATCATTAATCATATGCTGTCTTCCCTGCTCCTCTGTTCTTATCTCTTTCCATTTCTGTATTTGACACTCTTTCTCACAACTATCTCCACACTTCCTCTTTCTTCCTCTGTTTTTATAATGCACACCAGATGTGCATTGAAGTATACATTGAACTGTATTTATAATACTACAATTATAATATGTATAATGCATGTATTGTGTATTTAGAACACTTGTATAATGCACTTCTTTCAATAAAGCTTTTCACATTGGTTCACATTCTCTACTGGTTGAAATTAAGTCTCTCGTTTGATGAAATACTACACCTATCCTGTGTCCTCTGATCAATGCAGATGGACATTAAATATTGAGATTAACCTGTTTTAGAGTATTTACGTGATGCATAGGAAGGATAGTGTACTGTTTTTTAAATTCTGGTTCTGTATATATGAATTACAAATCAGCCGTTAACTAGTTAAAATCATGTGTTCTAGTATATTCCAGAGTTACAATATGTAACCATTGATATCCCAGGACCAGGATTGGTAAACACTGTTGAAGTGTATAATTGTTATACACACATGCTGACACAGCATCATTCAAAGACTGGAGTTTGATACTCCTGGTATTGGATATGAATGAAAAAGCTTGTCAAAGACATACATACATGAACCGCACATTTATTTTGCCAAGGTAGAGTACATGATGAGTGAATATATTCAATGTACAGGCTACAATGAGGGGAACTCATGCTTGGTAATATAACTACATGAATATATGACTTGCAATCCTTGGTACAATAAAGTTAATTATATTCTACTCAATCCATAGGCTTCATTGATGCCATTCAGACTGTCTTGAAGTCGATACAACCGGCTATGATAGCTGAGGTTCATAGCTAGGTTCATAGCTAGCTAGCTAATGTTGACATTATAATATTGACGTGTAACAGTCATTTTCTGCAATATCTTGGGGATGAATGATTAACTGGTGGAAGCAATTAAAACCACTGTTCTGAAATAATATTTATACCAAATGTTTTAGGGCCCATACACAGATCGGCCACATAGCTAGCTATACATCCATAGGCATACAGGTATTTTTTATCCTCCACTAAACAATTAGCAAGAACATAGTTAACTAGCTAGCTATGTTACCTCAGATGCATTGCATTGCAAATCCCAGCAAGGCAAGCTTACAAAATTGTACATTCAATTTGCAGTAGTGTGGGGTTTTGCTAGGCTTAGCGTGCTAAAATAACTATAAACTAGAAGGATTTTACATTAATTAAAGTTTAAGCTACTGACTCATGTAGGCCTGACAATTTGTCTTTGTTCTCAGGAGTAACAGTTCTCATAGCCTAACCATGGGGCCACAGCCTGAAATATGTGTGTGTATGCAACAATGTACAAGGGCATAAGATATGAACAGCAGTGTGAAATGTGTGTGTGTTAAGAAGGGCGCTGTACTGTGTGACCGAAACTGTGCTAATCTTAGAGAGGCACAGGAGGGGTGTAGAGGGAGGGGGGTAAATCAGGAGACTGCTGACTATGGTGTACAATAGACAATAATAGATAAACTATACACACGAAGATCATCTGTGAGGTTCTGAATTATGCACTACAACCCAATACTATATGTGATTGTGATTGAATACTCAAATTGAATATTAGCAACTGTTGGCCTGGGCGCCTGGGTGTCTGTGTGTGTGTGCTGGAAGTAACAGTTAGCCCCAGATAAGTGTGCTGGGAAGCTGTGGTTAGCCTTGAGCGAGAACAGGTGCAAATAGCTCAGACAATGTTGCAGAGCTGTCTGACCTCAGTCTTTGGGGTGAGGGAGCGTAATCTACACAGCAACAGCGTCGGGACATCACATGCGCTAAGGGGCTAGGACTAGCTTAAGCTCCAACACCAACGATAGGCTGGGTGAGTCTAAACCACGCCCAGTCTCTACTCTGACAGGCCGGCTCGGAAGCGGGAACTATCTCTGTCATGAGTATATTATAATATCTTTGTCAGGAACAAGTGTCTTCTCTGTTTTCATCCTGCGTGATGTTACAGTGAACCCGTATATACGGAAATTGCATTTGCCATTTATTAACTTTTGAATTAAACAATTATTTTAACCAAGTTCAGGTCTGCTATTGTTCCTATCTCAGTTGAACCTTCGCAGCCTTAACAGTAGCTAGATTCACAACCCCTGTTTCACAAGATGACAGCCTGGTTTGCTGGTTTTCTCAGGAGTCCCTAAAACATTAAACAACATGAATTACAAATGTCATACTCATGTCAAAACACTCATAAAGCTAGCTAGCTAGGTAGCTAGTCAGCTAGCTTGCTAAATAGCGATTTTCATGAATTAACTTTGACAAAGAAAATTGAATAATCGTTTGTATCTACATTAACTAACATATTCCTCTCAACTGCGCATGATTCGTTATGACGTTATAATTACTTGCATTTGCTTCCATCCTGGAATATTTGTCAGCCAACTTTGCTGAAGAAAGTTTCCAGCTTTGGGTCGCATAGCGTCAAATTCGTCATGGGAACCACTCGATATGATTGTTCATCGCCCAGCGCCACTGGTGTCTTGCATAAAGTTTGAAATGCTGAACTTTTTCGCTGCCTCCCACGCCATGTTCATGCTGCCCAACGGTCCCCGCCCACTCCGCTTCTCACCACTTTCCTTCCATTGTAAATGAATGGGAAACAGTGTTTCACCCCGCGGTGCAGCCCCTAGTGTACACGGGCCGTAAGCCAAGCAGGTTTTCACTGAAGCCTACACTTGGCCGCCTAAACCATGGAGCAAATTAAAATAGGGGGTGCAAACTTATGTTTTTGCTCCTCCACTTTACTACACAAAAATTAAGATTTACAATTTTCACTTATTGTTTAGCTAGTTTGTATTCAAAATAAATATATGACCATTTTATAAATGGTATAATTGCGTGATATGATTGCATTTTGCAACCCTGTTCCCCCCATCACCTCAAGATGAATGGTTTTGACCATTTAAGTCTTGCTTCTCTACATGCTTCACTGCTTTGATTGGTGCAGCAAAACTCCAAGTGTCTATCCTATAATGAACAGGTACCGGCAAAATAAAATTCAAAGAACTTGTTTATCTGTTTTTGTTGTTACATTTGTTTTGGTGTTTCGTGTCCGATGCGCTCAAGGTGTTGTTACATGTCATTTGCGATGTGAATCATGAGTGAAGTCATTGTAGCCTGTCACTTCCCCTGTGAGAACCATGAAGCAAGGGCTGAATTGGCTTTGCTGTACAGCAGCCGCTGGCTGTAACCTGGTCTCTGAGCATTTCAAATTATTCTATACACAAATCTGAGACAACCCATTTAGTATGATATGTTACATTTCATGTATTAATTTGTGCATGTCCATCACCCATTTCGTAAGTTATGTTACAAATTACAATTCGTATTATGTTATGAATATGTGACTCGTTTAAGGAAACTAGGCGTATGTTGCACGTCACTACTTCACACTTCACATTTGAACGTATGCATTATTTGGCAGAAATGCCTTCTGGAACATATGAACTTTCATGTGCCTTAATAACAAACTTGTAAGTTACGATCCTTGTTGGTTTAGCCACAGAAAAAGTCAAGAACCTTCCCACTAACCATGATTGGCTGGGATAATGGATAGATTGGACATGCCGGAAGATGAGTTTGGATTGGTCTGCCATGTAACGCACTTCTGTAATGTGAGATTTTTGAAGGTTTTGCTTTTCTCAACAATATTGATACTCTGAATTTAGCAGGTGCTATCGACAGATCAGTAGGAAAAAGTGATGGGCTGCTTTCTGCACACGCCACATTCACGCCACAAAGCTGCCCAAACAAGATGAAACATCAAACAAAACCGAGTTAGATGTTTCCAGTCTGCTGCGAAGCGTTCATCCATGTATACAGGTAAGAATCTAGCTACATTCAAGATAAAACGTTAAATTTTTCCAGAAAGTCATTTTTATTGCAAGAATAAAAAGTACTGTTAATTAGCTAACAAACATTACCTGTATAGTAATATTATTCGAATCAGAAATCCATTTTCAATGCTAGTTATAGCCTAATGTTAGCTAGCTATTGAACCTAGTTTGTTAGCTTTAGCTACCTGCAAATTCATACTACAGCTATGACAATGTTTGTTTTAGATGTGGCTGGGGGTGATTATAGCATTTCCTGCATGAACCAACAACTTAGACCCAAGTGTGTTGGGTAAACGGCATCTGTTTTTGATATTGCTTCTACGCAAGTACTATCACTGTACTGTTTACACCTTCTGTATCCTGTGCATGTGACAATTAAATTTCGATTTTATTTGATAGTGTGTGTTTGCCACATGGCCTCACATGTGAATCTTTAACGAGATGGGTGGGATTAAGGCTTAGGAGGGTCTGAACGATGCTGAAGGGGTGTAGATGTTACGCACGCCTCTAAGAAGAGGGAACGCAACACCCTGCTACAACTCAACTCCCCATGAAGTGAAAGAGGTATGGGAATGTAGGTGCGAGTAAGGATGACAAAAGGCAAAGAAGTTACCGTTTACTAGGAATGTATTCCTTCACACGGTAATATGGGGAAAAGGGGCTGGACGGAACCAAAGCAAAGAAAGTAAATATCCAAAGCCCCCTCTCCTACCTTACCTGCCTACCCACTACTTACCAAACTTAGCACCACCTGGTGCGCTAAGCAAAATACAAGGGGGTGGTCCGCCCAGGTCTTACCTAGTGTGCCTAGACAGTGAATATACTACGGGTATATGTATGCCCGCAGGCCTCTTGCCTAAGTACTCCCTATGTGCCTTCCCCTTCCCCCCTTGGGGGGAACAAATGAAACAGAATATTAAACAATTTCAAACAAACTGAGAAACACAGGTCATCAAATAAGCTCTATCTGAATGAGCAACAAACTAACACAGAACATACCAAAGCTGCTCCCAGCAACAACTAACGCCGTAAATAACCCACAGACATCAGCCTTCTCTCTCAGCAATCATCTCAGGATATCACAATCAATCTCTGCTCTGAGCAACAAAACACTGGCTTATATAGCTTCAGAAGGAATCTAATTGAAGACAGCTGCGTCCTGACGAGGGGGCGGGGTCAGCTCTCCAATCATCAATTCGGGGCCGACCAATCAGCTGCTTGGGGAGAATTTCAGGAAGCCATTTCCTGAAACACACACTCAAATACACAAACTAAAACACAGAAACTGGGGAACGTAACAGTAGACAAAAGCCAAAAGCCTTGGCCTCCCGAGTGGAGCAGCGGTCTAAGGCACTGCATCGCAGGGCTAGAAGCATCACTACAAACCTGGGCTGTATCACAACCGACCATGATCGGGAGTTTCAGCGTTGGCCCAGCGTCGTCCGGGTTAGGGGAGGGTTTGGCCCGGGTAGGCCATCATTGTAAATTAGAATTTGTTCTTAACTGACTTGCCTAGATAAATAAATGTTTTTTAAAAAACGACAGAGGGGCCATTTTCTCAAAAGTGGGGTTACAAGTTTATCAACTTTCAAATCAGAATAACATTTCCCACTGTTCCTCAACTGCAGTGTATGATATACCATGTTCTAGCACTGAGTCTCTATTTTATCCAATGTAATAACAATAAGACCGAATCGAGGCGTTCGGTTACAAAATTGCTAAATGTACAGTTGAAGTCAGAAGATTATATGCACTTAGGTTGAAGTCATTAAAAACTCGTTTTTCAATCACTCCACAAACTTCTTTTTAACAAACCATAGTTTTGGCAAGTCGGTTAGGACATCTACTTTGTGCATGTGTAACAGTATAACTTTAAACCGTCCCCTCGCCCCGACCTCGGGCGCGAACCAGGGACCTTCTGCACACATCAACAACAGTCGCCCACGAAGCATCGTTACCCATCGCTCCACAAAGGCCACGGCCCTTGCAGAGCAAGGGGAAACCCTACTTAAGTCTCAGAGCAAGTGACGTAACTGATTGAAATGCTAGTAGCGCGTACCCGCTAACTAGCTAGCCATTTCACATCCGTTACACTCACCCCCCTTTCAACCTCCTCCTTTTCCGCAGCAACCAGTGATCCGGGTCAACAGCACCAAAGTAACAGTATAACTTTAGACCGTCCCCTCGCCCCGACACGGGCGCGAACCAGGGACCCTCTGCACACATCAACAACTGACAACCACGAAGCGTCGTTACCCATCGCTCCACAAAAGCCGCGGCCCTTGCAGAGCAAGGGGAAACCCTACTTAAGTCTCAGAGCAAGTGACGTAACTGATTGAAATGCTAGTAGCGCGTACCCGCTAACTAGCTAGCCATTTCACATCCGTTACACATGACACAAGTAAGTTTTCCAACAATTGATTACAGAAAGATTATTTCACATATAATTCACTGTATCACAATTCCAGTGGGTCAGAAGTTTACATACACTAAGTTGACTGTGCCTTTAAACAGCTTGAATAATTCCAGAAAATTATGTCATAGCTTTAGAAGCTTCTGATAGGCTAATTGATATCATTTGAGTTAATTGGAGGTGTACCTGTGGATGTATTTCAAGGCCTACCTACCTTCAAACTCAGTGTCTCTTCTGCTTGACATCATGGGAAAATCAAAAGATATCAGCCAAGACCTCAGAAAATAAACTGTAGACCTCCACAAGTCTGGTTCATCCTTGGGAGCATTTTCCAAATGCCTGAAGGTACCACGTTCATCTGTACAAACAATAGTACACAAGTATAAACACCATGGGACCACTTAGCCGTTATACCGCTCAGGAAGGAGATGTGTTCTGTCTCCTAGAGATGAACGTACTTTGGTGCGAAAAGTGCAAATCAATCCCAGAACAACAGCAAGGGCCTTGTGAAGATGCTGGAGGAAACAGGTACAAAAGTATCTATATCCACAGTAAAACGAGTCCTATATCAACATAACCTGAAAGGCCGCTCAGCAAGGAAGAAACCATTGATCCAAAACTGCCTTAAAAAAGCCAGACTACGGTTTGCAACTAAACAAGGGGACAAAGATCATACTTTTTCGAGAAATGTCCTCTGGTCTGATGAAACAAAAATAGAGCTGTTTGGCCATAATGACCATCGTTATGTTTGGAGGAAAAAGGGGGAGGCTTGCAAGCCGAAGAACACCATCCCAACCGTGAAGCACAGGGGTGGCCGCATCATGTTGTGGGGGTGCTTTGCTCACACAATAGATGGCATCATGAGAGGAAAATTACGTGGATATATTGAAGCAACATCTCAAGACATCAGTCAGGAAGTTAAAGCTTGGTCGCAAATGGGTCTTCCAAATGGACAATGACCCCAAGCATACTTCCAAAGTTGTGGCAAAATGGCTTAAGGACAACAAAGTCAAGGTATTGGAGTGGCCATCACAAAGCCCTGACCTCAATCCTATTGAAAATTTGTGGGCAGAACTGAAAAAGTGTGTGTAAGCAAGGAGGCCTATAAACCTGACTCAGTTACACCAGCTCTGTAAGGAAGAATGGGCCAAAATTCACCCAACAAATTGTGGGAAGCTTGTGGAAGGCTACCCGAAAAGTTTGACCCAGGTTAAACAATTGAAAGGCAATGCAACCAAATACAGTGGGGAGAACAAGTATTTGATACACTGCCGATTTTGCAGGTTTTCCTACTTACAAAGCATGTAGAGGTCTGTAATTTTTATCATAGGTACACTTCAACTGTGAGAGACGGAATCTAAAACAAAAATCCAGAAAATCACATTGTATGATTTTTAAGTAATTAATTTGCATTTTATTGCATGACATAAATATTTGATACATCAGAAAAGCAGAACTTAATATTTGGTACAGAAACCTTTGTTTGCAATTACAGAGATCATACGTTTCCTGTAGTTCTTGACTAGGTTTGCACACACTGCAGCAGGGATTTTGGCCCACTCCTCCCTACAGATCTTCTCCAGATCCTTCAGGTTTCGGGGCTGTCGCTGGGCAATACGGACTTTCAGCTCCCTCCAAAGATTTTCTATTGGGTTCAGGTCTGGAGACTGGCTAGGCCACTCCAGGACCTTGAGATGCTTCTTACGGAGCCACTCCTTAGTTGCCATGGCTGTGTGCTTCGTGTCGTTGTCATGCTGGAAGACCCAGCCACGACCCATCTTCAATGCTCTTACTGAGGGAAGGAGGTTGTTGGCCAAGATCTCGCGATACATGGCCCCATCCATCCTCCCCTCAATACGGTGCAGTCGTCCTGTCCCCTTTGCAGAAAAGCATCCCCAAAGAATGATGTTTCCACCTCCATGCTTCACGGTTGGGATGGTGTTCTTGGGGTTGTACTCATACTTCTTCTTCCTCCAAACACGGCGAGTGGAGTTAGACCAAAAAGCTCTATTTTTGTCTCATCAGACCACATGACCTTCTCCCATTCCTCCTCTGGATCATCCAGATGGTCATTGGCAAACTTCAGACGGGCCTGGACATGCACTGGCTTAAGCAGGGGGACCTTGCGTGCGCTGCAGGATTTTAATCCATGACGGCGTAGTGTGTTACTAATGGTTTTCTTTGAGACTGTGGTCCCAGCTCTCTTCAGGTCATTGACCAGGTCCTGCCGTGTAGTTCTGGGCTGATCCCTCACCTTCCTCATGATCATTGATGCCCCACGAGGTGAAATCTTGCATGGAGCCCCAGACCGAGGGTGATTGACCGTCATCTTGAACTTCTTCCATTTTCTAATAATTGCGCCAACAGTTGTTTCCTTCTCACCAAGCTGCTTGCCTATTGTCCTGTAGCCCATCCCAGCCTTGTGCAGGTCTACAATTTTATCCCTGATGTCCTTACACAGCTCTCTGGTCTTGGCCATTGTGGAGAGGTTGGAATCTGTTTGATTGAGTGTGTGGACAGGTGTCTTTTATACAGGTAACGAGTTCAAACAGGTGCAGTTAATACAGGTAATGAGTGGAGAACAGGAGGGCTTCTTAAAGAAAAACTAACAGGTCTGTGAGAGCCGGAATTCTTACTGGTTGGTAGGTGATCAAATACTTATGTCATGCAATAAAATGCAAATTAATTATTTAAAAATCATACAATGTGATTTTCTGGATTTTTGTTTTAGATTCCGTCTCTCACAGTTGAAGTGTACCTATGATAAAAATGACAGACCTCTACATGCTTTGTAAGTAGGAAAACCTGCAAAATCGGCAGTGTATCAAATACTTGTTCTCCCCACTGTACTAATTGAGTGTATGTAAACTTCTGACCCACTGGGAATGTGATGAAAGAAATAAAAGCTGAAATAAATCATTCCCTCTACTATTATTCTGACAGTTGGTGATCCTAACTGACATAAGACAGGGAATGTTTTATTTTTAAAATGCTAAAGTTATCCATGATGCAAGGCGAACTCGCAACCTTTGGGTTGCTAGATGTTTGCTGTTATACACCCATCCATCAACCCCGACCAACCAACATACCTTCCTTTTTTCCCTAAGTAACCATCCATCTTATGTAACCAAACCAAACATAACATATCCTAATAATTTGAGTATCCCGGATTCACATTTACTATGTTATGTCTAGTCTATGAAACCAGGCTGCGCAGCCGAACCCTGCCAGCAGCCTACCTATCAAAGGTTACATAGTGTCCATTACAATGTAGAAAAACACATCTCTTATGAAAGATTACAACATTTGGGAGATAACAATAGATTGCAAAGTCAAAGACACTGGATTGCATCTGTGGCAAAGTTGTCCCTATGCTTATGACAAATCCAGTTCCAGAACACGCTTAGCCAGCTAGCTAATCTTTTGAATACGTGGTAGCAAAAAAATAAACACCAACAATAGATAAAAATAGCTAGCTAGATATTAGCAAGATAACGAGCTAAGGTTAGCATGCTCTTTCGCAATCACCGCTGGTATTATTTGACTGTTCACCGTTTCCTAATTGACATCATTTGGGTTTACTGGCTGAGATACATGATGATCCTATGATTATGAAAGGACACCTTTAATAAGAGATGATCAATGGCAGATGAACAGATGCTGTTCTGTCAGGTTGCTGAGAAAGCACAAAAACAGCTGAGTCATTTAACAGACAGGAAAAAGCAAAGCATTAACACACACTGTATATAGTAAGCGCTCTTTGGGATATAAACGCCATGAAAAGATGGGCATCAGATCAGAGTTTTTTGATCACCATCAATTGGAATAGTCAGCCTCAGGAGCAGGGCTGATGTGACTTTTTACAGCCTTTTGAGAGCTCCTCTGAAGCCAAAAGCCTGAGCACCAATTTTAATGGAGATCGTGTGGCAGGACTCCACATATCAATTTGGCATATCATTCTACAGTCTAGGTGAAATGGGAGAGTGTACTGAAGAATGCATTGCACTTATTACATCATGGATAATTCTGTATGTTTCTGAAGAGTTGTTTAAATGTAGTCTACTCCATCAAAAAACTGTTTATCTATTCCCCAAATGCACCATCCTTTTTACCAAGCACTGTAGATAATTAATCACTTGACCCAAGCTTTAAAGACGGGGTACTTTTTGCTGATTTAAAAGCACTTTTCAATGGGTATAATTACCTAAAAAAGCCATATTCGACTCCAATCAGTATTCATTGCCTCACTTCAGGACCTCTATCTCTTTGAGTCACGGTCTGGAGAAATGGAGGTCAGAAAGACCTTCCCTCCTAAAAGTTCCATAAGAGGTACAGTGGGGAGAACAAGTATTTGATACACTGCCGATTTTGCAGGTTTTTCTACTTACAAAGCATGTAGAGGTCTGTAATTTTTATCATAGGTACACTTCAACTGTGAGAGACGGAATCTAAAACAAAAATCCAGAAAATCACATTGTATGATTTTTAAGTAATTAATTTGCATTTTATTGCATGACATAAGTATTTGATACATCAGAAAAGCAGAACTTAATATTTGGTACAGAAACCTTTGTTTGCAATTACAGAGATCATACGTTTCCTGTAGTTCTTGACCAGGTTTGCACACACTGCAGCAGGGATTTTGGCCCACTCCTCCATACAGACCTTCTCCAGATCCTTCAGGTTTCGGGGCTGTCGCTGGGCAATATGGACTTTCAGCTCCCTCCAAAGATTTTCTATTGGGTTCAGGTCTGGAGACTGGCTAGGCCACTCCAGGACCTTGAGATGCTTCTTACGGAGCCACTCCTTAGTTGCCCTGGCTGTGTGTTTCGGGTCGTTGTCATGCTGGAAGACCCAGCCATGACCCATCTTCAATGCTCTTACTGAGGGAAGGAGGTTGTTGGCCAAGATCTCGCGATACATGGCCCCATCCATCCCCCCCTCAATACGGTGCAGTCGTCCTGTCCCCTTTGCAGAAAACCATCCCAAAAGAATGATGTTTCCACCTCCATGCTTCACGGTTGGGATGGTGATCTTGGGGTTGTACTCATCCTTCTTCTTCCTCCAAACATGAAGAGTGAAGTTTAGACCAAAAAGCTCTATTTTTGTCTCAACAGACCACATGACCTTCTCCCATTCCTCCTCTGGATCATCCAGATGGTCATTGGCAAACTTCAGACGGGCCTGGACATGCGCTGGCTTGAGCAGGGGGACCTTGCGTGCGCTGCAGGATTTTAATCCATGACGGCGTAGTGTGTTACTAATGGTTTTCTTTGAGACTGTGGTCCCAGCTCTCTTCAGGTCATTGACCAGGTCCTGCCGTGTAGTTCTGGCTGATCCCTCACCTTCCTCATGATCATTGATGCCCCACGAGGTGAGATCTTGCATGGAGCCCCAGACCGAGGGTGATTGACCATCATCTTGAACTTCTTCCATTTTCTAATAATTGCGCCAACAGTTGTTGCCTTCTCACCAAGCTGCTTGCCTATTGTCCTGTAGCCCATCCCAGCCTTGTGCAGGTTTACAATTTTATCCCTGATGTCCTTACACAGCTCTCTGGTCTTGGCCATTGTGGAGAGGTTGGAGTCTGTTTGATTGAGGTTGTGGACAGGTGTCTTTTATACAGGTAACGAGTTCAAACAGGTGCAGTTAATACAGGTAATGAGTGGAGAACAGGAGGGCTTCTTAAAGAAAAACTAACAGGTCTGTGAGAGCCGGAATTCTTACTGGTTGGTAGGTGATCAAATACTTATGTCATGCAATAAAATGCAAATTAATTACTTAAAAATCATACAATGTGATTTTCTGGATTTTTGTTTTAGATTCCGTCTCTCACAGTTGAAGTGTACCTATGATAAAAATTACAGACCTCTACATGCTTTGTAAGTAGGAAAACCTGCAAAATCGGCAGTGTATCAAATACTTGTTCTCCCCACTGTATATTGGGGACATAGAGACTCTCAGCAGCAATTCTTTGGAATCTGTAAGTTTAATTGTTGCACCCTTTACCCTGTCAACAAGTGACCCCATGTCCTGAGACAGTGTCCAAAGGCCTCATTTCATATCTCTGCCCCAAATAAGCCCATTATTTGTCATCAGCAGCTCATCCCGAGCGCTCACGCTGCAGAATGGTTCTCTGAAAGACGTTTTAATGGAGAGATTATGACAGGTCCCGACAATGCACATCCACCAGCCTCATCCACCTCATTACCTAGCGTGTCCATAGTAATAAGGGTCTACCAGGAGCGTGTATTTGGAGACCTTTCCTCGCTTTTGACAGTTCATTAGGCGCATGCAAACAAATAGCACTGAACAGTGCCTGCTCAAGGTTAATGTGGACATTTAGTCTGCACTAAGTATGGGCCTGATTAAATTATTGGTGACTTTTCAATCTAATTGTTTTTTTTCAGCACCGAGGCCTTATCATTCTTCTGTTCTCCACTGTAATTATATGACAAACATGTTTATTTCTTACCATACGTTTTCCTATATAAAGATACTGTAGATTAGGTGGGTGAACGGGGTTGGCTTGATGAAATAGTCATTACAGTAATGGCATTTAATGCTGAATGCAATGATGTGGGCTGAAGACAACTGTTCTACTGCAGTAAATATAGTCTATAACACAACATAACACAATGGTGGTGATGTACACAAACAGATATGTTGAAGCTGAACAAAACCAGTAACCTATGCAGTCAATTTGTCAGATAAAGTTAACAGAAAGCACTGCTATTGTTTTGATAGCAAACAATGAAACTGTCATGTGCAAGTATAGCAGATCAGTACATTTAGGTCCAGGGACTCAAGAATCAATCAAATCAATCAAATGTATTTATAAAGCCCTTCTTACATCAGCTGATGTCACAAAGTGCTGTACAGAAACCCAACCTAAAACCCCAAACAGCAAGTAATGCAGGTGTAGAAGCACGGTGGCTAGGAAAAACTCCCTAGAAAGACCAGAACCTAGGAAGAAACCTAGAGAGGAACCAGGCTATGAGGGGTGGCCAGTCCTCTTCTGGCTGTGCCGGGTGGAGATTATAACAGAACATGGCCAAGATGTTCAAATGTTCATAGATGACCAGCAGGGTCAAATAATAATAATCACAGGAGTAAATGTCAGTTGGCTTTTCATAGCCGATCATTCAGAGTATCTCTACCGCTCCTGCTGTCTCTAGAGATTTGAAAACATCAGGTCTGGGACAGGTAGCACATCTGGTGAACAGGTCAGGGTTCCATAGCTGCAGGCAGAACAGTTGAAACTGGAGCAGCACCACAACCAGGTGGACTGGGGACAGCAAGGAGTCATCAGGCCAGGTAGTCCTGAGGCATGGTCCTAGGGCTCAGGTCCTCCGAGAGAGAGAAAGAAGAAAGAGAGAAAGAGAGAAAGAGAGAAAGAAAGAAAGAAAGAAAGAAAGAAAGAGAAAGAGAATTAGAGAGAGCATACTTAAATTCACAAAGGACACCGGATAAGAAAGGAGAAATACTCCCGATATAACAGACTGACCCTAGCACCTCGACACATAAACTACTGCAGCATAAATACTGGAGACTGAGACAGGAGGGGTCGGGAGACACTGTGGCTCCGGCCAACGATACTCCCGGACTGGGCCAAACAGGCAGGATATAACCCCACCCACTTTGCCAAAGCACAGCCCCCATACCACTAGAGGGATATCTTCATCCACCAACTTACCATCCTGAGACAAGGCCGAGTATAGCCCACGAAGATCTCCCCCACGGCACCGCCCGAGGTGGGGCACCAACCTGGGACAGGAAGATCACGTCAGTGACTCAACCCACTCAAGTGACGCACCCCTCCAAGGGACGGCATGGAAGAGCACCAGTAAGCCAGTGACTCAGCCCCTGTAATAGGGTTAGAGGCAGAGAATCTCAGAGGAGAGAGGGGAACCGGCCAGCCAGAGACAGCAAGGGCGGTTCGTTGCTCCAGTGCCATTCCGTTCACCTTCACACTCTTGAGCCAGACTACACTCAATCATAGGACCTACTGAAGAGATGAGTCTTCAATAAAGACTTAAAGGTTGAGACTGAGTCTGCATCTCTCACATGGATAGGCAGACCATTCCATAAAAATGGAGCTCTATAGGAGAAAGCCCTGCCCCCAGCTGTTTGCTTAGAAATTCTAGGGACAGTAAGGAGGCCTACGTCTTGTGACCGTAGCGTACGTGTAGGTACAGTGGGGAGAACAAGTATTTGATACACTGCCGATTTTGCAGGTTTTCCTACTTACAAAGCATGTAGAGGTCTGTAATTTTTATCATAGGTACACTTCAACTGTGAGAGACGGAATCTAAAACAAAAATCCAGAAAATCACATTGTATGATTTTTAAGTAATTAATTTGCATTTTATTGCATGACATAAGTATTTGATCACCTACCAACCAGTAAGAATTCCGGCTCTCACAGACCTGTTAGTTTTTCTTTAAGAAGCCCTCCTGTTCTCCACTCATTACCTGTATTAACTGCACCTGTTTGAACTCGTTACCTGTATAAAAGACACCTGTCCACACACTCAATCAAACAGACTCCAACCTCTCCACAATGGCCAAGACCAGAGAGCTGTGTAAGGACATCAGGGATAAAATTGTAGACCTGCACAAGGCTGGGATGGGCTACAGGACAATGGGCAAGCAGCTTGGTGAGAAGGCAACAACTGTTGGCGCAATTATTAGAAAATGGAAGAAGTTCAAGATGACGGTCAATCACCCTCGGTCTGGGGCTCCATGCAAGATCTCACCTCGTGGGGCATCAATGATCATGAGGAAGGTGAGTTATCAGCCCAGAACTACACGGCAGGACCTGGTCAATGACCTGGAGAGAGCTGGGACCACAGTCTCAAAGAAAACCATTAGTAACACACTACACCGTCATGGATTAAAATCCTGCAGCGCACGCAAGGTCCACCTGCTCAAGCCAGCGCATGTCCAGGCCCGTCTGAAGTTTGCCAATGACCATCTGGATGATCCAGAGGAGGAATGGGAGAAGGTCATGTGGTCTGATGAGACAAAAATAGAGCTTTTTGGTCTAAACTCCACTCGCCGTGTTTGGAGGAAGAAGAAGGATGAGTACAACCCCAAGAACACCATCCCAACCGTGAAGCATGGAGGTGGAAACATCATTCTTTGGGGATGCTTTTCTGCAAAGGGTACAGGATGACTGCACCGTATTGAGGGGAGGATGGATGGGGCCATGTATCGCGAGATCTTGGCCAACAACCTCCTTCCCTCAGTAAGAGCATTGAAGATGGGTCGTGGCTGGGTCTTCCAGCATGACAACGACCCGAAACACACAGCCAGGGCAACTAAGGAGTGGCGCCGTAAGAAGCATCTCAAGGTCCTGGAGTGGCCTAGCCAGTCTCCAGACCTGAACCCAATAGAAAATCTTTGGAGGGAGCTGAAAGTCCGTATTGCCCAGCGACAGCCCCGAAACCTGAAGGATCTGGAGAAGATCTGTATGGAGGAGTGGGCCAAAATCCCTGCTGCAGTGTGTGCAAACCTGGTCAAGAACTACAGGAAACGTATGATCTCTGTAATTGCAAACAAAGGTTTCTGTACCAAATATTAAGATCTGCTTTTCTGATGTATCAAATACTTATGTCATGCAATAAAATGCAAATTAATTACTTAAAAATCATACAATGTGATTTTCTGGATTTTTGTTTTAGATTCCGTCTCTCATAGTTGAAGTGTACCTATGATAGAAATTACAGACCTCTACATGCTTTGTAAGTAGGAAAACCTGCAAAATCGGCAGTGTATCAAATACTTGTTCTCCCCACTGTATGTACGCAGGACCAAATCGGAAAAATAGGTAGGAGCAAGCCCATGTAATGCTTTGTAGGTTAGCAGTAAAACCTTGAAATCAGCCCTTGCCTTAACAGGAAGCCAGTGTAGAGAGGCTAGCACTGGAGTAATATGATCACATTTATTTGTTCTAGTCAAGATTCTGGCAGCTCTACCTGAAGTGTATTTAGTGCTTTATCCAGGTAGCCGGGAAGTAGAGCATTGCAGTAGTCTAACCTAGAAGTGACAAAAGCATGGATACATTTTTCTGCATCGTTTTTGGACAGAACATTTCTGATTTTTGCAATGTTAGGTAGATGGAAAAATGCTGTCCTTGAAACAGTCTTGATATGTTCGTCAAAAGACAGATCAGGGTCCAGAGTAACACCGAGGTCCTTCACAGTTTTATTTGAGATGACTGTAGAACTATCATGATTAATTGTCAGATTCAACAGAAGATCTCTTTGTTTCTTGGGACCTAGAACAAGCATATCTGTTTTGTCCGAGTTTAAAAGTAGAATCTTTTCCGCCATCCAATTCCTTATGTCTGAAACACAGGCTTCCAGGGAGGGAAATTTTGGGGCTTCACCATGTTTCATCGAAATGTACAACTGTGTCATCCGCATAGCAGTGAAAGTTAACATTATGTTTCCGAATGACATCACCAAGAGGTAAAATATATAGTGAAAACAAAGCCTTGAGGAACACAGAAATGTACAGTTGATTTGTCAGAGGACAAACAATCCACAGAGACAAACTGATATCTTTCCGACAGATAAGATCTAAACCAGGCCAGAACTTGTCTGTGTAGACCAATTAGGGTTTCCAATCTCTCCAAAAGAATGTGGTTGTCACGGCCGTTGTAGGGAGGAGACCAAGGCGCAGCGCGATAAGCGTACATTCTTCTTTATTTAAAGAATGAACACTGAACAAAACGAACAAAATAACAAAACGAACCGTGACGCTAATATGGCTAGTGCAGACAGGCAACTAAACATAGAATAAGAACCCACAAATACCCAAGGGAAAATGGCAACCTAAATATGATCCCCAATCAGAGACAACGATAAACAGCTGCCTCTGAGTGGGAACCAATTCAGGCCACCATATACCTACATATGCCTAGACTTACAAACACCCCTAGACATACAAAAACCCTAGACAATACAAATCAAGCATACCCACCCTCGTCACACCCTGACCTAACCAAAATAAAAAATAAAAAACATAGATTACTAAGGTCAGGGCATGACAGTACCCCCCCCCCCCCCCCCCAAAGGTGTGGACTCCCGACCGCAAACCTGAACTTATAGGGGAGGGTCCGGGTGGGCATCTACCCTCGGTGGTGGCTCTGGTTCTGGACGCCGCCCCCCCTCTTTACACTGATCCCTCCGCCTTTGTAGATCCAGACCGTGGATCATCGCCAGAGGCTCTGGACCGCGGATCATCGCCGGAGGCCCTGGACCGGAGACCCCTCGCTGGAGACCCCGGGCCGGGGACCGTCGCTGGAGACCTCGGGCCGGAGACCGTCGCTGGAGACCCCGGGCCGGGGACATTCGCTGGAGACCCCGGGCTTGGGACCGTCGCTGGAGACCCCGAGCTGGGGACCGTCGCTGGAGACCCCGGGCCGGGGACCGTTGCTGGAGACCCCGGGCTGGGGACCTTCGCTGGAGACCCCGGGCTGGGGACCGTCGCTGGAGACCCCGGGCTGGGGACCGTCGCTGGAGACCCCGGGCTGGGGACCGTCGCTGGAGACCCCGGGCTGGGGACCGTCGTTGGAGGTTCCGGACTGTGGCCCATCGTTGGAGGTTCCGGACTGTGGCCCATCGTTGGAGGTTCCGGACTGTGGCCCATCGTTGGAGGTTCCGGACTGTGGCCCATCGTTGGTTCCGGACTGTGGCCCATCGTTGGAGGTTCCGGACTGTGGGCCATCGTTGGAGGTTCTGGACTGTGGCCCGTCGTTGGAGGTTCCGGACTGTGGCCCGTCGTTGGAGGTTCCGGACTGTTGCCCGTCGTTGGAGGTTCCGGACTGTGGCCCGTCGTTGGAGGTTCCGGACTGCGAAACGTCGCCGGAAGCTCTGGACTGGGTACTGTCGCCGGAAGCTCTGAACTGGGTACTGTGAGGGACGGTGAGGGACAGGCAGAGGTTGAAAGAGACCAGCCAGAGGAGTCTTGTTCTGTGCCAGATCGTGCATGCGGCGACGAACGCGGAGATGTCAGGAACCATGGTAGGCCACCAGAAGCGTTGTCGCACAAAGGCCAGGTTGGCGGGCAAGCCTGGAGGAGTGGGCCCATTCCAGGACCGAGGAGCGGACCGCATCAGGAACGAACATCCGGTTATCTGGGACCCAGAACACTGCGCCTCACAAACCTGCTTCACTTTTCCCCAGCTGAGTGTAGCCATGGGGCTATAGCGGCGTGACAGTGCATCCGGCTTGACATTCTTGGATCCCGGCCGGTATGAGAGGGAGAAGTTGAACCGGGTGAACAGCAGGGCTCACCTAGCTTGCCTGGAACTCAAACGCTAGGCGGTGAGGAGATATTCCAGGTTCTTGTGGTCGGTCCACACACTGAACGGATGTTCCGCCCCCTCCAGCCAGTGCCTCAACTCCTACAACGCCATCTTCACCGCGAGAAGCTCACGATTCCCCACACGTAGTTCCTCTTTGTTGTGTTGAGACGGTAGTAGAAGAAGGCGCAGGGATGTAACTTGAGGTCCAGGACAGAACGCTGGGACAGGACAGCCCCCACTCCGACATCCGAAGCATCGGCCTCCACCACGAACTCGCTGGACGGGTCAGGCTGAACCAAGATGGGAGCTGTGGTGAAGCGGTGTTTGAGATCCCGGAACGCCCGGTTATTAGCTGGGGACCATGTGCACGGAACCTTTGGAGAGGTGAGTGCAGACAGGGGGAAGCCAGGGTGCTGTAACCCTGGACAAAGTGGCAATAAAAGTTGGCAAATCCCAGGAAACGTTGCAGCTGCACCCTGGACGTAGGCTGGGGCCAATCCACCACTGCTCTCACCATCCCAGGATCCATCTGTACACTCCCTGGCAGCGATGATGTAACCCAGAAAGTGGATGGTGGAGCGATGGAATTCGCACTTCTCTGCTATTACAAAAAGCTGTCGGAGAACCTGTCGGACGTGGAGCATGTGTTATTGGGCGGAGCGGGAGAAGACGAGGATGTCATCGAGGTAGATGAAGATGAACCGGTTCAACATGTCGCGGAGAACATCATTAACCAGAGCCTGGATCACAGCAGGGGTGTTGGTAAGGACAAATGGCGTGACCAGATACTCATAGTGACTGCTGGCCGTGTTGAAGGCAGTCTTCCACTCGTCCCTTTCCCTTATCAGTACCAGGTTGTAGGCATTCCGAAGGCTAAGGAGATGAGTGGTAGCGGGTAGCGGTTCTTCACCTTTATGTCGTTGAGACCCCGGTAGTCGATGCATGGGCGCAGGGTTTGTCCTTCTTCTCCACAAAGAAGAACCCTGCGCCGGTGGGGTAGGCAGAAGGGCAGATGAACCCTGCAGCTAGGGAGTCCTCAATGTAGGTCTCCATAGCCTTTGTCTCCGGACCCGACTGAGAGTACAGTCGTCCCCGGGCCGGAGTGGTGCCTGGGAGACTGCCTAGTTGCATAGGCTTGGGAGGAGGTTAATCAGCATTCTTCGGAGGCTCGGGTTCTCTCTGCAACAGAGCTATCGGGGACTTCTGGAATGCCTCGGAGGCGAGGTGGAATCGACTCTCCTTCCTTTGTTCCCATAGTTGCCCATCAATCCGAATGGTCAAGGCGATGAGTGAGTCGAGATCGTCGGTACTTCCCTGTCTGCAAGCTCATCCTTTACTTCCTCCGATACTCCGTGCAGGAACAGGTCGAACAGCGCTTCCGGGTTCCAGGCATTCTCAGAAGCCAACGTGCGGAAATCCACTGCATAGTCTGCCACACTGCGGGAGTCTTGCCGAAGCTGGAGTAACTTCCCGGACAATGGAGCCTCATAAACGTTCTTTACCTCCGCCACAAACTCCTCCAGACTGAAGCATACTGTTGTTCCCATACTGCCGTAGTCCAGGCGAGAGCCCTCCCGGACATCAGCGCGATGAGGTACGCTATCTACGCTATGTTCGAGGAGGTAAGCGGGGTTCTCGGGACACTGGGGTTGGCTGGGATATTACGGGTGTGACCTGCTGCCCAGTGGGGAATCCGCGGAATTGCTCCAGCAATGTATCGAACGCCTCGTCATGGCGTTCTGCCAGGGTATGGAGTCCCTCCATAAGACATTGCAGTAACTCCTTGTTTCTACCAATGGTGGCTCCTTGCAGGGAGACAGCATTGTGGAGCTGGTCTGACTCTGCTGGGCCAATCATGGCCAGTTCGTACTATCACATTTCAGGTAAGACCCAGATGCAGACAGTGTCGAAGTAACAGTTTAAAAGTTTATTACTAATACAGGGGCAGGCAAAATGACAGGTCAAGGGCAGGCAGAGGTCAGTAATCAAGATAGTGTTCAAAAGGTCCAGAATGGCAGGCAGTCTCAGGGTCAGAGCAGGCAGGGGTCAATAATCCAGTGTGGTGTGGCAAGGTACAGAACAGCAGGCAGGCTCAGGGTCAGGGCAGGTAGAAAGGAAAAAATCCTGAAAACCTTGAAAACAAGAACTAGAACATACAGGAAATACGATGATAGGTTTCACAAAACAAAACGAACTGGCAACAGACAAACAGAGAACACAGGTATAAATGCAACGGGGATAATGGGGAAGATCTGCGACACCTGGAGGAGGGTGGAGACAAGCACAAAGACAGGTGAAACAGATCAGGGTTTGACATGTCTACGCTTCTTTTCAGGGCTGGGTTTTATTTGAATGTTACCACCCACTAGCATGGCTTGGTTTATTATTCGCCTGAGATATGGAGCAAATGAAAATAGTGGTTGCACACTTATGTTTTTGCACCGCCACTTTTTTTTACCAGCAAATGGTCATAATCCATTGGATAATTTGTCAAGTTTCACTTTTTTTGCTAGTCTGTATTATACAGTGAGGGAAAAAAGTATTTGATCCCCTGCTGATTTTGTACGTTTGCCCACTGACAAAGAAATGATCAGTCTATAATTTTAATGGTAGGTTTATTTGAACAGTGAGAGACAGAATAACAACAAAAAAATCCAGAAAAACGCATGTCAAAAATGTTATAAATTGATTTGCATTTTAATGAGGGAAATAAGTATTTGACCCCTCTGCAAAACATGACTTAGTACTTGGTGGCAAAACACTTGTTGGCAATCACAGAGGTCAGACGTTTCTTGTAGTTGGCCACCAGGTTTGCACACATCTCAGGAGGGATTTTGTCCCACTCCTCTTTGCAGATCTTCTCCAAGTCATTAAGGTTTCGAGGCTGACGTTTGGCAACTCGAACCTTCAGCTCCCTCCACAGATTTTCTATGGGATTAAGGTCTGGAGACTGGCTAGGCCACTCCAGGACCTTAATGTGCTTCTTCTTGAGCCACTCCTTTGTTGCCTTGGCCATGTGTTTTGGGTCATTGTCATGCTGGAATACCCATCCACGACCCATTTTTAATGCCCTGGCTGAGGGAAGGAGGTTCTCACCCAAGATTTGATGGTACATGGCCCCGTCCATCGTCCCTTTGATGTGGTGAAGTTGTCCTGTTCCCTAAGCAGAAAAACACCCTCAAAGCATAATGTTTCCACCTCCATGTTTGACGGTGGGGATGGTGTTCTTGGGGTCATAGGCAGCATTCCTCCTCCTCCAAACACGGCGAGTTGAGTTGATGCCAAAGAGCTCCATTTTGGTCTCATCTGACCACAACACGTTCACCCAGTTGTCCTCTGAATCATTCAGATGTTCATTGGCAAACTTCAGACGGGCATGTATATGTGCTTTCTTGAGCAGGGGGACCTTGCGGGCGCTGCAGGATTTCAGTCCTTCACGGCATAGTGTGTTACCAATTGTTTTCTTGATGACTATGGTCCCAGCTGCCTTGAGATCATTGACAAGATCCTCCTGTGTAGTTCTGGGCTGATTCCTCACCGTTCTCATGATCATTGCAACTCCACGAGGTGAGATCTTGCATGGAGCCCCAGGCTGAGGGAGATTGACAGTTCTTTTGTGTTTCTTCCATTTGCGAATAATCACAGAAACTGTTGTCACCTTCTCACCAAGCTGCTTGGCGATGGTCTTGTAGCCCATTCCAGCCTTGTGTAGGTCTATAATCTTGTCCCTGACATCATTGGAGAGCTCTTTGGTCTTGGCCATGGTGGAGAGTTTGGAATCTGATTGATTGATTGCTTCTGTGGACAGGTGTCTTTTATACAGGTAACAAACTAAGATTAGGAGCACTCCCTTTAAGACTGTGCTCCTAATCTCAGCTCGTTACCTGTATAAATGACACCTGGGAGCGAGAAATCTTTCTGATTGAGAGGGGGTCAAATACTTATTTCCCTCATTAAAATGCAAATCATTTTATAACATTTTTGACATGTGTTTTTCTGGATTTTTTTGTTGTTATTCTGTCTCTCACTGTTCAAATAAAGCTACCATTAAAATTATAGACTGATCATTTCTTTGTCAGTGGGCAAACATAGAAAATCAGCAGGGGATCAAATACTTTTTTCCCTCACTGTATATATATATATATATGTATATATATATATATTACTATTTTATTAATGGTCAAATTTAGTGTGATATGGTTGCATTTTGGAGCCACACGCTGTCCCAAGACAAATTGTTTTGACCACACTCCACTGCTTTGAGTGGTGCAGCTAGAAATCACAAGTGTCTATTCTATAATGAAAAGGCACCCGCAAAAGAAAAATCTATTTTGTGCTGTTGTTACATTTGTATTGGTGTTTAATTTCATGTCCGATGCTCTCAGGGTGTTGTTACATATAATTTGTGGCGTGCATCATGAGAGCAAAACCATTGTAGCCTATCATTTCACTTCCCCTAGCTATGAGAAGCATGGCATGAGCACGGGCTGACTTGGCATTGCTGTAGCACAGCCAAATAGCCTGCCAGTAGCCTACCAAAAGATGCACCGTGTCCATTACAAAACACATCTCCAGTGCAAACCTTTCAATAGTAAGGCTATCCATATTACCGGAGTTTCCTGTTATTCTTTCTATTTCTATGGCGGATTCACAGCCGCAATTTATGGAAGATGCCAAAACTTTGGAGATAACAATAGATGTCAAAGATACTGGTTTCCCCTATCTATCTGTGGCAAAATTTTCCCTAAATGCTTATGACAAATCCAGCTCCAGAACCAGCAATAGCCTAGCCAGCTGGCTAATCTTTTGAATATGGTGTAGGAACATCCATTAACATTAGCTAGCTAGAATAATTTAGCATACCAGCTAGCTACATTGACATATGATAGTGCCCTACTTGTTATTTCTCTACTCCACGAAGAAGTCACCACAACGTTCCCACCGCCAACTCGGCAATTTGTGAATTTGTATTAGCAGCCTGTGTCATTCTTACCATTCACATCGACGGGGCTCTCGTGAAGCAGGTAGAGAGCTTCAAGTTCCTCGGTGTCCATATCACCAAGGATTTATCATGGTCTAAACACACCAACACAGTCTTGAAAAGGGCACGACAATGCCTCTTCCCCCTCAGGAGACTGAAAAGATTTGGCATGGGCCCTTAGATACTCAAAAAGTTGTACAGCTGCACCATGCGAGCATCTTGACTAGCTGCATCACCACTTGGTATGGGAACTATTTGGCATCCGACCGCAAGGTGCTATAGAGGGTAGTGCAGACAGCCCAGTACATCACTGGGGCCGAGCTCCCTACCATTCAAGACCTCTATACCAGTGGAGGCTGCGGATGGGAGAACGGCTCATAATAATGGTTGGAATGGAGTAAATGGAACGGTATCAAAAACATGGTTTTCAGGATTTGGTACCATTTCATCCACTACACTCCATTCCAACCATTATTATGAGCCGTTCTCCCTTCAGCAGCCTCCACTGCTCTATACCAGACGGTGTCAGAGGAAGGCAATACAAATTGTCAAAGACACCAGCCACCCAAATCATTGACTGTCCTCTCTGATACCGCACGGCAAGCGGTCTGGAACCAACAGGAACCTGGACAGCTTCTACCTCCAAGCCATAAGACCGATTAATAGTTAGTTAAATATTTAACCAAATAGATACCCAGACTATCTGCATTGACCCTTTTAGCACAAAGTTTTTTTGACTCATCACATACACTGCTGCTACTGTTTACTATTTGTTACTTTATTCCTAGTTACAGTTGAAGTCTGAAGTTTACATACGCTTAGGTTGGAGTCATTAAAACTCGTTTTTCAACCAATCCACAAATTTCTTGTTAACAAACTATAGTTTTGGCAAGTCGGTTAGGACATCTACATTGTGCATGATACAAGTCATTTTCCCAACAATTCTTGACAAACAGATTATTTCACATATAATTCACTGTATCACAATTCCAGTTGGTCAGAAGTTTACATACACTAAGTTGCACGTGCCTTTAAACAGCTTTCAAAATTCCAGAAAATGATGCCATGGCTTTAGAAGCTTCTGATAGCCTAATTGACATAATTTCAGTCTATTGGAGGTGTACCTGTGGATGTATTTCAAGGCCTACCTTCAAACTCAGTGCCTCTTTGCTTGACATCATGGGAAAATATAAATAAATCAACCAAGACCTCAGAAAAAAAATCTAAGAGCTCCACAAGTCTGGTTCATCCTTGGGAGCAGTTTCCAAATGCCTGAAGGTACCACGTTCATCTGTACAAACAATAGTATGCAAGTATAAACACCATAGGACCACGCAGCCGTCATACCGCTCAGGAAAGAGATGCGTTCTATCTCCTAGAGATGAACGTACTTTGGTGCGAAAAGTGCAAATCAATCCCAGAACAACAGCAAAGGACCTTGTGAAGACGCTGGAGGAAACAGGTACAAAAGTATCTAAATCCACAGTCAAACGAGTCCTATATCGAAATAACATGAAGGCCACTCAACAAGGAAGAAGCCACTGCTCCAAAACCGCCATAAAAATCCAGACTACGGTTTGCAACTGCACATGGGGACAAAGATCATACTTTTTGGACAAATGTCCTCTGGTTTGATAAAACAAAAATAGAACTGTTTGGCCATAATGACCATTGTTATGTTTGGAGGAAAAAGGGGGATGCTTGCAAGCCGAAGAACACCATCCCAACCGTGAAGCACGGTGGTGACAGCATCATGTTGTGGGGGTGCTTTGCTGCAGGAGGCACTGATGCACTTCACAAAATGGATGGCTCATGTGGAAGGAAAATGATGTGGATATATTGAAGCAACATCTCAAGACATCAGGTCAGGAAGATGAAGCTTGGTCGCAAATGGGTCTTCCAAATGGACAATGACCCCAAGCATAGTTGTGGCAAAATGGCTTAAGGACAACAAAGTCAAGGTATTGGAGTGGCCATCACAAAGCCCTGACCTCAATCCTATAGAAAAGTTGTGCGCAGAACTGAAAAAGCGTGTGCGAGCAAGGAGGCCTACAAACCTGACTCAGTTACACCAGCTCTGTCAGGAGGAATGGGCCAAATTTCACCCAACTTATTGTGGGAAGCTTGTGGAAGGCTACCCGAAACATTTGACCCAAGTTAAACAATTCAAAGGCAATGCTACCAAATACTAATTGAGTGTATGTAAACTTCTGACCCACTGTGAATGGAATGAAAAAAATAAAAGCTGAAATAAATCATTCTCTCTACTATTATTCTGACATTTCACATTCTTAAAATAAAGTGGTGATCCTAACTGACATAAGACAGGGATTTTTTACAGGGTTAAATGTCAGGAATTGTGAAAACTGAGTTTAAATGTATTTGGCTAAGGTGTATGTAAACTTCCGACTTCAACTGTACCTCAATTACCTTGTACCGCTGCAGATCACATCTGTACTGGTACCCCATGTACAGTGCCTTCAGAAAGTTTTCATACCCCTTGACTTCTTCCACATTTTGCTGCGTTACCGACTGAACTCAAAATTGATTACGTAAATATTTTCTCTCAACCATCTACACAAAATACCCCATGATAAAATGAAAATATTTTTAGGCCTTTTTAGCAAATTTATTGAAAATGAAATACAGAAATATCTAATATACATAAGTATTTACACCCCTGAATCAATACATGTTAGAATCATCTTTGGCAGTGATTATGGCTGTGAGTCTTTCTGGGTAAGTCTCTAACATCTTTGCACAACTGGATTGTACAATATTTGCACATTATTATTTTAAAAAGTATTAAAGTTCTTTCAAGTAGGTTGTTGATCATTTCTAGGCAGCCAATTTCAAGTCTTGCCATAGATTTTCAATCCGATTTGAGTCAAAACTGTAACTAGGCCAGTCAGGAACATTCAATGTCGTCTTGGTAAGTATGTTACGCTGTTTATTTGGCCTCGTGTTTCAGGTTATTGTCCTGCTGAAAGGTGAACTTGTCTCCCAGTGTCTTGGAAAGCAGACTGAAGCAGGTTTTCCTTTAGGATTTTGCCTGTGCTTAGCTCTATTCCGTTTATTTTTATCCTAAAAAACCTCCCTAATCCTTGCTGATGACAAGCATACCCAAAACATGATGCAGCCACCACCATTCTTGAAAATATGAAGAGTCGTACTCAGTGATGCGTTGTGTTGGATTTGCGCCAAACATAACGCTTTGTATTCAGAACATAAATGTAATTTCTTTGCCACATTTTTTGCAGTTTTACTTTATTTCCTTATTGCAAACAGTATTCATGTTTTGGAATATTGTTATTCTGTACAGGCGTCCTTCTTTGCTCCATCCTCAGTTTTCTCCTATCACAGCCATTAAAATTAAACTCTAACTGTTTTAAAGTCACCATTGGCGTCATGGTGAAATCCCTGAGAGGTTTCCTTCCTCTCCAGCAAATTAGTTCGGAATGGCGCTTTATCTTTGTAGTCACTGGATGTATTGATACAACATCCAAAGTGTGACTAATAACTTCACCATGCTCAAAGGGATGTTCAATGTCTGTTTTTTTTCTACCGATCTACCAATAGGTGCCCTTCTTTGTGAGGCATTGTAAAACTACCCTGGTCTTTGTGGTTGAATCTGTCACTGCTCGACTGAGGGACCTTACAGATACTACTATGTGTGTACAGAAATTAGGTAGTAGTTCAAAAATCATGTTTAACACTATTATTGCACAGAGGGTGAACTTATTTAGGCGTGCCCTAATGAAGGGGTTGAATACTTACTGACCCAAGACCTTTCAGTTTTTAATTTTTAATTAATTTGTAAACATTTCTAAAAACATAATTCCACTGACATTATTGTTTGTAGGCTAGTGACACAAAATATAATTGAAATACATTTTTAATTCAGGCTGTAACACAACAAAATGTGGAAAATGTCAAGGGTCCGTCCTGTTTGTAATTTTTCTTGTTAATAGATATACATATTGTAGGCTACATGCTTTTCGTGCCTTATTACCACTTTGCTCTCATCCTCACCCTGGGTATTGCACTGAATCTTCTGGTCTGCCTCAGTGGCCTCCTCCACCGCCTCAGAGTAAAACTTCACAATGAGGTAGAGATAAGAGATAATATGATTATTAGGAGTTCCATTGATTGCTGTTCTGGAAGTTAAGTCGAAGAGTGTTTTTCTGCTGAGTCAGGTATCTACCTGCGTAAACGTCAAACCATATGAACAGATAATGGGTAAATCTGAAAGTTTATGCAACATTGCACTACCAGTGTACTTTGCATTTTGTATAGCAAGCATTCATTAAAGCCAACACCATTTGTCGAGTTGCAACAATACCCTAACTATTGTGTGATATAAAATGCTAAAAAGCTAGTTTTTCCACACCATTGATCATAAAAAAGTATACAGTTTTCAGATGAGTAAGATAGTAGGTCCACATGAAGCACTGCAACAGACAAGACTATCAAGGTGATCATCGCGAGTGTAGCGAAATGCTTGTGCTTCTAGTTCCGACCATGCAGTAATATCTAACAAGTAATCTAACCTAACAATTTCACAATAACTACCTTATACACACAAGTGTAAAGGAATGAATAAGAATATGTACATAAAAATATATGAATGAGTGATGGCCGAACGGCATAGGCAAGATGCAGTAGATGGTATAGAGTACAGTATATACATATGAGATGAGTAATGTAGGGTATGTAAACATTATATAAAGTGGCATTGTTTAAAGTGGCTATGATACATTTATTAAAGACTTGATTACTCTGGTTTACAGGCCCTCAGGGAATTTGGTAGATCAAGAGTACCAGATGAAACCTAAACCATAGATCAAAGCATAAGCACATCAATTCCATAGCTAAGATAATTTGGCCGCTATTTGGAGCACCTATAACATCTGCAAGCCTCGTCCCCTCAACACACACAACATAATATAACTATTTGTCAATGTACGACATGGTCTCAGGTTTTGGCATAAAATATACCAATATGTGCAAAACATTCCAAATGTGGCCTTCTTCTTGTCCCTAGATGTAGTTTGCAGGAATTAGCATGTGTGAAAGTGTCTGAAAAAAAGCCAAGCACCGACAGTTAATCTTGTTGATGGCTTCTTCTAGAAATCAATGCACATCTGTAAAGACCATCTGTGTTGGGAGGCTTATACAGTAAATACAAGATAACAAAACCCTCCGTTAGAACAAGGGCCTAAGAGAAGCATCCAGGAAAAGCAGTGGAAATACACACAAGAACGGGTGCATACATATGAGATGGTGTTTTGATAAGGCATGGTGGTAGTTGTTCTGAGTGAAGCCTGTGACATCTTTAGCTGTGATTGTACTGTCTGATTGTGCCCTTGTTTTCTGTGAGAGCAGCTATTCTCCTGTGGGCTTAGAGAACATGACACGTGCCTTTTTGCTCCTTCTCTAATAGACTTAGTATTACTTTGGGGTTTCAGAGGTGTTAGTCTTATTTTAGGTATAAGGGTAGGCTAAGACAGAATGGTACTGTAGTTTATTTCATTGTCTTATCCTCATAATTAAATAGAGAATCAAAATCAAAAGATCTGCAAACCAGTGCAAAAAAGTGAATGATCATTTATCTATAATTGTAATTAGTTGTTATAAAAAATACCTGCATTCAGTGTGCCTTTATGGTTATTTATGACTCAGTGCTTAATGACAAGATTTAAAGGGAGAATTACTTTATCTAGTATTAAAAAGCTAAACCATTTGGATGGTCTGTTCTGTGGGGACACAATGTAAATTGGTTTTATTATGGCCATAATATTCAGGCTTTTAATAGGTGCTGAGTTGCTGGATATTTGCGTTCCATTCAACAATCTGAAAATATTTTGTGAGCTGATGCTTGAGTCTTATTTCATAATATTGAATATAAAGACATAATTTAGGCCTATGTGTGGTTGCCTCAGTCCTACTTAAACAACAAAAACATCATTAACATCAAACAAGAAAGTACAATGTACTCATTTTAGTTTTTAGTTCAATATAGCACAGTTCTCTTAGACACATAATCAGAGTTCACTCTTTAAAGTTTGACAACCATGAAAGTAAAAATTACTGCACAGTTGCAGATTTGAGACACGATGCTGATATGCCACCTAGAAATATTGTTGTGCGTCTGTACACGAGGAGAAACCAGTGCTGCATGAAGTGGTGTAGTATTGTCACGTTCCTGACCTATTTTCTGTTAGTTTGTGTATGTGTTAGCTGGTCAGGGCGTGAGTGTGGGTGGGCATTTCTATGTTTTCTGTTTCTATGTTGGTTTAAAGGGTGACCTAATATGGCTCTCAATTAGAGGCAGGTGTTTTTCATTTCCTCTGATTGAGAGTCATATTAAGGTAGGTGTTTTCACACTGTTTGTTTGTGGGTGGTTGTCTTCCGTGTCAGTGTATGTTCGCACCACACGGGACTGTTTCGTTGTCGTTAGTATATGTAGTCTGTTCCTGTTCGTGCGTTCTTCATGTTTTATGTAAGTTCTCTCGTTCAGGTCTGTCTGCATCGTTTATTTGTTTTGTTAAGTCTATTCAAGTATAGTTTGTTTTTTCGTCGTGTTCTAATAAATCATTATGTATTCACAACCCGCTGCGCCTTGGTCGAATCACTACTCCTCCTCTTCGTATGAAGAGAGAGAGGAACACCGTTACAAGTATACAGTACATCACTGTCGTGACTTGACTTTAACATTAATCTGAAGACTTATTTATCTAATTAACTAACTGTTTAATTGTTACCCAATTAAATGAATCATGTAACAATTCACTCATTAGGATTTGGGGCACTACTTCTTTAACCTCTCTAGGGTACGTGGGACGGTAGCGTCCCACCTCTTCATCAGCCAGTGAAACTGCAGGGAGCCAAATTCAAAACAACAGAAATACCAAAATTTTAATTCCTCAAACATACATGTATTTTACACCATTTTAAAGATACACAGTGTCCAATTTCAAAAAGGCTTTACGACCAAAGCAAACCAAACGATTATGTTAGGTGAGTGCCTATTCACAGAATAACACAGCCATTTTTCCAGCCAAAGAGAGGATTCACAAAAAGCAGAAATATAGATAAAATGAATCACTAACCTTTGATGATCTTCATCAGATGACACTCATAGGACTTCATGTTACACAATATATGTATGTTTTGTTCGGTAAAGTTCATATTTATATCCAAAAATCTGAGTTTACATTGGCGCGTTACGTTCAGTAGTTCCAAAACATCCGGTGATTTTGCAGAGAGCCACATCAATTTACAGAAATACTCATTTTAAATGTTGATGAAAATACAAGTGTTATGCATGGAATTTTAGATGCACTTCTAAAATTCCATGCACAGCAACCGCTGTGTCAGATTTCAAAAAAGCTTTACGGATAAAGCAAACCATGCAATAATCTGAGGTCTGCGCTCAGAGCCCAATCAAGACAAAAATATATCCGCCATATTGTGCAGTCAACAGAAGTAAGAAATAACATTATAAACATTCACTTACCTTTGATGATCTTCATCAGAATGCACTCCCAGGAATCCCAGTTCCACAATAAATGTTTGTTTTGTTCGATAATGTCCATCATTTATGTCCAAATTCCTCCTTGTTGTTCTAGCGTTCAGTACACTTTCCAAACTCACGACGCGCGGGCAAGTCCAGCGGAAAGTACGGACAAAAAGTTTTAAAAAGTTATTACAATCCGTAAAAACATGACAAACGAAGTATTGAATCAATCTTTAGGATGTTTTTAACATAATTCTTCAATAATGTTCCAACCGGAGAATTCCTTTGTCTTCAGAAGTGCGATGGAACAGAGCTCGCTCTCACATGAACGCGCATGGTCAGCGCATGTTCAGCTCATGGTAGACCTTACTCAATCCCCTCTCATTCGGCCCCACTTCACAGTAGAAGCATCAGACAATGCTCTAAAGACTGTTGACATCTAGTGGAAGCCTTAGGAAGTGCAACATGACCAATATCCCACTGTATCTTCAATAGGAGCTGAGTTGAAATTCGACCAACCTCAGATTTCCCACCTCCTGGTTGGATTTTTTCTCAGGTTTTTGCCTGCCATATGAGTTCTGTTATTCTCACAGACATCATTCAAACAGTTTTAGAAACTTCAGAGTGTTTTCTATCCAAATCTACTAATAATATGCATATTCTAGCTTTTATGGCTGAGTAGCAGGCCGTTTACTCTGGGAACGCTTTTCATCCGGACGTGAAAATACTGCCCCCTACCCCAAAGAAGTTAACTTCTTATGGCTGCATCCCGCTACCGGGATCGATATGACAACAGCCAGTGAAAGTGCAGGGCGCCAAATTCAAACAACAGAAATCTCATAATTAAAATTCCTCAAACACACATTACATTTACATTTACATTTAAGTCATTTAGCAGACGCTCTTATCCAGAGCGACTTACAAATTGGTGCATTCACCTTATGATATCCCGTGGAACAACCACTTTACAATAGTGCATCTAACTCTTTTAAGGGGGGGGGGGGTTAGAAGGATTACTTTATCCTATCCTAGGTATTCCTTAAAGAGGTGGGGTTTCAGGTGTCTCCGGAAGGTGGTGATTGACTCCGCTGACCTGGCGTCGTGAGGGAGTTTGTTCCACCATTGGGGTGCCAGAGCAGCGAACAGTTTTGACTGGGCTGAGCGGGAACTGTACTTCCTCAGAGGTAGGGAGGCGAGCAGGCCAGAGGTGGATGAACGCAGTGCCCTTGTTTGGGTGTAGGGCCTGATCAGAGCCTGAAGGTACGGAGGTGCCGTTCCCCTCACAGCTCCGTAGGCAAGCACCATGGTCTCGTAGCGGATGCGAGCTTCAACTGGAAGCCAGTGGAGAGAGCGGAGGAGCGGGGTGACGTGAGAGAACTTGGGAAGGTTGAACACCAGACGGGCTGCGGCGTTCTGGATGAGTTGTAGGGGTTTAATGGCACAGGCAGGGAGCCCAGCCAACAGCGAGTTGCAGTAATCCAGACGGGAGATGACAAGTGCCTGGATTAGGACCTGCGCCGCTTCCTGTGTGAGGCAGGGTCGTACTCTGCGAATGTTGTAGAGCATGAACCTACAGGAACGGGTCACCGCCTTGATGTTGGTTGAGAACGACAGGGTGTTGTCCAGGATCACGCCAAGGTTCTTAGCACTCTGGGAGGAGGACACAATGGAGTTGTCAACCGTTATGGCGAGATCATGGAACGGGCAGTCCTTCCCCTGGAGGAAGAGCAGCTCCGTCTTGCCGAGGTTCAGCTTGAGGTGGTGATCCGTCATCCACACTGATATGTCTGCCAGACATGCAGAGATGCGATTCGCCACCTGGTTATCAGAGGGGGGAAAGGAGAAGATTAATTGTGTGTCGTCTGCATAGCAATGATAGGAGAGACCATGTGAGGATATGACAGAGCCAAGTGACTTGGTGTATAGCGAGAATAGGAGAGGGCCTAGAACAGAGCCCTGGGGAACACCAGTGGTGAGAGCACGTGGTGCGGAGACAGATTCTCGACACGCCACCTGGTAGGAGCGACCTGTCAGGTAGGACGCAATCCAAGCGTGGGCCGCGCCGGAGATGCCCAGCTCGGAGAGGGTGGAGAGGAGGATCTGATGGTTCACAGTATCAAAGGCAGCCGATAGGTCTAGAAGGATGAGAGCAGAGGAGAGAGAGTTAGCTTTAGCAGTGCGGAGCGCCTCCGTGACACAGAGAAGAGCAGTTTCAGTTGAGTGACTAGTCTTGAAACCTGACTGATTTGGATCAAGAAGGTCATTCTGAGAGAGATAGCAGGAGAGCTGGCCAAGGACGGCACGTTCAAGAGTTTTGGAGAGAAAAGAAAGAAGGGATACTGGTCTGTAGTTGTTGACATCGGAGGGATCGAGTGTAGGTTTTTTCAGAAGGGGTGCAACTCTCGCTCTCTTGAAGACGGAAGGGACGTAGCCAGCGGTCAACGATGAGTTGATGAGCGAGGTGTGTCTTATATCATTTTTAAGGTAATCTTGTTGTTAATCCCACCAAAGTGTCCGATTTCAAATATGCTTTTCAGCGAAAGCACTACAAACGATTATGATAGGTCACCACCAAACCATAAAAAGCACAGCGATTTTTCCAGCGAAATATAGCAGTCACAAAAAGCAGAAATAGAGATAAAATTAATCACTACCCTTTGATTATCTTCATCAGATGACACTCATAGGACTTCATGTTACACAATACATGCATGTTTTGTTTGATAAAGTTCATATTTATATAAAAAAATCGGAGTTTACATTGACGCGTTACTTTCACTAGTTCCAAAAACATCAAGTGATTTTGCATAGCCACATCGTTTCAACAGAAATACTCATCATAAATGTAGATGATAATACAAGTTATACACATGGAATTATAGATATACCTCTCCTTAATGCAACCGCTGTGTCAGATTTCAAAAAAACTTTACGGAAAAAGCAACCCATGCAATAATCTGAGACGGCGCTCAGAAATATAATAAAATTAGCCGCCATTTTGGAGTCAACAGAAACCAGAAAATACATGATAAATGTTTCCTTACCTTTGATGAACTTCATCAGAATGCAGTCCTAGGAATTCCAGGTCCACAATAAATGCTTGATTTGTTCGATAATGTCCGTTATTTATGTCCAATTAGCTACTTTGGTTAGCGCGTTTGGTAAACAATTCCAAAGTCACAAAGCGCGTCCACTATAACGTGAAGAAATGTCCAAAAGTTCCGTAACAGTCAGTAGAAACATGTCAAACGATGTACTGAATCAATCTTTAGAATGTTGTTAACATACATCTTGAATAACGTTCCAACCGGAGAATTAGATTGACTTCAGATGAGCGGTGGAACGGAGGTCCTCATGTGAACGTGCATGGTGAAAGCATGGTCAGCTCGTGGCAGTGGTGACTAATTCCTGTCTCCTTCGGCCCCCATTCACATTAGAGTCATCAGACAAAGTTCTATTGACTTTGAGGCATAGGTTAAGTCCTGAGATTACAGACTAGTACTAAAACACATGAAGTAGGCATTGTAGAGTTAAGTCAACAAGTTACTATATCATTGTTTACTTGATAGCTACCTACACAAATAGCTAGCTAGAACAAAGTGTTAATAAGCTTCTAGTGGAAGCCGTAGGAAGTGAAAACTCACCAATATCTCGCTGTAATTTCAATGAGAGCTTGGTTGAAAATCTGCCACCTCAGAAAAAATCCAAACAGGAAGTGGAACTTCTCAGGTTTTTGCCTGCCATATGAGTTCTGTTATACTCACAGACATAATTCAAACAGTTTTAGAAACTTCAGAGTGTTTTCTATCCAATACGAATAATAATATGCATATATTAGCAACTGGGACTGAGGAGCAGGCAGTTTACTATGGGCACCTCTGTGCACCATTCATCCAAGCTACTCAATACTGCCCCTGCAGCCATAAGAAGTTAAAGAGTTACCATCTCCCGAATTAAACTCCAGAAGGTCTTTACCTATCACATCTATAAACAGTCAACTTATTAATCATAACCTCGTATCATATCACCATTCTGAACAGTCTAGCTATTTAAATGGGAACACAGGATAAACACACATACTCCACCAATATTGACTGGAGATATGCTGAAAACAGGTCCCTAGCGAAATGACAACAACATGAATACTTGTTAAAGAAGAGATGGAGAGGGAGAGAGAGAGACAGAGACACTTAACGTTGCCACATTCAGAAACTACTCTCACCTACAATAACCATATATTTTGCACACAAACAGCTGCTTGCTTTGAGCTAGAAATCATGAATTTATTTACTTGAAATGCCTGGGTTCGCCTGGGATCTCTCGGTGAACCGGTCAGCCTTGGAAAGTGGATTGGGCCTTTTCGTAGCACACTTGTAAGGCCCTGATTGTTCGAAATGGTTCAAACAACTCTTCTCCATTTTGTCCTTCTTCGTAGTTGTTCGGTATCTGAACAGAACTACAGAGTTGATTTTCCTTCCATTCGCTCTTGAAGATGTTTCTTTGAAGATAGGCTAGCCAACCGTATTGATGATTCCCCAGTGGGGTGATGAGAGTAGCATAATACGATGGTTTGAGCAGAGCAACAGGATGGTACTAATTGCTTTCAAAGATACCTTACTTAGGACACCTAAGAAGTTGTACCAGTGATTGTTCGGGAGGTGTGTTTGTCATCTCCACCTCGTGTTGAGATTCAAAGTTCTAACCATTTTAAATGCGTAGCTGCCGCTTTACTCTTTTTATGGTTCATTGTGTTAATTTCTTAACCCATCATTTACACCTTTTGTTCGAAAGGGGCGGATCCGGCCGGCTGGCACGTTCCCTGACCTCACTCTGGGGCGGTGATTACTCACTGTGCAAAGTTATGGAAAGAAATTATCTCTTATAACTTCTCAAATCACATCCCTCTCTTAACAAAAACACCTTCATAAATTGTCATATTACATGCACAACTGATAGTATGGAAAATTAATCTATGTCGTGTGTATACTTTCCAAGTTACAGTATTTCCTTTAACATTTTTAATGACATCCCAAAATAGCAAACAAAAGGCTGTTTTCATGTTATCCAGAGAGTTGGTGACTGTAACTGTGCTGCTGGAAACAATTTAATTGCATTTCTTTGCAGGCGTTTACCGACAACGGCCATATTCAACAGGTGTTGAGCATTCGTAAATTCATCAGTTATTCGGAGTAGATGGCCAGACTGAATTTAAGAAAGCACCGAAATGGTTACTTGTATAGTGGAGTCTTTTGTTAAGACATGTAGCTAGCTAGCTAGGTAATGAACCATAATCTTAACTCATGATGTTACTACCCTGCATGAATCTGCAGGTAGCTAACCAACCAGGTTCCATGTTAGCTAGCTAACATTAGGCTATAACTAGCCAAGCAAATGGCTCTGAGATAGGAATAAGATTATACACGAAACACCAGCCAGCTAACGTTAGCTAGCTAACAGTACACTTTAACTTGAAATACACTTTAACTTGTAATATCTGAAAATGTAGCTAGCTAGACTATTTTACCTGTATACATCATGGATGGACGTGTCTCCTGTCAGATGCTATGGTTGCCCTTAATTTGAAGATGTAATCCAGAGAGGTGTTTTTTCCATCTCCTTAGCTATCATACTTGAATTTCACTGATTTCAAAACTCGGTCCTCCAGAAAGTGGAGAGCAATACTTATGCAATTTTGCTACGTAATACAGTTCTAAAAAAGCTGTGTTAGACAGGATTACCTAGACATACTGACCAGCTCAAATAGACAGAAGCGTAATATATAGCAGACCAATCTAAACTCTCGGCATGTCCAGCTCACTCATTATCTCAGCCAATTATGGCTAGCGGGGAGGTTGCTTTTTCTGTGGCTAAACCAACTAGGCTCGTAATTTAACAATTTTATTAGTATTTACAGATGGCATACAAGTTTGTTATTAAGGCACATTTCTGCCAAAAAATGCATTTTGATCAAAAATAAATAAATAAAAACTCCTGTGAAGTAGTGACCCGTGACAAACGCCTAGTTTCCTGAAACGGGTCATGTATGTGGCAACATGAGGTGAAATCTGAAACCTTAAATCATCAATTCCAATTCTACGGCAAACATTCCAATGTCTGCCAACAGAGTACTCTGCAACCTTAGTAACAGACACACACTCTATTCCAGGGTTCTTCGCAACGTGATGGATGTGATTTTCCCCTACTCCAAAGGTAGCGCCCTCAACAAAATGTCTTCATCAGAGACTAACACAAACTCCCCTTTGGCCTCCTCTCTTCAACACAGTCAGGGGGCTCAGATCTGGGATTAGACTCCAGAGCGTCGGGGCTATAAGTGTTTTCATTATCTGGAGGGTTCCGTATGTCACTCAGCTGCTCTGAGAACAGTCCCCTCACCCCCAGGGAGCGGAGCGTGATTAAAACTGAACCTGTCACTGGGGCGGTTCTGCAGGCGGAGGGTGAGGAGGCGAGAATGGGAAGTGTGGTCCCCCCTGGTGGATTACTGATTAGAGAATCATTTTAAGAATTTAAAATGTATATTATTGTTGGAGGCTGCCTCTACTCTGTTGCCTGGCAGCACCGTTTGCAGGAGAGTTCTTCAAAGGGTTTCGCAGCACAGAGGCTTTTGATAAGGGCAGCCCCTGTGCTCGTCTCATCTCAACCGCTCACAGTGTCTCATCCCCCCCCTCCCTCTTTCCCTCCCCTAACCCCCTGTAACTGACAGGAAGTTGACCTAATTAAGACAGGCTCCTGCAACAACAAAAAAACTCTCATTCCAACCAGCCTTTGTTCTGGCCTGTAATTTGCCTGTTATTTAGAACCTATTTGTCAGACAATATGGGTAGTGAATGATTAGTGTGCATCATCACGTCCTAATAGAGAATTGCTGGCTTCGCTCTTGTGTCTTTTCAGGTTACGTTAGAACAGGTAGGTTAAGCAAGGTTTGGGGTTGTGCAAGGGTGGAGATGGATGGGCGTGTGGGAGGGATGGAGAGTGCTCAGTGGACAATCAAGGGGTTAGGGGTATTCGGAGCGTCTTCACTTTTGTGTAAAATTTACACTACCGTTCAAAAGTTTGGGGCCACTTAGAAATGACCTTGTTTCTGATAGAAAAGCTATTTTTTTGTCCATTAAAATAATATCAAATTGATTAGAAATACAGTGCAGACATTGTTGATGTTGTAAATGACTATTGTAGCTGGAAACAGATTTTTTTTAATGGAATATCTACATAGGCGTACAGAGGCCCATTATCAGCAACCATCATTCCTGTGTTCCAATGGCACGTTGTGTTAGCTAATCCAAGTTTATAATTTTAAAAGGCTAATTGATCATTAGAAAACCCTTTTGCAATTATGTTAGCACAGCTGAAAACTGTTGTTCTGATTAAAGAAGCAATAAAACTGGCCTCCTTTAGACTAGTTGAGCATCATTCTTCTGAAACTCGTCAGTCTATCCTTGTTCTGAGAAATGAAGGCTATTCCATGCGAGAAATTGCCAAGGAAATGAAGATCTGGTACAACGCTGTGTACTACTCCCTTCACAGAACAGCCCAAACTGGCTCTAACCAGAATAGAAAGAGGAGTGGGAGGCCCCGGTGCGCAACTGAGCAAGAGGAGTGTCTAGTTTGAGAAACAGACGCCTCACAAGTCCTCAACTGGCAGCTTCGTTAAATAGTACCAGCAAAACACCAGTCTCAAAGTCAACAGTGAACAGGTGACTCTGGGATGCTGGCCTTCTAGGCAGAGTTGCAAAGAAAAATCCATATCTCAGACTGGCCAATAAAAATAAAAGATTAAGATGGGCAAAAAAACACAGACACTGGACAGAGGAACTCTGCCGAGAAGGTCCGCATCCCGGAGTCACCTCTTCACTGTTCTTTTCTTTAAAACACAAGGACATTTCTAAGTGACCCCAAACCTTTGAACGGTAGTGTATATAAATAAAAACAAGATCAGGAAGTGGTGGGGGTGACATAATTGACACCACCCTGCCGTGCATCTGGCCCGCCCCATAGCTGTGGTGATAATTAGCAGGTGACTCAACACTACCCTGCGGCGATGACGTGGGACTCACGAGGCGTTGGAGATATGGTGTCGATCTTTCATTTTCCCCTCACTTTAATAGACCTGTAGAAAGTTTCTCAATATTTTTCTAGACATTAGCAAACTATGCATGAGTCTGCATAGGGAGTCTGTGAGTGACAAAGCCTGAGCCTCGGTGGACTACGCTGAAGTATTTATGTACAGGTGCTGTGGTTCTGAGTCTGCTCCTGGGATAATATTGTTATGTACAGTTTCAGGAAAAGTATGTTTCTCAGGGCCTGGGGGACTAGGGAATGTCAATGAGGGACTGGCAACTTCTCAACATGGAAATTGATCCGCAGCTGTAGGTAGTAGACTAAAAGCTCCCAGTTGATCTGGCTCCACATCGTGAATGAGTCTGTGTTTGTGCATTTCTGTCACTCGCTTTTCAGTCTTTCCCCCTTTTTCTACCTCCTCCTCTTTCCCGTTTTCAGGAATCGGTACCATGGCCGATTCTATGTTGAATTATGTAGTTAGTAGGTATATTTCAATACCTCTGTATCTTGCTGTGGGGCACCAACTATACATCAGTAAGTCTTGTAAGTCAAATATGTTTGGGGTTTTAGGCTGGGTTTCTGTACAAGCGCTTCTGATGTGTAAACATCTGATGATATAAAAATGGCTTAATAAATACATTTGATCTGATTTGAAATATGTGCCATTATAACCTCCGAGTTCTTTGTTCATGTTGTTTTATAAATTATTCATTTGAGTTCGACCTTTCTCTGCTCACAAACATATTTCCTTTGAAGAAAAAAATATTTTCCGGTCCCATGGAATGTTTTCGTCTTCATTATACCTCATTGTGGTGTAATTAAGCAAGGAGCTTGATACATTCTGTTTAGCCAACAATGCATGGTTATAGTATGCTTTGTTATGCTAACAGACCATATCTGGAAGTACAAACATGCTTGCTGCTTTCCCACAGTGCAGATGTGTACACAAGCGCAGCCATATTACCTCTATTGTAGGAGAGTTAATTAGAATGCTTTAGTTCAGAAGCAGTCTCAGCAGTTTGAAGTAGAAAGGGAAACAACACAGCACACGATTGTATAGAGATCAACATGTTTTAGTCATGGGTAAACTCATGACTAAAACGCACAACAAAAGCAATAAGGATCACTGCTGCAGACTGCATTCTCAAGATAATATACCACAGTCTGAGACAATGTGACAGTGTCAGATATGACAAGCCATCCAATAAGTGTATGTAAACGTGCCATACTCCCCTCAGGACGGCAGGTAGCCTAGCGGTTAATAGCATTAGGCCACTAACTGAGGTGTCGCTGGTTTGAATCTCTGAAAAATCTGTCTGTGCCCCTGAGCAAGGCACATAACCCTAATTGCTCCTGTAAGTCTCTCTGGATAAGAGTGTCTGCTAAATGTAACAATACAATTTCTATAGGCCCATGTTGAAGAATACAAGGTATAAATGTGTTATCCTACTTTGACCTGAATATATGACTGACTGACACATGGGGCCTCTCTACTGTATACTGTATGTCACCTCCTCTCATGCATATTGTCAGCTCAATGAACACCTTGTCTGGCCTCAGCCTGCCATTTCCTGACGTGCTGTTCATTCTAATCATCTAGCCTACACCTCTGCCTCTCTTATAGGAGGAGAGGAGGTGACACATGAGGATCAGTCAGGCGAGGCAAGGAAGTGGATCCAGATCTACACCAGATGGATCCTGACAGGGGCATCACTGTGCCATCTGCAGAGTCTACAGTATATCTCCGTGATTTGACCTGTTTGTGCCGGAGGCAAGGCAGCACAAGCAACAACAAAAAAGGTACTGAAAGGGGAATTCTTCCTTTCAGGGGAATCCTTTACAATACCAAATACGGAAAGGCTACAATTGAAGCTGACCCCTTTAGATGGGTTATAAGTGAGGCTGACACAGGGTTAAATGGGTTTCGGTCACTGGAAATGGCCAGCACAATTGCTGTTTCTGTCCCAGATGTTGAATTCTACCATTTTAATCTGGGAAAGAAATACACTGTTTTGTGATGTTATGAAGAGGGACAAATTGTTAATTTCTGAGTCCATTCACTGAATTCAAATAAAACTGTGTGATAGAATGGTATTATGGGTTCTTGCTAGCTTTCCAATTGGCAATACTTTCCAATGTCGCGAGGGAATGTTAGAGCATCAGCCATCTGCCATTGAAGTACGTGTGCCTTCGGGGTTGTGCCTGAAGCCTGCAGAGTACTGACACTTTGCCTCAGTAGCAGCATACCGTGTGGAAGTCTGGCGCCAGAGTCAATGCTGTCTGTACAGTGGAGCTCAGTGCCATAAACCATCACCGTGCCCTATAATGAGGGAAATGGACAGGGGAAATGGACACCTCATTAGTCCACGTCCTGCATCATTAATTTGATCTTTTTGCCGGACTGAGATGAATGTCACGAATTAGCGTCATTAAAGCGTTGCTGTTATTCGCCATCACTGTGTAACCCGGACCCTAATTGAATCTAAAGGGGACTTCTAGGGCCCATTTAATTGCAGGGAGATGTTAAGAGAGGGTTATCATCAAACAGGTCTACATTCGTTTTTTTATGTTGGTCTTTTTTCAACTAGGGATTAAGCTGAGGCTTACTGTGCCACTGCTTTTACAGTCAAGCAATTTCAGCGCAGGGTGATGAATGACTAGACTGATTTCAATGGCGAGAGGGACCATCAAACATGATCAGAATTTATGGGTCTGCATTTTAAATGAGACGTTTTTTCTTCATTTCATTGAGCACACTGTTCCTGTGATTTAAACTCTTGACATATTTCCTGTCTTAGAGGGTGTACAATTGAACATGTCAATATGCTTTTGAACGTTTGAGTAAAGTCATGAAACATAGTCAAATGAATTGTTGAAAATAAGTAGCTCTAAAATGCAAATAATGAGACATGTCACCCAAAAACATGTTTAGATTTATACTGTGTTAAGTTTTATTTTAAACATTTACATTTTAGTCATTTAGCAGACACTCTTATCCAGAGCAATTATGGTTAAGGACCTTGCTCAAGAGCACAGACAGATTTTTCACCTAGTCGGCTTGGGGATTCGAACCAGCAACCTTTTGGTTTTTGGCCCAATGCTCTTAAATGCTACGCTACCTGACGCCCAAGAAACCAAGCAACCACAACCAAGCAACAACACTTTTATTTGGAAATGACCTGACGTTCTCTACAGAGCATAATAAAAGTGAACCAAACACCACATTCTGTTTACGGTTAAGAGAAAAATTAGTCATTTCCTTGAGTTATAATGTGCTGTAAATGTCAAAACCATTATGGCCATTTTACAGTAAATATTCTACAAATAAATAGCAGGTTCCACGCCCCAGGCCTGGTAGATGGTTTCTAGTGTGAGAAGTATTGAGTACCTGTGTGGATGTCAGGAAAGACAAAGCTTTCACAGCCAAGACCAAGTGAAACCTTGGCACCAATTGTTCATGAAAGTTAATATGGAGTTAAGTTAATATGGAGTTAATATGGAGCAGACAATCATCTCCATTTCTTTCAAAAACCAATCAGGAACAACCTGCCTTTTGTGTAATAAAAGCTAATGCTTGATTAGCTTTGACACAAAAAGCAAGTTTCTATTTAGGTTGGGTATGGTTTAATATCAGTTTGTGTAGAATGGTCTCTGACAACATGCAGGACTCTTCTTTCTGACTCCACTGTCATGGAGTGAAGTCTTACAGTGAATTCTTCGAAGCTTTGGTTTGTGAGATCCTTTCCTCAGGGGTAGTAGAGCAAACTACAACTACATGTTGTTATCTAACTTTCATAGGTGCCTCGTCTTAGATTGCAAGGATCAATATAAGGACATGGCTCCATTTCTGAATATTTTATCAAGACGCGGGTTGTACAATTCTAATCTGATGCTTATTAATTTTATATAAAGATGTCTGATTATCTAATGCCATATGAGTGTATATACAGTAGAAGTCTCACACACATTACATTCCTCTTACCATAGATAGAAATCTCAAGAGGCGCTCCTCTTCCTCAAAGCACCGGGTTGTTTCCATGGTGATAGAGCTGTCCCATGAAATCACGGCTGGGTGAAGAAGACAGGGCAATGGTGCCTGTGGCGTTTCAACAAGCACCCAGCATCAGTCTGACACACCGGTGCTGCTTGGAAGATGAGTAGGTCCCCAATTGGACAATGACTTGAAGAGGGTTCGCTTTGCAAATAGCTCTCTAACGCTAGACAAAGTCCTGCAAAGGCCAATAAAGTGAGTTGAACTCCTTTATGTAACATATCAGTGGAAAAATGTGTATGTCATATTTGCAATGCAAACGCTGTCTGTTGTGCAATGGCATGACAGTACGTTGATCTTGGGTGTCTTTCGTGGGCCACCCAAAAGTACACAGAAAGCCTCTGTGAGGTTTGGTACAAAGTTAGACAATGCGTTGTATCTTTTTCTCTCTAACCTAAAAATGCTACAATAAAATGGGTGATATATGATACTCATCTCTCTGTTTTTTGTGTGTCAGTATGCTGCAGGGAAGCCATATTTTTCTCCCTAGCTGTGGTCATTCCAGCATGGTCAGGTATATTTTCACTGCACTCATCTTCCCTGCCGCAGAGAGTTTCCTTTCATTTGACCTCTCTTACTCCTCTTTTACCCCACTGTTGCCATAACAACTGTCCAACTGCGATTACTAGGAATGAGCAAGGTGCTCAGGAGCCAGACGCAGCTTCTCCAGACAGAAGTTCCCAGCGAGAGACACACATAATTTTTATGACTTCTTCTCTTATGGGGATATTCTGGCTTGAGCACAAGCCAGATGAGGAGTCTAAATTGGAATAAGGGTGTAGCTCAATGTGTCCCCAGGTAGAGAGATAATGTGGATGTGATTGATCCTGGCAGTCTTACAAGTCTGCACATATCAAGGTGATGGATTGGCAGCTCTCTGTCATGAGCTTTCCAAACACCATCACACTGGCAATGTAAACTGACCTCTGTTTAATCGAGTCGGTAGCTTGATAGTTCAATTGAGTTTAAACTGGTTTTGTTTTGTGTGTGGTGTGAATAGTGTTGACAGTTCCTGTGCAGCGGGGTCATGTCACATCCTCTTCGATGTGTCAAGTTAATTGGTTTTCTCCAAATACTTAAGTGGAAAACCCCAAAATTTGTTTGAAGCATCATAATGCCGCATTACCCGGTATTGAAAGATAAAAGTCAGTCAGAATATGTTTTCGTCAATCTCATATTCAAACACTCACTAAGCACATATGCAGTATGAAGGTGATTTGACTTCATGAGTAGGGTTGCAAAGATACCGGTAATTTACCAAAGTTCCCGGAATCTTCAGTAATTCTGGTAATTAACAGAAAATCTATGGAAACTTTGGTAATTTATACTTGAATAACTTTTTAAATCTTTTTTCAAATATAGTTTTTAAAAAATTATATCAGTGTCCATTTTTCCCATACGTTTCTAGTAGATAGACCATATAGTTCAAGAGGAAATAACCTAATTAAATGAAAAAATAGCATCTAATCAACAATGGCATTATTATCAATTACCTCTGCAACTCTCCCAACTATTGACATAACCCATAAATGTTCCATACGCACAAAAAGCTTATTTGTTTCAAATGTTGTGCACAAATGTATCTACATCCCTGTTAGTGAGCATTTCTGCCAAGATCATCCATCCACCTGACAGGTGTGGCATATCAAGGAGCTGATAAGTTTTGAGGGAGCGTGCAATTGGCATGCTGACTGCAGGAATGTCCACCAGAGTTGTTGCCATTGAATGTAATGCTAATTTCTCTACCATAAGCCACCTCCAACATCCTTTTAGAGAATTTGTCAGTACATCCAACCAGCCTCACATCCACAGAGCACGTCAGCCCAGGACCTCCACATCGGGCTTATTCACCTGTGGGATCGTCTAGAGCAGCCACCCGGACAGCTGATGAAACTGTGGGTTTGCACAACTGAAGAGTTTCTGCACAAACTGTCTAAGGGAAGCTCATCTGCGTCCTTGTTTGGCGTCGTAAACGACTTCAGTGGGCAAATACTCACCTTCGATGGCCGCTGGCACACTGGAGAAGTGTGCTCTTTAAGGATGAATTGCGGGTTCAAGGGCAGATGGCAGTTTGCTGATGTGAACAGAGTGCCCGATGGTCGGGTTACGGTACGGGCAGGCATAAGCTACGGATAAAAAACACAATTGCATTTTATTGATGGCAATTTGAATGCACAGAGATACCGTGATGAGATCCTAAGGGCTATTGTTATGCCATTCATCCGCCGCCATCACATCGTTTCAGAAAGATAATGCGCGACCCCATATCGCAAGGATCTGTACACAATTCCTGGAAGCTGAAAATGTCCTAGTTCTTCCATGGCCTGCATACACACCAGACATGTCACCCATTAAGCATGTTTGGGATGCTCTGGATCGACATGTACGAGAGCGTGTTCTAGTTCCTGCCAATATCCAGCAACCTCGCAGAGCCACTGATGAGGAGTGGGACAACATTCCACAGGCCACAATCAACAGCCTGATCGACTCTATGCGAAGGAGATGTGTCGTGCTGCATGAGGCAAATGGTAATAACACCACATACTGACTGGTTTTCTGATCAATACACCTACCTATTTTTTAAGGTATCTGTGACCAACAGATGCATATCTGTATTCCCAATTGACTGATTTCCTTATATGAACTGTAAATCAGGAAAATCTTTGAAATTGTTGCATATTGCGTTTATATTTTTGTTCAGTGTATTTCACACATGATAAGGCCAAAGAGAGGGCCAGAGATAATTACAGACACCTATGATAATCTTAAGTACCCAAAAGGGCCACTGGATGTGCTTCTACACCTGCATTGCTTGCGGTTTGGGGTTTAAGGCTGGGTTTCTGTACAGCACTTTGAGATATCAGCTGATGTAAGAAGGGCTATATAAATACATTTGATTTGATTTGGATGTGTTGTGATGGATTACATAAAATCCTTGAAATATACCAAAATTCTGGTAGTTTACTGGTAATCTTCCAGTAATATACCCTTCCTTTGCAAATTGCGTCCCTATTTATCAGCAATTACATAATAAGGCAGGATGTCCATGATATTCTGATGAACGTTTATTCAATTCAACGTTTTTACAATATGATGTATTTCAAAAGCAGCTATTTTGATTTGTAGACCCGATGCCACATACTGCACGTTGTAGTTTTGTTAGATGTTTGCCACTGCAGCAAGCATCACGTAGTCATTGGTCAGGATGCTGTTTCAAAGGATTGCATCATACGCTTTTTACATCAATACTTCATTGTGATACATACCTCACCAAACACACCGCTGAGATGGCCCACCAAGAAACCAACGGTGCCGGCTGTGGTTGTCTCTGGATAATGCATTACATAACAATGACATCGATGGGAGATATGCATCATTTGATAACTTTCTCCAACAGCGCATTTAAAGGGCCAATCTGAGGTTGCTACATACATTTTTGGTATGTTAAATGATTTACAGTGGGGAGAACAAGTATTTGATACACTGCCGATTTTGCAGGTTTTCCTACTTATAAAGCATGTAGAGGTCTGTAATTTTTATCATAGGTACACTTCAACTGTGAGAGACGGAATCTAAAACAAAAATCCAGAAAATCACATTGTATGATTTTTAAGTAATTAATTTGCATTTTATTGCATGACATAAGTATTTGATCACCTACCAACCAGTAAGAATTCCGGCTCTCACAGACCTGTTCGTTTTTCTTTAAGAAGCCCTCCTGTTCTCCACTCATTACCTGTATTAACTGTACCTGTTTGAACTCGTTACCTGTATAAAAAGACACCTGTCCACACACTCAATCAAACAGACTCCAACCTCTCCACAATGGCCAAGACCAGAGAGCTGTGTAAGGACATCAGGGATAAAATTGTAGACCTGCACAAGGCTGGGATGGGCTACAGGACAATAGGCAATCAGCTTGGTGAGAAGGCAACAACTGTTGGCGCAATTATTAGAAAATGGAAGAAGTTCAAGATGACGGTCAATCACCCTCGGTCTGGGGCTCCATGCAAGATCTCACCTCGTGGGACATCAATGATCATGAGGAAGGTGAGGGATCAGCCCAGAACTACACGGCAGGACCTGGTCAATGACCTGAAGAGAGCTGGGACCACAGTCTCAAAGAAAACCATTAGTAACACACTACGCCGTCATGGATTAAAATCCTGCAGCGCACGCAATGTCCCCCTGATCAAGCCAGCGCATGTCCAGGCCCGTCTGAAGTTTGCCAATGACCATCTGGATGATCCAGAGGAGGAATGGGAGAAGGTCACGTGGTCTGATGAGACAAAAATATAGCTTTTTGGTCTAAACTCCACTCGCCGTGTTTGGAGGAAGAAGAAGGATGAGTACAACCCCAAGAACACCATCCCAACCGTGAAGCATGGAGGTGGAAACATCATTCTTTGGGGATGCTTTTCTGCAAAGGGGACAGGACGACTGCACCGTATTGACGGGAGGATGGATGGGGCCATGTATCGCGAGATCTTGGCCAACAACCTCCTTCCCTCAGTAAGAGCATTGAAGATGGGTCGTGGCTGGGTCTTCCAGCATGACAACGACCCGAAACACACAGCCAGGGCAACTAAGGAGTGGCTCCGTAAGAAGCATCTCAAGGTCCTGGAGTGGCCTAGCCAGTCTCCAGACCTGAACCCAATAGAAAATCTTTGGAGGGAGCTGAAAGTCCGTATTGCCCAGCGACAGCCCCGAAACCTGAAGGACCTGGAGAAAGTCTGTATGGAGGAGTGGGCCAAAATCCCTGCTGCAGTGTGTGCAAACCTGGTCAAGAACTACAGGAAACGTATGATCTCTGTAATTGCAAACAAAGGTTTCTGTACCAAATATTAAGTTCTGCTTTTCTGATGTATCAAATACTTATGTCATGCAATAAAATGCAAATTAATTACTTAAAAATCATACAATGTGATTTTCTGGATTTTTGTTTTAGATTCCGTCTCTCACAGTTGAAGTGTACCTATGGTAAAAATTACAGACCTCGACATGCTTTGTAAGTAGGAAAACCTGCAAAATCGGCAGTGTATCAAATACTTGTTCTCCCCACTGTATATATAGCCATTGATTCTTGAAGAATACCCCATCAGAATACTCCAACGTCAATGTAAGCAAACACTTTATAGCTTCAAAACATGGTTAAAACGATAATTTTGATCTCATGGTGTCACGATCGTCGTAAGAACATTTGGACAAGCGCAGCGTGATATGGGTTCCACATATTTATTGAAGTGAAACGCACAAAACACTAAAGAACAAACGAAACGTGATGTCAATGAAGTGCTCACAGGCAACTACACATAAACAAGATCCCACAAAACACAGTGGGGAAATGGCTGCCTAAATATGATCCCCAATCAGAGACAATGACAAACAGCTGCCTCTGATTGGGAACCATATCAGGGCAACATAGAAATAAACAACGTAGATTACCCACCCTAGTCACACCCCGACCTAACCAAAATAGAGAATAAAAAGGCTCTCTATGGTCAGGGCGTGACACATGGATGGTCAGTCCTTACAGCCATAGCTCTGTCTAGGAATTTGAGAGTGGCTATATTTCTCAAGCCCCATTCCTCAGCTGTTTACCAAAACAAGTAGCGGGGTGACCGCTTTGTTATCGTTTGAAATCCGGATTGGCCCTTTAAACTCAAAATCAATCTTATCTTTACTACCCTTAAGCTACCCATTTTCTTGCATAACGTGTTATGTGCCGTTGAAAATGCTATACAGCCGATAAGAGGAATGACTCCCTTTTCTCTAACTTTGATTGCTTTGTGTAATCGTGATTTATTTCACCACAACTTTGTCCTAAGTTAACCACTTGTATTTGTGTTTGCCATTTGATCCTGTTAAAAGAGAGACTGTAATATAGCAGCTCCAAAATACTGTTTGAATGCACTTAGCAGTGGCTTTCACTCAGCCTTTGTATATCACCATGCTTTTCCTATTATAAAGCAGTGCCTATGTATGTAACCTCCGCATTGGGATTGATTGTGTTTCTAGCTCCCCAGTGGTTCCTGCATGCTAATTGTCATGTCAAGACGGTTACAAAATCCACCTAGTCCACCTATTTCACCTAGTCATGGTTCACTTCAGATTCCCTCCTCTGTACAATGTGGGCACCCATAGCAACAGACCAGAGAAGGCAGTGACAGGTCAAGAGAGCCCCCTACAGGCAAAAGGGAGAATAAGCACACATGTTTCTGAGTGTAATCAGAATCTGACCATGGAGCTGTAGCCTTAACTCCTGATTGGCTAAAACAGTGTGTTTAGGGGTGATGTAATTCATATCATGTATAATCCATTTATAATCCATGCAAATTCTATCTTCAAATTTTGGAGAACACAGTGTGGGTATATGGAGCAGGTTAATCAATTGGCAAATATACTGTAAGCTAGAAAAAATGTATTGGTTGCTTCAACAGTCCCCCAGAGATATGTTCACTTGTAGTTCATATAGACCAGTGCAGATGTAGAATCATACATTATAAACAGTATGTACAATGTATTATACCATACATTTTAACAAGGTTATTGATTGACATTGTCACAATACACAACAACTCCATAACACTTTGTTGAATCACATTGATTGTGAGATCAAGTTGGTATGGGAATACAATGCCTCCTTAAAAATGTCCACCTGTTGTAAGCTATTCATGTGACTTACTTGCATTTGAATACAAAATGCACAAAATATACAGTTGAAGTCGGAAGTTTACATACACTTAGGTTGGAGTCATTAAAACCCGTTTTTCAACCACTCCACAAATTTCTTGTTAACAAACTATAGTTTTGGCAAGTCCGTTAGGACATCTACTTTGTGCATAACCTGACTAGTCTAAAGAAGGCCAGTTGTATTGCTTCTTTAAATTAGAACAACAGTTTTCAGCTGTGCTAACATAATTGCTAAAGGGTTTTCTAATGATCAATTAGCCTTTGAAAATGATAAACTTGGATTAGCTAACACAACGTGCCATTGGAACACAGGAGTGATGGTTGCTGATAATGGGCCTCTGTACGCCTATGTAGATATTCCATAAAAAATCTGCTGTGTACAGCTACAATAGTCATTTACAATTAACAATGTCTACACTGTATTTATGATCAATTTTATGTTATTTTAAATGGACAAAAATATGTGCTTTTCTTTCAAAAACAAGGACCTAAGTGACCCCAAACTTTTGAACGGTAGTGTACATTCATCTATCGTGCATTAAAAACCTCATTAATTTCCGTTGCATATTTATTTTCTCATTCATTGTTTTTTAAAATCTATTTACCAGTGTGATGGCATTGGTGAAACGGCAGATCATGGAGGATCTGTGCTAGGGGCCACACTGCTCATTAGCAGTGCTCCTATCTGATTCTCATGAACTTTTCTTTCCCCTGCAACGTGCCAGTAATGGAATTTAAATGAGTTTACCAGCAATGAATGCATACTTCTGAAGGCAACGTTTGCAGGCAGAGGCTGGGAACTAGGGTTGTAAAGTGAGTGTATATTACTGGTTTACTTTCAATGTTTACCAGTAAACTTAAAGAATTTTGGTATCTTTCAAGGATTTTATGTAATCTAGCACAGACACCTAGCGACTCTTTTGAGTACTTTAGAGTATCACAGGTGTCTGTAATTATCTCTGTCCCTTTCACATGTAAAATGTATGAAATATTTAAATAAGATTATTTTTTTTAAATATATGGAATGACAAAGCTGTAAAACATTATCCTAAATATAAACCATCAACTTAGTGAAAACTATTGTCACGTGTTTCTCTATGGTGTAGTAGGTCAGGGCATGACTAGGGGGTATTCTAGTTTATAATTTCTATGTTGTGTTCTATTTTATATTTTCTATATTGGTATTTTGTATGATTCCCAAATAGAGGCAGCTGGTAATCGTTGTCTCTAATTGGGGGATCATATTTAAGTAGCTATTTTTCCCACCTGTGTTTGTGGGATATTGTTTTGTGTTTGTGCACCACGTAGTCACGTTTAGTTGTTCGTTTGTTGATTTATTTATTTTTTGCTTTAGTTTCACTTTTCAATAAATATGTGGAACTCAACATCCGCTGCGCCTTGGTCCCGTTCTTACGACAACCGTGACAGAATATCCCACCAACCAAGGATCAAGCAGCGTGCAACGATGGGAAAAATAAGTTGGACCTGGGAAGAAATCATGGAAGGACAGGAGACCCTTCCTTGGCAGGAGCCACAGAGGATGGCGACGACGCCGGGGACCGCGGCCACAGAAACCCCAATAAAAAAATGTTTTGGGGGGGGGGGGGGGGGCACATGGAGCTGGCGGCTGAGCAGAGGGAAGAGCCAGAGAACATCTGGGAGGAGATAGAGAGGTGGTCGGTCGACCCAAGGAGAGTACCAGAGCCCGCCTGGGAGTCGATGGAACAGTGTGAGGAGGGATACCGGAGAATGGAGTTAGCTAGGAGTATGCGGCAACGCAGGCGTTTGGAGGAGTGTGTCATCAGTCCGGTGAAACCTGGGCCGGCTCCAAGCATTTGGCCTCCAGTGCGCCTCCCCAGTCCGGTACGTCCTGTGTCTCCTCCTCGCACTCTCCCTGAAGTGCGTCTCCCCACCCCGGTACGTCCTGTGCATGCTTCCTGCACTTGCCCTGAAGTGCCAGAGACGGTCAGGGAGGCATTGGGGAAGTTAGGAGAGAGAGAGAGATGTTGTGCAAGTGTGTTCTGCTCAACATCCGACCAGGGGATCCGGTTAGCAGTCTGGTGCAACTTGGGCTAGCTCCACCCTTCTGGTCTCGAGTGCGCCTCCCCAGTCCGGTACGTCATGTGTCTCCTCCTCGCACTCGCTCTGAAGTGTGTGTCACCAGTCCGGTACCACCTGTGCCGGCTCCACGCAGTAGGCCTCCAGTGCGTTCACCCTAGTCCGGTGCGTCCTGTGCCAGCTCCTCGCACTCGCCTTGAAGTGCGTGTCCCCAGTCCGGTACCACCTGTGCCGGCTCCACGCACTAGGCTTCCAGCGCATCTCGCCAGTCCGGTGCGTCCTGTGCCAGCTCCTCACACTCGCCATGAAGTGCGTGTCCCCAGTCCAATAGGTCCTGTGCCTGCTCTCCGCACTCACCCTGAAGTGTGTGTCACCAGTCCGGTACCACCTGTGCCGGCTCCACGCATCAGGCCTCCAGTGCGCCTCCCCAGTCCGGTGCGTCCAGTGCCCGCTCCCCGCACTCTCCCTGATGTGCGTGTCATCAGTCCACGGTGCGGAACCTCCTGCGACGGTCCACGGTGCGGAACCTCCAGCGACGGTCCACGGTGCGGAACCTCCAGCGACGGTCCACGGTACGGAACCTCCAGCGACGGTCCACGGTGCGGAACCTCCAGCGACAGTGCCCTGTCCAGGCACCGCATCCAGTCCCGCTCCATGGCAGGAGCCTTCCCTTGCGCCGGTGCCCAGTCCAGGCACGGCGTCCAGTCCCGCTCCATGGCAGGAGCCTTCCTCTGCGCCGGTGCCCAGTCCAGGCACGGCGTCCAGTCCCGCTCCAAGGACGGAGTCTTCCTCTGTCAAAAGTTTTAGAACACCTACTCATTCAAGGGTTTTTCTTTATTTTTACTATTTTCTACATTGCAAAATAATAGTGAAGACATCAAAACTATGGAACACATATGGAAACAAGGTATAACTGAAAAAGTGTTAAACAAATCAAAATATTTTTTAGATTTAAGATTTTTCTAAGTAGCTACCCTTTGCACACTCTTGGCATTATCTCAACCAGCTTCATGAGGTCGTCACCTTGAATGCATTTCAATTAACCTCACTAGGGTATGTGGGACGCTTCCTCAAACATACAAGTATTTTACACCATTTTAAAGATACACTTGTTGTAAATCCAGCCACAGTGTCCAATTTCAAAAAGGCTTTACGACGAAAGCATACCAAACGATTATGTTAGGTGAGTGCCTATTCACAGAATAACACAGCCATTTTCCATCCAAAGAGAGGAGTCACAAAAAGCAGAAATAGAGATAGAATTAATCACTAACCTTTGATGATCTTCATCAGATGACACTCATAGGACTGCATGTTACACAATACATGTATGTTTTGTTCGGTAAAGTTCATATTTATATCCAAAAATCTCAGTTTACATTGGCGCGTTATGTTCAGTAGTTCCAAAACATCCAGTGATTTTGCAGAGAGCCACATCAATTTACAGAAATACTCATAATAAACATTGCTAAAAGATACAAGTGTTACGCATGGAATTTTAGATCCACTTCTCCTTAATGCAACAGCTGTGTCAGATTTCAAAAAAACTTTACGGAAAAAACACACCATGCAATAATCTGAGTACAGCGCTCAGACACAAAACCAAGCCATACAGATATCCGCCATGTTGTGTAGTCAACAGAAGTCAGAAATAGCATTATAAATATTCACTTACCTTTGATGATCTTCATCAGAATGCACTCCCTGGAATCCCAGTTCCACAATAATTGTTTGATTTGTTCGATAAAGTCCATCATTTATGTCCAAATACCTCCTTTTTGTTCGCGCGTTTAGCCCAGTAATCCAAATTCATGAGGCGCGATCACTAGGTGCAGGCGAAAAGTCAAAGAGTTCCGTTACAGTCCGTAGAAACATGTCAAACTAATTATAGAATCAATCTTTAGGATGTTTTTATCATAAATCTTCAATAATGTTCCAACCGGAGAATTCCTTTGTCTTCAGAAATGCCATGGAACGCAAGCTACCTCTCATGTGAATGCGCTTGACCAGCTCGTGACCAGCTCGTGGCACTCTGCCAGACCATTCCCCCCTCCTTTATAGTAGAAGCATCAAACAAGGTTCTAAATACTGTTGACATCTAGTGGAAGCCTTAGGAAGTGCAATATGACCCCATAGACGCTGTTTATTCAATAGGCAATGAGTTGAAAAACAACAAACCTCAGATTTCCCACTTCCTGGTTGGATTTTTTCTCAGGTTTTTGCCTGCCATATGAGTTCTGTTATACTCACAGACATCATTCAAACAGTTTTAGAAACTTCAGTGTTTTCTATCCAATACTACTAATTATATGCATATTCTAGCTTTTATGGCTGAGTAGCAGGCAGGTTAATTTGGGCACGCTTTTCATCCAAAATTCCGAATGCTGCCCCCTACCATAGTGAAGTTAACAGGTGTGCCTTCTTAAAAGTTAATTTGTGGAATTTATTTCCTTCTTAATGCATTTGAGCCAATCAGCTGTGTTGTGACAAGGTAGGGAGGGTATACAGAAGATAGCCCTATTTGGTAAAAGACCAAGTCCATATTATGGCAAGAACAGCTCAAATTAGCAAACAGAAACGACACTCCATCATTACTTTAAGACATGAAGGTCAGTCAATACAGAACATTTCAAGAAGGTTTATTCAAGTGCAGTAGCAAAAACCATCAAGTGCTATGATGAAACTGGCTCTCATGAGGAACACCACAGGAATGGAAGTCCCAGAGTTACCTCTGCTGCAGAGGATATGTTCATCAGAAAATGCAGCCCAAATAATTGCTTCAGAGTTCAAGTGACAGACACATCTCAACATCAACTGTTCAGAGGCTTGATTCACTTCATGGTCGAATTTCTGCAAAGAAACTACTACTAAAGGACACCAATAAGAAGAAGAGACTTGCTTGGGCCAAGAAACACGAGACCAGTGGAAATTTGTCTCCAAATTTGAGATTTTTGGTTCCAACCGCCGTTTCTTTGTGAGACGCGGTGTGGGTGAACAGATGATCTCTGCATGTGTATTTCTCACCGTAAAGCATGGAGGAGGAGGTGTTATGGTGTGGGGGTGCTTTGCTGGTGACACTGTCTGTGATTTATTTCGAATTCAAGGCACACTTAACCAGCATGGCTACCACAGCATTCTGCAGCCATACGTCATCCCATCTGGTTTGGGCTTAGTGGGACTATTATTTGTTTTTCAACAGGACAATGACCCAACACACCTCCAGGCTGTGTAAGGGCTATTTCACCAAGAAGGAGAGTGATGGAGTGCTGCATCAGATGACCTGGCCTCCACATTCCCCCGACCTCAACCAAATTGAGATGGTTTGGGATGAGTCGAGCCGCAGAGTGAAGTAACAGATATACAAAATGAATACTATATGAATAATGTTTTAAAAGTTATTCAATTATAAATTACCAAAGTCATGATAGATTGCCATAGATTTTCGGTTAATTACCAAAATTACTGGATTCCGGTAACTTTGGCAAATTACCCATAGCTTTGCCACCCTACTGAGAACACATTGCAGGCATGATGCAGTGTATGTGGAGAAGGGAAATTAAATTGGGCAGCTCAAGGAGCGATGGCATGTTTTTAATCTCACAGATATCACCAGAAACCAGTTGATCAAATTTGTCAAAGTTGCACGCTGTATAAATTCTCCATACCTACTGTCATATGTTAAAGTTTGATATAATTTGTAATGCAATGCATGATACGTGTGGGCGAATGTATGGGTGCATGGTAAATATACACTCAGTGGCCAGTTTATTAGGTACACCAGTCTAGTACCGGGTCAAATCCCCCTTTGCCTCCATAACAGCCTGAATGATTCGGGGCATGGAAACATAGCTCATTTGGTATCAAGGGACCTAACGTGTGCCAGGAAAACATTTCCCACACCATTACACCACCGCCACCAGCCTGTATCGTTGACACCAGTGGGCCATGGACTCATGCTGCTTATGACAAATCCTGACTCTGCTATCAGCTTGACGCAACAGTAACTGGGATTCCTGTTTGTGGCCCGCCTGTTAGCTTGCACGATTCTTGCCATTCTCCTTCGCCCACAGCACTGCCGCTGACTGGATGTTTTTTGAGATACTGGATCCGCTAAACCTGGTACTGACAATCATACCATGCTCAAAGTTGCTTAGGTCACTCGTTTTGCACATTCTAACACTCGAACAAACAGTAACTGAATGCCTCGATGCCTGTCTGCCTGCTTTATATACCAAGCCATGGCAACATGACTCACTGTCTGTAGAAGCGAACCATTTTCGTGAACGGGGTGGTGTACCTAATAAATTGGCCACTCAGTGTACATAGGACATGCAGACCTATGTGTGTCTCTCTTCACATGGAATGTGAATGTGTCACATGTATCACAATGTACATTCTATATTTAACTCACAGAGTCCAGTGGGCCCCCATAGTGGTCTACAGCCGACAGACATACTGAATTCTGTATCATGATGGAGTTACGAGTCTATGGATTGGGGTACTGGGATTGTGTTCTTGCTTTCATTGGGAAAACACACAGAAGGAGATCATACTTTCTGTAATAGGTGGGGTTGGTACCGGGTAGCTCTCACTCGGGAAGCCAACGTCCATTAGACCAAGAGGGAACCCCCGTGGACCGAGCAATTGGTCTCTGGCAGAGCCATCAAGTGCGACATTTCCATACATGGTTGACAAGGATAGTGTGCAAATGTCAAAGCTATTTGAAGCTTTGCCAGAGAGTGGATATAATAAGGAAGGACATGAGGATCAGAGAGAGCAAAGCAAACAAGACCAGTCGACATCTAGCATTCGTGAAGCACTCCTGTCCCGTTTCCCAAGGCCAAGAATCGTATAGATGTATGGTAATTTTTATGAATATTAATGCGTGGGGATGGAGTCATTAATATACCTATTATAAACTTACACATATTGTAATTTCTTTTGTTAGAATTAAACAGTCAAATATTGCTTTCTGGGCCATGGCCATTGTCATTCAAAGAATACATTTTAATGTATATCTATAGGTCTGTAGTAAGACTCAAAACTCAAAGTCACCTGGAAAATTCCACACAATTCCGACTTTCATTCACATATGATCTGATGTGTCAGGTATATAGTCAGGTAGGGTAAACAACACTAGTGTTATTGGTTTCAACAGAGGGTCAGTCTGTATGTCGACTTCAACGTAGTGAGACCCACACAGACAAGGTAAGACTGAGTTGTACTTTCTTTTGAGGGCAAATGTCTAATCCAATGTTAATAAGTAGATATGGAGGTAATGTTTTGTAAAACTAGCTGATCGGTTATGCTCCGTAAAAAGGTCATTGGAAAAGGGCTGTCTGGTATTATTCATTAAACAAATATTGACATTTTATTTGTACTTTTGTTCAAGACTCTAAGGCAAAAAGAACAAGCAGGTGGATTTGTGTGGGAGGGTGTGTTCATTTTCATTACAGTAAAAATCTGTCATTATATAACTGGTAGCTGAAATTTATAATGAACCGTCAACACATATTTGAGGCAATTATTGTTCCGCAAACTCATGCTCTAAGTTACCGATACAGCCAAAGGTCAGTTTATAGAGCAGCCAAGTTCTTCAGCTTACTGACATGATTGAATAGAACTTTTGGCTAACCCTGAATGTGCTCATTGAACTGCTGTACAACATAAAATATTTATTGAAAAGCTGTCTTAATGTTTATGATTATGTTCATTCCTCTCATATTCTGGTCATTTACTCTGTATGACTTTGGCCAGTGTCGGAAAGTCCTGCATTTAACACATTGTTGTTGAATAACTAATGAAACATCTCTAAAACAACATCCATACATAACCATCTATAACGAATTTCTATGAAATCACAACATTCGTGGGAAAAAAAGTTCAGCCAGCATTTTATTGACACTGCAGAATAATAACTAACCGTTACTGATAATTGGAGTTTAGATCCGTTGCAGTGATCATGAATCGAAATTATATTCTTATACCGTTATAACCTGTTTTATTCCCTCAGAATTGACAAAGTTTTGGAACCATAGACAAATGGATGGACAAGGTAAGTGGAAAGTTAGTAAATGTATCTGACATGTGTTTAGTGATACAGCTAATAACAGCTTTTATTGATAGCCATGTCTACCTCTACCTTGGTCAAACAAAAAAAGGTGCCCAGCTGGATGATGTCTATGCATATGGACTGTCAAGAGCATTGATCAAAGTGGCACCTCCGGCCACTGTAGGCCTGTTCTCCCAGTGCCCCAGCCGCACTGAAACTCTACTGAAGAAGATCAAGAGTAAGTTCAACACTTCACGTGACTTTAGATTTTTTGTTTGTTCTAAAAATCTAATTGTGCTGCTCTTTCTACATTCGCAGTTTACATGAACAGAGAGGCAGAGTGGAGAGAACAGAAGCACAAGCTGAAGCGACCTCCTCCAGCATGGATTAGCTACTTGGCCCTCCTCCTCTCCATCATCTTCTTCCGTCCCGTGTGGAGGGAGGAAGAGGAGCGGAGGAGGAGAAGGGTAAGGTGGATCTTTGTGCGCTTCAGTGCATGGCACTTTGCAGGCAGTGATAAACTCTGGGCTGGGTTGGTGATCCGCCTCTTCAAGGCCATCCAGGATGACTTTGGGGAACTTCCCCTGGGCCTCTATAGAGCCACCCAGCATCCCTACCCAAAGAAAGTCACGAGCGAAGGTGATGAGGTCAATTGGAAAGCCATTAAGCTGCTCTGCCTCCCCCTCTGGGTTGTAGTCCTAGCCACTGTATTGTTCAGCATTGGCACATGTACCCTGCTCTACTTATATGGCTTTGAGCTCCAAACAAATGGCACACGCAGTTGGGTCACTGTGCTTGAATCGATGGCCATAGCAACACTGGGGCCTCCCGCAGTCTTCGCCCTGAGGACTATTCTGCGGACATCCAAGCACCTGCTCTACACCATGGGCAGCAGCATCCAGCACCAGATGAACAGCTCGGCCGTCAGCGACCAGATGGGCTTCATGAACAAGGTGAGGAAGGAGGTGGGCGTCATGGTGGACTTCATCCACTTCATGGAGGTGTTCGAGGGGAGGAGGATCCGTGTGGTGCTGGAGATCACCCACCTGGACCGCTGCAGCCCAGACAGGGTGGTCCGCACCCTGGAGGCTATGAACGTTCTGCTGGCGGGGGAGAATGTCCCGTTTGTGTCCATCCTAGCTGTGGACCCCAGAGTGGTGGTGGGCTGTGTGGAGAGCACCATGTGGCTCTGTGGGCTGACATCCAGCGGGTACGACTTTCTAAACAAGATGGTCACCCTGCCCTTCTCAGTGCCTGAGATGTCCCGAGACTCCAAATGCAGAGCTTTTAAAACCCTCACTGACAGCTATCTAGAGCTCGACTGGGAATGTATTAAGAGAGGAAAACATAGAGCTGGGAATTTCTCTGCATTTGAAAAAGGCAGGCTTGATGACAGCCTTGTGCCCTTCATTGGAAAGGGCAAAAGCGAGACTGAGCTACTAGAAAATGGCATCCATTGGGAAATCTGGGCCAAGAAAATCAAGGCGCTAACAAATGAGGCATTACACGCCATATATACCAAATACAGCCCTCTTCATGTTTATCTTATGGGAAACCATGTGCATATGAGAAGGATAATAAACTCTGTAAGGGTGACAGTCATCGTCATGGAGGCTATGAATTACGGGGGCTTCTCCAAAGCTAAAGAACTTGCTGCCTGGGTGGTGATGGCCAACCTCTGGCCCTGCCGCCTGAGCTGGATCCTGCAATGCTCAGAGGACCGCCAGCAGAGGGCTGACACTGATGACGCTGATGGTGATATCAACCAGGCCAAGACCTTATGGGAGGTGTTCAGTGAGACCAGTCTGGAGCTCCACATGCTCAGAGATCGTCTGGAGACCGTTCTAGAGCAGGATGGAGACCCTGAGCTGTTTGAGAGGTTCCTTAAGGTGGACTTCCAGTTTACTCTGAAGGATGTTGATCTGTTCAGATTGTGTACAGTCAACCTGGACCAATCCATTAAAGAAAAACTGGCTTGGGTTAGAGGGGGACCGGGCCTGAGAGACAGAACCAAGTCAAATGCCATCTGCCCACTGCGGATTGGAACAGTTATCAGTATGAGCACAGAGGACATCTGCAAAGAGGTTAGTTCAAAATAAGAATCTTTATGCTGATTGAATTACTTTATGATAGACGCTAGTATATCGTGGAGGTCAGTATACAGTGTCATGTATACATACTTATTATGGTATTTACACAACTCATGTAGATAAGTCCATGAGTGCCTTAAAATGATTGCGGAATGTTACACTTTTGTATCAGACGGATCAGTCACATCGGAATCCAATGCCCCCGTGAGACAGTTTCCCTCAGTTTGCTGCGACAGAGAATCAACTCGATGAAGCGTCTCTGGTGTATGGGCGAAGCAGTGAGATCAGACATGCACTTGTTAAAACAGGGAAATGCCAAGTCAGTGACCTTGAAATAAGCTGTTTCAGGAGGGTAGTATGCTAATAGCCTTCAGCTCACAAGCATTGCATTCATAGCAGCAGCACTGCATAGGGTAGTCCCATGCATGCCATCGCCAATGATGGAACTTCCCACACACCAGAATATTTTCCATGAACCACCGTTGGTCCATTAGAATAAGTAAATGACGACCAACAATGTCTAATGACACCATTTAAAATATATATCAATGTGTCTCAATGTCATGTCTGCATTGTTCTCTAGATGGAAAAGCTGAACATTCCAGTGAAATATCAGCAGCTGCTGACAGAGAATCAACTCGATGGAGCGTCTCTGGTGTATGGGCGCAGCAGTGAGATCAGACATGCCCTTCAGATGACCTTGGGAGAATGGATTACTTTCAGCTCGCACTTCCTGGAAGCCAAGCCAGATGCTCAACCTCACGCGACATGACAGTGACTCTGCAAAAGCATTGACTGATCAAACCCTCTGGATTCAAAATGATCTTTAATTTTATAACACTTTTTATATCTTTGGGAAGATTACACTGTATAGGGATGGAATGTATCTTAAAGTTTTGAAACTGTTCCTTCAATGTTCCCTGAAGTAAAAGCCTATTGCAGTTCAATGACTGACTTGTGAATACAGCAATGCACAATGAATGTCCTAGGATTCATTTGGTTAATAAATTAGGATTCTGTAGCTTCAACTCTAGGCCTAGACAAAAATGACCACAGCAGTCCCATCACTTGCGGTGTTTTGCTTACACCACAAGTGGGCCGTGCACTAGGTCTACGACAGGGTTTGGCGCTTCGGAAAATACAGTGCTTAACAAGACGTGTTAAATGGTTGTGAACGTGAACAGCTAAATACTTTCCTGTATGACCAAGATCAATAAGCATCCTTTGCGATGACCAACTACAATGAATAAGCCATCTGAATGTTATCAGAATAACATGGAGCAGCAATAGCATAACGGCATGCATCATTTATTCACCTAATGCAAGTGCCTTTTACAAATAACGATACTCCAACCCGTCGTTTAGCCTACATAAGACATATGAAAACATTGAACGAGGAACATCACAAGGAACATCATTGTCCAGGAATAGGGGTAGTGGGAGAGGAGGGGATGGTAATATCGGGGAGCAGATAACAGCTGGTGATAATGTCCATTTTCTCTGAGACGGACTTGAGGTCCTCCAGAATGAGTCGGATGCTGTGGGAGGCGTTGATGATGCCGTTCTGGGAGAAGTTCAGGTGGGTCGTGGCCATGCGGATCTCCTTTGTGGCATTACCATACACCTGTTTGATGGTCTGGGACACATCCGTGCACAGACGTGCATTGCTCTCCTGTAATTTCTGCTGGAGTAAAGTGTTGTAGTAGAGCCCGCTATATTCAGGCTTAGAAACAACCCTCTCCTCGACCACGGACTGAATGTCAGGGTTATCTCTGATCACAAGCAGAGGAGTTAAGGCCTTGCGTAATATTTGTGGGTTTTCAGAGCTTGCAGCAATGACACATTTCCGTGCTTTCTCAACCTCCCCCTCGCTGTCAGTCTCAGACGCTTCCCCTGGTACCTTTTGCCCTCCGGCAGTTGAATGTGGAGAGAGGGAGGTGATGTATACCTCGTCATCTGAGTCGGTCTCTGAAGCCTCTCCTTGCACCACTATCTGGTATTTGTCACTTGCCATTCCACCACACCACCTAAATACACAAGAGAACAGTTCTACAGTAGGAAGTAGAAACTACTCCCCATCTTATGGGGAGGCATAGTTTCAATGTTACAGGGGGGCATGTTCTGATGGTATGCATTGTTTAATGGAACTGTTATGATGATTCCTGGCTGCCCATCGGAATGTGCCTCCCCCTACATTTGAGCGCTAGCCCAAATCATTTTTAGCACGAGATGATACGCAACGAAATGCACCCCCCAGCCCTGTTGAATAACATTATGTTATAGAGTTGAACTCAATTTGACTAATTGTCATGTTATGTTAATCAATCTACGTTAAATCAATTCACCACATCGAATATAGATAGCTAGTCTGCTATTATTCGAAAAATGTATGTAAAACAAATTATCATACCTCCAGTCCTGCAAAAAAAGAATCACATGAGCACCCGGAAGTAGCCGGAAATCGCTCACTCACGGGGGTTGGCCCAAACTAAGTACTGCACAAATTCACAAATTACAACCAGATGCCTGTTAAATCCGTTCAAATTGAACATTTAGATGATGTGTAGATCTGAGAATTTGCGCAGCTCCTCACACAGACTGACTCTCGTGAGTATGCATTAAGATTTTTGACCAATCACAGTAGAGACCGAAGAACATGTGACATTGGGAACGTCGATCATATACAGTCATTGGCCGTGTTCGAGAGCATCAAATTCGTGATGTATCATGGGTAAATAGTGACTGACTGACGGATCTACAAATAATAGTGAGTGGTTTTTTATGATGCACGGTGATTTGTAGATCAATCAGTCGGCAGTTTCCTCCACTGTCGGCTGCAATTTCGAACAAGACCATTGATGTCAACAAACCCCATGTGATCGTGCGACGCGAGCAAGCTTCTTCCGACGCATCGTAAAATATATCGAGATGAAGGTATGAAGTGCAATCTGTAGCAGTAGCAGTAACAGTAAGCGCTATTTTTTGGTTATTAACTTAGAACAATAGTTTGTGTATGAAAAAAATGTTGGCCGCAGAGTTCTGTAGGAAATTACATTCTTCATCGTCAGCATTCGCCGGTGATGGCCACTGCAACCACCTAGCTGAGTCCACGGCCACTGTCAGCAGTTGGCACACTCACTGCACCTGTCAACTAGCCAGTGATAGCTAGTTAGGTTGTCAGTGGTCAGACTGTTGATGACCACTTAGCTAGTTTTAAATTAATCTCTATGGTGTGGTTGTCAGTAATATCCAGGATCAATTTTATTTCAAGTAATTCACTGTTGTACCAAAAGGGAAGACTATTGCGTATGTCTTTTTTTTGGTAGAAGAAAGCGTTATACAGTACTCCTGTTTGGCTGCATAAATTTACATTGTAAACGTACTACTGAGCTCATCATGTCTCATCTGAGTGGAATTGACGTGGGGAAAGTCGTGATTTGCTGTTGGGTGAACTTCAAAGGGACTGGAGAAGAAACTGTCACTGTAATCTTGTGTGAATGTTGTAATGAACATCTCTGGAGTGGTTTATGTCACAATTTATTCCTTTCATTTATATCCAGTATCTATTTTGGATGCTGTCGTGACTCATTTATTCTCCCATAGTGAGGTTGTCCTATACCTTTGATAAAAACACCAATGTTCCCGTCTTGAATACAACTTTATTATAATGCAACGTGGATGCTGCTCTTTGATGCATATTGCTACACAATTTAATTTGAATAGAAAGTCTTAAACATTTATTTCAGGGTCATTTTATCATAATCATTCGACTACCCCTCAGTCTACCTCTAATGTATAGAAATTACATTAGCCTATGGTGTAGTACTTCAACCTCATTCCATGTGTTCTTGTTTACTTCCAACCCGGAGGAGCCCACGGGGCTGCTACCAGAGCAGGTACACCCAGTGAGAAGAGGCAGAGACCATGGACCTGAGTGAGAGGAGGCCCAACAAGTGGTGGACAGAGTCGGACACCTTCGCCATGCTGGCCCTCATCGAGCAGCTTGACCTGGTGCATGAGCTGGATAAGAAGCGCCAGCGCAACGACTCGCACTTCCGCCACCTGCGCTACAGCCTGGCCAAGCGGGACATCCACTTCACTGTCAACCAGATACGCAACCGCTGGAAGAGCCTCAAGCACAAGTACCGCAAGATCAAGACGGCAGGATACCGTAGCCCCGCTGCACGCCTGTCCGCCATCGAGTCATTCCGTTACTTCCGTATGCTGGACCGCATGCTGGCCAGGAGGGCCCGGGTGGGGGCCCCAGAGCAAGGCACTGCAGATGGACACAATATGGTGGTGTTGACACACTCGGACCTGGAGGATCATACTGATGGTACTACTTTCTGGCTTTAGGATTTTTATACCTTTTAATATTTGCCATTAAATAATTGTAAAGAAGTGTTTGCTTTGCATTGGCCTGCGCTGCTCACTCTTCTCTCTCTTCCCAGGTGATGTTGCTCAACCTGACTCTGTGGCCCCTTGGCAGGAGAGTCTGGCTCCAGCTCTAGAGGGAGAAGGAGACGAGACTAACGCCATCCCAGAAGAGGCCAACAACAGCACTTCGGGCTGGGCCCTGAAGTCAGAAGAGATTATGACTTTGGGTCTATCTGGAGAGTATCTTTACCCAGTGAAAAGTGAGCCACATTCAGTACCCTCTTTACATGATGGGGAGGGAGCTAGTGACCCCACTAGCTGCAGTCCAGAAGAACCAACTGGTGAGTGCTTTTATAACTGATGGGTTTAGAGTGGCTACATGACCACCTATATTCTATGTCATTAATGTGCTCTTTGTAACTAATATCATGTAATGAATATGTTGGAATTTTACTTTGTATTCATCAATTGTTTAGAGCTTTGGATAATAGATATTACAGCAATAATCTAAAACAAATACAAGTTGTCCTGCTGTTAATTTCTCTACAGGCACTTGTGAGGACACCAGCACCCTGATCCTCCAGCAGCTCACCATCCTGAACCATCAGCTAGGGGAACAGCTCGCTGAGCAAAGGGCCTTCCACTGCAGCATGCTGGGCATGATGGACCGACAGATAGAGGTCTTGGAGCAGCTCTCTAACTTCTCCACAGACCGCCAGGTCAAGACCGAACCCGACGACAGTGACACTCCTATCAGCCAGCAGGTCCACAACTCCCTGGTGCGCATCCTTAGAGGAGTGGAACAGGTCCAAACCCAGGGACACCAGCCGTGCTCATGCAAGGCCTCCCCCTCACAGCCTACATCTCCCTCCTGGACGGTCTCTCTGTTGGAGGTCCACAAAGGATCACCCTCCAGGGATGGGAACTCAACTAATGACACATCCAACCCTCAGCCCTCAGACCATGGGCGGCCTGAACCTCAAGGACCACCCCCCTCAGAGCAGCTTTCCCCTTCCCAACAGAAGGGTGATCTGCTTAACGGACTCTCAAACAAGTGCCAGCACAAGTGAGTGCTCTTGAAGCTTCATAGTGGAATGTACAGTAGTGGAACATACAGTGCTCTGACAGAGGAGAGCATACACTCTTAGAAAAAAAGGGTTCTTCAGCTGTCCCCATAGGGGAACCCTTTTAGGTTCCAGGTAGAACCCTTTTAGGTTCTAGGTAGAACCCTTTTAGGTTCAGAACCCTTTTAGGTTCCAGGTAGAACTCTGTGAAAAGGGTTCTACCTGGAACCAAAAAGGGTTATTCGAAGGGTTATCGAATGGGGACAGCCAAAGAACCATTTTAGGTTGTAGATATATCCTTCTTTTTTTTTTGAAGAAAAATATATGGGTGCTTACATTTGAGGGACTTGTTCTTTTGAGAATGTCTTGGAATAAAAAATAAAAAACATTTTTATTTTTTTACAACTTCCCTCTTTCGTTTAATTTTGTCATGTCCAAATGTTTTAATGTGCAGAATTAAATCATCTGATGTTTTAATCAAGAGAATTTTGACAAACCATTGTGCAGAGGTTTATTTAATAATCTAGTCAAGAAGAGAAATTCCAACTTGCCAGTTATCATCCACTGAGACTTGCTAGATTCCCCAAATGATGTTGAAATGTATGTTTCCTTACCAGGAAAAAGCACACTTTCATGAGGATGTAATGGTGTTTGATTAACTCATGCAAATTTATGTGGAAGCTGGGCAAGCAAAGGCTTTATCCAAATGTATCCTCTTCCCTAAATGTTCCCTTTCCTAAGCGTATAGGATATTTTGTGTAACTATGAAAACTTGTTTAGAAAAGGGCCTTTGTAGAACTCGATTTGCACAGCTGTTTGCATAGTCCTGGATACACATGGCTGCTTTAATTTAGGCCAATTATTGTGTTTTACTTTGCTTTAGCTTTGCTGAAGATGAGAGGTACTGTAGTGTGTAAGTGCAATATGGTAATGAAGTCTACATTTGCAATCTCACAAGAGACTCATTCATCCAACATGTTTATTTTGATTTTGAGATCGCTTCATTTGTGTCCTGGAATTGTATTACTACATACTGGCAGTACTGCAATTAGGCATGTTTTGCTTGTAATGTGTTACCTGGCTGCAATTTAAGACGGCCCATTTATTCAAACTCTCAATTTACTTAAAAATAGGGTATCATCAAGATACTGTAGACTCGCATACAGAGAATATTTTTTTCAACTATTTACAAAACTGGAAATGCTGTATTAATACTGTATGCTTATAATATAACTTAAAGGTCCAATGCAGCTGTTTTTATCTCAATATTAAATAATTTCTGGGTAACAATTTAGTACCTTACTGTGATTGTTTTATATTAAAATGGTCAAAAGAAACAAAAATAGCTTCTTAGCAAAGGGCAATTTCTTAAGCAATAATTTTGCTTGGAATGTCTGGGAGTGGTCTGAGTGGGAAGAGGAAAACTGAAAATTAGATGTTATTGGCAGAGAGGTTTGGAACTTGGGCTGCATTCAGTACGCGTTTACAATCTGGAACATTCAATTGAATGAAAACGATGCTGTACTGAACGACCAGTAGAAAAACGGGGAGGGGTTGGGGAACGCTGTGAACATGGCCACTGCCCATTAAATACGTCACTCATTGCTTCAAGCCACACCTCACCACACCCACCAAACGGGATCAAACGTACCTCAAAGTCTGTTCAAGAACGTTTTAGGGAAACGTGTCGTTCAGTACAAACCGTTCCGCAACTTAGCAAATGTTCAAGTGAACTGAATGCACCTTTGGTCTGTGAACTAATTTCAGTAGTGGAAAAAGTACCCAATAAAAGTAAAGATACCTTAACTGAAAATGACTTAAGTGAAAGTCACTCAGTAAACTACTACTTGAGTAAAAGTCTAAAAGTATTTGGTTTTAAAGTACTTAAGCATCACAAGTAAATGTAATTGCTATAATATAAAGTAAAAGTTGAAATAATTTCAAGTTCCTTATATTAAGCAAACCAGACGGCACCATTATCATGTTTTTTACATTTACAGATAGCCAGGGGCACATTCCAACCCTCAGACTTCATTTACGAACGAAGCATTTGCGTTTAGTGAGTCTGCCAGATCAGAGACACTAGCGATGACCAGGGATGTTCTCTTGATAAGTGTTTTTATTGGACCATGATCCTGTCCTGCTAAGCATTCAAAATGTCCTTTTGTGTGTCAGGGAAAATGTATGGAGTAAAAAGTACATTATTTGCTTTAGTAATGTAGTGAAGTAAAAGTTGTCAAAAATATAAATAGTAAAGTACAGATACCTCAAAAAACGACTTAAGTAGTACTTTAAAGTATTTTTACTTCAGTACTTTACACCACTGACTAATTTATCGCATGGTGATGTCACCATGGAAGGCCAAAACTCCATCCCACCAAAACAGGCTGAAATTTCAGGCGTCCTTTTCAAAGAGCTATTACACTAAAAGGTCATTATCATAATTTTCTCAATTTCACATTATTATGCCAAACTCATAGTGTGGAAATATACAGTGCATTCTGAAAGTATTCAGACCCCTTCCCTTTTTCCACATTTTGTTATGTTATTTTAAAATTGTTTAAAATTGATTAAATTAATTGTTTTCCTCATCAATCTACACACAATACCACATTATGACAAAGCGAAAACAGGTTTTTAGAAATTTTTGCAAATGTATTACCTATAAATAACAGAAATACCTTATTTACATAATAATTCACACCTTTTACTATGAGACTTGAAATTGAGCTCAGGTGCATCCTGTTTTCATTGATCATCCATGTGATGTTTCTACAACTTGATTGGAGTCCACCTGTGGTAAATTCAATTGATTGGACATGATTTGGAAAGGCACACACCTGTCTATATAAGGTCCCATAGTTGTCAGAGCAAAAACCAAGCCATGAGGTTGAAGGGATTGTCCGTAGAATCCCAGAGACAGGATTGTGTCGAGGCACAGATCTGGGAAAGAGTACCAAAAAATGTCTGCAGCATTGAAGGTCCCCAAGAACACAGTGGCCTCCATCATTCTGAAATGGAAGAAGTTTGGAACAACCAAGACTCTTCCTAGAGCTGGCCGCCCGGCCAAATTGAGCAATCGGGGGAGAAGGGCCTTGGTCAGGGAGTTGGTCAAGAACCCGAAGGTCACTCTGAGCTCCAGAGTGCCTCTGGATATGGGAGAACCTTCCAGAAGGACAAACATCTCTGTGGCACTCCACCAATCAGGCCTTTATGGTAGAGTGGACAGACGGAATCCACTCGTCAGTAAAAGGCACATGACAGCCCTCTTGGAGTTTGCTCCAAGGCACCTGAAGCCTCAGACCATGAGAAACAAGCTTCTCTGGTCTGATGAAACCAAGATTGAACTCTTTGGCCTGAATGCCAAGTGTCATGTCTGGAGGAAACCTGGCACCATCCTGATGGTGAAGCATGGTGGTGGCAGCATCATGCTGTGGGGATGTGTTTCAGAGGCAGGGACTGGGAGACTAGTCAGGATCGAGGGAAAGATGAACAAAGAAAAGTACAGAGATATCCTTAATGAAAACCTGCTTCAGAGCGCTGAGGACCTTAGGCTGGGGTGAAGGTTCACCATCCAACAGGACAACACCCTAAGCACACAGCCAAGACAATGCAGGAGTGGCTTCAGGACAAGTCTATGAATGTCTTTGAACCTGATCGAACATCTCTGGAGAGACCTGAAAAATAGCTGTGCAGCGACGCTCTCCATCTAACCTGACAGACCTTGAGAGGATCTGCAGAGAAGATTGGGAGAAACTCTCCAAATACAGGTGTGCCAAGCTTGTAGCGTCATACCCAAGAAGACGCGAGGCTGTAATCACTGCCAAAAGGGCTTCAAAAAAGAGTGAAGGGTCTGAATACTTATGTGAATGTGGTATTTCAGTTTTTTATTCGTAGTAAATTTGCAAAAATATCTAAACCTATTTTTACTTCGTCAATATGTTGTGTTGTGTGTAGATTAATGACCAAAAAAAGATTTTATCAATTTTAGAATAAGGCTGTAACGTAACTATGTGGAAAAAGTCAAGGGGTCTGAATACAATGTATATAAGACACAGGTAAATCACATGTCTGACCTCACTGGGAATTTAAGACAATTTTCCACTCCAAAAGTCATTTTATACATGACTTCCAGCTTCAATCAGAATTTGTATTAAGTCCATTGATATTGAGTTATATAGTGTAATGTATTTGATGACATTAAACCTAGTCCAAATGAGTACAATACAAAGAGACATACTTATGATAATAGTCTTATTTATGGACTGAAACGTCTGTGAACATGTCATTGATATATTGTATTTTTAAAAGTGAAGAATTAAACATAAGAATTAAACTGTCCTAATGGAAGGACAGTTTTTAAAAAATATATTAATTGCAAATCTCATTAGCATCTCTTTAGCCATTTTGGAATTAGAAATGCATGTTGCCATGTCCAACGTGGGCCTACTTCAAAAGGAAAATATGATGCACATTTACTTAAAATGCAAAGTTTTTTTTGCAGGACAATTATTTGTGTGCCCTTTTTCAGACTCCGATACTCCAAGATCTCCAAACTGTTTTGTAGTATACTCTAATAATGCTAAGCAATACCAGAGGCCTGAGTATATTTTTTATCATAGCATTGAAGCGGTAACAAAGGTAGCCGAAAACGAGAAGATATTCAACAAAACATAATGTCACGTTTCTGACCTTATTTCCTTTGTTTTGTCTTTTTTAGTTGGTCAGGGCGTGAGTTGGGTGGGTATTATCTATGTTGTCTGTTTCTATGTGGGGTTTCTAGTTTGGCCTGATATGATTCTCAATCAGAGGCAGCTGTCATTCATTGTCTCTGATTGGGAACCATATTTAGGTAGCCTGTTTTCTGTTGGGGTTTGTGGGTGATTGTCTATGTGTAGTGTTTGTGTCAGCACTATTGTTATTTAGCTTCACGGTTGTCACTTTGTTGTTTTTGTAGTGTTCAGTTTCTTTCATTAAATAATGACGAACACTTACCTCGCTGCGTATTGGTCCTCCGATCCTTCTTGCCTCTCCTCGTCAGATGAGGAGGACGAAGACAGCCGTGACACATAAGTTGTTTATTTTTAAGTTTTGTGAAAATGTGAATTAGAGTTAAACCTGTCAAAATGTGCATTAGAGACTGAAACATTTGCGTTAGAGAATTAAACCTGTCAACTTTAAAGGAAATGCATTGAGATTATGTGACGCTCTTAAAATATGAATTTGAGAATTTCACAAACTCGGAAGGGTGTGAGCTGGATGAAGAAAATAACTGTTTGCATTGTTGTCCTAGCTGGTGACCCTATTAATAACTTAAGAGTTTCTGATCATTTTTTCTTCTGAAGTTAACACTAAATAAAAATGTTTTGCCTTTTCACTTGTAATCAGTCATCCAAACAAACTATTTGTGTCCTTCGACACGCCTAAGCAAAGTTGTGCCTCCTTCGCAGTTTCGGTAATCAGGAAGTAACGCTTTGTTTACATCGTGGGCAAGTTAGGGGGAAATACCTCAAACCAGAGCTGTACAATAGGTATTTTGTTGGATTTACATGCGTTACCAATATATGATCATATTGATTGCACATAGAAAGCAAATGATATTGTAACTTAGAAGAAAGCATTGCCCGCAGTATCAAGCACTAATTTACTGTATTTCAGTTTGACCTAAGTTCCACCTTTAAGTACTTTAGTATCAGTTTACCTGACTGAAATGTTGTTACCTAAATGGCATGCTCAATATACAGCACCAGTCAAAAGTTGGAACACACCTACGCATTCCAGGTTTTTTCTTTATTTTTGCTATTTTCTACATTGCAGAATAATAGTGAAGACATCAAAACTATGAAATAACACACATGGAATCATGTAGTAACCAAAAAAGTGTTAAACAAATCAAAATATATTTTAGATTCTTCAAAGCCTTTGACAGCTTTGCACACTCTTGGCATTCTCTCAACCAGCTTCGCCTGGAATGCTTTTCCAACAGTCTTGAAGGAGTATCCACATATGCTGAGCAATTGTTGAATGCTTTTCCTTCACTCTGCGATCCAACTGATCCCAAACCATCTCAATTGGTTTGAGGTCGGGTGATTGTGGAGGCCAGGTCATCTGATGCAACACTCCAACACTCTCCTTGGTCAAATAGCCCTTACACAGCCTGTAGGTGTGTTGGGTCATTGTCCTGTTGAAAATCAAATGATAGTCCCACTAAGCCCAAACCAGATGGGATGGCGTATCACTGCAGAATGCGGTGGTATCCATGCTGGTTAAGTGTGCCTTGAATTCTAAATAAATCACTGACAGTGTCACCAGCAAAGCACCACCACACCTCCCCCTCCATGCTTCATGGTGGGAACCACACATAAAATAAAATGTTATTTGTCACATACACATGGTTAGCAGATGTTAATGCGAGTGTAGCGAAATGCTTGTGCTTCTAGTTCCGACAATGCAGTAATAACCAACGAGTAATCTAACCTAACAATTTCACAACAACTACCTTATACACACAAGTGTAAAGGGATGAAGAATATGTACATAAAGATATATGAATGAGTGATGGTACAGAACAGCATAGGCAAGATGCAGTAGATGGTATAGAGTACAGTATATACATATGAGATGAGTAATGTAGGGTATGTAAACATATAAAAGTGGCATTGTTTAAAGTGGCTAGTGATACGTGTATTACATAAAGATGTCAAGATGCAGTAGATGGTACAGAGTACAGTATATACATATGAGATGAGTAATGTAGGGTATGTAAACATTATATTAAGTGGCATTGTTTAAAGTAGCTGGTGATACATTTATTACATTCATATTTTGATTATTAAAGTGGCTAGAGATGAGTCAGTATGTTGGCAGCAGCCACTCAATGTTAGTGGTGGCTGTTTAACAGTCTGATGGCCTTGAGATAGAAGCTGTTTTTCAGTCTCTCGGCCCCTGCTTTAATGCACCTGTACTTACCTCGCCTTCTGGATGATAGCGGGGTGAACAGGCAGTGGCTCGGGTGGTTGTTGTCCTTGATGATCTTTATGGCCTTCCTGTGACATCGGGGGGTGTAGGTGTCCTGGAGGGCAGGTAGTTTGCCCCCGGTGATGCGTTGTGCAGACCTCACTTCCCTCTGGAGAGCCTTACGGTTGTGGGCGGAGCCGTTGCCGTACCAGGCGGTGATAGAGCCCGACAGGATATTCTCGATTGTGCATCTGTAAAAGTTTGTGAGTGCTGCACCTTCTTCACCACGCTGTCTGTGTGGGTGGACCACTTCAGTTTGTCCGTGATGTGTACGCCGAGGAACTTAAAACTTACTACCCTCTCCACTACTGTCCCGTCGATGTGGATAGGGGGGTGCTCCCTCTGCTGTTTCCTGAAGTCTACAATCATCTCCTTTGTTTTGTTGACGTTGAGTGTGAGGTTATTTTCCTGACACCACACTCCGAGGGCCCTCACCTCCTTCCTGTAGGCCGTCTCGTCGTTGTTGGTAATCAAGCCTACCTCTGTAGTGTCGTCTGCAAACTTGATGATTGAGTTGGAGGCGTTTATGGCCACGAAGTCGTGGGTGAACAGGGAGTACAGGAGAGGGCTCAGAACGCACCCTTGTGGGGCCCCAGTGTTGAGGATCAGCGGGGTGGAGATGTTGTTACCTACCCTCACCACCTGGGGGAGGCCCATCAGGAAGTTCAGTACCCAGTTGCACAGGGTGGGCTCGAGACCCAGGGTCTCGAGCTTGATGACGAGTTTGGAGGGTACTCTGGTGTTAAATGCTGAGCTGTAGTCGATGAACAGCATTCTCACATAGGTATTCCTCTTGTCCAGATGGGTTAGGGCAGTGTGCAGTGTGATTGCGTCGTCTGTGGACCTATTGGGTCGGTAAGCAAATTGGAGTGGGTCTAGGGTGTCAGGTAGGGTGGAGATGATATGGTCCTTGACTAGTCTCTCAAAGCACTTCATGATGACGGATGTGAGTGCTACGGGGCGGTAGTTGTTTAGCTCAGTTACCTTATCTTTCTTGGGAACAGGAGCAATGGTGGCCCTCTTGAAGCATGTGGGAACAGCAGACTGGGATAAGGATTGATTGAATATGTCCGTAAACACACCAGCCAGCTGGTCTGCGCATGCTCTGAGGACGCGACTGGGGATGCCGTCTGGGCCTGCAGCCTTGCGAGGGTTAACACGTTCAAATGTTTTACTCAAGTTGGCTGCAGTGAAGGAGAGTCCGCAGGTTTTGGTAGCGGGCCGTGTCAGTGGCACTGTATTGTCCTCAAAGCGAGCAAAGAAGTTGTTTAGTCTTTCTGGGAGCAAGACATCCTGGTCCGCGATGGGGCTGGTTTTCTTTTTGTAATCCGTGATTGACTGTAGACCCTGCCACATACCTCTTGTGCCTGAGCCGTTGAATTGCGACTCTACTTTGTCTCTATACTGACGCTTAGCTTGTTTGATTGCCTTGCGGAGGGAATAGCTACACTGTTTGTATTCGGTCATGTTTCCGGTCACCTTGCCCTGGTTAATTAAAAGCAGTGGTTCGCGCTTTCAGTTTCGCGCGAATGCTGCCATCAATCCACCGTTTCTGGTTTGGGAATGTTTTAATAGTTGCTGTGGGTACGACATCGCCGATGCACTTGCTAATAAACTCGCTCAATTTTAATGTTTAAGAACTCTTGGAAGATTAGTCCAAATGGGGGCTAAAAGAGATCCAAATCAAATCAAATCACAGAATCAGCGTATTCGTCAATGTTGTTGTTTGACGCAATGCGGAACATATCCCAATCCACGTGATCGAAGCAATCTTGAAGCGTGGAATCAGATTGGTCGGACCAGCGTTGAACAGACCTGAGCGCAGGAGCGTCCTGTTTTAGTCTCTGTCTGTAGGCAGGGAGCAACAAAATGGAGTCGTGGTCAGCTTTTCCGAAAGGAGGGCGGGGGAGGGCCTTATATGCGTCGCGGAAGTTAGAATAACAATGATCTAGGGTTTTACCAGCCCTGGTAGCACAATCGATATGCTGATAGAATTTAGGGAGTCTTGTTTTCAGATTAGCCTTGTTAAAATCCCCAGCTACAATGAATGCAGCCTCCGGTTATGTGGTTTCCAGTTTACATAGAGTCAAATAAAGTTAGTTCAGGGCCATCGATGTGTTTGCTTGGGGGGAATATATGCGGCTGTGATTATAATCGAAGAGAATTCTCTTGTAGATAATGCGGTCGACATTTGATTGTGAGGAATTCTAAGTCAGTTGAACAGAAGGACTTGAGTTCCTGTATGTTGTTATGATCACACCACGTCTCGTTAATCATAAGGCATACCCTCCCGCCCCTCTTCTTACCAGAAAGATGCTTGTTTCTGTCGGCGCGATCCGTGAAGAAACCAGGTGGCTGTACCGACTCCGATAGCGTGTCTCGAGTGAGCCATGTTTCCGTGAAGCAAAGAACGTTACAGTCTCTTATGTCTCTCTGGAATGCTACCCTTGCTGGCTGGGATCCGATCCATTGTCCTGGGTGGTGGGCAAAACAGAGGATCCGCTTCGGGAAAGTCGTTTTCCTGGTCGTAATGATGGTAAGTTGACGTTGCTCTTATATCTAGTAGTTCCTCCCGACTGTATGTAATAAAACCTACAATTACCTGGGGTACCAATGTAAGAAATAACACGTAAAAAAACGAAATACTGCATAGTTTTCTCGGAACGCGAAGCGAGGCGGCCATCTCTGTCGGGGCCGGAAGTACAGAGGTGGAGATCATCCGTTCACCTACTCTGAGTCTCACAAAGATGGCGGTTGAAATCAAAAATCGCACATTTGGACTCATCAGACCAAAGGATAGATTTCCATTGCTCGTGTTTCTTGGCCCAAGAAAGTCTCTTCTTATTGGTGTCCTTTAGTCGTGGTTACATTGCAGAAATTCGACCATGAAGGCCTGATTCGCACAGTCTCCTCTGAACAGTTGATGTTGAGATGTGTCTGTTACTTGAAGTCTGTGAAGCATTTATTTGGGCTGCACTTTCTGGGCTGGTAACCAATGAACTTATCCTCTGGTGCAGAGGTATCTCTGGGTCTTCATTTCCTGTTGTGGTCCTCATGAGAGCCAGGATCATCATAGCACTTGATCGTTTTTGTGACTGCACAAAAATCGATTTCTCTTTTTAATTCTCTGATTTATTTTGTATCCTAACATCCATTTCCTATCTTTGTATATTAACTAGAATTCTTCTTCAGTTTGACAGTTGTGTAGGTATTGCAGTTAGTCTGTTATAGGTATTATCTCTGTTCTGAGAGAAATCAAAAGATGAATTGCATTTTTATTATGAAATGATTTTCATATTTATCCCATGTCATTTCATTGGCTCTTTGTTGACTCTATTTGCTAAAGCAACAACAAATAGTTGTTGGCAAAATAACCTTTTTTTTGCCACTAGAGGGTAGTCTCTGCAAAATACTCTTCTCGACAGCATGCCTGTGAATTGTGTCTGAGTGCATTTTCCTTTGAAACCAGAGCCCAGTTGAACATTATAGCAGTGATATCCAGCTCTCAAGTTGACTCTTTCAAACTTTGTGAATAATGTTATTATCTTGGGATATGATCTGTCTGGTTTACCCTGCATCAAAAGCAATACATTTAAGACCGGGATTGAAAATGTTGTTTGTACAAAATAATACTTTAAAGGGGCAATCTGCAGTTGCTACATAATTTTTGTACTTGTGAATGATATGTACCTATTGATTATTTAAGAATATAATTTATAAATTTCTCATAGAGCTTAGTTCAACTGTTGTACCCCTTACAGAACCCAAAATATAAGCTTATTTTACCCCCAATGTTTGTAAATAAAGTAAACGTAAACAAACACTATATAGCCTCAACTTGGTTAAAACTCTAATTTGGTATGGTCAGTTCATTTATCCATAGCTTTATCTATGATTTTCAGAGTGGTTACATTTCTCCAGCCCATCCCTTAGCTTTTTACAAAAACGGGCTGGGAGTACACTTTGTTATTATTACAACTACTGATTGCCGCTTTAAAACACTATTTGAAACATATTTGATCCAGTTTGGTAATACTTCCTGAAAACAGGAAGTTACCTCATCTCTTACTGTTCCATGTGAATGTTTTATGGATTGAAATGCATAATTCTGTTCTGTTTACGATCAGTGCCTCAGGCTCTAGAAAGCCTCTGTGTTCAGCTTTCAACATTTCAAAGGGAGAGCCACCTACAGCCAAAACCTCTGTTTTGTATGAAATTGTGCTTCAATTTTTTATTCTTATTTAACTAGGCAAGTCAGTATAGAAAAATTATTATTTACAATGGCGGCCTACCCCGGCCAAACCCTAACCCAGACGACGCTGGGCCAATTCTACGCCGCTATATGGGACTCCCAATCACGGCCGGTTGTGATACAGCCTGGAATCAAACCAGAGTCTGTAGTGGCGCCTCTGGCACTGAGATGCAGTGCCTTAGAACGCTGTGCCACTCGGGAGCCCCAACAGGACATGATTGATCTATTTGGCACAAAACTTTGATTGTCAAAATGGCATATTGTTAAATACAGAGCAGCAGAATTAGACTAGGTTAGATAAATCCTCTTCTAGTTTTTACTTGTCTGGGGACTTTTAAGAGGAAGGAGGATGTACGTAAGCTATGTGACTGGAGTGTGTCCCAGATATCCATTCCCTTGTGATCTTGGCTTCATTCATTTTGACATCAAGCAGAATATTTTACAGTACAAAGCCATTCAGTATTCAACATGGAAACCTCCCCCTACCTCTGATGATAGGTTTTATACCCTTTTCAAAGACCCTGTCCTCTTCCTGATTTTGACATATCAGTCAAGTCAGGTTTAGTAGTGCTCTCTAAAAAGAAGCTTTATTAGACTGACACATCTGTTATGTAATTCTCTGTAAGATTTTGGCTTTGGTTCACGTTACTTGGAAATGTCCTGCCTTGCCCTTTTTAAGGAAAGGCATTCTTAGGATAAAAGGATTTGTCAGTACTTCCAAAACTTGTATTGCTCCCCTCAACATAGCCAAAGGTCGATCATTCCTTCACCTTAACGCGTCTTAAATCGCCGTATCCAAGCACATAGTCCACCGCGCCACACCGGCGCTTAAACGCCTATTTTCCCTTTGATGAAAAGAAACAAATACAGAATGCTTTAGCTTTAAACTAAGATACACAAAGGAGAACGTAGGGCAAGACTACCCGGGGTGAGCCATTCACCGGCTCTCTTTGTGGAGAACTTTTACTTTGCCACAGGGAGAAGTAAATAAATGCTCTGAGCCAGATCTCCAGCTGTCTCACTTCTCCTTTCTAAAGCCATAAAAAAAAGAGAGGCTGGAGCGAGGTGGTGTCTACTCCTCCATTCTAAAGCAGAGAATTAACTATGGCCAACTTCAAACGCCCCGTCTGGTCTGAATGTATGTTCAAGTCAACATCCTCCACAGTTCCACCTCTTCATTTCTTGTCCTTCCATTCCTTTCTTTTCCTTCTGATGCAGTTCTCTGTTTTATTTCGGGGGGTTTCCCAAGCATAACCATCTGTGCTGGAGCATTTTCTTCCCTCAAATGTTTTTTTCTTTTCTTCCTGTGTTGTGTACTGTTTCTGTTATATTTCTACCATATAGAGTTGGTTGTAGTGAATGTATTTCAGATTTTTTTTCTCCAGGAAACCGGTTCAAAGACCTATGCAATTATTACTACCATGATTGTTGTACTATGCGTATCTGTATTTTAATAGCTGAATGGTCTTTTAATTGTATGTTTTTTTTCTCCTCCAAATAAAGATCATTGTTGGAACTCTTCAATATATTCATCATGTCGTCTGTGAAAGAAGTGGCACACTGTCTTGGGATGTAGAAGTCAGACTGATTCAACATGCAGAAAGCTAGGAGGCTGGCAGTGACCCTCCGTTGTCCGTATTGCGTTGTGATATTTTCAGAATGAACTTCTGTAGTGTTTGCTTTTCTGACCATGAAAGGGAGTCCTGAGAGAAGTGAAAGGAAAACATAAAAAAGAAAGGGAAGAGTATATGAATTGCTAAAAAAAACATTGTGCACATTTACACAACAACAAAACATTTACACAACAAAGTCAAATGGACAGAGACGATCTGGCTAACAGCATAAGGATCCTCTTCCCCAAACTCCAGTAAAAGGGTCTCTGTCTCCAGAGCTTGATTGTGCTGGAGCAGTAAGCTTGTGGATTAGAGTGGGCAGGGAGCCAGCTGCTACCCTGCATAGCGCTGCATGGCGTTCCCAGGCCTTCCCTGCATCACAATGTAATCAATAAAGTTACAAGAGGGGAAAAGGGGACTCTTTGGTTGTCCCACCACCCCTCCTCCTGCATCTCTTCCCCCCCCCCCAGACCCAGCCCGTGGAAAACACTCTCCTCATCATTCTCCTTTTCTCCTTCCTTTCTCCTCCCTCTCCTTCATCAGTAACCTCTTCACACACACACTCATTTATCGTTCGAATTTGGATGATTTAATCTAAGTATGGGAACCGGAGCCCTGAAAACCGTCTGCAGCTGGGGAGTGAATGAGTGAACACCGTACTTCTGACACAAAAGCAGCCCCCCTTCCTACACCCACTGCCCCATAGCTGCTGGCTTTACTGATTTGTGCTGCTGTCACAAGTTCTCTCAAGAATCCACTCTTTGCTCATGGCAAAAGAGAGATGCAGAGAATTTTTTTTTTTTGCTCATAGCTATGTTATTACACATCTCACTGTATTCAGTGTATTTGTATCTAATTATATTTCTTAGATATTCTCTTCCAGTCACTATACTGACAATAAAACAAGATGAGTTGCATCTTTATTCAATTAATCAACTGTAAATATTTAACAAATACTCATATCTGTATGAGTTTCCTTTTTTTAAGTTCAAAATGTTGAAAGCTACATCAGTGAGACTAATTTTGCAGAGTAGTTTACGGTATGCAGAAAGATTTCTGTTCTTCAAACAGCTTAACTGTGTTATCCTGTTTGCAGCGTAGAGGGCTATAACCTCCGTCATTGCTCCAGGTTTACCTCAAACTGTTTGACATTTGCGCTCTCCAAATTTCTTTCCACCCATTGTTTCTCCAATAAATCTTCCAGAAGGTTGGAATGAGGGAATGGGTGGTGGGTGAGTATGGGGTCCATATCTCCAGGAAAGTAACAATAACTTTTAATTTACCACTCTTTCCTCAAAAGGGAAGATATGACCGTTTTTTTTTGTGGGTGAGAGAGGAAATCTGGCTACAATACCAGGATGTCTGGGGAATTTATTTCTCTTTTTTTCCGTTAGTGAAAGGATTACAAAAAAAAAATTTGTAAGAGCTTGTGGCTAATCACTTCCCCCAGATAAAGCCCCTCTCTTGATTAATAGACAGGCAGAGGAGGTTATCAAGTGGATAGGAAGGCAGGTCTTTGAAGGGGGGAAGGGTGGTTGCTACCTGACCACTGAGCTTCGGAGAAGATTGTGTGGACTGGGGTTAGTGTGGCAGTTCAATAATCAAAGGGTTGTGTTGCCGTTACAAAAACCTGTCCAGCCAAAGCCTGTGTTGTCCGACATCACTTCAGGCTATTCAAATTGGTAGATTGGTCTCTAGATTATTTGGGAATTCCCTTGCTAAATTCAGTTAAAACAGTATTAACCAATCCCAACACTGATCCCCCCCCACAACAAATCTTGATCACCTGATGCATTTTGGGCCAACCAGTCACATGTAGGCTACTAAACCGATTCAAGCTAATGGGATTGTTTTGCCTTTACACAAGCGGAAAAGGTAATAGTACCGCTGCTAGAAATTGACAGAAAATAGTTGTTTAGAATCACATTGTTTTCCCGAGTCTTAGCTCTCGCGCCATAAAGTTATCCTCTTCATCGTCACGAGCCACATGGGTTTGTTTACGTTGAACTGGGGTGGGGTCGCGTTAGAATCCCCCGGATTAAGGAGCACCTTTCTTTCAAATAACCTTATAAACGCCACTTTCCCAACTCCCGGACTGCAGTCACACACCCTCCCTGACCTGACTCCGGTGCCAAGGTAATGCAGGCAGACCTTTGTGGGTTTTGGGTTTCACAGAGCTCAGGGCTAACTTAATGGATTGTTTGGACAAATCAGACACTTTCCTTTATCACACTTGTTTTCGTCCTTCAGGAAGACAATGCCCCAAATGCCAATGGCTAAGAAAGCAATGTCCAACCGGTATTTCATTAGAATGCCCATTTGGAACCGTCACAATTAGTTTAGCCTGCATGTATGCTGTGCTGTTGGGGAGGAATGTCTCAAGGCATTACAATGGCGACTTATGAGGTTTGACGTTACTGGCTCGAGGAGGCTATGTCGTTAACTATTCGTTAAACACAAAGGATGATAACAAAACAAACTGTCTACCTCCCCTTTCCCACCACAACATAATGAATTGTCTAATCCTTGGGACCAAATCAATTTACTGTACCTACATTACTTGATATAACATTCGTTAAAGCTCTTAGTGGTTTAAAGTAAATTAACAGCTACCTGGACTTTCTGCTTTTCATCCTCTACCTACTTGTCAGCACGAATTGAATGTGAGATTGTGCTGTACGTGTACATAGCACTTTAAACAATCACCTCACCAAACCTACATGTACATATTACCTCAATCAATCACCCCAACTACCTCGTACCCCAGTACACTGGCTCGGTACCGGTACTCCTTGTATATGGGGCGGCAGGGTAGCCTAGTGGTTAGATCGTTGGACTAGTAACTGAAAAGTTGCAAGACCAGATCCCCGAGCTGACAAGGTAAAAATCTGTCGTTCTGCCCCTGCACAAGGCAGTTAACCCGCTGTTCCTAGGCCGTGATTGAAAATAAGAATTTGTTCTTAACTGACTTGCCTAGTTAAATAAAGGTAAAACATTAATATAGTCTATAAATAGGCTCGTTATTTTATTGGGTTACGGTTTTCTTATCTATTTGTTCATTTAGAATTTTTTTTACTGCATCGTTGGGAAAGGGCTCGTAAGTTAGCATTTCATGGGAAAGTCTACTCTTGTTGTATTCGGCACATGTGAAAAATAAAATTTGATTTGAAGTACTGTTAGTGTAATGGAATGTACACTATATCTGGCCTCAGTGTGTCTGCAGTTTGAAAACATTATATAGTGTCTTGGTAAATTCTCATACTATTTGTTGCCTAACTTGCCAGCTCTGACCTACAGTATATTGATTTTCCACAGGCCATAGCCACCATGGTGCACTGCGACAGGCCCTCCCCTCACCAGAGTACTCACTGGGCTATGGGGGCAAACGCTGCCCTCAGGATCAAACCTTTAGGCGGACAGATTAAAAAGGAGAGATTGGGTGGTTCTGCCCTCTCACCTTCCAAACCAGCTCATCATGCCAGAAATACAGGTGGGTGGGCTTGCTCTACCTTTAAAAGCAACAGTTTGATTTAAATCATGAGAATAAATATTTGTGTATAACCACCAAATATGTCATTTTTTCTCTCTGCCTAATACAAAGTTATTGCACTGCTGTATGCATTTAATTTACTTCAACGTTGTCGTTTGTGTTTTGTTTGCAGAGCAGCACAACAACAGACACCTTCCCTGTCTCTTCTCATCTCAGAACTGACACAGTCCTCAATAGAAAGCCACATTCCCTAACCCCATAGAAGAGTTACTCTTGCTTATCCTTCAATGTTTACCTAATGAAATGTCGTGTCAGTGGTAATCCGGGCATTCGTGGCCAGTCGACCCCATCGAGTCCTTCACAGCTGTCTCACCCTATGTCATCGCTGCTGGGATCCAATGGGCTACCCCCAAAAAGAATGACCCCTTTGTCCAACCCCTTTACCTCCTCCTCTCCCCCACCCCTCCCACCTCCACCCATTTGGCCTCTCCCCAGTTACAGAGCAGTTGTTTGCCTGTCTTTGGCTCTAATAGATGCCTTTTTGCCTTCCATCTCTCCCTGACTGGCCTTGTACCTTTGCCCCTGTGTGCGGGAGCGCCACAGCACTTTTCGTGTTTAATTGAATCAACAGGATTGCTGTTACAAGGAACCGAATGGCAGGGTGGGGGAAGGCCAACGGTGGGGAAGAGGCCACGTGCGCGGTACCTGCTGAGCATGCCTGATGGGTGTCAGGGCCTCCGCATTGGGCTAAATTAAGCCTGTGTGTATTTTGCTAACTCTAATGGGACCCAGATGGATAGAGGAGGCTGACTGTTTTTCTAGTGTAGGGTGAGCAAGGAGAAAGCTCCACTGGTGAACTCATTACCATGACCCGAGTGGGTTTTTTCCCTTCTGGCCACACTGATTAATCCTGGGATATGAAGGTAAACATAGAAAATATGTGACCGAATTACGATCTGTATTTGTCATTAGGAGTAATTGAGGATAGAATACAATTGAACAATCTGTTTTTGAGTGTTAATGGAAAGTTTGAATAACTATTGACTTTCGTTTGTGAAAGTAATATTACAACCCTTCAGTAGCAACACTTCACATTATGCTTTGGGAAATTAAGCATATCATGACATACTCACCAACATGAAACAACATGAAATTTGTACAACAATACGTGCGGCTGCTATAAAAATATTTTTCAGTCTTGCTTGGCTTTAACAGTGAGGGGATACGGAACCAAACAACACTCTCAACAACAGTAGGCCAACAAAGCAACCTAAACAAACATCGAATCAAACAGACACGGCTGAGAGACCATAAAACCATGATTTTCATGAAGGCCTGGCAGAAACCTGGAAGTTGGGAAATGGTTAGCCAGCTAGCGGCCTGTTGATGCCTAATCATCTCAACATGTTCTGACCCAGAGCCCATCTGCCTTACCACTGCCTGGGGGGTGGCTGGGGGTTTGGGTGGAGCGCACACCTCCCCCTCCACCACCTCCCTCCTCCCCATCCGCCTCTCTCTCCATACCCTCAGGATTCACAAATCAGCCCAGTAACCTGATGATTTGTCAAGTGGCCTTAAGGAGGAATAAACAACAGAGCCTAGAGAGGGTGAGGTGTGGGACTGTTTTAGATTTTGGAGTTGTTCAAATGGTGGCCTACGTAGTGCTGGGGGTAGAGCAACACAGGATTGTGGGGGAGGGGATCTGTCTCTTTTTCTAAGCATCCCCTCAGCCATACATTTTGTATATAGGCTTTTTTAGAAATTGTTATTGCGGGAAAGTAATGCTGACGGAATACAAATTGTGGGGCTTTGCGGAAAAGTGCTGAAATACAAGGAAATTCCCTCAGTCTGAGATACAGATAAAGAAATATAACTCTGTCTCTCTCACTAATTACTATAATAAATGGTCAGACGTCTTTATGAAAGAACAGTCTGTGTTCTCTCATGGCAGTATGACATCTGATTCCTCCCCCAGCCCCCATGTGATTGTACTGATAACAGGGAACTCTGAAATGGCATATCACTCTAACCTGGTTTTCTCTGCCATCCATTTCCACTCTGAACCAGCCAAGCCATTTTACTCCCCCGTGGAAGGACATTGCCGCGATCATCCCCCTCTTCAAAGGGGGAGACACTCTAGACCCAAACTGCTACAGACCTATATCTATCCTACCCTGCCTTTCTCAGGTCTTCGAAAGCCAAGTTAACAAACAGATTACCGACCATTTCGAATCCCACCGTACCTTCTCCGCTATGCAATCTGGTTTCAGAGCTGGTTATGGGTGCACCTCAGCCACGCTCAAGGTCCTAAATGATATCACAACCGCCATCGATAAGAGACATTGCTGTGCAGTATTCATCGACCTGGCCAAGGCTTTCGGCTCTGTCAATCACCACATTCTTATCGGCAGACTAAACAGCCTTGGTTTCTCAAATGACTGCCTCGCCTGGTTCACCAACTACTTCTCTGGTAGAGTTCAGTGTGTCAAATTGGAGGGCCTGTTGGCTGGACCTCTGGCAGTCTCTATGGGGGTGCCACAGGGTTCAATTCTCAGGCCGACTCTCTTCTCTGTATACATCAATGATGTCGCTCTTGCTGCTGGTGATTCTCTGATCCACCTCTATGCAGACAACACCATTCTGTATACTTCTGGCCCTTTGGACACTGTGTTAACTAACCTCCAGACGAGCTTCAATGCCATACAACTCTCCTTCCGTTGCCTCCAACTGCTCTTAAATGCAAGTTAAACTAAATACATGCTCTTCAACCGATTGCTGCCCGTACCTGTCCGCCCGTCCAGCATCACTACTCTGAACGGTTCTGACTTAGAATATGTGGACAACTACAAATACCTAGGTGTCTGGTTAAACTGTAAACTCTCCTTCCAGATTCACATTAAGCATCTCCAATCCAAAATTAAATCTAGAATTGGCTTCCTATTTCGCAACAAAGCATCCTTCACTCATGCTGCCAAACATACCCTCGTAAAACTGACCATCCTACCGATCCTCGACTTCGTCGATGTCATTTACAAAATGGCCTCCAACACTCTACTCAACAAATTGGATGCAGTCTATCACAGTGCCATCCGTTTTGTCACCAAAGCCCCATATACTACCCACCATTGCGACCTGTACTCTCTTGTTGGCTGGCCCTCGCTTCATACTCGTCGCCAAACCCACTGGCTCCAGGTCATCTACAAGTCTCTGCTAGGTAAAGCCCCGCCTTGTCTCAGCTCACTGGTCACCATAGCAGCACACACCTATAGCACGCGCTCCAGCAGGTATATCTCACTGGTCACCCCCAAAGCCAATTCCTCCTTTGGCTGCCTATCCTTCCAGTTCTCTGCTGCCAATGACTGGAACGAACTGCAAAAATCACTGAAGCTGGAGACTCATATCTCCCTCACTAGCTTTCAGCACCAGCTGTCAGAGCAGCTCACAGATCACTGCACCTGTACATAGCCCATCTGTAATATAGCCCATCCAACTACCTCATCCCCATACTGTATTTATTTATTTATCTTGCTCCTTTGCACCCCAGTATCTCTACTTGCACATTCATCTTCTGCACAACAATCACTCCAGTGTTTAATTGGTATATTGTAATTACTTCGCCACCATGGCCTATTTATTCCCTTATCTTACCTCATTTGCACACACTGTATATATATATATTTTTCTACTGTATTATTGACTGTATGTTTGTTTATTCCATGTGTAACTCTGTGTTGTTGTATGTGTCGAACTGCTTTGCTTTATTCTTGGCCAGGTCGCAGTTGTAAATGAGAACTTGTTCTCAACTAGCCTACCTGGTTAAATAAAGGTGAAATAAAAAAATTATATTGCAAAAAAATACCAAGCACTAAGAGGTAGTTTTAGAAAACGCACAAAAATTGTGTCCCTACCATTTAGGATTAACTTGCATATCGATATCTCATACATTCCATCGGTACATCCTGCATTCTTTCTGGTTGACTGACGGTAATAGTTTTCCATTTCAAGACTCATACTAATACCTTATCACAACGGAAATTGATGAACATTTTATGGTAAAACAAATCTTTGTACTCCATCTAATCAGTATTGATTATATTCCTCCAAAAAAAAGAGAGGAAAAATCCAAGACACCCAACTAGCTACTTTTACAAAAAAAACGGCATTTCATTTGATACAACCCCATTTCCTTCAGCGGTGAATACAGGTAACTGCCAAAATAAAGGAAAAACAAACATAAAATGTCTTAATAGGGCTTTAGGCCACCATGGGTCGCCAGAACAGCTTCAATGCACATTGGCATCGATTCTACAAGTGTCTGGAACTCTACTGGAGGGATGCGACAACATTCTCCCACAAGACATTACATCAGTTGTTATTTTGTTGATGGTGGTGGAAAGCGGTGTCTCAGGCGCCGCTCCAGAATCTCCCATAAGTGTCCAATTGGGTTGAGATCTGGTGACTGACTGACACACACACCCTTTAACCCCACTATGCTTCTTTGAACCCCTCTTTCAAAGTCACTGACATTTTTTATTCTAGCCATGGAAGCCAAAATAATGGGCAACTGGGCATTTTTATGCAGGACCCCAAGCATGATGGGATGTTAATTGCACCTCTCTGATTCAGAGGGATTGGGTTAAATGCGGAAGACACATTTCGGTTGAATGCATATCAGTTGCGCAACTGACTAGGTACTAGGAACCCCCTTTCCCTAATTGACTCAGGAACCACACCTGTGTGGAAGCACCTGCTTTCAAGATACTTTGCATCCCTCATTTACTCGAAGTGTTTCCTTTATTTTGACAGTTACCTGTACATTTAGAGTCATTAACAGCTTTGTTCTATACCATTTCTTTACAATTCTATACCATCTATTTCCCTCATTGAGCATGAGCCTCAGCACGGTACTGTAGCTGGATTATTTCCTTTAGAAGAGGAGCCCCTCTACAGAGCAGTGGTGGTGGAGGTGGACTCTTTGTTCATGTGAAGGATAATCACAATCACTGTGCTCAGGCATGCAGTCAGTCGCTCCTCAGCCGGCAGGCCAGCCCTAATTAGAGCAAGCCCTAAAGTTTATTATGATTGGACGGCCATGGTGAAAGGGAAGGAGCAGGAGACTGAAAGAGATGGGGAGGGGGAGTGGAGGAAGGGACGTGAGGGGGCTTGTTCACTGCGAGCAGATGTTCAGCAGCGTCCAAATAACTCCCGGGCCTTCAGAAAATCCCTCACCGGCATAGCTGTGCAGCACCCTCGAGCTGCATTCAATGGGGTTTTGTACAGCAGGACGTGTTTTTTTTTTTCTCCCTCCCTCCACCCCTTCCTCCCCTCTCCCATCTCCCATTATGCACCCACATTTCCATGCTTTTGAATGGCCATTAAAGAGTGGCCATAAAGGGAGCCAGCAGGGGCAGCCTTTGAAAGCGTATCTGCCTGATGTGAGGTAAGATAGGGCCCCCGGCGGGGAGCGGGACAGAGCGGACGGCGTGTGGAACACAAGGGCCTTCCTGTGGGTTCAGCGCTGGAAAATAGAAAACAGGCCCTCTGAGAAATGAAGAAAAGCACCCTCTCCCCTCTCATATCCAAAGATTAAAAGAAAAGGTTTTCCCACTCTCACTCTACCTCTCTACCTACATTTTCCCATGAGTAAGGGGTTTGTGGCCAGGTTGTTGCAGCTGGTGTAGGTCAACATATTAAAGCCAAGGCTCAAATGATATACTGACTCCTCACGAGTAACTGAAAATGTCCACAAAAATGAAGAGATCAGTATCGTCACTAAACGATTTTCAGTGATCTAAAAAGCATCACTTGATTAAACCGTTGCTCTAAATGCTCTGAGATCATACTCTATTAGATATTTATACATTTTCCTGCCATTACTGCAGATTGTGTGTTTGTTCCAATGCGTTGTGGGAAAGTGTTTCATGCCCTTTCTGGTCCCTTTGCTATACTAGGCTTTTAACAACCGAGCTGACCCCTTGGATCGAGTTGCCAAGTACATGCCATTTGGACCCCTCACCATGACCTGCCATTCCCTAATGCTCTTTCAAAAACTCCACTTTGTGAAGAGAGCATGCTGTGTAGTTTAAGGCCCAAATGCCTCATGTGGTTTTGCAATTATATCTGGCTACACAAATCCAGTGAGAAGAACCACCAGAAATGAATCTTCCTCCATCCTCCCTTGTGCTTTATCTCACTGCCTGCACTGGATGGCACATCCTCTAACAACAAACCAGAGTGATTCTTGATAACTCATCCATAACCCCTGGACAAACCTTGGAGTATTGCCAATTGTTCATTATCTTGTATATGGTTGCGGTTTTCTTGAGACCCGATCTGTCGGTCAAGCCGTTTGTTTGTGTCGGGGTAACCAGACTCCTCTCTGCTCCAGGGCTGTGGCTGATTAAAGTACACCCTCCCCCACCCATATCCCCTCAGCCTGTTCAGTGTCACACACTCTCATGCTCACAAACATAGACACACACTTATACAAACACACACCAACACCTTGGCAAGAGAGGTTGTGGTGGGGAGGGTTTTACCTGTCATTCTGTCCTGACAGAGTGAATACCTCCCCTCAGGATGAGAGATTGTTTTGGCTTGTCTTAAGTAGAGGTGTATCACCTGCTATTGGCATCCCCTCAGGATCTCTCTGGCAGTTAACACTATCCACAGTTAACGCTACGCACTACTCTCTTACAGAAGAATATAGGTCTTTAGACACACCGCTAACATTAGAATCGATAAAATAGTACAGTTGGTTATCATCAAACCTTTGGCATAGCCATTTACAGTATTTTTACCCAATCCGACATAGGAGCCACTGTTCACTCACAGCATTATGCTACAGTATTTTAACTATTGCTTTGGCTATCTGAGCACAAGCTGGCTCTCCAGTGTTCAGGCACAGCTGTATGGTGTCAATCAGTGTGTGTGAGACACGTAATAACACGCAGTGGAGTTCATCACCTGCAAATGAAATCACAACAGATTTACTTTGGAAAGGACAAACAAACAGGGCGACCCGCTGTCACAGGGATGTGTGCAAATGGCCCAGAGCCGAAGATCATGGGAGCTAGCCTGAAAGAGTAGGCTACAGGTGGTACGCCTCTGATTCCAGGCCCAGACTGTTGTTGTTTGTCTCATTAGCAATGAAGTAGGACCACGACTTGAAATAGGCCTCACAGACCAATATGAAGGAGACACATCAAAAGGTCTAGGGACACACTAGATAGAGCTGCCAGAGTATAGAACTGACTGAGGGACTGTCATGTCCAACATACTTGGTACAGAATATTCAAGATTTCCAGAAACATACTTAAGTAATAAGGCCCGAGGGGGTATGGTATATGGCCAATATACCACGGCTAAGGGCTATTCTTATACCCCCTCAGGCCTTATTGCATAAGTATGTTCCTGGAAATCTTGAATATTCTGTACCAATTAAGTTGGGCATGACAGTCCCACAGTCAATATACCATGACTAAGGGCTGTATCCAGGCACTCTGTTGTGCGTTGTGCCTAAGAACAGCCCTTAGCCATGGTATATTGGCTAAATACCAGAAATCCCAGAGGTGCCTTTTTGCTATTATAAACTGGTTAACAACATAATTACAACAGTAAACAAGTAGCTTTGCGTCATACCTGTGATATATTTAAGCAATAAGGACCGAGTGGGTGTGGTATATGGTCAATACACCACAGCTAAGGGCTGTTCTTATGCACAACGCAATGTGGAGTGCCTGGATATAGCCTTTAGCCGTGGAATAACATAGCTTTCAGCCTATCAGCATTCAGGGTTCGAACCACCCAGTTTAATATCTGATATACCACGGCTTTCAGCCAATCAGCATCCATGACCCAAACTACCCAGTTTATAAAGAGACAAAAACCTGGCCATTTTACATCACAACTGTGGAAAGTATTTTTAGAGTAGATGAAACATGTATATTGGTGGGTGTTACACTTGAAATATTTTTTATTTAACCTTTATTTATCTAGGCAAGTCAGTTAAGAACACATTCTTATTTACAATGACGGCCTACCCTGGCCAAACCCTAATCACATCCCACAGGTATGCACTCTCTCACACACACACACACACACACACACACACACACACACACACACACACACACACACACACACCACCATCACTCAGGAGAAGATTTTTGGGACTGGGCTCTTCAGTGCCTCCTGACACTGTTGTTTAGCCCTCTCCCCCCTAAACAATCACCCCTCACCCCCAATACCCCTCCCCCAGTCCCTTCCAGTCATACCACTCCCCTTCACATCTTCAATGGGGGAGGAAGGCATTGTTAGCCCAAAAACATCTTACTCATTATGCACTAAAGCCCTACTAACCAAGCTGAGCTAAAAGAGGCAAGGATGCACCTCCACCTCTTCTCCCTGCCTTCTCTTCCTAGCCACACACAACTCACCCACTCCCCCTGCTTTTGGACAACATTGCATCAAACATAGAAGCCCTTAATGCTCCGCTTAAACTCACAGATTGATGTTTACCACACTCTAATGGTCTTTAGACCAAACGATTTGGAGGTCTTGTCTGTGAGGTGTTTGCATTTGTCATGGTCCACATAATCTATTCTACAGCTAGCACAGTGGTCAGGGCTGTTCCCGTAAAAGCCCTGTGTTTTTCGGTCCTCTTTTAATGGAAACCAAAGTTATGGGTTATTTCACTGTGATTATAGAACAACTTCATTTTTGAACTGTTAAAATATTGCAGAATCCCAATTTTCTTCCGTTTTCTATTCTTTTCATCTGGCTCCAGAATTTGAAAACAGTCGTTCTTCTTCGTCTTACCAGGGCACATCACAGTAGACATTGATAACGTACAAAAAATCTTTAATAACACATTATACTTGAAAGCATTACATTAAATTATAGTAATGAGGTTTAATTTCTTAATTGTTGTGACATGAATTTTTTGTTGTCTTTCAAGTTGTTTTTTTTACAATTGATACTGTTTTGAACTCTACTATAGTTTCCTTCCTTTCACAAAGAGGACCTTTGATTAAAATGTGCTGCTGTTTCGAGAGGGCATAAACCATTGAGCTTTGAGGCATAACCAAAACAAAGCTTTTCTTTCGGCATTGTCCTGAGCTCAAGTTATGTTACTGAAAGACCTTAAGTGCATGGACATAAGACCTAAGTCAGCTTGTTCACAAGTGCCCTTGTGTCTCTAAAATCCCCTTTGGCCTAACTTAACCCTCTGTCTACCCCCATTCCTCCTTCTCAGTCTTTTCTCCTTTCCCTAAAACAAGGTGCGATGCTCAATATAGCAAAAAGGGACCATAATGTGAACCAACAAGTTGTCACTGACTACATACTAAGAGAGATTGGGACAATGGGATAAGACTGTAATTGATAGGATGCTGCAACAGTTTCTTAGTGTTGAACATCCAGGATCACATACTATATGTCTGCCAAACATCCCCTGGACCATCTCCACTCACGCTGCGTCTGGTAGGTTTTTAGTCTGCCGTCCCTGACCGTGCTACCTCTAAACGAAAGTCCCCAATGTTGGCTGCACTCAACGTGTGACTACGTCACCCCTGCCTGCCTGCCGTCACCTCCGGGCATCATTGGCTTTAATGTCTGTATCTCTGGCCTGGGGGTGAAAACACTCAACACCTTCCACCTCTGAAATCAAAGGCCTTTCTCCAGGAGGTCTGCCGTCTCTGTATGTTTGAGCTCCAGTGGCTGATGCTACTGGTGGGCTCTGCCTGGTCTAGCCAACACTCTTTTATCTGACCAGGACAGAACTCCCCCGTGATCATGTCATCAAGGTACTTCAAGATCCTCCTCCATATGGACACACACTCAGAACGGGTTTGATGTTTTAATTTGGTGAGCCTTGAGGATGAAACTATATAGTCATGTGTAGTATGAGATTTCCATAAGTTAATAATGTGGGCTACAGACTCCACAAGTGAGAAGGTTTGTGATCATAGCGTGGGCTATCATAGCATGGGTTTAAAAAGCATTGCCATGCTGGCCAATGTGGCCATGCATTTGAATGAGCATGTTATGGACACAACTTGGTGTTGGATTCATTACATGTGTTCTTGGATGGTATGCAGAATGCTGATATTTTACATGAGGTACTGTTACTCATTGCAATGCACTGACATTGGTTTGAATTGCTACATTGCTATTGCATCCTATCATCTGCTCATTAATATTTATGTGAGGAGAAAAGTGCACTACCTTCATCCTCTTGTCCAATATGACCATGAATAATTAGGTGCTTGTGGCTTCTGTCTTCATCAAACTACAACATATATTTGGCTCTTTTGAAAAACGTATTCACTCAAAATTAAAATGTATGAAAACAAGTTGTGATTTGGCTTGTATGAGAGAAATGTTATGTTGTCCAATATTGTCCATCAATCGATGTTCATCAAAATGTTATTTGTTGTTGTGATGTGCTGTTTTGCCTGACTGGCATGCATCCAACTACTAGGCTGCACGGTGGGCCATACAGAGCGACGAGAGTTGGTGCGGGGGTGTGGCTATCGTATACAGTGTAGCGTTAAAACCACACGTGGACCAACACACGCTTTGCAGTTCATACAGAAAAGTTTGAAAAGTTTGACAACTGGAGCTAACTTACTTTCCCGTGTGTCCAAGATGGAACCCCATCTCAAGAAAATGCCATACGCGCTTAATAAATTTCTTGATTTGGAAGAGGTTATGTGCAAGGTAATTTGATGATTTTATACCATTAAAAATAGCTACGTAGTTAGCAAGTCTATGTTGCACAAATCAACGGATGCCTTTTAAATTCGCAAAATCCTGCATTCTATATGCATAGTTTTGCTATATACCTAATTAGTTCAACTTGCCAACCAGTCGATTTCGAATGAATACCGGTAGTGAGTGAATTTGCAATGCTGCATTTTGGAACTGCAATATGGAGCCATTTGTTTTCAATGTGCAAGTTCAGTCCTCAGCTAGTGGTGTGGTATCTTTTGGTTCGTGATATCATGTTGTTAGCTAGCTATGTTTATTAGAAAATATGGCATACAATTTGCGTCTAACTTACAAATCAATGCATAAAGTCGTGCAACTGCAAGTGACGCTGAGCAAATGCATCTCGTCATTAATTGACGTGCGTTAAGAACTTGTTTCACTAGAAATGACTCAAACTATTGGTGGTTAACGTACTAATGCTAGATCGATTGCTCTTAAACTAAACATTCGTTTCCAAAATACAATTGAAGCTTTCAAAGCACAAGCTAAATGTGGAGGGCTGATTTTATCCATGTGTAGATTAACCAACGTGCATTTCAATTAGTTTTTGTGCGCGCCTCAAAAGAGTATTAGCTAGCTATAGTAACGACGTTCTGTTACTAACTGAATCCAAGCAACTAGCTAGCGGTAATAGAAAAACTGAGAAGTTGCATTAGCTAAAGTCACCCACAGTAGCCTTTCTTGCACATTCAAAATTGGCCATTTGCAAAGTAAATCTTACTTTAACTAGATGGTTGACTGAGTTGAACTATGCTGTTTCTTTGGGCATTTGAAAGTATCATTCTTGCAAAGTTTAACATACTCATGTTAGGCCTTTGGAAAGAATAGAACTATCTCAGTTTATTGACGTGCTAAGTTTCCCTTGGTTTTGCTATTTCCTGGCATTGTTTTTATGTAGAAGTGGGTCCTCCAGATGAAGTTAACATGAGATACTGTTCATGGCTTGGCTACTTTTCTTTAGACAACAGACCATGTTATCTTTTTGTTTTGAAAATGTAGATGAATGTATAACAGTTTCACCCCCCCCCCCCCCCCCCTTTTCTTACTGTCTATCCAGCAGCTTCTGAGCCTGGACCTCCGGGACACATCCAAGCAGTCAGCATTCCCAGTGAGACATGTTGGTTACAATAAGCCCTGGACCCCATGTTCCCTCTCTGCATCTAGCTCTGCCCTCTCTACTCACTCCACAGAAAGTGCAACCATGACCTCCAGCCACTGGGGGCAGAACACAGAGGCCTCACTCCCATCAAGATTGAAGATGTCATTCTGGGCTGAGCGCTCGGTCAGCATGGTGGAGCCCAGCACGTGCACCCTGGGCTGGGCCTCTACAGAGCCTAAACAGCCCCCAGCCTCCCCTACTGGTGGCCTTGTCTCTGGGTCTCCCACCTCCTCACGCTATAAGACTGAACTCTGCCGCACCTTTGCCGAGAGTGGCATCTGTAAGTACGGGGGGAAGTGCCAGTTTGCCCACGGCTTTGATGAGATACGTGACCTCAACAGACACCCCAAGTACAAGACGGAGCCTTGTCGCACCTTCCACACCATCGGCTTCTGTCCTTACGGCATCCGCTGCCACTTTGTTCATAACAACGAGGATGACCTGGGCCCTGGTCCCCAAACCCCCCGAACCAGACGACCCCCTCTACTTAGGCAGAGCTTCAGCTTCGGAGGCTTCCCCTCCGCCCCTCCACAGCCCCTGGAGCACTCCCTCCCCCACCCCTTCCTCCTCGTGCCTTCAGTCTCCCCTCCCGCCTCAGCTGACATCACCGACCTGCTCTCCCGCGCCTTCTCCGAGGTGGACTGTGTCTTTGAGCCGGCCCATGAACTCCAGTCTCAGTTTCTTCCCTCTCCTGACTCAGGCTGTTCCCTCTGTGGACTGTCCCCTGTGCCTTCCCCCTCCCACAACCCCTGTACCTTATCAGAGGGCTGCGGCCTGCAGCAGAGCCAGAGTCCCCCCTGTGGGCCTGCTCTCAGGGCCAGGAGCCTCTCCTATACCTCCCTGTCTGACCACGAGGGTGGGTGTGGCAGCTCAGCCAGCAGCCTCAGTGGGTCTGACTCCTCTGGTCCAGATGGGTCTGGTCGGCGGCTGCCTATCTTCAGCCAGCTCTCAGTGCCTGACGAGTGCTGCAGCAGCACTAGCTTCTTCCTCTAGGTAGGATGGTCCCCTCAAACCTTCCCCAACCACTGTGACGTCTTGTCCATTGAAAGACTTGTGTATTTTTTTTTTAAAGAACCATGACTGCATACTATTGTGTACCTAATGTATTGTACGGGCAGATGCTTGACACATAAATGTGCTTCAGTTAAGCTCAAGTGAAATTAAGCTGTACACTTTTGAGGCACAAGTTGACAGCAAGGCAAGGTGCCAGAGTTGCATTACACTGACTATTTGGGAGAGAAAAAAGGGTGTAGTCAGTGTTATTGCCACTGGAAGTCCTCCATGCCTGCCACCTGCAGTTGTAAGAAGTGAACTAGTCATGTAAATGACAGTTTGAGAAGCAATTCATGAATCTTAGAATGTTAAAAAAGCCAAAGACAAGGACACAATGCATCTCTGCCAAGTTAGATTTCCCCCTATGAATGTTGGTTGACTATTGTGATTTTTTTTCTTCTTTATTGTACACTGTTCTTCTGACTGGGCTTAAGAAATTGACCTTTTCCAAAAACCCACTTCAGTGCCTGTAAACGTTTAGTTTTTTTTTGTTGTTGTTGGAAACTGCAATTTTCATTGTTAGTTGCAGGGGGACCTTGGATTATTTTTTTCTATTTTAGATCAAAGCTTAAATTGGTTTCCTAACTTTACTTAGCAAGGTGGATTGTGAGAATTAATAATTGTTTTCTCACTTGTTTCTGTAATCTCTGCAAATGTTTGAAGTTGTATGTAGACGTTCTGAAGATGCACCAAGAGTACAGTGTGTATCCCTTGTGTGGTAGACTCTGCATGTAATCCCTGATTAGCCGAAAAATACATGTACATGGCAAAGTGAAATGATTAAACTGGGTTGCCGTTGAACTCTGATTCTATTGAGTTGGACCTAAACAGCACCTTGTTCAGTAGATTGAATTGTAGTGTCTTTCTAGAAGTTCTTGGGGAGATCTAATGGTAGATGGTTTGTATCTGAGATGTTTTGGTAGTTGGTTCTGAGGGTGGATGCTTTTTTTGCATTCCATTGTATTTAAGTACCTTTTTGACCAACATGTTTCAAGCTTGTTTAGTGTTAATGGAGAATCTTTAGTAAATTAAGTTTAATTTATTTTAATGTATTTATAGAACTTTTTGAGTTTGTATTTAAGTTTAATATATTTTGTTGTACTGGAAATAAACTTTTTTTAAACATTGTTTAATCTTACATTAATTGTATTTCCTCTGTCTTCAAGGTGGTTGGGGGAATCTTCCCACAATGGTTGCATCTGTGAAATGCAGCACTACATTTACAAAGACTGAATTTGTCATGGAGCCATCAGTGTTTTTGCATAATATCGACCATATTCCCAAATGAACATCAGCCTCTTCAAATTCTGATGAGTCGCTCCAAATAACTTGTGTATAGCTTGTGTAGTGGCACATTGAGAAACTTTTGGTTTGTTTGCCTACAGCGTCCTGCTGCGCTAACCTAGTTATTACACAGCTACACTGATTTCTTTGGAACTTTTGTTTCAATGTAAAGCACCTCAAAAGAATCACTACCCACATATTAATCTGTAGGCTACTGTAACGGGACTACTCTCTTCTATAGTTAGTCCTTTGTTATTCACAGTGTGTGTTGGGAGTTCAGTGTGTGCATAGGGTGGGGGGTAGCCAAGCGGATCAGATTTCACATGGAGATAAAATGGCTTTTGTTTCATCCCTAATCTTTACACCCCTCTGCTCACTCCCTGCATAGCAAAAAAACTGAATGCCTTCAGATGACAGCTGACGCCTGGCCAAACCACTGCTGTGTCGTTTGCGTGGCTGGTATTTTAAAGATGACAAAAAGCTAATAGTAGCTCAATCTCTATACTTGAGTTACTCTAGGAGCAGTTAGGCTTCCATCTCCCTTTTCTCAATGACGAGCCAATTATTTAAATTACCATGTCGAATGATATCCAATAAGTTTTCCCCCTTTTTAATATGTGGATCAGTGAGATTCATGTGTCATCGCAACGACAAAAAAGAATCGGAGCACAATTTAAAAAAAAACTCAACCCACAGCACCGTTAGCGGTGCAGTAATGAGAAACGGATAGTTCATCATTCCCTTGTCAGTGTGACAATGGGATGGGGTGGCTTCCATTGAGGAAGGCGTGGCCGGGAATGGGTTAAAAATGTTGACTGTTCTCCATTGTTGGACGGGGGATTCTCCCACGTCGAGCCCAGTGAGTTTGTACAAAGACAGGCGCATTCTCACACAGCCGCGGATCATCTGGTGGACGGAGCAGATGGCTACATTCACGGGGACCACGGGTCAAACATATGGTCCTGGATAGAAAGGAATATATTTTGGAGGGAGGGGAGGTTAATGTGTCCATGCCTCTCAGCACTAGGAAGGGTGAGGGGAAAAGGTCTAAACATGAATTAATACAGATAGTTTTCCAGTGGCTCACCACGAAAGGCCTGGTGTAACCTTGTGGATGCTGCTGTTTTTTTGTTGCCGGGAAAATATATTTTCTGTTACGTCTACTTTACTTGTGGTGTTTCATTGCGGAAAAAGTCTCCTTGTCACAATAGTTAGTAACGTTACTTGGCACATTTTGACGTGCTCAGAAAGTGAGCTGAAACGTTTGCACATTTCCAAGCCATGGAAGCTCTTCACCTGTTATATTTTTACACAAGACTATTTTCCACTGTTCTCAGCATGACTGTGTTTATGTATGTTTCATCAGAACAACGATTTCCACAAAACATTTATCTAAGGCAGCTCACCCAGTTGTAACCCAACTTGTGTGTTTTTGTTCTACCATATGTTATTTTGAGTGCTACATTGATATTGATTACTATATTGTTGAGTTCGGAGCTTGCAAGAAAGGCATTTCACTGTAATTTTTATTTATTTTATTCTTTGCACATAAAATAGCAGTAAGGATGTTCGCCACTAGAGGTCAGTAAAGGCTTGTTTAGTCTGATCTGCACTGCTACTGATTCTGCTGTGCCTTAGGCCTAAAAGAGAAAATCAACTGCCTCTAGGGGTCAGCATTTACACATTCACCAATGCAAAGCATACATTTACTGTTGTGTATATAATTGATATATGATAATTTGCTTACGGCCGGTCATGGTTCAGTGAACTTTACATGTCCACTAGAGTATGTTTTTGATTTATGGGGATATTTTGCATATGGATAGTATTTCTATTAACTCTTGATCTGTTTATGGCACATTCTGAAATTATTTAAATATCTAAAAGGGAACTATTTTAGTAAAGCATGTTGAAAGAATATATAATGTTGAAATGACTCACAACCGAACACTTTTGTACGTGCTCTAGAGTCGCACAGTTCCCCTTTATAACAGTACATACACTCCACCAATGGAATTCACATCTGGGTAAAGCACAACTGGTACTAAAGCAACACCTGGGCTCTGACTTTTAGCCATATATGTATGTTTGGTACTTCCTGTGCTGCCACTTCCCATCACATGATTGGTCAGTATGGTGGTGGTTGATGATCCTCTGAGCCCTGTCCAGTTGGTGCCAGCCTGGCGCTCACAGAGCCCATCGCCTTAGTTTCATTTCCTCTTCCAGCTCTGCTCACTTCCCCTCACGGACACGCACCACAGGCTCACAAAAGAGGAAGTGGCCTCGGTCATCGCCATAGCTCAGCCAAAGATGGTGGATAAATGAAGATTGTTCACTCAGGCTGTATCCCTGCAAAAAAAAATGTCAGTTCCTGTCTTAAAGGGTGGCTCTCCCATAGACACCAACGCGATAGCAGCTGGGTCTGGTCTACTTAGTTCATTGACTTCCATGGAGACAGAAAAAAATTAGGGAGTGGGATATCTCGCTTTGTCTTCCGTCTCTGGCTCAGCTAATTGCAATGTCTTGGTTTTATAGACCAAGAGGATATACAGGCTTCGCAGCGGAATGCTGTTTTAGACAATCAGTCAACACACTGTAGTCATGGCTGGAGGTTAGAGTCGTCTATCTCTTTCTGAGTTGTCCTTTTGTGTTATTCCTGTATTCCCAACCAAATACCAGAGGCACCTCCCAAGTTAGTTTGTGTGCCGGATGTCAATAAGTGTGGCCTTTTTCTGCACCTTGAAAATAATGTAACAGGGTAGGAACCAAAGTTAGGCCCGTGTTTCCCCTGGGACCCTAATTAGTGGTGAACACGTAAACAAATCATGCCTTAGACCACTTCAGGTGAGAGCTTTCATCTGAATGTCAAATGTAGAGTATGTGTTGTTGATGTACAGGTCCATTATTTGAATGAGGGCAACCATTTGAGAGAGGAAATATTTGGGGTGTGGTCAAATATTATGGGTTGAATTTGGTTATCAGTGTTTATTTAAGTTTGACAAATTCACAGATCTTTATTTAAAATGTATGCTAATGCGGTCTTTGGACAGACTCAGATGGGGGTCCCAGCAGTGGTTTGAATCCAACTTCTCAATATCAAATCATTTTTGGGTAACAATTAAGTACCTTACTGTGATTGGTTTCAATTAAAGTGGTATATAAAAAAAAAAAGACTCTTCTTAGCAAAGAGCAATTTCTCAAGCAAGAATTTTGCCAGGACTGTCTAGGAGTGGTCTGAGTGGGGAGGGGAAACTGAAAACTAGGTGTTATTGACAGAGGTTTGAAACTCTCTTTCTTATTGGTCTAATGACTCATTTACGTCCTGGTGATTAGCATGAGGTTATAAGAAACAAAAAAGAATCCCAGTACATACACATATCTGATATGTGTAGAAAGCTTAAATTCTTGTTAATCTAACTGCACTGTCCAATTTACAGTAGCAATTACGGTGAAATAATACCATGCTATTGTTTGAGGAGTGAGCACAATTATGAACTTGAAAATGTATGAATAAACCAATTAGGCACATTTGGGCAGTCTTGATACAACATTTTGGATATGCAAGAGTTCACTGGATCACTCTAAAACTTTGCGCATACGGTGCTGCCATCTAGAGGCCAAAGTCTAAATTGCACCTGGGCTAGAATAATTAATTATGCCCATTCTCTTGCATTTCAAAGATGATGGTACAAAAAAAACAGTTGTTTTTTTCTTTGTATTATCTTTTACCAGATCTAATGTGTTATATTCTCCTACATTCCTTTCACATTTCCACAAATGTCAAAGTGTTTCCTTTCAAATGGTATCAAGAATATTCATATCCTTGCTTCAGGGCCTGAGCTACAGGCAGTTAGATTTGGGTATGTCATTTCAGGTGAAAATTGAAAAAAAGTGACGGATCCTTAAGAGGTTTTAAGTAAGTATGCTTTTCGTAATGTTCTCAGGCCTGAAAAAATTGAGTGTTGAATCTTTCATTGCAAATCCATATTGCTGAAAATTCCCAAGACTAAGATTGTTACAATGAGTGTTTTCACTGTAACCAAGTAGAGAGAGCACAAATACTTAAGGAATATAATTTCCAAAGAAAATCTTGTCAGTATTCTCAGTTATCTGGTTGACATGGTCATTTATCAATATCATCTGAAGGATCTGGAAAACGGGCCTGTTGAAACAGAGAGAAAATAGATTTTTTTCCCTCACCGGACTCTACGATGCTCCACTTGAATAGATAAGTGAGTGAAGCTTCCTGGGTGACGCAAACCTTTTTTGCAAACATTTGCAGTTCTGAGAATTTCATGGCAAGAAGGGGGTACACGTTGTTGTAAACAATTACCACTGGGGATAAATTAAGTTGTAGTGAATTGAGATCAACCAAATAATGCATTTTTGAGTTAACTTTTCCATGTTGTGTTAGTCACTCTCATGTCACTCTCCAATTGTTTTATACAGCCACTCTAGCCAGTGTGTGCAAGGACCGCCGGAAATGGCAGCAAACTTACAGCGAGTGAATTATATTGACTTATTTTGAAACACAACTGAAGTTCATTCACACGTTCATAGTATAGTGTACCTATTTTATACTTTGAAAACCACAAATATTTAGCTTTTGAGAGTTTCCTCACATCATATGTACATGTACAGTAGTGTACAATGCATTAAGAACATCTTCTTAATATTGAGTTGCAACCCTTTTTGCACTCAGGACAGCCTCAATTCGTCGGGCCATGGACTCTACAAGGTGTCAAGTGTTCCAGAGGGATACTGGTCCATGATGACTCCAATGCTTCCCACAGTTGTATCAAGTTGGCTGGATGTCCTTTGGGTGGTGAACCGTTCTTGATACACACGGGAAACTGTTGAGCATGGAAAACCCAGCAGCGTTGCAGTTCTTGACACAAACCGGTGTGCCCGGCACCTCCTCATACCCTGTTCAAAGGCACTTAAATCTTTTGTCTTGCACACTCCCCCTCTGAATGGCCCACATACACAACCCATGTCTCAATTGTGTCAAGGCTTTAAAATCCTTCTTTAACCTGTCTCCTCCCCTTCGTCTACACTGATTAAAGTGGATCATAGCTTTCACCTGGATTCACCTGGTCAGTCTATGTCAAGGAAAGAGCAGGTGTTCCTAATGTTTTGTACACTCAGTGTAGCGTTCTATTATTTAATGGTGTGTATAGCCAACGGGGATAGATAGGGTTCAGTGGCTAACCTCTGCTTCAGAGGAGGGTATTTACTGTAAGATGCAGATTAGGCATAACCAGAACCCTCAGATCCGTTCAACGGGGCTGGGAATGGTGTGTGAACCATTCATCTTGGGTAACAAATTCATGATTTGAAATATCCTCACATTATGGTCAACTTTCAATCCATGACCTGTGCTCTACTTGAAAACATTTCCTGAATTTACAGGAGTTGACTTTCCCGTTCCCACGTAGTTTTCGCTAAGGGATGCAGCTAGGGATAGGCTAAGGTGTTTGTGTGTGTGTGTATTCTTGCATGAAAGTGTGTGTGTGTGAGGCGATTACGAGAGCGGGGGCTCACAGGGCAGCTCTGTTCTGAATGGCCACCTTTGTGGTTCTCTCATGCTAGCTCCATTTCCCACAGGTCTCTTAGAGTTTACGTCTCTCTGGTGACGGTGGGGTTGGAGCGGGAGGAGTGGGGAAAGCTCAGCTTTTCTTTCTGGTTTTGTGGCTCTGACTCTTCTTACTACATGTGTGGATTTGTCCCATTGCTGCAGGCACTCTGACAAGAGAGAAAAAAATCACAATTTTGTTCCCTAAATGCTTCTAAAAACACGTGTGGGTTTTGCAACACACGTTGTAGTCAGTTAGATTTATCCCTGAGTCAGTTCGAACTCTCCCACACTGCTTTTTCCCAGTTGTGTAAGATATGTCTGTACACAGTAACCTGGGTGTATGTGAGGATTTTGTCAACATGCCCTTTTGTAAACGGGTGAATTTCAGATTTGGGAGGATGGTACATTTTGTGCCACACTGTTTATATATGAAAAGAGGATAAACAGTTTTGTGAACCTTATCCTCTAGTGTAATTTGTTAGCGTTTACTATAGAGGTGGTACTATAGAGGTTACTATATATTTTGTAAAGCAAGTGGCTGATAGCACAAACTCTTGAAGTTTCCCACTGGGCACAGACGTCAGTTCAACATCTAGTTTTGATTTGAATTTGGTTGAGTTGTCAACTAATGTGACTTCAACGTGAAATCAACCAAACATTTCACCCTGTCATTGGATTTAGGTTAAAAGTTAGGTGAAAAATAATACGAAATTCCCTTACGTTGATTACTTTTTGCAAATCCAATCAGTTTTCCACGTTAATCCGGCGTCATCACAATAAATGTTTTGATTTAAATGATGTGGAAACAACATTGATTCAACCAGTTTTTACCCAGTGGGTTGTTTGGTTAGAATGTGGGTGTTCATTTAAAAAAAAGTAAAACTCCAATGATAACAAAAGGTACGGTGGTTCAAGCCTGAGAACATCTGTGAAATCTTGAAGACATTGCCCAGATATTAGACGTGTGCTTAAACTCTTTTCAAATGTTTCATCCTAGTTTACGCACTGCAGCAAATATTTTTATGAATCGATCAAACTCCTTTATCGGGCAATGTTTGTTACCTTGGAGAAATAAAGTGGAAGCAGTTGGATGTGTGGAATGGTGAATGTGAGTGTTTTCAGATGTTTGTGTTTGTGTGTGGACAAATGTTGCTTTAATATTTCAAAGTGAAGCCCTTATTTAGAGATGGCAGACCTTTAACTTGGGCTCCTGGACTTACGGTCCTTACATGGCAATCTGAATGACTTGGACGATAATACATTTATGAACTAATAGATACCAAATGTATATCCATTTGGCAGCAACCTTTCATAGTCATGACAGTATGTGATGATGTATTGTGTCAAAAACAATTGTATCTTTGAGACTTCTCCAGCACAGGGAAACCACCTAGTTCATTGCGAAGCTAGCCTGGGTTGTGTAAGCCAGTGGTGTAAGTCTAACACTGCCTAGCAAAGGCAATAATGCTTGGCTGGGCAGACGTATTGTTTGGACAGGAGTGTGTCACTGTATAAACTGAAACATGTCAGAGAGTGATTTAACACTGAGCGTTCCTGCTGATCCGACTCCTTAGTAGCGATCTAGGTTATGATGTTTAGTGAGAAAACAGTGATTTTCGAAACAGGAGGGGCACTATCGGTCAAGCTTAGTGTCTACTGCTGCCATTGCAAACCTGACAGCAAGTCATGGTTTTAGCTAACCTTCCTGTAAAATAACAGACCTACAGTGCATTCGGAAAGTATTCAGACCCCTTGACTTTTCCCACATTTTGTTACGTTACAGCCTTATTCTAAACTGGATTATATAAAAAAAAAATCCTCAGCCATACACCATAATGACAAAAACAGGTTAAAAAAAATTGCTGTGGGACTTGAAATTATGCTCCGATGCATCCTGTTTCCATTGATCATCCTTGAGATTGTTCTACAACTTGATTGGAGTCCAACTCTGGTAAATTCAATTGATTGGACATGATTTGGAAAGACAGACACCTGTCTATATAAGGTCTCACAGTTGACAGTGCATGTCAGACCAAAAACCAAGCCATGAGGTTGAAAGAATTGTCCGTAGAACTCAAAGACAGGATTGTGTCGAGGCACAGATCTGGTGATGGGTACCAAAATAATATCTGCAGCATTGAAGGTCCCCAAGAACATTCTTAAATGGAAGAAGTTTGGAACCACCAATACTCTTCCTACAGCTGGCCGCTTGGCCAAACTGAGCAATCGAGGGAGAAGGGCCTTTGTCAGGGAGGTGACCAAGAATCCAATGGTCACTCTGACAGAGCTCCAGAGTTCCTCTGTGGAGATGGGAGAACCTTCCAGAAGGACAACCTTCTCCGCAGCACTCCACCAATCAGGCCTTTACGGTAGAGTGGCCAGACGGAAGCCACTCCTCAGTAAAAGGCACATGACAGCCCTCTTGGAGTTTGCCAAAAGGCACGTAAAAGACTCTCAGACCATGACAAACATAATTCTTTGGTCTGATGAAACCAAGTATGAACTCTTTGGTCTGAATGCCAAGCGTCACATCTGAAGGAAACCTGGCACCATCCCTACGGTGAAGCATGGTGGTGGCAGCATCATGCTGTGGGGATGTTTTTCAGCGGCAGGGACTGAGAGACTAGTCAGGATCGAGGGAAAATTGAACAGAGAAAAGTACAGAGAGATCCTTGATGAACCTGCTCCAGAGCGCTCAGGACCTCAGACTGGGTCGAAGGTTCACCTTCCAGCAGAACAACGACCTCAAGCACACAGCCAAGACAATGCAGGAGTGGCTTCGGGACAAGCCTTTGAATGTCCCTGAGTGGCCCAACCAGTGCTCGGACTCGAACCCGATTGAATATCTCTGGAGAGACCTGAAAATAGCTGTGCAGCAACGCTCCCCATCCAACCTGACAGAGCTTGAGAGGATCTGCAGAGAAGAATGGGAGAAACTCCCCAAATACATGTGTGCCAAGCCTGTAGCGTCATACCCAAGAGGACTCAATGCTGTAATCGCTGCCAAAGGTGCTTCAACCAAGTACTGAGTAAAGGGTCTGAATACTTATGTCAATGGGATATTTAAGGTATTTTTAATACATTTACAAACAATTCTAAAAAACAGTTTTTGCTTTGTATTTATGGGGTATTGTGTGTAGTTGGATGAGGAACAAAAACAATTCCATTTCTTTTATATGTAAAAAGTCAAGGGGTCTGAATACTTTCCGAATGCTCTGTATGTCACAGGTTCTGACAGCACTTGTGCGTGCACAACCGGTCGATTATTTGCTTTGCAATGTGTTCAATGGGTGTATGCAATGCTGGGTATCCAGGCAACTGTACAAAATATTGAGTGTGATCATGGATATTGATATACTATCATGTTGGTTGACATCTTTCTCTATTAGTTTTTCCTTCGAAAGAGGATTTACTATCTTCCCTTACTAAGTATTGCCATTAACCGTGTATTCTCATGTATTATTGAACCAGAATGGACAATTACAATGGAACATCTTCGTAGAGAAAACAGCCTTCAGACATGTGATCATTGGCTCCCCATACCTCATATAGGACTGTCTGCCCCATTGGACAAACATCTTAATTTAACCAGATCTTTAGTAACTCTTGAAAAAGGGAGCCAATAGCTAATTCAATTAGTTTTGAGCGATGTCTTCGTGTCATGGCAAATTTGCCGTGTGACACGCAAGTAGGCCAAGACTAAAACTGAGTAATTATGTGTTCGCTAACGATAGACATTTGATAAATATCACATAATCACAGGGCAAGAGGTACAAAACAGGAGTACTGAATAACAAACTGGAAGCTTAACTTGACTGTGCCACATTTTGAACAATAACCTACAATACACAAAACAGCCAGTGATTATCTTTAATAGTTTATGATGTGTACGGTCTACACTAACAATGGTTTTGTCCTGGTTATTTCTGTATTGAGAACCGAGATACCCAAGTCTATTAATTCCAGGTAAATCCCCCTAACACTCCAACCCCTGTGTGTGTGTCGGGAACATTGTTTTTGAGCTACACTGTTTCCTGTAATCACTTCCTCCAAAAGCTTCCCCTCTCACTGCCAGCTAACAGTTCTCTGGCCTCTAAAGTAACCTTGTGCCCATCGGAACACCACTTTATCAGATGAATATCTGAATCAGAGATGGATAGTCTCATTGACAGTTGGTGGGATTGAGGGGTTTTGAGCAATATCTTGTCCTCAGGCTTGAGATCAGGTTACCGTAAGCAGCTATGAATGATTACCCGAGGGGTTTGCTTAAAATAATATTTTGTCAGAATAAAGAAGTTGCTACAAGAACACGCTGCAACATCGTCTCGTATAGAGGTGACTCATTTGTGAAAAGTGCGTGGCACATATTTTTTGTTAATTTCTATAGAATTACAAACCATATTGGAATATCCTTCCTCTGATTATTTTCCTTGTTCCTGCTGGTTCAAAAGGAGGAGCTTGTCTCCCCAGCAGACCAAAGCATGTCTGTTCCTCTGCTGCACCCTACAGCTCTCCCTCCGTCACCCCCGGGCTGTAGAATGCGTCATTCAGCTTCACACCCAACACAACTCCCATCCTGTCCCCCTGCTAGCTCTACTAGACTGCACTTGATTCCCAGAATGAGACTGAGAATATGGAAAAAAAATACAAATGAGGATGCATGTATTGTGGTGTAACAGTGTTATACACTGAGTGTACAAAACATTAGGAACACCTGCTCTTTCCATGACATAGACTAACCAGATGAATCCAGGTGAAAGCTAGGATCCATTATTGATGTCATTAGTTAAATCCACTTCAATCAGTGTAGATGAAGGGCAGGAGACAGGTTAAAGAAGGATTTTTAAACCTTGAGACAATTGATACATGGATTGTGTATGTGTGTCATTCAGAGGGTGAATGGTCAGGACAAAACATTTAAGTGCCTTTGAACGGGTTATGGTAGTAGGTGCCAGGCGCACCGGTTTGTGTCAAGAACTGCAACGCTCCTGGGTTTTCCACGCTCAACAGTTTACCGTGTGTATCAAAAATGGTCCACCACCCCAAAGGACATCCAGCCAACTTGACGCAGCTGTGGGAAGCATTGGAGTCAACATGGGCCAGCATCCCTGTGTAATGCTTTTCGACACCTTGTAGAGTCCATTCCCGACATATTGAGGCTGTTCTGAGGGGAAAAGCGGGTGCAACTCAATATTAGGAAGGTGTTCTTAGTTGTTTGTCGCCTTTTCTTAAGGTCCTAGGCATCTTGACTGGATGAGGGCAAGAAATATTTCATATCTGTTCAACTCTCTTCACAAACGAGCATTATTGGTCATGTCAGTCTTCTCCCAGGCAATAATAGATGTTTCTAATATCTGTTGTCTTATGTGTTGCCCAGTAATGTCCTCCATTATTGTCACGATCGTCGTTAGGAGAAAGAGAGGAGGACCAAGGCGCAGCGTAATAACAATACATCTTCCTTTTTAATGAAGACGAAACAAACACTTTTACAAACTAACAAAACGACGAACGTGAAGCTATACAAAACAAATAAGTGCAGACACTGGCAACTTACACATAGACAATTACCCACAACCTACCTAATGACTATGGCTGCCTAAATATGGCTCCCAATCAGAGACAACGATAGACAGCTGTCTCTAATTGAGAACCAATCTAGGCAACCATAGACTTACATAAACACCTACACTGAACACAACCCCATGAACTCTACAAACACCCCCTAGACAATACAAACACCCTAGACGAGACAAAAACACACAAACATCCCCCATGTCACACCCTGACCTAACTAAAATAATAAAGAAAAACAAAGATAACTAAGGCCAGGGCGTGACAATTATTACCATAGAAAATGAAACTCTTTCACAAAAACAGCTCAAATCGTTGTCTCCTGTACTCAGTTTGGTTCTAGCTAGAACAGTTCGGCCTACATCAGTAGAGTAGCCAAACGCTTAAATAGAGAAATGAGTAGACGAGTAGAGCGTTACCCGTGGACACACAACGGGTAGTAGCAGTTCAACTTGCAATGTCTGGGAGAGGTTGGCTTACTGCCAGAACCAATGTTGACGCTAAAGTGTATCTTGTACTTATCAACATTTGGCAACCCTCACGGTCTCCATGTGAACTTGTTTTACTTTCCTACGGCTAATGTGGAAGATTTAATCTGTCTTCCTGAATGGCTGCAGGGCAATGAGCATTCCAAAATGTGTTACGGTTGTCTTTCTGTTGTTTTTATGCAACAGGTTGAAACATCGAAACCGTTTCTTTGCAGACACTTTTTTGCCTGAAACTATTTCCCAATATTTATTTTATTTTATATAACCTTTATTTAACTAGGCAAGTCAGTTAAGAACAAATTCAATGACGGCCTACCCCGGCCAAACCCTAATGACGCTGGGCCAACCATGCGCCGCCCTATGGGAGTCCCAATCACGGCCGGTTGTGATACAGCCCAGGATTGAGCCAGGGTCTTTAGTGACGCCTCTAGCACTAAGATGCAGTGCCTTAGACCTCTGCGCCACCCGGGAGCCCAAGATTTCCCAAGATTTAATGCCTTGAACCAAGAAACTCAGGGGCAAAAAGCGCTTACTCCAAAAAAATTGTATAATAACGTTATAAAAATTCTAAAACATTGCATAAAAAATCTACTTTATGGCATAGCTGAAGCAATTATATTATATTACAAGTTTTCTCCCTACACTGCCCTTGAGTAAAACTAATATCATCCAATTTTCAATATCATGCACCAATAATCTGAGACTCTATTCCCAAAATTGTTTTCAAATCAATGTTCAAGTAACTTCTTATGATACACAAGGATTAGCCATCTTTTCTCATAGGCCAGCACCACCTGTATGTTATAAGTAAAAAGCCTTTGACCATGACTGCGTGGCCAAACACGACTCCAACACCATCATTAAGTTTGCTGACAACACAACAGTTGTAGGCCTGATCATCGACAACGACGAGACAGCATATAGGGAGGAGGTCAGAGAACTGGCATTGTGGTCCCAGGACAACAACCTCTCCCTCAATGTGAGCAAGACAAAGGAGCTGATCGTGGACTACAGGAAAAGGCAGGCCGAACAGGCCCCCATGAATATGAACGGGGCAGGTGGAGCGGGTCGAGAGTTTCAAGTTCCTTGGTGTCCACATCACCAACGAACTATCATGGTCCAAACACACCAAGACAGTTGTGAAGAGGGCACGACAAAACCTTTTCCCCCTCAGGAGACTGAAAAGATTTGGCATGGGGGTCCCCAGATCCTCAAAAAATTCTACAGCTGCACCATCGAGAGCATCCTGACGGGTTGCATCACCGCCTGGTATGGCAACTGCTCGGCATCTGACCATAAGGCGCTACAGAGGGTAGTACGTACGGCCCAGTACATCACTGGGGCCAAGCTTCCTGCAATCCAAGACCTATATACTAGGTGGTGTCAGAGGAAAGACCATAAAATTGTCAGAGACTCCAGTCACCCAAGTCATAGACTGTTTTCTCTGCTACCGCACGGCAAGCGGTACCGGAGCGCCAAGTCTAGGACCAAAAGGCTCCTCAACAGCTTCTACCCCCAATCCATAAGACTGCTGAACATTTAATCAAATGGCCACCAGACTATTACATTGACCCACCCCCCCATTTGTTTTGTACACTGCTGCTACTCGCTGTTTATTATCTATGCATAGTCACTTCACCCCTACCTACATGTACAAATTACCTCAACTAACCCGTACCCCCGCACACTGACTATGTACCGGTACCCCATGTATATAGCCTCGTTATTTTGTTACTTTTTATTATTTTACATTTTTTACATTAGTTTATTTGGTCAATATTTTCTTAACTCTTCTTGAACTGCACTCTTGGTTAAGGGCTTGCACGTAAGCATTTCCTGGTAAGGTCTACACTTATTGTATTCGTCGCATGTGACAAATAAAGTTTGATTTGATTTGAAGTAAAAAGCCCACACTTGATTATTTCATTATGCTGAGAATAAGCTTTATCCTAGTTCAACATTTACGACATAAACCACAGCTTATTGAGCAAATCATAAACAGCTCGTCAGCATGAGTATCAGTTCCCCTTTTATGGTCGTCAGTAACTACCAGCCGTAGGTTAATCAAGTCTGACGTTGTCAACAAACACTCCCCAAGCTCTGAGGGCTGCATATTTTGGACCCTAGTCCAGTCTGACCGGCAGCTCTACCAATACGGTAATATGTAGACCTTCAGTGACTATGAATGGTCCTAATAGGCTTTTCAGTAGACTCCATCATAAAGCCCAATTGAGGGAGAAAAGTGGGGGTTACATTGTGAGTGCACAGGTGTCCCATTCCCCAGGAGGATAAGAGTTGCTGGGAGTTGGTGCTCACCTTTTGAAGTGGCCGCTGATATTCTGAGACTAGGCTAGGCAAATAATGAGCCTTGAAGATGGCAATTTAGTCTCAGCCACTTTCAAAACACACAAGGGTAGTTATTCTTCCACGGAACAGTAACAATGTTTCACTGGGTCCTTGACAATCTGTTTAATCAACCAGAGAAATGTAAATTGATACATTCTTCAAGTCCAGAGAGATGTTAAGAAATGGTGGATGGAGAGAAAGTTTACTGGAAACAGATGTCTTACGTTGAGTTTTGACGTTCCCGGTATGTTTCCATTGTTCTTCCATCCTTTTTTTCTAGCTTAATTTTTCCATGATGGATTATTTTCACTGAGAGAGGCAATAATTTTGTTGTCCTCTGCAGTGGAGTTACCACAGTATGCCAGTAATATACCATTCAAAGCGCACTATACATACCACCCTAACAGAATTCACACACCTGTTCAAATACCCAGCATGGACAGCCTGTCCACAAAGGAGAATTGTCCGTTACCAGTGGTGGAAAAAGTACGCAATTGTCATACTTGAGTAAAAGTATAGATACCTTAATAGAAAGTTACTCAAGTAAAAGTGGAAGTCACCCAGTAAAATACTACTTGAGTAAAAGTCTAAAAGTATTTGGTTCTAAATATACTTCAGTATCAAAAGTAAAAGTATAAATCATTTCAAATTACTTATATTAAGCAAAGCAGATGGAACCGTTGTCTTGTTTTGAAAATGTACGGATAGCCAGGGGCACCCCCCAACACTCAGACATAATTTACAGAAGATGCATTTGTGTTTAGTAAGTCAGCCAGATCAGAGGCAGTAGGGATGACCGGAGATGTTCTCTTGATAAGTGTGTGAATAGGACAATTTTCCTGTCCTGTTAAGCATTCAAAATGTAACGAGTACTTTTGGATGTCATGGAAAATGTAGGGAGTAAAAGTATGTTATTTTCTTTAGGAATGTAGTGAAGTAAAAGTTGCCCAAAATTTAAATAGTAAGGGAAGTACAGATACCCCCCAAAACTGCTTAAGTAGTACGTACTTTAAAGTGTTTTTACTTAAGTACTTTACACCACTGTCCGCTACCATGTAATTGCAATGTCATGTGCTGTATTTCAAACACTAACCAGTGCTTATTTAAGACCTAACAAAAACACAGAATTGTAATTACCTATTTGAAGTATGACCATCTGTGCTATGCTAAGACAGTTTCTCTCTTGTATGCAAAATTACTGCATTCTCAGCTAGACTTATAAAGAAAATGCATGACTGTCATTGCTGCTTTGGGATCTCAATGTAATTTTGTTTTGAAGTGGGGGCTATATGTATTTGGGGGGGAATCGCCATGAACAAGAATGAATGGTTGCAAGTTTCGTTAAATTGACATGACAGTAGAAACTTCATAAAGCTGTAATGAAAGCTTCAGAAGCACATTACTAATGAGTCTATGCCATCTGATTGTCAAGCTTCATCAGAGGTCCATTCCCACCCACAGGATTCCCATGCTCCATAATAAGGCAAACCTATTTGCTGTTGTTATGCATGACTATCATTGTGCAACCAACAACTGCAAACATGCATGGCTTTGTCAAGGCATTTCTTAACTGTGTGGAGTCAAATTCCCTCAGGACACCATTGTGTGCGTGCTATTTCAGTGCATGCTTATTGTGCGAGTGGAAAGAACTCTGGGACAATAGTTGAAGAGTTCCCGGTGCAAGATATCTGAGGTCAAGTTGAAAATGGAGCCAGAAATGTGATTTTATTGTGTTTGCCTTTTTTTATATGCACGTCGTAATGACCACCCAGGGCTAGGGTTTCACAAAGGAACATCAAACAGGAACGTTGGTCTGAACTTCTGCAGGTCTTAAACACATGGTTGGTGAAAGATGTATTTTTGGGGGAAAACTGGAGATGTGAAACAGGCTGACAGGGTATTTATTTTGCAGAAGAGAGTGACACAAGGTATGCCGTGTACAGATCATCAGCCAATGGCAGGGTTCAAAAGGAGATGGCCTCACTATGTGAGAGCATTGCTTTGGTGTTGATGTCTGTTTCCCTTTTTTGAGTCCATTTATACCCTTTTTTCACTTCATTTTACATGCTCAATAGTAAAAGCACAAGACAAAGAAAAATAGCTTGGGAGATGGTATGTCACAGTGGTGAATTATTAAAATATATTTTTACTCCCGTAAGATACGCATATATTTTTCTAGGGTTGACCATCATTTGATTTCCGGTGACCAAGGGCATCCTCCAAAGGGCACTATTTATTCCCACCCTAGAGAGCTAAAGTGTGTTTTATTGAAAGGCATGCTAGAGACTGTGAGGACAAAAATGGCAAACTTCTAAACTGGTTTAGAGTCATCGCATTGAATGTAGCTGCAAAGCAGAGGATGAGCTGCTTTAGCTTTGCTTGTACTAAAGTGAGTAGAGTAGAGGGAAATAACTGTCCACTGACGTCAACGCCCATGAGTGGAAGTGATCTCCTTTTATAGCCACGTTTTCTCTCTCTCTCTGCATTCCTTACAGGAGCAGTGGAGAGGGCCGTGACGCACACATACGGAGAAAGAGAGAAGTTGGCACATGCCGGGCCGTGAGGGAAGAAAAATTCCCCCTCCCAAAGCTTTTACCTTTACTCGACAGGCTCAATCAACTCAAAGCTCCTTATCTTTGAGGAAATGTAAGACACGTTTTACTTTAGAATGGACTGAGGTCACACTAAGACTTGGCAAGGAAGACACCTTCGGACTACTACTGAATCTGTTCAGCGTTGTCAAAACGTGACGTATTGCAATTGCACCGTGAAGAAGATGGTTCTTATTTAGTAGAAAGCACAGAATGTTAAATACATATTCTGTTTTCTTCTGATTTAACATTTTCTTCCCTTCCCCCTTTGGCACAGAATGATGCCAAATCACATGCCCCAGTATTATATTGTTAGGGACAGGTCAAAATTTACTGAGGGGGAAGGGTTGTCCAAAATAAGGGAGGGTTGTCAAACTTTTTTTATTTTGCTTTGGGGAGGGTTGTGTGCTTTTTTAATTTGGCACAGGGGAGGGTAGTGTGCTTTTTCCCTGGTTTACATTCGCTCATCTGCTCGTATTTCCCCCATAAACAATGGCTTGACTTACTTTTGATATTACCCTAATACATTTCGAAAAGATTGTGAAGGTTTGGTATGGCGTGGCTATTATTAAGATGTAGCTACTGTAGGCCTATGATATGAAGGCAGCGCTCCAACTTACTCCAACAGCTGAAGTTGAGTTGAGGAAGACTGTTACTCCTATAATCTAACGATATAATCTTTATAAAACATGTTCTGGTCATCTATATAGCAGATGCAGTAGCCATCTGACATGAAGAAATGCATACCGGTGTCGTAGCATGCCACCGGCATATCTCTCGCTCTCTCTGGGGTTAGGCCTAAGTTTCTCTTCCTTTTATTTGTATTTATTTATTTTATTTCACCTTTATTTAACCAGGTAGGCAAGTTGAGTTACACATGGAGTAAAACAAACATACAGTCAATAATACAGTTGCTCACATAATACAATGTGAGCAAATGAGGGGAGATAAGGGAGGTAAAGGCAAAAAAATATATTTATATATATATATTATTATATAGGCTATATATTTATTAAAATATTAATATCACACAGCCTATAAGCCTATAGGTCTAGTGCCTTGATACATTTAGTGCTCAAATATCTGACAGCTCAACTCTGAGTTGGACAATTATTGTTTTAGGAAAGTTGTCTTAAAAGCAATAAAAGAAATTGGCTATAAAGTTTTGTATGACATACACATCAAAACACAAGGAATAGTGTTTTTCAGTTTATTTATTCTTGCTCACAGATAAAACTGAAGAAATGTAGAATTGACATGAATAAGAATTGCAAAACACTAATTAAAACACACAATATGTGATATACAGTGCATTCGGAAAGTATTCAGACCCCTTCCTGTTTTCCACATTTTGTTACGTTACAGCCTTATGTATAGAAGAAAAAAAATTCCCTACAAAATATTTACTAATTATAAAATCAAAAACAAACAGAAACCCCTTATTTACACAAGTATTCAGACCCTTTGCTGTGAGACTCGAAATGAAGGTTTCCTTTGATCATTCTTGAGATGGTTCTACAATTTGATTGGAGTCCACCTGTGGTAAATTCAATTTTGTTGGACATGATTTGGAGAAGCAAACACCTGTCTATATAAGTCCCGTGCATGTCAGAGCAAAGCCCAAGCCATGAGGTCGAAGGAATTGTTCAAAAGGTACTTAAAGGACTCTCAGACCATGAGAAAGAAGATTCTCTGGTCTGATGAAACAAAGAATTAACTCTTTGGCCTGAATGCCAAACATCACGTCTGGGGGAAACCGGGCACCATCCCTACGGTGAAGCATGGTGGTGGCAGCATCATGCTGTGGGGATGTTTTTCAGTGGCAGGGACTGGGAGACTTATCAGGATCGAGGGACAGATGAACAGAGCAAAGTACAGAGAGATCCTTGATGAAAACCTGCTCCAGAGTGCTCCGGATCTCACACTGAGGAGAAGGTTCACCTTCCAACAGGACAACAACACTAAACACACAACCAAGACAACGCAGGAGTGGCTTCGGGACAAGTCTCTGAATGTCCTTGAGTGGCCCAGCCAGAGCCTGGACTTGAACCCGATCAAACATCTCTGGAGAGACCTGAAAATAGCTGTGCAGTGACGCTCCCCATCCAACCTGACAGAGCTTGAGAGGATCTGCAGAGAAGAATGGGAGAAACTCCCCAAATACAGGTGTGCCATGCTTGTAGTATCATACGCAAGAAGGATTGAGGCTGTAATCAAATCAAATCAAATCGAATTTGTCACATGCGCTGAGTACAACATGTGTAGACCTTATCGTGAAATGCTTACTTTCAAGCCCTAAACCAACAATGCAGTTCAAGAAATAGTGTTAAGAAAATATTTACTAACTAACTAAAGTAAAAAATAATAGAACAATAACGAGGCTATATACAGGGGTTACCGGTACCGAGTCATTGTCCGGAGGTACAGGTTAGTCGAGGTAATTTGTACATGTAGGTATGGGTAAAGTGACTATGTATAGATAATAAACAGCGAGTGGGGGGGGTCAATGTAAGTAGTCTGGGTGGCCATTTGATTAATTGTTCAGCAGTCTTATGGTCGGATGCCAAGCTGTTGTAGAGAGGGTAGTGCCAAAGGTCTGAATACTTTCTGAATGGACTTTAAATAGAATATAGAACACTTGAAACATTACAGAATATTTTTCATGATGGAAATTGAAATGTTAAAATGTGATTGTAAAAAATTAAATGTTTGGGAAAACCATTTCAGAGCTAGAGTTACTGTACAGTCTGACAGCAGTGGGTAGATTGGCATTTCGCAGGCGGTTCGTACGGGCGGATATACAGGACAGTCCGTGTGTGTTTCTCAGGAGCCTGGTGGTGCAGTTACCTCTTTTGGAGGGAGCAAGTCGTTCAGTGGATGGTCAAGGGTGTGCATGTCCTTCACCAGGTGCACTGCAGACTGCTCTCGCCTGCTCTGCAGTGGCGGGTGGCTGTGGTTGGGCTGCTCCACCTCTGGAGCAGATCCTCAAGGCCCTCCTCTGTACCCTGTCTAGTCGGGCCTGCTGCTTTTTACTGCATCCAACTTTTTATAGTTTGTTACAGGCTGTTTTTAAGGACATGTAAATGAGGCTCATTTGGCCAACATCCCTCTTTTATTGATGGCGCTGGCTGTGCCAGGTCGCATCTGAATGCATATGGATGTCTGTAAAATGTCTCAAATGTCTGGTCAATTAAAATCCTCCCTGTCATGTTGTCCGGCACCAATGTCTCCAATTGGATGGGAACCTAGCTATAGACACCCTAAATACTCTGGCAAGTGCGTATGCCTGCACATCATGGTTCACCAGCAGCCCCAAACATCTAAAGAATAAGCTACCAGCCAAACAAGCTTGGAAGAATTGTACTTAAACTCCCCCCTCACACTCATCTCGAGGTTGAGAATTTTTTTCCGTCTCGATCTCTGTAATGTGTCTATATCTATGTAATTGTATATGTGTTCATGTAAAACATAGGGACCACAATGGAAATAAGTCCCTGAATGTATTGTGCAATCTCGGTCACTGAAGAAAATCTTTATGTATTTATGTGTTTGTTTTTACTGACAAATAAAATCAATCAATCAATCAATCAATCAATTCAAACTGTGCAATTGATGAATGGAAAGAGCCGTCCGTTACAAAACACCGAAAAGTTGAATGACATTCGGAGATGTCAAGCCAAGCCTTCGATACTGGGTAAGCTTACAAGGCAGGGAGGGATGAATTTTCTGTTTGTCAAAATTGACATAGTCTTTTTATTGTGGTGTTGAAAATGCAAACCATGATTTCGAAGTGCCTGAAGTCGGTATGCTTTGTTTATTGGTTGTCTGGTGCATTGGCATAGAAACCTGTTGGTGGAAAATTCCTTACATATATTTTATACAATTATAAATATGGCATCCAAATGTTGAAAGTCTGATTTCGACCCTAGCTGATCATTGTCTGCCAGCCGGCTCTGATCATAGTGTAATGAGACAGGCAGGGAGAGTGAGCTCATCGGTGGTGGTCGGCGAACCTTCTGGCCCATACCACTGCATGGTATCAACAGTGCCACAAAAGCATGTTGAAGTGGCAAAGTCTATATCCATATTTATAAACACAGGGTTGCTACAGTTGTAGTTTTTGGTCGTAAACATTATTTTTTAGTTAATTCTATGATGGGGTAGGGTGTTCAATTTATTTGACAGACAAAGGGAGGCTCATGAGGATATATTTTTTTTACTTTGGCGACACCTTGAGTTGGACCATCCCATCCCCCCCACTACATTTCAATCTGTCCCGTACAATAGCCTGTATCCCATGGCCTGACTTCCCGCATAACACCCAATGAATAAAGTCAACACACCACAAAGTCCGAAGTCTTCAATGGAGCTCCCTCAGTTTAACTTGATTAACAAAGCCAAACACATTTAAAGCCTATTTCCCAACTCTCTGATTCTTTCGTCAATTTCCCCCATTGTTCAGTTATTTGTTTAGCTTAAACACTTGGCTCAGAGATGTGCCAACTGCCTATACACACACCTGCCAAAATACACGTTCATATAAAGTACCTTTGATTTGACTTGGGTGAAGTTTTATAGCCAGCCCTGAATGATTATAATAGCGTAGGGAACCGTTCAACCTTGAATGTGCCTGACTCCAAACACAAAACTGTAGCAGTGCTTAATAAATGTGACTGTTGCAATAACTTCTCCATAGCTCATATTACTGTGCCCACATGCTCCACATTAGGTATGTAAGAATTCTCCCTCTGTGTTGTTCTTGGCCGGAGGAGTCTTGATAGGATTTGACACTGACTTGCATCGGCAGAATAGAAACCAGACTTGTTTCCATGACGCTGAGCACGCCTGTTTCAAGAGGCTTTTGCAATTAATCTTGTCTTGCCTCGGTAACTTGTGCAAATAGACCAGTTCTACCTTTGAACTGCTGCTCTAGCAAACACCTCTCAGCAAACGTTGATAGAGAGTGGTTGAAATTGACTGCTTTCAAACTGTTCATATTGTGGTGCTCCTGAATTAACTTTCCTCGTGTCGCTCATGTTTGTAAAGGAAGTTTGCCTGTTTGTGTTTGTTACTGTACGTAGAAGGATGTGTTTTAGGGATATGTCATTTTTTATGGAAAAACAGTAGATACCTTGTTCAAAACATTGCTTTTAGTCATACATGTTTTTCGATGGCCTGTATGCTAAACAAAACAATGTCCACACTAGCAAATGTATTATTCAAATGATTTTGGGTTTTGTAAGGCTTCACTGTTTTCTAATAGTAGACTGTCTATTAGGCCTACTATCTCCTGTTTGCTTGTGGGGGTGGGTCTTGACGGTCCACAATGACGCTGATGGAGTAATGTATTTTGTTTATATTTTATCTCTTACGAGTGGTTAAACATTGATGTTGGGAGGATTTTTGGCCTTTGATTATGGATCTGCTTGTCTGCGCTAAGACAACGTTGCCAGGGCACAGGTAAACCACACTCTGCCTGAGGAAACCTTATGCTTAAAATAAGACATTTCTGATCCCATTGTCCTTCCTCTGTCCACATTATGAGGTTCTGTAAGAACAGTTATTCTTTTGGGTTTAGGCCACAAGGCAAAGTGAGTTATTGCAGACCCCTAGAGGTCTCTAAAGGCATTGCAAGAAGGAATGGGGGTTAGGATCAGTTTGCCATGCTAATAAATCATCATACTGTCAGTCCAGAATAGATAGCCACAGAGCTTGCCAGCTTGTAGTGCATAAAAATGTAAATAAGTCACGACTGGGTCATTCAGCCATTCCTATGGGGAAAGAATAGGGTTTTTGTCATAAATGCCGAAAATGAGGTCTGAGGTTAACACAGGCTTAGGAGATCTTCTAAGTTTGTTCTATCAGATAATATCAGTCAGTTAACGTGGCCTTTATAAATTATGAAGCCTTTATGTGCTTTAGATGCTTGTTTTGATTACAGAAATGCTTCAAAATTCACCAAAAGTTACGTTCGCTGATGAAGATTATCTCATACTACAGACCTTATTTTTGGCATTTATCCCCCAAAAAACATTCATTTCCCCATAGGCTTTGGCCAACGAGCCGTGTTGGAGTTGGTGCCTACAAAAAGACGGCATTAGTAATGCTCTCTATAATATTACTTTATCAGTTATTCTGGATACAAAAAAACAAAAATCTGTACTAAGGTATAACTGTTGAGACTTGGAATCAGATCAGAGTAGAGCGAATAGGATTCATTTGTGACTCACCATGTGACCATTTCTACAGAACTGGGTACTTAACACAAGGTGTAATGTAGTTTATCATAGACAGTAAATATATCCTCCTTGGCAGGAATCTACAAAACGTATATAAACTAGCATAATGCTGACATTAACAATCTATCAAAATGCCAACTAAAGATAGGGATTTCACTAACCATTCCAAAAGATAAAAGGCAAAAATAAACTAAAGAAACACACCATATGCGGCATTACACTGATGCGGTCCAAACCACAATGCATGGTCCACCAGCTGTCTATGTTTGCAGTGTGAGGATATGCCAAACCTAGAGAAAACACACTGCCCGTTTTGTGCTCTGTGTTGGTTATTTGATTTCACTGGACGGCCTCTGTTGTTATGGCAACACATCCTGTGTCTGTACTGACTTAAAGGACAAGATAAACGAAATGGACTGTGAATTGATTTCTTTATTGACGTGACTGATGGCCTGAAATCACAGTTCCCCTATGGTAGGTGTTTTTGTTTAACGACATGGTCTTCCTAGGAGTGCTGTGAGGGGCCCCTCTGGTCCTGCATTCTAAGGTCTTGGTTGAAATACAGAGAAAATGTAATGGCAAGATCATCTGTATTGACAGAAAGATATTCTGTTCTTCAGATCAAGCTTGAACTTCCTCCTTGTCAACTGACACTTCTACTACCCATCTTGAGGAAGAACAGAAGAGGAAAGAGGAAGTGGGAAAGGCAACAAATGAATAGATGGTGTGAATTTGTCATATCCTTTACCTCACTTGTAGCTGTCACAATTAGATATGCTGCGGTTTCAACAGCGCTGTTTATCTCATGCATCAAACCATTGAGTGGGGTTCACTTTCCTTAAGCTAGAAGTGAAAACCACGCCAGCAGCACCATGCAAGATTACATTACCTTAACAAATAACAATAGCTTGTGCTCCCATAGAATGTGGGCAATGTAGTGGACAAATTGTTGCAGCTATTGATCTGTCTGTATTGGTGACCTGTTCAAAGGTTGTGTTTTCCCTACAGATGGATTAGGGCTATGTACGTACATGCACAGATAACTGATCTCAGGACAGGTTTATCTGGAGGTGTTAGCCTTTAGCACTGTTTCTTCACTGCTGATTGCATTGACAGTGAGAAGATAGCATATCCAATCCATTGGCGTAGCCTGATTTGTATTAGTAGGCTATTCCCAGCAACCTCTCATTTAGAGTAAATGGCAAACTGAAAAGCATATGAACTTGGTAGCATATAGGGTTACAAAACTACTGGTAATTTACCAAAATTACCAGAATATTCAGTAATTTTAGTAATTAACAGAAAATGATGGCAATCCAGCATAACTTTTGTTATTCATGTGTAGTATTTTTTATATCTGTGTGTACATATAGTCCATGAGTTTCTAGTTGATAGACCATATGGTTCAAGAGAAAATTGCCTAAATAATGAAAAAATAATCTAATTAACAAGGGCTTAGTTTTCAATTAACTCTGCAACTCTTCCAACTATTGACTTTTTTCACAATTGCCACCAGTTTGACGCCAAAACATTGACAACTACATATTGACATAGTAAAATAAATGTTTGTAAACATTTTGTATTTATAATTAGAACTGATATTTCATGCTGAAACTCTCATGTTAATCACCAATGGTATTCAATAAGTTGATTGTTTATATTTAGCATAATGTTTTACAGCTTTGCCATTATTTTTAAATTTTAAAATCATCTTATTCAATTCTTTCATATATTTTACATGCAATAAGGCCACACAGAGGGCCAGAGATTATTACAGACATGTGGAAATCTGAAGTACCCAAAAGGGCCACTAGATGTCTTTTGATAGATTACATAAAATCCTTGAAAGATACATCAATTCAAAAGTTTCCAGTAATATACCCAAACTTTTTCACCCTAGTAGCATGTCTGCGTTCAGGTTTGCTTTTTAACCCCTTCCTTATTCTTGGAGAAGGACTTTCAGATGATCCCATCAGAAATGTGCAGCGTATAAACGTTTGAAGGCCTTACTGGATTGAGGAAAAGTAGGCTATTGAAGTAGTGAGGTTGATTTAACACTATAAACCTCACATTTCAAATACAAGGTTTAAGGAAGTGTTTGCATTGCTCTTTGTGTTCATCCTGTGCCCATATTAAAAACTTCTCAATAAAACCTTGTCAGCTATCCTTACATGAAGGGACAAATTGCAAAAGGAGATTTCTGGAGTTCACTTGTAATACAAGGCCTTTCTGATGCAATACAGTCATATCTGACATCACAAAAATGGATACCCATTTTGGGATAAGAATGGCAAGTATTGGTACACACTCAAGTGTATACAGAGCAGAGGAAAGACGGTTAACCATGGCAACCTTGCCAGTGAGTAAACACAAGGGTGAGCACAGGGCGTCCTAAGAGAGGAATGTCAAATATGCACAGGCACTTGACCACACAGCTAGGTTACAGCTCAGCTCCCTATCTAATGGTCAAACACCAATTCCAGCATATCCACATGGCTAGTCATGAAACTGAGCTCTATGCATGCAGGATAAGGACTAAGTTGTTGTTTTGGGTCAAATGCCTTCAGTGACTGACACAGTATTTGGGCCAAATACAATATCACCCATTTGTATTGACATAACAGCCATCTATAGAAAGATATAGACTGGTTGCTCATAGCGAGAAAATGAGGCTATCTGCTGTTTCTATCTTTGTATTATTTAAGCACAAAATACAGTTTGATAATATAATAAGTTATGTGTTGTGTGTATCATTGCATGAACCATATATTCTGCCCTCATATAGCTTCTGTTTGTGTTGTCATCAAGTAGTAAGGAATGTTTGCCTTATTGAATCAAATTTGAGACAAGCTGTAAAACTGACAAAAAGTCCATTAAATGCAAGGAATTATATTTCTTTATCATTTTCATTTATTTCTCCCTGTTCAGGCGATCAAAAATAAATTCATACTTTTTTTCTTAATAATTCACACATCATTTTCACAGACCCTGACATGTTCATGATAAATAAGTACAAAATACATTGGTATTAACACAATAAATATCATAATAAATATATTAGTTTAAGTCTATACAATTACAAAAGGCAAATAAGTCAACCTATAGTCTATGGAAATACTGTGATGTTACAGTCCCTGATGAAATAGAAGTCACCAACTACAGTTGAGTAAGACCCCAACCAGGGTTGTCAAAACATTATGCAACAAAACAGGTCTCTAAATAAATGGCAAGGTTACACAAATACCCCCCTCCTAGATCTGTGACATACACAGACGGCGTACTAGCACCTTCTCACTTTTGTCACAGATGTGTTCAAATATGATGGACGTCCCAAAAAAGTATATGAAAAACTGTTCTTACACAAAGAATGTAGCAAAAGTAGACAAGTATAAAGCTTTGGTTAAATGCTACATAGAGAGACTCGTCTCCCAATACCTATTTTAAAGTGCATGTCACAGTGAGAGAATGTCTTGTTGTCATTTTTTCAAGTCACATTGATGGTTTGAATATTTTCAACAGTTTTTGGTATACACATAAATACCAACAGTATGCACAGATCTGACAAATAGTTCTGGCAGCTTACTAAATGGAGGGGAGTCTTTTGTTTCATATGATCATATATTTGAAGGACTAATCGAAGTAATCCAGCTAAAGTAAGGCTACTAGGCCCTTCTCATATTGATTGAGACAGGTAAAGGCACTTAAAACGTCTGTTACTGTAATAACCATCAAGGTCATTTTTAAAGAAAGCAATTAATGGAAGACAAGATGAAAAGTTAAATGAAAATATACATAAGTATAAAAAAAAATATACAGATTTTGCTAAGTTTGAGTACCAAATAAATTTCACTGAGCAAGTAATTTACTAATAAATAAACAACAGTATAAAGTGTTGATGCGCATCATATTGATAGGATTTCTGATTTGTGTAAGCAGAACCTTCACAATTGATCGAGGTTCGTGATTTGGATTGTCTCTGTGTGGTTTGGGTTTCCTAGTCAGAGAGTGACAGGCGCGCAAAGACGGTGAGGCGCTTATTGCCAGCCCCATCAAAAGTGGGGGACTCTGAACCGCTGGTGCTGCCTGTGCTGGTGTAACTATCCCGATCTGAGAGGGAGTCTTCAGAAGAGAAGCGCTGGAGGTTTGGCTGGGTGATGTAGACATTGTTGCGGTCCTCCATAGCGTAAGATTTGTTCAGAGTGTTTGGGAAGTTATTTCCGTGGCCACAAACGCAGCGTGAGGGCTTCTGTGGCTCAACTATCATAGGGATGGTGTGGATGTCACCAACACTGGGTCGGCTCTGACAAAACTGAAATGTGTTGCGTTGGGTGTCATTGAACACTGGGGAGAGAATGTCCGCTGGGGGTGGTGACACCGAGGGCGCACGGGTGAAGCCAAGGGGGTCGTGGAGCGCAGGGGGAGGAGAGCTGCGTGATCCCATGAAACCTGCAAAACTGACGCTCTGACGGAGCTGACGTGGGTTCTGATCAGCAAGTGCTTGGTTGTGGAACTTTTGGGTCAAGGGGGTGAGTTTCTCTTCGTGAATGAAGTGACAGCGGGCTCCATATGGGCAGTAGCCAAAGTTGTAAAAGGTGCGACAGGCCTCCGTTTTGTATTTTGGGTGCCTGTACAAACCGCGCAGCTCAGGCTCTCCATGGGCAAACTGACACTTGCTCCCATATTTACAGCTTCCGTTCTCCTGGAAGCTACGGCACAGTTCGGTTTTGTAACGGTTGGAAGGGAGAGGTGTCGGGTTGTTCAGTGGAGGAAATCCAGGAGGAGGAGGCACTTCATCCAGGGTCTTCATTTTACCGAAGGAAAGGATATTGGATTCGGTTAGACTCATGGAGCGGTCAGGTCTGAAGGAAACCTGTTGTTTACTTGGAGCCATCTTGCTCCAAATGTCAAGTGGCCAGGGGTTATCATCGTTCAGTTGCTCAGAGCTTAGACTATGGCTCTTTGGTGAGAAGAACGACGTTGAACTGTCGAGACGAGGTGCCATTGGTTGAATTTGTTGCTGGATGAATGGTTCATCTAAACCAAGATTGATCAGATTCTGTGGAGAGAAATATGACTGTCAATAAATGATCACGTTAGACCCATCCTATAGACTACCCAGGATGCAGAATTGTAGCCCATGCCCTGTTCCCCATTAAGCTTTTAATTATGTTAAATATGTTTTGTGAATATTTCAAGATGTAATCAAAGTTCAAAGTCGCCTACAATTTATACAATAGTCTAGTTGTAGTTTTTTTACGAACCTAAAGCATAACCATAGCTTATGTTACTGATCTGAACAAAAACACAAATGTAAACACAGTGAATAAACCTTACCCTCGTGATAATGTCGTCGATCATATCGGACATGCTTCTATGTGTTCTTGTCCTTCGAAACGTTTTAGTTCGCCTGTCACTTTCAGCTGCAAGACACTGGCGATTGCGCTGCGCTGTTAATGCAGTGCTAGACTTTTTATAGTCTGTCTGGGGCTGGCAGGCAGGCGGGGTTTCCTGTGCTATTTTCCCGGACACCACTCCCATAAAGTTTCATACAAAACTCAACCAACCAAGGCTGCCTTGTTTTGATATGTTTTTGTATTTTTAGTCAGCTGTGAAATGTTTCAGTTTCACCAACATTCAGACATAAACGCATCGTATAGACTAGGCTTCATATGTCAACAACATAATACGCCCACAAATATTGACACACTTGTACATTATTTGCCTACGCTCATTAGATTTTCAATCACGATGACGAATACTTTTGGGGTAGTAGGCTATGATTAACTACTTCGTTGCTGGACACATTTTCCCCAAGGCTGTTACCAGAATCACCCCAGACTTTTTCCTCGTTGGTTTCTATGCGTGACACCCGCTCTCTGTTTTTGTAGAACATCTGTCTTTAATATAATTTCCAGTCTTTACCTTCATTTTCCAACTGTTATAGGCTATCTCTCAAAGGGGGAAAATACATGTATTTATATATATATTTCCTTAGGCTATAGACGTAAATATGCTCATGTGCATTATGACTACGTAAATACAGGTGATATGAATCCATGTAGGTAATGACTTTAGTATGATCTTACTGTAACAAACAACATTATCCAGTAATCAGTCTAGACTTCAAACACAGGGTTTTTCAGGATTTGGTTTAGTTTCTATTTGTGATATCATGTAGGCTGAATTAGGTTATGTGATTTTTTCCATCTGTGTTACTGGTAGCCCAAGTATAAACAGGCAATGTGATTACTAGTCCCTCGATAGCAGGAAACTCTTGGATAATGAAAATATATTTCTGTTTCTGCTACTTAACCAATAATGAAACCTTGGGTCTATCCCTTGCCTGACATAGCAATTTTCACACACGTGAGAAACGCATCTGAATTTGTGTGGCTAAATACTGAAGTCACGAGGCATTAACTCAGCAGCTATCCACCTTCCAACAACAGTAAAGCATGTGCAAGAATGGCCGGGTTTCAAAGTGAGGAGTAACCAACTCTTTGTCTTGATTAGTGGACTATATTCGGAGACTATTTTGTACATTAGTTGTGCTATATTTGCTCGTGTAAATAGTGTCAAGTTGAAGAAGTGGAGAGGGTTTAAAAACTCTACCCAGTCAAACTCTATCCAGTGACAGTGTCCCACGGATCGACTGGGCCATGTTGAGTTGATCTACAGTTCTTAGAGGTATCTCTGTTTGTCCTTTGGGTTTGTCGTCACACAGTTCATAAGTCTGACAAGGCAGTGCCACAGAAAGTCATATATTTACTTTGAAATGATTACACTTGGATGGGCTTTGAGCTCTGTCAGTTGAGTCAATTGATTGCAAAACGACCTATTGGCAGAAGGGGCACTATTTGAGTGTTCGAGGAAACTGCTCATTTTCCTTGAACCCTATCACACCCTAAAATGCTTATATAATGACTTCAGCACCGTTTCTGCTGGACCCTTAGTGTTTTTGTATAATCTGGTTGTGTGCTAAGCTTAAAAGCCTCTATTTATCTCACTATTAAGGTCGTATTATGGAGACAATGTGAGGAGAAATGGGTGCAGAGACTGGCCTCACATGATGTGTAGTAACTCCTGTATACATATTCCAGTAAGCCAACTCCTCATTGTCTATTTGGCCAAGGGTTGGATGTGAAACGGGAACACAAACTTGAGGCAGAGACACTCTATGTTCCTCCCTCCCTCCCAAAACGTATTATGTCAGTTTCCCACCATAGTGGTCACAGTGGACCTTTCACTTTATGCCATTCTCCCAACAGCAGAGGGACGCGTCCATCAGGGGCCCTGAAAAGCTCAAGTTTCATCAGTCGCAGGCAGCATAATAACTCCCGGCCACAGAAGCAGGCAGGGCAGGCATGCCTACTCATGTCCAGTTAAAAATAACATCGGGCTTCCACTACTTGTCAAATTTGGGTGGAAATTATATTTAAAAATGGTTAATGAGAAATGGAAAATATTTCACTCCTCGCTCTCTCTTTCCCTTTTTTCCCCAATTTTGTTTCCCAATCCACTTGTTTGGTTTCTCAAGCTGTGCACGGGTGGTGCATTTTCTCCCAAGTTTATTTTCTGGCACTGGTCCTGAGAGTATGGAAACTCGCTCCTAGTGAGTTGGGAGGGGCGCGGCATACTTGCTCATACACACGTGCTCACACAAATATACATACTAGCTAAGCCCAAAGGGACATTCTATGGTGAGCAATGATGTGCAATATGCCAAGCTTTCCATTCGAGCTTTCCTGTCTTGGCAAAGGTGCAGTTTGTACACTACAGGCATCCCAATAGGCATGTTTAGGCAGGAACCCCCTTATGAACACTCAGGCTGACATATGTGCATGGGGTGGGGTGGCTGTTGTATGAATTAGGGAAATTATTACAAAAACGTATGGTGAGAAATCTGACTGTATTGAAATTGATCAGCAATAGTCGGTGTTTACAGTGCCTTCATAAAGTATATACACTCCTTGACATTTTCCACATTTTGTTGTGTTACAGCCTGAATTTAAAATTGATTAAATTGATATGTTGTGTCACTGGCCTACACACAACACCCCTTAATGTCCAAGTGGAATTATGTTTTTAGAAATGTTTACAAATAAATACAAAATGTATCAATAAATATTCAAACTCTTTGTTATGGCAAGCCTAAATAAGTTCAGGAGTAAAAATGTGCTTAACAAGTCACATAATAAGTTGCATGGACTCACTCTGTGTGCAATAATAGTGTTTAACATGATTTTTGAATGACTCTCTGTACCGCACACATACAATTATTTGTCGAGCAGTGAATTTCAAACACAGATTCAACCTCAAAGACCAGGGAGATTTTCCATTGCTTCGCTAGGAAGGGCACCTGTTGGTAGATGGGTAAAAAAAAAGCAGATGTTGAATATCCCTTTGAGCATGGTGAAGTTATTCATTTTACTTTGGATGGTGTATCAATTCACCCAGTCACTACAAAGATACAGGCTTCCTTCCTAACTCAGTTGCCCGAGAGGAAGGAAACCATGAGGCCAATGGTGACTTTAAAACAGTTAGAGTTTAATGACTGTGATAGGAGAAAACTGAAGATGGATCAACAACATTCTAGTTACTCCACAACACTAACCTAAATGACAGAGTGAAAAGAAGGAAGCGTGTACAGACTACAAATATTCCAAAATATGAATCCTGTTTGCAATAAGGCATTATCCAACACAACACATCACTGAGTACCACTCTTCATATTTTCAAGCATGGTGCATGTATTCTGTTTATTTTTATCCCCCCCAAAAAAACTCCCTAGTCCTTGCTGACAGCAAGCATGGGTATGCTTGCCATTGGCAAGTACTAAGGACTTTTTGGGGGGGATAAAAATAAACGGAATAGAGCTAAGCACAGGCAAAATCCTAGAGGAAAACCTGGTTCAGTCTCCTTTCCAACAGACACTGGGAGACAAATTCACCTTTCAGCAGGACAATAACCTAAATCACAAGGACAAATATACACTGGAGTTGCTTACCAAGATGAATGTTCCTAGTTGTGGCCTAGTTACTAGTGGCCTAGTTACTAGTGGCCTAGTTACTAGTGGCCTAGTTACTAGTGGCCTAGTTACTAGTGGCCTAGTTACTAGTGGCCTAGTTACTAGTGGCCTAGTTACTGTTTTAACATAAATCGTCTTGAAAATCTATGACAAGACTTGAAAATGGCTGTCTATCAATGATCAACAACCATCTTGACAGAGCTAGAATCATTTTTAAAAGAATAATGTTCAAATATTATATCATCCAGGTTTGCAAAGCTCTTGGAGACTTACCCAGAAAGTCTCACAGCTGTAATCGCTGCCAAAGGTGATTCTAATATGTATTGACTCAGGGGTGTGAATACTTAGATAATACTTAGAATACTTAGATAAATTAGACACAGAAGGCATCGACTAACTCGGCTGCGGCTGCTACCATTGGTAACGTGCCCATATTTACAGAGCTTTTACAAGGGAAAGTACCTTTCTTTCCTGCTCCCCTTACATTACTAACAGTGAGTCTCACCGCTTAGAAATACAGTGGCTCTCATTTCTTCAAGAGTTGTTTCTGTGTTCATATCCTTTGTTTGTAATCAGTGCGTATTTGCGAAATATATGTACCGTATATGAGCACTTGTGCTGTATAGTAGGCCTAAGTTCTTTACAGTAGCTATTGCCTCTGTATGTTTTACCTTAGCCTATATCATTTTTTCTGTCAAACTCACCGTTGAACCTGTCATGAGTCCACAAATTAAGTTTAAGAGGATTTTTTAAAGATCTGTCTTTTGAAAAAATCAACTGAAATTGGGTAGTACTTTGGTACATAGTGTTTTCCAGGTATGTCTGTTTTTTTTAGAATGACCTCAGCAAGTCAAGGCGGTAGTTTACTGTAGCGGTCCTCAGAGGGATTGCATTTGTGCCACTCTGTTTTCGCTATGGTGGTGTAGTTTTTACACTTCCCTCCGAAACACATTTTGGCAGTGTGAAATATTCCCAGAAGAACAAACATGGCCTTATATATGGAATACCACCCCTCGTCTTTCACACACTGGCTCTGTGAGTTCATGCTGCCTCCCCTCTATTTACGCAACCCCACTTAAACACAGCACTGTCTACCATACCTGGAAAACCTGAATGGATGTCAGTATACATAGACTACTGTCTCCCTGTAATAGAAAATGGACTATCAATGAATATCAAAACCGAGACACCGTAACCCACTTGCTTTGTGCCAGTTGAAACGTGGACGCTTGTTTGTCAATCCAAGCGTGAAACCGTATTCCTTAATGTTTGCATGCACCTGTCACTGAATATCGTGGCCAAGCGCGCAGTGACAACACCCCGCAGTACCAGTGACGCTGGGCTTCATTGTCCATCTTTATCTAGGTCAAATTGCTGATGCATTATTTTCACACAGAGCAGAGGTTGGAGATAAGATCGGTAGCCTGTCGGGGAATGAATGCTGTCAAATATTTTTCCCAGGGATTGTACACAAGGTTCAAGATTGCGTGGAGAACTAGATAGTCTTGGAAGAATCCAGCCTGTTGAATTACAGATTTTTTTATGCATTACTTGTAAGTCAGTGCGGCATTTTCCTTCTCAATACAGTCTATACACATTTCATTGCTTTACAGGTGCGATATTATCACACAACATTTAGCCACATTTTGACTACATGTGTGATATCACATGTAGTGACATTCTATGATAATATTCACAATTGGTGGATGGTGACATCTCAGATTTGACCATTTGTGAGGTGGGTAGGTGTTGCAAAACGCTAGGTGATCCTAGGTCCGAATGGCCAGCCGTCGTGGGAATGATTGAACCAAGCCCTCACAGGCAAGCGTGGTATGGCAGTCAAAGCTGAGTGCAGAATCTGCCAGTTCTGAGCTAGGTCTGAAGTACTACTCACTCTGCAGAAGCACATCTCTCTCTCTCTCTCTCTCTCTCTCTCTCTCTCTCTCTCTCTCTCTCTCTCTCTCTCTCTCTCTCTCTCTCTCTCTCTCTCTCTCTCTCTCTCTCTCTCTCTCTCTCTCTCTCTCTCTCTCTCTCTCTCTCTCTCTCTCTCTCTCTCTCTCTCTCTCTCTCTCTCTCAGTATAAAGTAGGGAACAGTGTTGTCAGTGAACCATGTAGCTGTGTTCAGAGTGGGGACGTCTTGTGACAAAGGGGTCAGACTGCCAGAAGACAGTTCCTATGGAGCAATGTTTCTTTCTTTTTTTTGCCATGTGAAATTGTTACTGTATGTTCTGCAAAGTTTTGTATTTTTGACATGTATCTATTCAGAACATGCAATAGGCCTTCAAATCTAATATATGTGAGAGCTCATTAGGCTATGGCCAAGGGCACAGTACACTCCCTTTTCTGAATTCTCACTCATAGCTGTGTTCAAGGTCAGGTGCCTTACCGATTGGTGATAACTGTGCGGTTGTGGACCCACTGTTCAGTAAAACTATGACTCAGCCTCGCACCCTTTTTGAGGTGTTTTCCCACCAGCTTCGAGACCTCACGGTTGACAGGAATGACCCCTGACCTTTTTGATACTGTCTGCCTGTTACGTGACTGTCATGTGATTTTCTCTCTCTGTCTGGCTTGTCAGTAATGAGTGGTCATACACAACCTCTCGTCCTTACTGTAGTGGACTGTACGGCATATTAGGTTAGGCAGTCTTCGGTTGTTTCTGTCTGACTACTGACGACTTCTTTAATACGGATGCAGTAAAACTGATGCGTTGTCAGTGGCAAAGAACAAAAATAATGCAAACAACAGCAGTAGTAATACCTCAAGATTAGGTTTCAAACGTCATGACCAGTATTGTTCAGTTTCAGTAATATCAATGGAGTTTCAGTGTTGGATTGGTTTTCATGTAGATATTTTACAGGCTTAAAGTTCTGAATACTTTGTGGATTACCACATACTGTATAGCGGATACTAATCCCTATGGGCCGTGCTTATTTGAACTCCCCTCTGTAATTTAGCGCCATGTCAACACCCCTTCAGGTCTCTGTATTACTTTCCCTCTTTCTAATTCTCTCTCTCTCATTGGCTCTCTCTTTTCAAACCTTCTGCGAGTCTCTCCCTGGTTCTTCAGTAATATGAGAATCTGAAGTTGTAATATGCTTTCTCACTTTTCTTTCTTCCCCATCCCCCCTATTTGCCTCTCCCTCGCTCCCTATCATATTTCTACATTCTTCCCCCAACTCAAGGATGTGGGGCCAGCGTAACCTAGCAGGAGGTTGAGGGGCGGGAGAGACGGGAAGCAGAAGTAGGAAAATGAAACAAAACGTCCTGTACTCTCTGACAGTGGTTCCGCAACAGCAGATTTTTTTTCTTTCGCTGGTCTAGTGGAGAAAAAAGAAAGCACATAAGAGCGATTGGGAAACCAAGGGAGGCAGCTTCCCCTAAATGTTTCATAACACCATCAGTGCCTGTAAATCCTGTAGAGGGAAACACAGGCATGTGAACTCAAATGAGACCGGCAATATAATAAGGGGAACGGAGTGTGTTCCAAAACCTTTGATTGCTTTTGGAGGATAGCATTATTTTATGAAAGAGGGAAGAGGTAATGAAACATTTTGTCAGACTGGAAGGGGAGGAAAGTAAAAAAATAAATAAAAAAAAGGGCAAGAGATGGTTAGAAGGAGAGGGAGATGGAGGGAGGGAGTGGGCGTGGGAGTCTGCCGTGCGTCACGCCAGGCCTGATGTGCAGGCGCTATCTCTGCACCATACCGCCTATCAACATTCCCCACTCCACTGATAACAGGCCCTACTTCTCTCTCTCTTCCCTCACCCCCCCCCCCCCCTCTCTCTCTCTCTCGGTCCCAACGCTATTGACAACAGTGTCTCTCTCTCCCTCTCATTTTTTACATTTTTATTTAACCTTTATTTAACAAGGCAAGTCAGTTAAGACAAATTCTTCTTTACAATGACGGCCTACCCCGGCCCAACCTGGAAGACGCTGGGCCAATTGTGCCCCGCCCTGTGGGACTCCCAATCACGTCCAGATGTGATACGGCCAGGATTCGACCCAGGGACTGTAGTGACACCTCTTGCACCGAGATGCAGTGCCTTAGACCACTGGAAAAAGTATTTCCCTCTAGGGTAGGCAAAATATGCAGCGTAGAGTTTGAGGTATGAGGAGAGAGTTTCAGTGATTTGTGCTGCTGGATCTTCTCTGTATGTCATGTTGAATAATGACTGACACTCTAGTGCCTGACTCAGGCCATTCAAATCAAATCAAATCCAGATTTATTTATACAGCACATTTAAGACATGGAATGCAATGCAATGTGCTTTACAGGAAAAAAACAACAACAAAAAAACTATGAAAATAAAAGCTGAAATATTTACTACACAACAAACATAAGATTTAAAAAACTAACAACTAAAAACTGAACAACTAAAAAGCAGCCAAAGGAAAAGCAAGGCTAAAATTATGTTTTAATATCTTTTTTATATATGGCCACAGTTTCGGCCCCCCTCAGGTTCTTTGGCAGGCTATTCCAGATGCTGGGGGCATAATAACTAAAGGCTGCCTCTTCATATCTCTTGGTCCTAGGCTTTGGGATTATGGGAAAGGGAAAGATAGTTAAAAGGCCAGTGCCAGAGGACCTGAGGGACCTACTGGGTACATAACTTAAAAGCATGTCTGACATGTATTGGGGTGCACAATCGTGGATTGATTTAAAAACCAATGGCAGAATCTTAAAATTAATTCTACAACTCACAGTCAGCCTGTGCAGAGACCTTAAAACAGGTGTAATGTGTGCTTCTCCGTCTGGTCTTGGTCAGCCATGTCTGATTGGAGAAATATAATACATTATCATAATAACAATAATCAGAACAGCAGTAGTAAATTAAAATGGTTGTGTGGACACGTTGTGTGGGCACGTTCCATACCATGCAGTGCATTTGGAAAGTATTCAGACCCCTTGACTTTTTCCACAGGTCCTGAGCTCTCTGGAGCAGGTTTTCATCAAGGATCTCTCTGTACTTTTCTCTGTTCATCTTTACGTCGATCCTGACAAGTCTCCCAGTCCCTGCCGCTGAAAAACATCCCCACAGCATGATTCTGCCACCACCACGCTTCACCATCGGGATGGTGCCAGGTTTCCTCCAGATGTGATGCTTGGCATTCAGGCCAAAGTGATCAATATTGGTTTCATCAGTCCAGAGAATCCTTTAGGTGCCCTTTGGCAAACTCCAAGCGGGCTGTCATGTGCCTTTTACTGAGGAGTGGCTTCCGTCTGGCCACTCTACCGTAAAGGCCTGATTGTTGGAGTGCTGCAGAGATGGTTGTCCTTCTGGAAGGTTCTCCCATCTCCACAGAGGAACTCTGGAGCTCTATCAGAGTGACCATGAAGTTCTTGGTCTCCTCTCTGACCAAGGCCCTTCTCCCCCGATTGACCAGTTTGGCCAGGTGGCCAGCTATAGGAAGAGTATTGGTGGTTCCAAACTTATTCCATTTAAGAATGATGGAGGCCACTGTATTCTTGGGGACCTTCAATGCTGTAGAAACATTTTGGTACCCTTCCCCAGATCTGTGCCTTGACACAATCCTGTATCGAAACTCTACGTACAATTCCTTCAACCTCCTGGCTTGCTTTTTGCTCTGACATGCACTGTCAACTGTGGGACCTTAAATAGACAGTTGTGTTCCTTTCCAAATCATGACTAATCAATTGAATTCACCACAGGTGGACTCCAAACAAGTTGAAGAAACTTATCAAGGATGATCAATGGAAACAGGATGCACCTGAGCTGAATTACGAGTCTCATAGAAAATGGTCTGAATACTTATTTTTATTTATGTTTTATAAATTTTAACAAATTTCTAAAAACCTGTTTTCACTGTGTTATTATGGGGTATTGTGTGTAAATTGATGAGGATTTTCTTTTTTTTAATCAATTTTAGAATAAGGCTGTAAAGTAACACAATGTGGAAAAGGTCAAGGGTTCAGAATACTTTCCGAATGTACTGTAACTTCACCATACTTTTCTGAAAGGTCATGTCTGCTGAACATTTCTCTGTAGTCACTTTTCAATCCGCAAATAGTTTAGATAATACTTTCAAATTTAAATTCAGGGGGTTTGAAAACGCAACACCTTATTGGTGTATCCCTTTCACCAATCAAATCTTTAGCTGATATTTCTGGTGACATCTCCCTATGAATGTTCTCTCATATAAAAGTAGGCCAAAGGTACCGTGCAACACCTTTCTGATATCTCACACACCGCTTTGTATGTCTCCTAGAAGCGTATGTGTGTTACCCCTATTCCTGCCTGTGTAGTTCCTCTGTCTGCAAAAGGAGGCTTCTCCCTTCTGCCGTGCTCTCACGTATGCTCTGTATTTGCCACCATGGCACTATTGACACTCAAAGCAGAAAGAAGTGCAAGGCTAAGCAATAACAGCAAATGAGTGCACATGCACGTGCACACACACACACATGGACACACACACACACACACATACACAGTCCCTCAGGCTTTCAAAGGTAACCTTGTGAGGTGGGTGAAAACATTGAAGAGGTGTGAAGGAGGTTGCTGTTGTGTAGATCTCATAAACACTGGGTCATGTTCATGCTTTGCAAATCACCAAATAATTGATTAAATCAAACTGTTTTGCAAAATTGGTCTACTGTAGCCTCAACAGCAATCTCTGGGGTAGCACCATGGTGTAGCTGGAGGACAGTTTGTTTCTTACCTCCTCTGGGTATATTGGTTCTCACCCCCTTCCGTAGACATACACAGTAATTATGACAACTTCCGGAGGACGTCCTCCAACCTATCAGAGCTCTTGCAGCATGAACTGACATGTTGTCCACCCAATCAAAGGATCAGAGAATTAATCTAGTACTGAATGCATAAGCTACAGATAGCTAGCACTGCGGTGCATAAAATGTGGTGAGTAGTTGACTCAAAGTGAGAGAAAGACAATAGTTGAACTGTTCTGAAGAAATGTATTTCTTCAAAAATTAAGAAGCGCGAGAGAGAGAGAGAGAGTGAGAGAGAGAGAGAGAGAGAGAGAGAGAGAGAGAGAGAGAGAGAGAGAGAGAGAGAGAGAGAGAGAGAGAGAGAGAGAGTGCTATCTATATCTCTCTATAAATATACAGTGCCTTCGGAAAGTATTCATATCCCTTGAATTTGTCCACATATTGTTACGTTACAGCCTTATGCTAAAATTGATTAAAACATTTTTAAAACTCAGCAGTCTACACACAATACCCCATAATGACAAAGCGAAAAAACTTAAATGTTTCTTTTTTTTTTTGCAAAAAAAGCCCAAAACAACACAAGTACCTTATTTACATAAGTAATCAGAACCTTTGCTATGAGACTCGAAATTGAGCTCAGGTGCATCCTGTTTCAATTGATCATCCTTGAGATGTTTCTTCAACTTAAATTCAATCCATTGGACAAGATTTGGAAAGGCACACACGTCTATTTAAGGTCTCAAAGTTGACAGTGCATGCCAGAGCAAAAACCAAGCCATGAGGTCGAAGGAGTTGTCCGTAGAGCTCCGAGACAGGATTGTGTCGAGGCACAGATCAGGGGAAGGGCACCAAAATTTTCTGCAGCATTGAAGGTCCCCAAGAACACAGTGGCCTCCATTCTTAAATGGAAGAAGTTTGGAAACACCAAGACTCTTCCTAGAGCTGGTCGCTTGGCCAAACTGAGAAATCGGGGGAGAAGGGCCTTGGTCAGGGAAGTGACCAAGAACCTGATGGTCATTCTAACAGAGCTCTAGAATTCCTCTGTGGAGATGGGAGAATCTTACAGAAGTACAACCATCTCTGAAGCACTACGTCAATCAGGCCTTTATGGTAGAGTGGCCAGACGGAAGCCACTCCTCAGTAAGAGGCACATGACAGCCTGCTTGGAGTTTGCCAAAAGAAACCTATAGACTCTCAGACCATGAGAAACAAGATTATCTCGTCTGATGAAACCAAGATTGAACTCTTTGGCCTAAATGCCATACATCACGTCTGGAGGAAACCTGGCACCATCCCTACGGTGAAGCATGGTGGAGGGGCCTCCCGGGTGGCGCAGTGGTCTAGGGCACTGCATCGCAGCGCTAGCTGTGCCACCAGAGACTCTGGGTTCGCGCCCAGGCTCTGTCGCAGCCGGCCGCGACCGGGAGGTCCGTGGGGCGACGCACAATTGGCCTAGCGTCGTCCGGGTTAGGGAGGGTTTGGCCGGAAGGGATATCCTTGTCTCATCGCGCACCAGCGACTCCTGTGGCGGGCCGGGCGCAGTGCACGCTAACCAAGGTCGCCAGGTGCGCTGTGTTTCCTCCGACACATTGGTGCGGCTTGCTTCCGGGTTGGATGCGCGCTGTGTTAAGAAGCAGTGCGGCTTGGTTGGGTTGTGTTTTGGAGGACGTATGGCTTTCGACCTTCGTCTCTCCCGTACGGGAGTTGTAGCGATGAGACAAGATAGTAACTACTAACAATTGGATACCACGAAATTGGGGAGAAAAGGGGGTAAAATAAAAAAATAAAAAAATAAAAAGCATGGTGGAGGCAGCATCATGCTGTGGGGATGTTTTCAGCGGCAGGGACCTGGAGACTAGTCAGGATTGAGGTAAAGATGACCGGAGCAAAGTACAGAGAGATCCTTGATGAAAACCTGCTCCAGAGCACTCATGACCTCAGACTGGGGCAAAGGTTCAACCTTCCAACAGGACAATGGCCCAAAGCACACAGCAAAGACAACACAGGAGTGGCTCCAGGACAAGTCTCTGAATGTCCTTGAATGGCCCAGCCAGAGCGGGGACGAGAACCCAATGGAACATCTCTGGAGAGACGTGAAAATAGCTGTGCAGCAACGCTTCCCATTCCACCTGACAGAGCTTGAGAGGATCTGCAGAGAAGAATGGGAGAAATTCCCCAAATACAGGTGTGCCAAACTTGTAGAATCATACCCAAGAAGAGGCAAGGTATAATCACTTCCATAGGTGCTTCAACAAAGTACTGAGTAAAGGGTCTGAATACTTATGTGAATGTCATATTTCTGTAAATTAGCTAACTTTTCTAAACCTGTTTCTGAATTGTCATTATGGGGTATTGTGTGTGGATTGATGAGGGGAAGAAATCTATTTAATCAGTTCTAGAAAAAGTCTGTAACCTAACAACATTTAGAAAAAGTCAAGGGGTCTAAGTACTTTCTGAAGGCACTGTGTGTTTATATATATATATATATATATATATATATATATGCAGCTAGCTAGTTTAGCCTACTCAAACACCTGGCTCAAACAGAGAAGGATGCTATGTTAGCTAGCTGGCTATGACTATCCAACACTGGAACTCTTCCAAGTCAAGGTAAGCTTTTGGTTTTATATATTAATTGATTGCCACTGGGGCCCTCTGGTGTAACTGCTAAACTGCTTGTTGTTCACTGTACTGCATTGATTGTAGCTGGTTTATTAACTCGTTAGTTCTAGTAGCTAGTTATGTTGACTATGACGTTAGCTGACAATGAGGTATGCTGTGTGTAGTGGTTAACGGTTATGGTATGAAGGTTTGGCTTGGAAAGGTTTTGTCGCCTGGTCACAGACAGTGCTTGTATTGTGCACTGAAGTCCACAAGCGAAGGGAAAAGGGGAGAGGAGGAGAGCACCAGTGGTGTAAAGTACTTAAGTAAAAATACTTTAAAGTACTCCTTAAGTCGTTTTTATGGGTATCTGTAGTTTACTATTTCTATTTTTGACTAGTTTTACTTCACTATATTCATAAAGATTTTTTAAAACTTTTTACTCCATACATTTTCCTTGACACTCAAAAGTCCTCATTACATTTTGATTGTTTAGCAGGACCGTAAAATCCTACAATTCATTCACTTATCAATAAAACATCCCTGGTCATCCCCACTGCCTCAGATCTGGTGGACTTACTAAGCAAAACATGCTTAGTTTGTAAATTATGTCTCAGCGTTGGAGTGTGCCCCTGGCTATTCATAATTAAAAATAACAAATATAAAAGGGTGCCTTCCGTTTTGCTTAATATAAGGAATTTGAAAGGATTTATACTTTTGATACTAAAGAATATTTTCGTAATTACATTTACTTTTGATACTTAAGTACATTTAAGACTTTTACTCAAGTAATATTTTACTGGGTGACTTTCACTTTCTATTAAGCCATCTTTACTTTTACTCAAGTATGACAATTGAGTACTTTTTCCACCACTGGTGTAACGGCAGCCTTCCTCCTCTTCGTCTGAAGAGGAGGTGTAGCAGGGATCGGACCAAGACGCAGCGTATTCCGTGTTCAACATGTTTTAATAAAGAGACGATAACGTGAACACTATACAAATACAAAATAACTAACGTGGCAAAAACGAAACAGTCCTATCTGGTGCAGAGAACACAAAGACAGAAGACAACCACCCACAAACCCCAACACAAAACAAGCTACCTAAATATGGTTCCCAATCAGAGACAATGACAAACACCTGCCTCTGATTGAGAACCATATCAGGCCATACATAGAAACGGACAAACTAGACACACAACATAGAATGCCCACCCAGCTCACGTCCTGACCAACACTAAAACAAAGAAAACACAAAAGAACTATGGTCAGAACGTGACAACTGGAAAGCGTGTAGATGCGACAAGGAATCATACAACGAGCAAATGATCATGCTGTTTGTATGTGGCTGCTATGAAAGTGAACTGTGATTGCGGTGATCAGGGGTACATTCATTCCGCCGATTCTGTTGAAAAACTTTTCTTAAACGGAAGAAAACGGAATTAAATGGGGATAAGCATACCTGAATCAATAAAAGCTCTTGTTTGCAACTGTTGGAATAATGATTACACCCTAGATCAGCTAGATGCAGGCAACAGTGTGCAAAGCGTTATTGAATGTTTTACTGTCTGGATAACTCAACATTTTCTCTCGACCTGTGTAGCAACCTCATGATGGGTATAGGGAAATTTGAGTGTCATGTAGTAAACTAAACCTATTGATGTTACATTGAGCTGGGTGAATGGAATATGAATGACAGTCATCCAATATACTGTAATAGAAATAAGGCCATGCTCATTAAAAAAAATATTGTCCTCCCTCATCTTAAACGGCACTGACCGCCTCTGGTATGTACTGATAGAAAAACTAAAATCTGACACAGTTACTTTTATAACTGAGACATTTACATTCAGCTGACATTGTCCCTCTTTAGCAATTCCCTAATTTAACAGCAGGTAATTTTTCAGGGGCAGCAATCAATTCAGAATCTAAACCTATCCGATTCCATGCATAACCATTTCCCTTCATCGAAACTTGGATACAGTCCACTCCTCTTGTCCATCTACCAGTGACTTCTACTCCCGGTGCACATGGACACTAAAGTTTATCCATGATTGTGAAGTGCAAATATTGCTCTGTAAAATACACTCTGCCCTCAAAGGGCATAGTCGTGGGTTTATGTCAGGCCTGGTGTGAGTTCAGATTCAAGGGCCTCCACATCAAAGCAGGGCACCGGTGTATTTACAGCACTACATCAAACCCCTCACTGAATATGCCTCTTTTTTAAAGGGGAGGGTTAATCTGAGCAATAATCCACACATCAAACGTCCCGGGCCACGTGAGAGAGACCCAAAATCCTGGGATTATTTCTGATGAAATCCGCCTTAAGAAGGTAAACCTCCCAAGTCAGCCCGATTGTTTTGGCTGTGCTTGGGTTGTACGTAGTTATGTGAGAGTGAAATCTCCTGAATCCGAACCAAAACTCAGGCCTCCTGTAGTCCAAACCTTGGCAAGCCAAGCCATCCGAATAGAATGCTATAGAGAGGTCCGGAAAAGGGACATATATAATCACCTCTATCTGGGATAAGGGTTTATTACACTTGAGTCAGTTCTACGTTATCAGAGAAGTTCATGTCATGGCACGCATGGACGAAATACATCTGACCGCTCTGGAGGCTTTACTTTTGAGCTGCTCTTAAAGTTTGTGAAGATTTAAAAGGGGAGTTATCAGGGTCAGGAATGGTAATAAGCAAGAAGCCAAAGAGCATCCGAGTAATGCTGTGACGCAGGCTGCGGTTGTGTTAATGGGTGATATCTGCACAGTTAATCCATGTGTTTGCACAGGCCAATCTCTGTTGTTTTGGATGGCAAACAACAGTACTAGAATTTAGTAGCTCTGACAACCTGTTCACATCAGTTCTTCTCAATGTGGGTACATCTGACTTTTTCAGATAGGGGACTCGAAAATGTCTGTTTGGCCCTTTGATGTGGTGTAAATGATCTTCCACCTACGCATCTTTTCTGAATTGTTACAAAATCTAAAACTTTCTTTGTCTTGGTATGTAGGTCATATCTTTCTAAAGTGAGCTTAAAAATGCCCAGGTTGAAATGTGTGAAACATGGACTTTTTCAACTCGCCCTTAACACCACACAGCATTGTACCATCTGACATGTAAAGGAATCACTTTTTTAAGTGGCAACTTCATAAGGTGTAATTATTTCAATTAGATGAGCAATGTGTTGAATCTTTTGATCAAAACCTTACTTGACTTTCAAAAAAGCATGATTATGTAATCTGCGTGTGAGGTTTTATGTCTTTGTGTCTGTCGTTGAAAACCGTAGTATGAAAACATCTAGAAGGAGTATTGAGGTGTGTCGTCCATTGAGCAAAACCACATGCCAACATTATTACATTTTAAATTTTAATCATTTAACCGACTCTCTTATCCAGAACGACTTACAGTTAAGGCATTCATCTTAAGATAGCTAGGTGGGACAACCACATATCACAGTCATAGTAAGAACATTTTTCCTCAAATTAGCTATCAGCAAAGTCGATGCTAATAAGGGGAAACAAATCCAAGTGCGAATGGCTTTTTTTTGGGGGGGGGGGGTGCGAGGAGCGGTACTGTGGAATTATTTAAGATATTATTTAAGAAGAGTTAGGGTTTCAGGTTTTCGGAAGATTGGCAGGGACTCTGCTGTCCTAGGTTCAGGGGGAAGTTGGTTCCACCATTGGGGTGGGCAAAGAGACCAGAGGTGACAGAACGGAGTACTTGGGTTGGAGTGTAGGGTTTGAGCATAGCTTTAAGGTAGGGAGGGGCAGTTCCTCTTGCTGCTCCGTAGGCAAGTTGTAGATGCGAGCTTCGGCTGGAAGCCAGTGGAGTGTGTGGAGGAGCGGGGTGACATGGGAAAACTTGGGAAGGTTGAACAACAGTTGGGCTGCAGCGTTCTGGATAAATTGCAGGGGTTTGAAGGCACAAGTGGGGAGCCCAGCCAATAGTGAGTCGCAGTAGTCCAGATGGGAGATGACAAGTGCCTGAATTAGGACCTGCACCTCTTCCTGTGTGAGGTAGGGTCGGGTCACTGCTTTGATGTTTGCAGAGAATGACAGGGTGTTGCCAAGGTTCTTTGCACTCTGGGAGGGGGACACTGTGGAGTTGTCATCCGTGATAGAGAGGTCTTGGAGCGGGCTGGCTTTCCCCGGGAGGAAGAGCAGCTCTGTCTTGTCGAGGTTGAGCTTGAGTTGGTGAGCCAACATCCAAGCTGAGATATTTGCCAGGCACGCAGAGATGCGTGTCGCAACCTGGGTGTCAGAAGGAGGGAAGGAGAAAAGTAGTTGACTGTTATCCGAATAACAATGATCGGAGAGACCATGTAAGGATATGATGGAGGAAAGATATTTTATGATGTCACATAGCAGGTGCAACCTGTTTCTGATGGCAGCAGGCAGGAAGTCACACAGTTGGCAGAGAGAGAGAGAGAGAGAGAGAGAGAGAGAGAGAGAGAGAGAGAGAGAGAGAGAGAGAGAGAGAGAGAGAGAGAGTATGGATGTTTCTTGCTGTTTTCACTCTTCTTGAACCAGTTTTAGAGAAAACAGATGAGCCTCTAATATCCCTAGCTAGATGAGCTGAGCCGTGATGTTACATGTCACGTTGTCTATTTTATACATTTAATGAGCTGTAAGAAAAGTGAAACGGTCTGATAATTCAAATCATGATACATTGAAAGTGGTATGTGTGCCGAGTTGGCTAATTTGCAGGCTAATTTAGGTTAGCAATGGTTTCTCACACATCTTCTCAGCTTTATACTGGTCTGGTACAAAGTCATTGGGAATTATTGAGAGAAAGGATATAGGCCTACTAAACAATCTTAGCAATGACATGTCACTATAAACATTTGTATACTGAAGACTTGGGCCAACTAGGGAAGTGACTCATGATATACTTTGAGGTCAACCAAAAACCATTTGTTGGGCAAGTGAGAATTTCCTTTGAAAAAAATGTCTTGCATTTTGTCCACTTATCAGGTCTCCTGTGTTTTGGCTGGCAAGAGAGATGGCAAATGGATAGAGGCTTCTCCTTTCCTTTCCTCTCTCCTCGTCTCTCAGTGGGGCCCGTTTGGGGGCTTAGTCACTTGGGTGTGAATCAGCGGCCGCATTTGCAACGAACAAAGTGACTCACCCTGCTGCCTTAAGTCATAGGAATGCACGCAATGCAGGCTGCAAGATGGCCGCCTCTGGGCTGGCTGCATACGGACCTCAGCTGAGAGAGAGGTTTAGGTTTGACTCCCTCACTGCCAGAGAATTCCCCCCTCTGCCCTTCTCTTTATCCCCCTTCAGTCACACTGATTTGGTACACCGTTTTAAACAGGTTGATTAATGTCTTCAGAACCAGATAGCTTTCACTGATGCTTATGTTTAAACCAGAATTCCTTGCATAGTTTTGAGGTTGATAATAACCTGCATATGAACAAATTACAAATGTTTGGCTTTTTTTAGTCACTCATGTCATGCCTTTTTAACTTTTAGTTGGTACTCATCCCGGATCCGGGAGCACCCCCCACAGTAAAAAAGCTGACTAGCATAGCCTAGCATAGCGTCACAAGTAAATACAAGCATCTAAATATCATTAAATCACAAGTCCAAGACACCAGATGAAAGATACAGATCTTGTGAATCCAGCCATCATTTCTGATTTTTTAAATGTTTTACAGGGAAGACACAATATGTAAATCTATTAGCTAACCACGATAGCAAAAGACACAACTTTTTTTTCTCCACCATTTTTTTCCTGCATGGGCAGCTATCACAATTTCGACTAAATAAAGATATATATAGCCACTAACCAAGAAACAACTTCATAAGATGACAGTCTGATAACATATTTATGGTATAGGATAAGTTTTTTTAGAAAAATGTGCATTTTTCAGGTATAAATCACATTTCTACATTGCAGCTGCAATCTGAAATAGCGTTGGAAGCAGCCGGAATAATTACAGAGACCGACGTCAATTACCAAAATACTCATCCTAAAACATTTCTGAAAAATACACAGCATACAGCAATCGAAAGACACAGATCTTGTGAATCCAGACAATGTTTCAGATTTTCTAAGTGTTTTACAGGGAAGACACAATATGTAAATCTATTAGCTAACCACGATAGCAAAAGACACCACTTTTTTTCTCCACCATTTTTTTCCTGCATCAGTAGCTATCACTAATTCGACTAAATAAAGATATATATAGCCACTAACCAAGAAACAACTTCATAAGATGACAGTCTGATAACATATTCATGGTATAGGATAGTTTTTTTTGAAAAATGTGCATATTTCAGGTATAAATCACATTTCTACATTGCAGCTGCAATCTGAAATAGCGTTGGAAGCAGCCGGAATAATTACAGAGACCGACGTCAATTACCAAAATACTCATCCTAAAACATTTCTGAAAAATACACAGCATACAGCAATCGAAAGACACAGATCTTGTGAATCCAGACAATGTTTCAGATTTTCTAAGTGTTTTACAGCGAAAACACAATATATCGTTATATTAGCATACCACATGAGCTAACATCACCCAGCATTGAATCAAGCCAAAAGGGTCGATAACGTTATCGCCACCAAAATATATAAATTTTTTCACTAACCTTCTCAGAATTCTTCAGATGACAGTCCTGTAACATCATATTACACAATGCATATAGAGTTTGTTCGAAAATGTGCATATTTAGCATCAAAAATCTTGGTTATGCAATGTAATCTGTCAAAACATGGCATGCATTCGGGCCGGCGCCATCTTGGAAAGGCACCTATGATTACGATTATTTATCGATTAGATTGACAAAAAAAATACAGGTTGGACAGCTAATGAAAGATGCATTGGTTATTAATGCAACCGCTGATTTAGATTTTTAAAATTAACGTTACAAGACATACATTGTGAGTTACAGCCAGACTAGTGCCGCAAAAAATGGCCGACAACTGCGTTTAAATTTTTCCACATAAATACGGAATAAAATCATAAATAACTCTTACTTTTGGACGACCTTCCATCAGTATCTTGGGCAATGTGTCCTTTGTCCAAAAGTATCGTTGCTTTGTTGTAAAACGACCTCCTCATCTTCAGAACTAGCAGCTAACGATAGCTTCACGGCACACACATGCCCAAATCGTCAAACGCAATACTAAGGAAATTCAGAAAAATAGCAATATACTCGCATGAACTGATATAAATCGGTTTCAAATAACTTCGTTATGATGTTTCTAACACCTATATCGAACTAAATCACAGACGGATAGATCTTTGATCAATAACGAGAGCTTTTGAGCATGCGATTCTGATGTCCTCCCTTGCGTCCTGGCGAGCGTCAAAAGGAAGGGTCATCTCACTCCACTCCCTTTTATAAACTCTGACAAACACGTAGAGACACCATTCCACTTCTCATTGGTTACTGACATCCAGGGGAAGGCGGGTGCAGTTCATGTCAAGCCATAGGGCACAACACAGAGTTTTCAACTGATCCGAGATCAGAGACTATTTTTCAGAGCTTCGCATGTCCTGTCATGAGTTTTGCTGTAGAAAGAGTTCTGGTTCACCCACAGACATAATTCAAACGGTTTTAGAAACTAGAGATTGTTTTCTATCCAATAGTAATAATAATATGCATATTGTACGAGCAAGAATTGAGTATGAGGCAGTTTAATTTGGAGACGATAAATGCTAACGTTGAAACAGCACCCCCTATATTGAGAAAAGGTTTAAACAACCTATTTACCTCGTAATGTTATGACAGTAAAACCCTATTTGTTTGCCTATATACACTTACCGTTCAAAAGTTTGGGGTCACTTAGAAATTTCCTTGTTTTTGAAAGAAAAGCACATTTTTTGTCCATTAAAATAAAATAAAATTGATCAGAAATACAGTTTAGACACTGTTAACATTGTAAGTGACTATTGTAGCTGGAAACGGCAGATTTTTTATGGAAAATCTACATGGGCGTACGGAGGCCCATTATCAGCAACCATCACTCCTGTGTTCCAATTGCACGTTGTGTTAGCTAATCCAAGTTTATCATTTTAAAAGGCTAATTGATCATTAGAAAACCCTTTTGCAATTATGTCAGCACAGCTGAAAACTGTTGTTCTAGTTAAAGAAGCAATAAAACTGGCCTTCTTTAGACTAGTTGAGTATATGGAGCATCAGCATTTGTGGGTTTGATTATAGGCTCAAAGTGGCCAGCAACAAAGAAATTTCTTCTGAAACCTGTCAGTCTATTCTTATTCTGAGGAATTAAGGCTATTCCATGCGAGAAATTGCCAAGGAACTGAAGATCTGGTACAACACTGTGTACTACTTCCTTCACAGAACAGCCCAAACTGGCTCTAACCAGAATAGAAAGAGGACTGGGAGGCTCCGATGCACAACTGAGCAAGAGGACAAGTACATTATAGTACCTGCTAAACACCAGTCTCAAAGTCAACAGTGAATAGGTGACACTGGGATGCTGGCCTTCTAGGCAGAGTTGCAAAGAAAAAGCCATATATCAGACTGGCCAATAAAAATAAAAGATTAATATGGAAAAGAAACACAGACACTGGACAGAGGAACTCTGCCTAGAAGGCCAGCATCCCGGAGTCACCTCTTCACTGCTGACTTTGAGACTGGTGCTTTGCTGGTACTATTTAATGAAGCTGCCAGTTGAGGACTTGTGAGGCGTCTGTTTCTCAAACTAGACACTCTAATGTACTTGTCCTCTTGCTCAGTTGTGCACCGGGGCCTCCCACTCCTCTTTCTTTTCTGGTTAGAGCCAGTTTGCGCTGTTCTGTGAAAGGAGTAGTACGCAGCATTGTACGAGATCTTCAGTTTCTTGCCAATTTGTCGCATGGAATAGCCTTATTTCTCAGAACAAGAATAGATTGACGAGTTTCAGAAAGTTCTATGTGTCTGGACATTTTGAGCCTGTGATCGAACCAACAAATGCTGATTTTCCAGAAAAATCAACTAGTCTAAAGAAGGCCAGTTTTATTGCTTCTTTAATCAGAACAACAGTTGTCAGCTGTAACATAATTGCAAAAGGGTTTTCTAATGATCAATTAGCCTTTTAAGATGATAAACTTGGATTAGTTAACACAACGTGCCATTGGAACACAGGAGAGATGGTTGCTGATAATGGGCCTCCGTACACCTATGTAGATATTCCATAAAAAATCAGCTGTTTCCAGCTACAATAGTAATTTACAACATTAACAATGTCTACACTGTATTTCTGATCAATTTGATGTTATTTTAATGGACCAAAAAATGTGCTTTTCTTTCAAAATCAAGGAAACTTCTAAGTGACCCCAAACTTTTGAACGGTAGTGTATGTTGGCCCAGAGCTCAAAGTACCCCAAATGTTGTAGAAATGTTAACAGTAGCGATAGTGTAATGTACAGTATTAGCGATAGGGTTTTAATTTCTGAAAAAGTTATTGACAAGGTCACACATAAAGACTAGTGAAATGTATGTATATGTTAGGTGTAATTATGTACCTTCAGTCATCAGGCGAATGCTTAACAATATTTTATCACTTTCTGTTAAGATCTTCAAGCCTTTCATACTGAGAGAGCTTTCATGAGAGTTTCAAGCCCCTCTTAAAGGGAGGAAGGGGTCTGGGGAATGTTCAGACTTTTCTTGGAGTATCCTTTTCCGTATGAAATGCAGTCCAGGCTTTCCCACATGTTTTTCATTTCCTTCCTTGTTTTTTCTTCTCTGCCCGTCATCTGGAAGCCCTTCTCATTTGTTAGTGAAATATAGCTGAGCGGTGTTAGTCACAGGCCCTGTTAGAGCAACTGGAGACGCTAGGAGACGTCGCGCAGTGGGTCCTGTCAAACAATCGCCAGATGTTGGGAGAGGAGGCGGACCAAGACCCTAGGCTTGGGCCTAACATATGGAGGGGTGTGGTAGTGGACTTAATGTTGTGCTTTAGCCTACTGGAGGTGTATGATAATGGGACAAAGGCTTGGGCCTGGGCCTATGGAGGGGTGTTGTAGTAATGGAGGGAATGATTCAGTCTTACTCTGCTCCAATTTATGTAATTAGTCATTAGGGGTACGGAAGTTAAATAAAATACTTTATTATTACATTCTTAGCTGATTTTAACAAAGTGGTTTCAACAAGGGGCTACTGTCAGGCTGTCATGAAGTTTAGTCAAACTTAAGGTATGTCTGTTCAAAGAAATAATCTGCTGAACAAATTGTGTGGTTACCAACTTTGCATACATGATTTATATTTTAAATGTGTATTTATACATTTCTATTAGGAATGTGCTGTGTTTGAAAGCTTCCTCACGTAACAGAACGTTCCTGGTTTCTATTGTGTTTGTAAAGTCAAGCATTTGTAAAGTCAGCAAAAAAACAATGAAAGTTATCCATCCCCCAGAGACCATATCACAATTCCTTCAGCTCATTCCTCTGGCTGAATGCTCAGGCCATGTGTTGAAAACGTCTCCAGGGAGATGCCTTTCAAACTATGCTGTTCTGCTCCCCACCCACGCTATCCTCAGCTCTTATCATGAAGAACTATGAAGAGCCTAGGACTGAAGCAAAACATCTGTAGTCCTAGATCAGCGAGGAGGAAGGTTGAGAGCTGCATTCTTGCCCTGTGGAGGTGACGTTCATTGGAGGAGAGATCTGCTGCTTGATTGGTGACTTTTCTTTTCAATCAAGCTGCCAAGAGCATAAAACAGCCAGCGTGGCCAAGAGTACGTCCACAGGTTTCTAAGAATTCTGACAAATCCAAGAAAGAGTGATTAACACACTTGCTGGAAGAACACCCACTAATTACCCTCTTAACGAGAAATCTGTTGTGATTCTTAACCTTAGGTTCCCACAGCCTAACAATCAATGACTGGCAGTTTAAAATCAAGGGGGTAGCTGATCTCTTTACAACCTGACCTTGTTTCTTCACAAGTTCACCACTTTGTTTCCACTGGATGTACATTAGAAGCTTTAATTGGCAAAAACATCCAGAAACATACCCCTGCTAACGTTAACTCAGTCTACCAATATTTTTGGCATTGACGGGTGTGACTGTATTGTTTGATTTGAACCGGTAAATGTGAAACTTTTTGCATCTTTTATTTATTACGTCATTTACAAGTGGACTTTTGAGCCTCTGTTCTTTTTATGCTCATATTGTGGAAGAACCCAAAGCGTGCATGACCGGTGTTTGTGACAAAACTTAACTCCCCCCTCCTATAACTACTTGTTGTTGCTATCTACTGAATCACTGCTGTAAATCAGGTTGTCCGCCATTCCTTCGCTGTGTTGTCACAGTATTGCTTATTCTGCCTATCAACAGTGCTTCTTTGTCAAATGGGCACTTGAGACATAAGGAAGTTATTTAAAAGAATAACACCCCACAAAGCGTGCTGTCATTCACAGCATCTAAGCATTTTAATTATTTTGATTGTCTGCTATGTTGTCACTAACATTAAGTCAATCCATTTGTCTTCTTTTGTTCCCTCACAGATGAATCCATCTGCAGCGCCTAAACCACAGTGAAACAGAGTCACATGAGGTGGAATGAACAAGGAGTGAACACGGAGGCCTAGTCATAGGCTACAATGACTCAGACCTAGAGGACCCAATTTACCCACCCGCTAGCTCTGAGACAAATACTCATTCTTCAACATATTCACAACTATTTTTGCACATAACTTCACATTCTGAGAACTTGGTTTACCACTTCTCAAAAGTGCCATGAGTTGTGTTGTATAGTATAAGAATATGGACCAGGAACGAATCTTGTTTTTGATTAGGATACAGGTTCATACCGTTCCCACACGTGAAGAGTGAGAACAACATGAGTAAGATATTGGTACAGAGCCAATAATGGGCCTTTTTCAGCTCTTAAAGGGAAAAAAATCACCCTTGTGGTCAACCAAACTACAAATATTTGCCTGGCGCGGTTTGCTGTTGTCATCACAATTCTTTGGTGGCAAATGTAGTTGATTTTTCCTTTTAGGTTCTAGATAACAATTTTATTTAAAGAGTGCACCACAAATCATGTCGTCACAAAGCTGATTGGTGGAACAAGCGCCAGTGTGACAGAGGTTTGCTGTAGTTATCACAATTCTTTGGTGGCAAATGAAGCCTTGTTTTTCCCATTTGCTATTGACGATAAGACACACATCTTTATCTCATTCTCAAATATGATAGACAACATTTCCATAACATAATGAAATAGGACAAACCTGAGTAAACCTGAGGAGCAATTGGCTATACAACACAGGGCAGGCACCTGATTGGTAGATTTATAAGTAGCGTCATAAATAATGACATCATACGATATCATCTGATTGGTGGAATAATGGCCAGTGTGAGTCCCTGGTTTACAGCCTTACCCCTAGGCGTGTGTTGTGCCATGAGACAGGACTGATTTATGGAGCTGTCTTTGATTGGGCAAGTCTCTGAGCTGGTGAAACGGGTTATACTGTCCCACAGCAGGGACAGAACACATCACAGAGTTTTACCTGGAATTCCGGGTGGGGCACAGGTAGGGACGAGGCCCCACATGACACAAAATCCACAGGACAACAATGAATCAACTGTCAAAATGTCCCAGTGATATACAATCTAGAGTACTCAACCTAAGAATGATGAAACCATGCAGATTACTACATTGTTCCAATGGAAAAGTTCACAAATTTGCAGAAAGTAGTTTCTTTATGTCATGTGTCACAGTTCATCGTCCCTCAACAATAGTGGGAGAAGCATTCCTTGTCATACTATTTTCAAATATTGAACTCTGTGACTGAGTTAAAATAGCTGTCAAGACCTAGTACACCCTATTGAACCACTCACACGTTTCAGGTCAGGATAGTGAATGGTGGGGTTGCGGCAGAAGCTTCATACAGGTAATAACACACAGACACAGACACACACGCACGAGCACAAACAACTGACCTTTACGCTGGTAATGTTTTCTCTCAGTAACAAAAAAAATTAATCCATGAAATAATTATGTCAGTATTACTACCATTCCTGGAAAGAATGAATCTACTTATACTCCAGGACTTGCATTTTGAAGCCAACCTGTTCACATGAATTCTTGCCTCAAGTCCCCTTTACATAAGGCAACAAATGATTGCATGGAAATGTTGAATAGTAAGGTCAAGTGGACTAAATGACTAAAGTTCTGTCTTTTTGTTGGGTGACCGTGGTTTATTCCATGTTCTGTCTCTGTCTGTTGTCTATTCAGACAACCCGCACCCTATTTTAAATAGATTGTCCCATCCAGTCACTGATATTTAGAAAACTGGAAAGACAAGCTTAGCTTACTGTAAATCTTACATTCCCAGACCGAAATACGGTGTATATAAATAATGGTAAAATATTTGTACGGTATATACACTGAGTATACAAAACACGCTCTTTCCATGACATAGACTGACCAGGTGAAACCAGGAGGAAGCTATGTTCCCTTATTGATGTCACTTGTTAAATTCACTTTAATCAGAGTAGACGAAAGGGAGGAAACAGGTGAAAGAAGGATTTTTAAGCATTGAGACAAATGAGACATGGATTGCGTGTGTGCCATTCAGGGGGTGAATGGGCAAGACAAAATATTTAAGTGCCTTTGAACGATTTATGGTAGTAGGTGCCAGGCACACCGGTTTGTGTCAGGAACTTCAACGCTGCTGGGTTTTTCCACGCTCAAACAGTTTCCCGTGTGTATCATAAATGGTCCACAACCTAATGGACATCCAGCCAACTTGAAGCAACTGGAACCATTGGAGTCAACATGGGCCAGTATCCCTGTGTAATGCTTTCGACACCTTGTATGGTCCATGCCCCGACATATTGAGGCTGTTCTGAGGGCAAAAGGCGGGGGTGCAACTCAATATTAGGAAGGTGTTCCTAACGTTTGGTGTACTCAGTATATGTCAGACACAATACAAAACGGGACGTACTAAACATCTGAGTGTGCACTAGCTGGTGCTAGGTTACAATGCTGACTGCCATTGGAAAGTTTCAGTCGACTTGTTTCACTTGACCTGCTCTGCGCGCCACATGTCTTAACTACGTGTCCGACTCTCTGTCTCTCACCCATACACACACACACAACCTCACACATACTCATAGACGACTGTTCATACTCTGTAGCTTTAAAGACTGAGCCGTTACCTCATGAAGCCTTCTGTGTGCAGTGTTTGTTTGCAACGTAATGTAGGTGAGGGAAGAGCAGAGGCGGCTCTGCAGGTTGTTCAAGGAGCGGTTTGTGGTGTACGTCTCCCACAGCTGTGACCTACTAGGGTGTTGTTCACCATTCACTAACCAAACCTCCTCACAAGCCTTATTTCCCACCCTTTGGGGACAAACACTGTCCAGCATTTTTTCTGACTCTGTTTTCCCAGGCCTTTGGCCAAGTGTTTGCAGAGTGAGTTTGTGTTTCTGCCTGTTAGTAATAACAGCCCTCAGATTTCTAAATGTGGCCAGTATCACAGCTGGCTGAAAGGGGAGAGCTGTGAGCAGAGAGTGTTGGAAGGGGGTGGGGATGGGGGAGTTTTTTTTACATGTAAGGTTGTATCAGAGCCCTGGATGTTGTGCTACTGTATGCTAAATACATACTACATAATCAGTAGTAGATCTATAGCAGAAAGAAGAATAACACAGGAAAAGGTTCTCAGTGCAGTACCTGTTAGAATAACACAACAGAACCAAAGGGGAAGCCATGCTAGTAATGATGCCGTAGAGATTAACAAAGAGCAGACAAAGGAAAAAATTACTTCAACTCAGTTAAATATCAATTTATCCTTATCATGGTCATTTTTAGCTCATGGGTCGAATCAGTGAAGGAGATTTGCAGACTTTACCCTTCACCCATAAAACAATCATAGGACCTGAGTAATGTTTTACCACAGAAGGAGGGACTTCCTGAATGAAAGTTCTGTCTCAAAAAGGCTACATGGTTCTTTAGGCGTTTCCACCGACAAAATAATTCATAGGTTGACATAATTCAGGCACAATCAATATAGGCATTGCTAACTGATTTGGCAATGTGCAGGTGGCGAGGTGTAAGCTGGCCAATGTTAACAATAAACCTATGGGACAAGTGACAGCTCATCGAAATACATTATTTTACACCTCTGTAGTTCTAGGCCAGTTGTCGTGTAGGCAAGCTTATCTGCCATATGTACTGTAGATATGAAGATACTATTACTTCTACCAATAGGTCTGTGTCTTTTATGGCTTAGCTGGTAGTGCAATTGATTTGTAACCCAAGACAGTGGTTAATGTTTAGTAGCCCAGACAACCTCAGGCTGCCATCATTCTAATGGACGTAGGACTCAATTTTTCACTTTATTGTACCTTTTATTAGGTCTGTACACTCTGCCCGCTGTACTGTAAAGGCTCTCTGACGTCAATGTCTGTGCTTGGCCTGAATACTGTTAGGCAAACAGCCTTTGGACTGTGTAGATGAGGAACTGCACACTTCCTCTGTATTCTTGCGTTGCGGTTAGCCTGTGGTACTCCGTATTGTATTATAGTATAATGGCACTAAAACCGTTTTATGGCACACTGGAGTAATTCAGTGTTGCTCGATCAGTCTTTTATTTAATCCTAGACGCATCTCACAATGGGAAATGTTCTCATTCATAATTGAGATGAATGTACCTGCTTAAACTTAAACTGAGGTTTGATTAAAGACTTATGCTGGCTACACAGTATCTAGACATGACCACTGTTTACACTGCACTGGTCAAAGTTGGCCTGGGCCCGGGTGGAAACTGCACACCCTCATAGCGGTGCCTTTGTTTTTTTTCTTCTTACCTTTACGTCATGGTGTCTCCATTCTCGCCTGTTGGTGTGAAGCGCACGTTACCAGTACAACCACAACATCCTGTCCATGCAGACTGTTGTTGACTGCTCGGGGAGCTGTGCAGAGGGGCGGCTGCTGATTTCAGGCATGCTAATAAGACGCGTGGGAGTGTTAACTGCACGCGCAAACACGGTCTAATGAGAACAGAAAAGTCCTTATGCGCAGCATGGGTTTGACTCTATTTTTGATGTAATACCAGAAGGTGCGGTGGCCTGAGTTTAGTAAGTAAAGGTGGTCCCTTTTTAGTGTCATCGTGGCTGGCTTTGACTAGTCAGCAAGCACCATTTGGGTCAGCATGAACATGGTTCATCTTTGTACTGGTTGAGCAAATGTTTTTTCATCTGTCTGATCACTTCTGAGAACATGACTTTATCAGGTGCAGCGTGAAGGTTACATAGTGTGGGAAGTAGAGCAGGTTGTGAAAGCATGTACACATGCATTGTTCATGCCTGTGTGACTCCGCCAACCACAGTCTGACAGATAGTGTGTCTTAGAAACTGGAAAGTCAAAGTGCTTTCCTGCTCAGGATGTTCACACAACACAAACATATAACCATCTGACCCATACACCTATTCTTCTAGATTAATCTATAGGCTATACAGCAACCAAATCATTTCCCATTTAATACATGTTCATTATCAAAGCTTTATCAAGGTATCAAACTCACTATCTATTGGACAACTGTTGTAGTTCACTTCTAACTAGTGACTCATTCCACTCAATACCATTTATATTTTAATGTTCAGGTGATACATTTCCCTATCACTGCAATTATAGCCTATATATGATTGCTATTAACTTTTCTGCGCACAGATCCCGATTACGGGATAATTTCCCTAAACAACTGCTGAATTGCAGGGCGCCAAATTCAAAAATATTACAAAAAAATATTTATAATCATGCAATCACAAGTGAAATATATCAAAACACAGCTTAGCTTGTTGTTAATCCACCTATCATGTCAGATTTTGAAAATATGCTTTACAGAGAAAGAAATCCAAGCTTTTGTGAGTGTATCAATCAATGCTACAACAGCTAGCCCCAAATTAGCATGGTCACGAAAGTCAGAAAAGCAATAAAATTAATCGTTTACCTTTGATCATCTTCGGATGTTTGCACTCACGAGACTCCCAGTTACACAACAAATGTTCTTTTTGTTCGATAAATATTACTTTTATAACAAAAAAACGCCATTTGGGTTGCGCGTTATGTTGAGAAAACTACAGCCTCGTTCCGTTCGATGAAAATTCCAAAAAGTATCCGTAATGGTCGTAGAAACATATCAAATGTTTTTTATAATCAATCCTCAGGTTGTTTTTAACAAACATAATCGATAATATTTCAACCGGACCGTAACCTATTCAATAAGAGAGAAAAGGAAAATGGAGAGCTCCCCTCTCGCGCGCAGGAACTATTCAGAGGACACCTGACTACTTTTGAAAAATCTCATTCATTTTTTAAAATAAAAGCCTGAAACTATGTCTAAAGCCTGGTCACAGCCTGAGGAAGCCATTGGAAAAGGAATCTGGTTGATACCCCTTTAAATGGAAGAAAGACTGGCCAGGAAACACAGATTAAAACAAATATATATAACTTCCGGGTTATATTTTCTCAGGTATTCGCCTGCAGAATCAGTTTTGTTATACTCACAGACAATATTTTGACAGTTTTGGAAACTTTGGAGTGTTTTCTATCCTAATCTGTAAATTATATGCATATTCTACGATCTGGACCTGAGAAATAGTCTGTTTACCTTGGGAACGTTATAAAAAATAAAAAATAATATCTGACCCCTTGCGTCAAGAAGTTAAGTGTGTCCCCTTTTCTAATACATAGAAAACACAAGGAATTAGTTGCTTTGTGTACGTGAAGTTGGTCACTTGTCTGGATTGGCTCCCTATCTTTTTCCATAGCAACAGTTCTCATGACCCAGCAACTAGCTGCGCATGCCTCAGAGGGACACCCAGCATCTGTAGTCTGAGGGACGGAAACATGTTATTGTTAGGCAAAGTCACGGTCAGTTCATGGCATTATATCCTCATTCCCTCTGCCCCTTCTCGAGAAGCAGCTCCCTCGACTCCAGAATGTCATGCAATAGAAGATGTTACAAATGTTCAATCAGTGAATAGTAGATGGTTTGTGGCTATGAATGTGTTCCAGAGGGTTGAGATTGTGTGAGGGGTGGTGTGGGTTGGTGGTGTAGGTTGACTTGCTCACTCTCAATGTCATTGTCACTGCTTATGACGACAGGGGGCTGAGTGAAGGAATGGGTGGGTTGTGATCTGACGCATAGGGGGGAGCCCTTTAGTCCAGTTGGGGTTAGATACTGCAGGGGGGGGGTTTGGTGTCGGGGGTGGAGGGTCATGTTGACCTAATCTCTGAGGAATGTCCTTCCTTCAAGGTCCGATTGTGCAAACTCAAGGACAGTGGGTGGACTATTGGCCTGACTGACTGAAGTTCACTCAGATATCTGACTGTTTAAGTCAAAGACGAGGGCTTCAACAGATGACTGCAAGCTGTATTTATTTTGTCATTGGTTTCTGCAACCAAATAATCGCATAATGCATCTTTGTCTCAGAGGTCAAATAGCCCATTGTGTATCATAAAGGACATACACTACATGACCAAAAGTATGTGGACACCTGCTCGTCGAACATCTCGTTCCAAAATCATGGGCATTAAAATGGAGTTGGTCCCCCCTTTGCTGCTACAACAGCCTACACTCTTCTGGGAAGGTTTTCCACTAGATGTTGGTAAATTGCTGCGGAGACTTGCTTCCATTCAGCCACAGGAGCATTAGTGAGGTTGGGCACTGATGTTAGGCGATTAGGCCTGGCTCGCAGTTGGCGTTCCAATTCATCCCGAAGGTGTTCTATGGGGTTGAGGTCAGGGCTCTGTGCAGGCCAGTCAAATTTTTCCACAGCGATCTCGACAAACCATTTCTGTATGGACCTCGCTTTGTGCATGGGGGCATTGTCATTCTGAAATTGGAAACAGCCTTCCCCAAACTGTTGCTACAAAGTTGGAAGCACAGAATCGTTTAGAGTGTCATTGTACGCTGTAGCGTTAAGATATCCCTTCACTGGAACTAAGGGGCCTAGACCAAACCATGAAAAACAGCCCGAGACCATTATTCCTCATCCACCAAACTTTACAGTTGGCACTATGCATTGGGGCAGGTAGCGTTCTCCTGGCATCCACCAAACCCAGATTTGTCCATCGGACTGCCAGATGGTGAAGCGTGATTCATCACTCGAGAGAACGCGTTTCCACTGCTCCAGAGTCCAATGACAGCGAGCTTTACACCACTCCAGCCGACGCTTGGCATTGCGCATGATGATCTTAGGCTTGTGTGCGGCTGCTCGGCCATGGAAACCCATTTCATGAAGCTCCCGACGAAGAGTTCTTGTGCTGACGTTGCTTCAAGAGGCAGTTTGGAACTCAGCAGTGAGTGTTGCAACCGAGGACAGACAATTAGGCACTCATCGGTCCCGTTCTGTGGGCTTGCGTGGCCTACAACTTCGCGGCTGAGCCGTTGTTGCTCATAGCTGTTTCCACTTCACAATAGCAGCACTTACAGTTGACCGGGCAGCTATAGCAGGGCAGAAATTTGATGAACTGACTTGTTGGGAAGGTGGCAATCTATGACGATGCCACGTTGAAAATCACTAAGCTCTTCAGTAAGGCCCTTCTACTCCCAATGTTTGTCTATGGAGATTTTATGGCTGTGTGCTCGATTGTATATACACCTGTCAGCAACGGGTGGGGCTGAAATAGCCAGATTCACTAATTTGAAGAGGTGTCCACATACTTTTACTTATATAGTGTATGTGTTAAGATATACCAGATTCTGGCAGTCTAGTTTGGAGCGTTTGAGCAAACAAACGGAAACCAGAGAATAAAAATATATTACAATACAGGTTTTTATTTACAGTTAACTTTAACAAAAAGTTCAACAGTATGTACAAGTTGCTTGACAGCTCAAAAATGCAAAAACCACTCCCCCAACTGAGAATTTTCAAGTGAGCATTGTTCTCTTGAACAATGAATATGAGGTATAGGTTATGTAGACCTAAACAGGTTAAATGCACATAGGCCTACCAAAGTAAATAGACACACATTTAAACAACAGACAACATCAATGATGATACTGCAGTCACTGACGATAGCAGGTGTTCATATTTTCAGTAGCCTAATACAATTTATTTTTTATTTATTTAACCTTTATATAACTAGGCAAATAAGTTATGAACAAATTCTTATTTACAATGACGGCCTACCCCGGGCCAAACCCGGACGACGCTAAGCCAATTGTGCGCCGCTCTATGGGACTCCCGATCATGGCCGGTTGTGATACAGCCCAGGGTCGAACATCTAGCACTGTAATTCAATGCCTTAGACCACTGCACCACTCGGGAGCCACAATAGCCTACTTATCCAAAATGGAATAAACCAAAGAAATTCTCGGAGTCCCCGACACAATGTAATGAGGAAGTGAAGCGAGTGTGCACCATAGAAATTGTTAGAGGACTTATCTTTGTATATGTGACTTTATAGTGTCTGTGGCAGCATGGACAGCGCTATTGAATCTCCATTTTAAAATAGTAAGTTTTCTTCTTTATTGGCTGATTGCTCCCAACTCATAGGAATCCCCACCCAGTTGACTACTTTAAGTTGGTGGAAGCCCTCAATGACAATGTTAATGTTAAACTGGGTTATATTCATGATGAGTCCTCTATCTATCTCTATGGTGTGCACCCTATTAAAGCACCGATACAACAAGAGGAGAAGGCGAACACAAACACGGTTTGAAAATTAAATGTAGGCCCTAACTTTGATTAGAAGATACAAAATATTCTCACAATGATTTAATAAGAAGTTGTTCATGAAGTCTTTATGTATTAATCATTAGTAGCACAAACAAATATGTGTGCGGCACGGTGCACTCATGAGTGCTATTGTAAGCCTCCAGTTGTCAGAGTTCAAATTGCATATGGTGCCCTATGGAGAAAGAGAGTGGGTGCACTCGTTTCGATGTGGCTGTAGAGCAGCTAAGTTCACGTCGCCAAGTTATTCCTTGCCACCCATTCTGAAACTAACTGCAGCTCTTAAATGTTGGAGTCATTTCAGTCGCTGTAGTAGCTGACGTGTATAGTGTTGAGTCATCCGCATACATTGACAAACTGGCTTTACTCAAAGCCAGAGGCATGTCGTTAGTTAAGATTTAAAAATCTAAGGGGCCTAGACAGCTGCCCTGGGGAATTCCTGATTCCACCTGGATTATGTTGGAAAGGCTTCCATTAAAAAACATGCCTAAATTTGCTAATCTTGCCAATGAAAATATAATTAAAGTAATTGGCAATATCAGTGGGTTTTGTGATGAATGAGCCATCTGATTCAATGAATGATGGAGCTGAGTTTTGGCTTTTTGCCCAAAATGTCATTTAAGTGTTCCAGAGCTTTTTTTACTCTCATTCTTTACATAATTTATCAATGTATCATAGTATAATTTCTTCTTCTTTTTATTCAGTTTAGTTACATTATTTCTCAATTTGCAGTTTGTTTGCAATCAGTTATGCGGCCAGATTTATTTGCCATTCTTTTTGCCTCATCCCCCTCATACATACATTTTTTCAATTCCTCATCAATCCACAGTGATTTAATTGTTGTTACAGTCATTTTCTCAATGGGTGCATACTTATTAGTAACTGGAATAAGCAATTTCATAAATGTGTTATTTGCAGCGTCTGGTTGCTCCTCATTACACACCTCAGACCAACTAATATTCTTTACATCAACAACATAGGAATCACTACAAAACTTCTTGCATGACCTCATAGGCGGGCACGTTTCTTTTCACCGAACCTCCTATGTGTGCATGCGCTGGTACATTCACAATTTTTAAAAATGGGTGTTATAGTAAAGACCATAGGCAGCTCTTGAGTTTCAAGTTTGGGGAAGCTTACAATTTATACTACCATTTCTACCGATCTGCGTGACAATTATGATTATTTTGACATGTGCATTTTTGTGGAACAGTTTCATTTCAGTAATAATGTTTTAGTTTCTCAAAATCATTGTCATGTGGTCAATCATAAAAATCTGAAGTAAAAGCTTATTATGCCCATAGAAACGCATTGGGCTTATTATGGACAGATTTTGGCGAGAGTGAGCCCTCTCGCTTTTCACCTCTTCCTCTCTCTTACCGGACAAAGCATCCGAGTGAGCGAAACACTGTCACTCTATCTTACTATATATGCCCGTGTCTCTGATGCTGTCTGGCCAGAAATAGTATGACAAACCATACTCTTTTGGTCCAGACAGCATCAGGTACATGGTCTACACATACTGAGACAGAGGGGCGCTGTTTCGCTCACTCGGATGCTTTATCTGAGAATGATGTGTCTTTCTGTAGGTGCGCATCTCGGTCAAATAAATGATCAACATTTCAATATTTGATTTGGACGGGAAAGGAGGTATGGTAGGGCGGGACAGGGCACGCCCATAACCCCGGCCCTGGCCATATATTAACCCGTATAGTAGTCATTTTAGTAGTGGCATGGACATGCCCTTTGCTCTCTCCGCAACTGTCCTTACTAGACTGTAGAAAGACCACTCACAGTTCTCTTCAGTTAGATATCTTCATCATGTCGTTTGCACAGATTCAGAAGCAGACACGCTTTAGATTTCCTCACTGATTAGAAAGTGCAGAGGTGTATTGCTTTGCAGAGAGTCTTTAGTCTATCTGTTCTGCGAGCAGTACAGTGCTATCACAGTCATCTCTGTCTATCTACAACAGCATGTTCAACTGTGCTGGTAGAGGAATGGCTTATCGCCTTTGTTCCCGGCTTCAAAAACACAAAACCACTTCTGAGAAGTGAAATGTCGATGGCAGTTATAAAACAAACTAAGCTATCCACAATCTGAGCTTAGTAACATCACCACCCATCCCACAGCTAATGCCTGCCGACTGTAAAGGGGTGAGTTTTTTCTACGCCCCTGCCCTACTCTGAGGTTCTTAGAACTGTACAGGGGGGTGTAGTAGGAAAACAGTGTCTGTCTGTAAATTTCATCCTCTATGACACACCTCTACATTACTTCAACATCTCATTAAGACTCACCTCAAATGGTTTATACTGTAAGTTATGCTTTTGTATTTCTGGAAAATAATGTTTCCCCCAAGAAAGAAGACGGAGCTGTTTTGAAAAGTTAACTCCTCAAAATGAGACAAGGGCTCATGAACAAATAGCAAATGGTACTCAATGTACAAAACAACATTTGAACGGGTATACACACACACAGTAAAGACTACATGTAAAACAAATATCTTTAGATCAAAACGTGAGCACTTCCTTTGACATTTCAGTTGTTTTCCCTTACAAATGTCACCAGTTTAATGTTCTAGGCCTGTCAGTAGTATATCAAGAGAACTGTCACCGCACTTTGATCAGTGACATTTGATTTCCCTCTTATCCACTAACACACCATTTTACAACATGTGAACTTTAACCCTACGTAGTAAAACCAAGCCCCTATTAACTCCTTCCTCTTTGACCTTTACGCAATGTACAGTAGAGTGTGATGGGGCTGATAAGTATTCGAGATGTCATCTTTCAACACCACAGAGCAGGGGTTCCGTTTCCATCGCCTCTGCTCTGTCTCTCCGTCCGGGGGCTTTCATGGCTAAAAATAACAGGTGGGGTTAACCGTTTCCACCCTCTAGCCTGGCTTTTTTTTTACACCAACATTTTCATACAGATCAAAGTCCTGATGGGGTTTATTTCTGACAGGTATGGCTCCAAAAAAGAGATTCTGTTCAAAAGATGGTCTGAATACTCAACTGAATATGGAACAGTAGGTCTGAAAGTATTCCATTGTGAAGTCTAGACACACATGCTGTACAATGTTACAGCGCAGTTCGACTTCTTTCTCCTCAAAGTATGCAGTAGAAAGACAGTTGGTGTAAGAGATGCTTCTGGGTAATCAAAACATTGATCGATCGAACAACTTAAGTTACTGCAGTTACCATTGGTGATGTCTTTGATTGTCTGCTGTTTACACTTACATGGCTGTGAAGTGATACTGAGAACAGTGTGATACTGTAAAGCAACTCATATAGTAGTACTGATAGAGCTCACCGCACATTGTATTCTCAGTTTGAATATGACATTGCATCTGTAAGAGCCTCAAAATAACATCAAGCCAACCTCCTAATGAGGCCCTTCAACTGAATGAATCTATAAAGTCACAACAGGGCCACCATCATACTCTATCTACACTTTTGACTGTGTTTCAGTCACCAGTGAAGAGATGACTCCGGGATGCTGGCCATCTAGACAGAGTTGCAAAGAAAAAGCCATGTCTCAGACTGGCCAATAAAAATAATAGATTAAGATGGGCAAAAGAACACAGACACTGGACAGAGGAACTTTGCCTAGAAGGCCAGCATCCCGGAGTCGCCTAATCACTGTTGACTTTGAGACTGGTGTTTTGCGGGTACTATTTAATGAAGCTGCCAGTTGAGGACTTGTGAGGCGTCTGTTTCTCAAACTAGACACTCTAATGTACTTGACCTCTTGCTCGGTTGTGCACCGGGGCCTCCCACTCCTCTTTCTATTCTGGTTAGAGCTAGTTTGGGCTGTTCTGTGAAGGGAGTAGTACACAGCGTTGTACGAGATCTTCAGTTTCTTGGCAATTTCTCGCATGGAATAGCCTTAATTTCTCAGAACAAGAATAGACTGATGAGTTTCAGAAGGAAGTTATTTGTTTCTGGCCATTTTGAGCCTGTAATCGAACCCACAATTGCTGATGCTCCAGAGACTCAACTAGTATAAAGAAGGCCAGTTTTATTGCTTTTTAAATAGCACAACAGTTTTCAGCTGTGCTAACATAATTGGAAAAGGGTTTTATAATGATCAATTAGTCTTTTAAAATTATAAACTTTGATTAGCTAACACGTGTCATTGGAACACAGGAGTGATGGTTGCTGATAATGGGCCTCTGTACGCCTATGTAGATATTCCATTAAAAATCAGACGTTTCCAGCTACAATAGTCATTTACAACATTAACAATGTCTACACTGTATTTCGGATCAATTTGATGTTATTTTAATGGACAATTTTTTAAAATTTTCTTTAAGAAACAAAGACATTTCTACGTGGCCCCAAACTTTTGAACGGTAGTGTATATGGTTTACTTGTGTTAATAATCACCTTATTGCAATTCTAGTCATTCCTTAAGGTTTATTGAGAATCAAGAGGCAGTCATTTCACCTCCGCTACTTCAAGATCACTTGTCCTTGCGATGTGTCTCAGACACCCCACATACATAAGCGGTTCAAACATTGAGAGCCAGTGTTTATTTCCTGTTTCAAAGAAATAGATGTCAGCTAATGTGACAGGCTTTCTAGCCAGGCCTAGGAACTTCTAAATGCCTTTGGTCGTCCAATCCAAACACTGTTTAGATTGCCTTGAGGGTTAAAGTGCAGCGCCAGCGCGAGAAATACGAATAACTCACCCAAGCAGTCAAAGCAAAAGCTTTTCATGAGACCCCTCTGAGTAGCCCCCCACCCCTCTCAGTTCAGCCCTGGCTGTTGGTGTTGGATCAGGTTTTGTCATTTCAGGTGGTGTTGCGCATTGTTTCCTGCAAAGGCTGCCAACGGAGCGGTAGAAATGTGGTATTTTTAGCACCTGAGCTTCCTGAGGCCGGCCCATGGAGAGATGATCATGGGAAACCACTCATGTAAAACTCCTGACTACACAAATTCCAGGGACTTTGTTAATTATTTCGCCCCCAGTGAAATACCTTATTAGCTGAGCTCAAAAAGAGCCAGAGTGAAAAGAAGAGAGAGAGATGTCAGAGAGTAGGCCTGAGCAGTGAGATTTATCAAGTAGGCCTGTAGGAACACCAGGTATACCAGTACAATGTCCAACACTCTCACACCAATATACAGCGGGACAACATGAGATGAGAGGAGATACCAACAATTATAGTGACGATTTTGGTGATTGTAATGGCAGATTTCTCTACCACGCAACCACAGGATATGGAAACCACACTCCTGAACATTAAACAAAAAAATGTAAAGGGTGCTTGCTACAGGGGGGTCTGGCACGTTCCACTTGCGGAAGTGCTTTCATGTAACCTTAGCAGGCATAGTGAACAGCACATAACGGTATCAGTTGTCAACAAACATCCAATAGTCTTTATTCATATGGGGTAGTCAACACATTTTATGCCTCAGGCTGACATTCAAAGCTATTTTACCTATTCTAACCAACACAGGTTTGTTGGGAATACTTCAACTGAATAAATGGTCTGCATGCCATAAATGTACAGTATATGACATTTACTTGAACGCCATAAATGTATAATATTTGACATTTACTTGACTTTGGATTTATATTAAATAAATGTCCTGCATTCTTGGCATTTCACCTGCCCAGTAATGCAACCCTAAAAACCGACACACAATCAAAGCTCATTGTAAAATAGACACAAATAACTTAATCAGAATTACACGAATTTCATCACAACACATTTTGTGTGCATTACACGATTTTCTTTATTATTTCATTATTTCACTTTTATTTAACCAGGTAGACTAGTTGAGAACAAGTTGTCACGATCGTCAAAGGGAGAGAGAGAGGACCAAGGCGCAGCGCGTGAAAAATACATCTTCTTTAATGAAGGAAAAAACAACCACTTACAAAATGAACAAAACAAACGATCGTGAAGCTAAACTGAACTAAGTGCACACATGCAACATAGAACATACATAGACAACTACCCACACAAGCCTACTGCCTATGGCTGCCTTAAATATGGCTCCCAATCAGAGACAATGAATGACAGCTGTCTCTGATTGAGAACCAATCCAGGCAGCCATAGACATAACTAGACAACTATACTCTACTCTGCCCCATACACATACAACACCCCATAGACTAGACAAAACACACAAAAACAACCCACCCCAACTCACGCCCTGACCAACTAAATAAATAAAAGAAAAAGGAACAATAGGTCAGGAACGTGACACAAGTTCTCATTTACAACTGCAACCTGGCCAAGATGAAGCAAAGCAGTTTAAAACGTACAACAACACAGAGTTACACATGGAATAAACAAACATACAATCAATAATACAGTAGAAAAAGTCTATATACAGTGTGTGCAAATGAGGTAAGATAAGGGAATAAATAGGCCATGGTGGCAAAGTAATTACAATATAGTAGTTAAACACTGGAGTAATAGATGTGCAGAAGATGAATGTGCAAGTAGAGATACTGGGGTGCAAAGGAGCAAGATAAATAAATAAATAAGTATGGGGATGAGGTAGTTGGATGGGCTATTTACAGATGGGCTATGTACAGGTGCAGTGATCTGTGAGCTGCTCTGACAGCTGGTGCTTCAAGTTAGTGAGGGAGATATGAGTCTCCAGCTTCAGTGATTTTTGAAATTCGTTCCAGTCATTGACAGCAGAGAACTGGAAGGAAAAGCGGCCAAAGGAGGAATTGGCTTTGGGGGTGACCAGTGAAATATACCTGCTGGAGCGCGTGCTACGGGTGGGTGCTGCTATGGTGACCAGTGAGCTGACATAAGGCGGGGCTTTACCTAGCAAAGACTTGTAGATGACCTGGAGCCAGTGGGTTTGGCGACGAGTATGAAGCGAGGGCCAGCCAATGAGAGCGTACAGGTCGCAGTGGTGGGTTGTATATAGGGCTTTGGTGACAAAACGTATGGCACTGTGATAGACTGCATCCAATTTGTTTAGTAGAGTGTTGGAGGCTATTTTGTAAATGACATCGCTGAAATCGAGGATCGGTAGGATGGTCAGTTTTACGAGGGTATGTTTGGCAACATGAGTGAAGGATGCTTTGTTGCGAAATAGGAAGCCTGTTCTAGATTTAATTTTGGATTGGAGATGCTTAATGTGAGTCTGGAAGGAGAGTTTACAGTCTAACCAGACACCTGGGTATTTGTAGTTGTCCAACGCATTCGTGTACATTACACAAATTCCAATTTGTTTTGGCTAACTAGGTGGCTAATGTTAGGGTTAGGGGTTAGGGTTAGGTAACATGCTACAATAGCTAAGTAGTTAAAAGGTTAAGGTTATCGTTTCTGTCTTAATTAATCTACTGTCTTCATCTGTGATTGAAATTTACTGTATACAGAATCATGTACTGCACACGAAAATACACTTCAGTTTGCATTCAGACTGTTTAATATGGCTGACAAGTGGTAGGAACCTGCCTGTTGTACAACACCTGTGCAGTTGTACAAGAAGAGGAGGACACATAATTTGTCTCTGATGAGCCACACAAACATGAGGCTCCAACCTCTTAACTGAGGGGATACTCTGAGTGGTGCAAACATCAAAACGTTTCAGATACTCTAGGTTTTAGTGATGAAATCCTTGCTTGTGTGACCATTTTACAGTCAGTGAATAGGTTACTGGCAAGTCAAACCTGTATTTAAGTCCCCTGTGTTCATCATTATCCTGGGGGGGAGAGTGAATCTACATAATTCTCACAGCTTGAGTCACACTCGCATCACACGACTTCTTGACTGCTTCCCGGCAGGGCAGTGGGAGTGTGGGGAGGAGTGTGGTTATCCCTAAGATGACTTCAGATGATTCAGGTTCAGACATCTGTAGACATCCTTGATTTCTGGAAAACAAACTTTGGTTGTGTTTCAGATCATTTTATCTACAGTGCTGGTGTAACAGACCCAAAACAACAACATTTGTCACTGTCCCAATACATATGGAGGTCATTGTAAGTGCAACAAATCAGTAAGCTTTAATGATCGATTGGCTTGATGAGTTATGATCCTCTGTGATCTTCATGTTTGTAGAATGTAGTTCAGTGACATGATGCCATGTCTGCAAGGGCGGTCATGGCCTTTACAGTCTTGCCCAATCTTGTAATTTTTGTCAAGGGTAGCCTACTTATCAAATCAAGCAACTTCAACTGAACATAATGTATAGGATCAGTTTACGCTCCCTAAATCCTAACATTGCATGTAGCCCATAAAACAGTGTTTAGGGTAAAGTTGTTTAATACCAACTTGCTTCAAATCCATTCTAATAGAGACACATTGAGAGGAGGAAGAACAAAGGGTCTCTTCTGTTGTGATGCCCCCTGGTGGAGAAGTCCAACACTGGTCTGTGAATCAGCATACTAGTGATGTGCAGTTCGCAAAACATTTGTTCTTTTTGAACGACTCTTTTTACTGACCCGAAAGTCATTATTTGTTTTTCTGAGTGACTCATTCCTTTTTGTCATTCATTTGACCTGCTAGTGCTAGCCACAATGAGTCCTACAGCAGGAGAATAGATCATGAGCATAGAGAAGAAGAAGTCATGTAATAATTGATCTCATGGTGCAAGAATGACTGCAATTAATTGATTGTTGAATGTTATGATGGACACAGCTTTGTAGAACCAAAACATATATACAGCCTCTGCTTACCAAACAAATTGTTTCTGGGGTAGATCAGCTTTAGTATTGCAGATAGATTGTGACTTCCATCAATGTAATTGTCGGCATCATTTCCAATTCCCCATATATAAAAAAAAATATATATATACATAAAATATATATTTTTAATTCTTGTGAATAGGGGGGGCGCTGTTTTCACTTTGAAAAAAATTGTGCCCAAATTAAACGGCCTCGTACTCTGTTCTAGATTATACAATATGCATATTATTATTACTATTGGATAGAAAACACTCTGAAGTTTCTAAAACTGTTTGAATTATATCTGTGAGTAAAACAGAACTCATTTGGCAGCAAACTTCCATATAGGAAGTGAAAAATCTGAAAACGAGGCTCTGTTTCAGGGCCTGCCTATTCAACTGGCTTTTATTCATCGATATGTCTGCACTTCATACGCCTTCCACTAGATGTCAACAGGCAGTAGAAGGTTGAATGGGGTGTCTAGCTTGATGTGAGGCCGAATAAGAGCTTTTGGAGTGACAGGTCCGGTATTTTGTTTGTTTTCGACGGCACGCGGGGGACCTCGACATTGTCTTCTGAAAAGCATTCGGTATACACGCCGAATTGCTCCGGCTCTGATTTTATTTGATACATATGAGAAAAACATCATAAAGTAGGATTTTTCAACCGAGTTTGATCAGTTTATTCAACGTTTATTGGGACTTTTGGAATTTTCCGTTCTTTGCGCCAAGAGATGATGGGCATGTTCGCGCCACAATGCTAGCCAAAGTTGCTAATTCGACAGAAGAAATGGACATTCTAAAACCAAACAACGATTTATTCTGGAAATAGGACTCCTTGCACAAAATTCTGATGGAAGCTCAGCAAAAGTAAGACACAATTTAGGATGTTATTTCGTATTTCTGTGTAATATGTTGACTCCAACTCGGCGGAGAATAGGTGAGCGCTGTCTCACAATAATGCATTTTGTATGTTGTAGTAAAGTTATTTAAAAAAATCTAACACAGCGGTTGCATTAAGAACCAGTGTATCTTTCATTTGCTGTACAACATGTATTTTTCATAAATGTTTTATGATGAGTATTTATGTATTTCACGTTGCTCTCTGTAATTATTCTGGCTGCTTTGGTGCTATTTGTGATGGTGGCTGCAATGTAAAACCAGGATTTGTAGCTATAAATATGCAAATTTTCGAACAAAACATAAATGTATTGTATAACATGATGTTATAAGACTGTCATCTGATGAAGTTGTTCAAGGTTAGTGATTAATTTTATCTCTATTTGTGGGTTTTGTGAAAGCTACCTATGCGGTGGAAACATGGTGAAAATATGCCGTTGTGTGTTTGGCTATTGTGGTTAGCTAATATAAATACATATTGTGTTTTCGCTGTAAAATATTTAAAAAATCGGAAATGATGGCTGGATTCACAAGATGTTTATCTTTCATTTGCTGTATTGGACTTGTGATTTCATGAAAATTATATTATATGATATCCCTGTCCCGTTAGGCTAGGCTATGCTAGTCAGCTTTTTTGATGAGGATGCTCCTGGATCCGGGATGGGTATTAAGTAAAGGTTAAATATATTTTTCATTAATATTTTTGCCTAACCCTACCATTCCTCCCCTAATTGGAGTAAACTAATGGACAACAACACTTAGGCTTTTACTTCCAGCTTACACATAATATATACATTTTATGGACACTATCTTTTACAATAGCTATCTTTTGTTTGTTTTTAGTCCCATCCTTCAGCTCCACTCAATCCCTCCTATCTATTGCTGTACACCATCTGGAGTTACCGCAAGTCGCCAAGAACACAGGAGCTAGCTCCAATATTCCAGCACTTTTTCAACTTCAACATTTAAACTTGGTCAGATCACATACAGTGGGGAGAACAAGTATTTGATACACTGCCGATATTGCAGGTTTTCCTACTTACAAAGCATGTAGAGGTCTGTAATTTTTATCATAGGTACACTTCAACTGTGAGAGACGGAATCTAAAACAAAAATCCAGAAAATCACATTGTATGATTTTTAAGTAATAAAATGCAAATTAATTACTTAAAAATCATACAATGTGATTTTCTGGATTTTTGTTTTAGATTCCGTCTCTCACAGTTGAAGTGTACCTATGATAAAAATTACAGACCTCTACATGCTTTGTAAGTAGGAAAACCTGCAAAATCGGCAGTGTATCAAATACTTGTTCTCCCCACTGTATGCTTAGTCTAACACAGTGACAACTGAAAGGTAGCAAAAACTATTTAATCCAATCAACGTAAACTAAAAATATAGTCCAATCAACATAATCTATAATGTGGCTGTCAATGGTTCTGATTTGTGTGTGTGTGTGTGTGTGTTCCCGTGCGTTCGTACAAGTAGAAAAAACATGTTGACTCACACTACTTGTAGAGAAACGCCAATGCCATCCTCGTCTCTTTCATGTTGACAAAATGGTCTATGACTTTATTTTTTGTTTTCCTATGCTACCTGGCTAAAAAGCTTGCTGGCTAGCCTAACTTCCTTTCATTGGCAACGTTAGCTAGTTAACGTTAGCCTCCTACATCTAGCTCCGTATTGAACTTCCATCCTCTCAGTCCAGAGGCACAATGTATGAATTTATGGTAGGATCAGAATCGCTGTTATATTCATTGGTCAGTATGGAGAATTAAGTAAAACCAAATCCCGAACTCCATTCGTGGCTAATTTAGGAAAAGGCCAATTTTAGCTAGCTAGCTAGCCACCAGAGGACAACAACACAACGAGATGCAACAAAAAGTTGCATGTGAAGCCAAATCCAAACGGGCTTCCCTTGACACTTTTGTTGTGGTGCGTCAGGACCATTCACAGTTGATCTATCTCAGTTTAGCTCAACAATGATTTTGCTATTATTTTATGATTTTTTTTATCAAGGGAGGCCAAATGCTCGCTGGCTTCCCTACTGGCGGCAACAATGTCATACTTTTTTTGACCAGACAGAGTCAGATAGATGGCCTACTCATACAGAGACAGAGGGCAGGGGGTTTCACTTGCTTCGATGCTTTCTCGGTGAGATACATTCATCCTCTTGCGAATTGAAGGAAAATTATGAAAACACAGAGACAAAATAAATTATTGTATATGTTTTTTTCTTTAACAAGTTTACAAGTCTAAATCACAAATGACAGCTCCAATAATCTCCTATAATGAACGAGAGGCTCGTATAGACCAGACTCATTTGAGTTTTCAGTTCATCGTTTGCCGGTAGGAGGACTTGCCTGCTCTGGGCATTGCTGAATCAAATGAACAACATTTTTCAAAAGATCCATTCTTTTGACTGAACGAGTCGAAAAGATCAGAGTCAGAAAAAAGAGCCCAACTTCCCGTCACTACATATGTGGTAAATCCAACGGTAAATCTTGTTCCCACTCCAGTCAGCACAGGTTTTGTCTTCATCCTAATTATCATAACACTTCAAATGTGATTCTTATATAGAAATAAACCATCAGAATGTGTTTCCCACCAACTTATTTGCACCATCATTGTGTGTGATGACTTGGCTTTTTGTGAGATATTCTAGTTCTTTCTGTAAGACATGTAGCATAAAGGAACTAATGGAAAGTTTTCTAGCATATGAGGAAACACAACCAGACGAACCAGTACCTGATAATTCCACTTTCTGTAAAAAACAGCATGAGGTCCCCTGGTTACCTAATAACTCAGTGTATCACAGTATACATCACTTCCCCTGCCCACAGAGATATTCTCTGAGAGCCAAATCACATTTTGAATATACTGCACACTCCTCCAGGAACCTTGGTTTCCCTGTAAACCAGAGATATCGGGCTGGGAAGTATTTTGCCACCTCTGCAATATTGTGTAATCCCCTTCCATCATCAGATATGGATTATTCTTTTGTCAGTATACTCTTTGATCACACATTTCACGTAAACACGCACTTGGGAAGTGTGTCTCTATTGCACCGACGTACTGTAGGTTTTACACTGATGCAATGTTTTGGGGAGTGGGGGTGTGGGTGGAGAAAGAGGTAGAGCTGCTGACCAGTGTATCATTAGGAAGCATCACAGTCTGCCTCCCAGAACATATTATACAGTTTATGAATCTCCCAGAGCAAAGTTGAGTTTGTATTTGTGTGCTAATATTATGTTGTGCACAGTTTTACATGTTTTCCCAAGAAACCTTAATATCTCTTTGGAGGATTTCATTGCAATGAGACAGCCAGAGATGGCAAAACCTCCACTGGTTATTCCCTTTTGTTGCAGTGGATGGCCTGCAATAACCTCTGTGGTGACTGATGGCCTGGACTGATTTCCTCAAACCCTCCCTGGCTCCAGACAGTGCCTCTCTGATGTCACCCGGCAGACAGGGGCACAAGGAGGTGACAGGTTTTCTCTGCCTCTGCTTCTGTGATTCCTTAGTCACGTGTTTTTCACAGGACTTCCCAACTCAGAAGCAGAGTCAGTAAGGGTTGCAAAATTATGACTACAGAGTTTCCTGAAATGTGTGCGAATGAGTGTATTGGTGTGTGTATGTACATGTACGTATATTTGCATGTGAGTATGTTGACTGAAATGTTCTGCTGTGGCTTTACTTCCCACCAGTGAGTGACACCATTTACCATACGTTGCTGCCCACATTTCCCACAACCTTAACATAAGTAAGTACATTGACTACAGAGCTACATAGATTCTTAATGTCTTTTGTTGTTTACAATTTGCTTATTCCAGTCCTCAACCCCATGGAACAGTCTTTTTCCTGTTCCCATATTGGAATACAGGATAATTTATTACACCAATTAAATGTGGAATGGAGAGATGTAATTGATACACTGGGTATCATCATCTACCTCAGTAATGTTGACATTCAAACCTATATGCTGAGGAAATTAGCAGCCGTGCCAGTAACTGTGCCGTCATGTAAACAGTTCTGCTTCAAATGGAAATGTTTTATCGTGTCACATGTTACCTCCTCAAACACTTTTGAAGACGTGAGAGGCGTGTTGTGAGAGGTGTGTGCCACAGTGGAAAACGTAGCTTCCAGGAAACACCACGTTCTCAGATAGAAACTGTCACGCGTGTATCCATATATATCATGTTTCACTGTGATTCACCACTTTGAGATGGTTTCGTTCTGGTCGGAAGCACACAGAGATACAGGCGCACATACAGAATCACAACAAAACATCCCAACGAAACATTCAGTAAGCAAAAGAGAAGTGAGAAAAGTAACCGAGCAAAATCCTGTAACAGGCTAAATAATCATCTTGAAACTATGACGATGCAATATTGTAAATTCTCTTCCATGAATCACGTGTTCCTAACCTACAGTATAAGCAACTAACAAAATATAACTACATTGAAATGTGTACAAACATGTGTATTCATTTAATGCTGGCATTGGAGAGTGATTCTATATCTGAATGTTAAACATTATTTTACATTTTTTGGGGGGATTGCAGTGTCTTTTCCCTCCAAGGTGAACTATCCACTGAGACTTGTTTGTCGTTCTTTCAGAAATGTACTGTGCGATGCAGGTACCAGAACATAATTCTATGAGGCTGAGTCATGTTTTGGATTGTGAATTATAAAAATGGTGTTGGAATAACATTTGATTGTCTTGAAACATTGTCCAAAGTATTGTAATTACAATGTAATGTGATTCAAAATCAAATCAAAGTTTATTAGTTGTGTACACAGATTTGCAAATTTTATCGCAGATGCAGTGAAATGTTTGTGTTTCTAGCTCCAACAGTTCAGTAACACCTAGCAATACAAAACAATTCACACATAATCCAAAATGTAAAAAGGCAATACATTAATATATATCAGAATGATCAATGTCATAGTCTGATATATATATATATGAAATAACACATATGGAACCATGTAGCAACCAAAAAAGTGTTAAACAAATAAACATTTATTTTAGATTCTTCTAAGTAGCCACCCTTTGCCTTGATGACAGCTTTGCACACTTGGCATTCTCTCAACCAGCTTCACCTGGAATGCTTTTTCAACAGCCTTGAAGGAGTCCCAACATATGCTGAGCACTTGATGGCTGCTTTCCCTTCACTCTGCGATCCAACTCAAATCAAATCAAATTTAATTTGTCACATGCGCCCGAATACAACAGGTGAAGAACTTACAGTGAAATGCTTATTTACAAGCCCTTACACCAATGATGCAGTTTTAAGAAAATATCAAAAAAATAAAAAGTTAAAAAAAAGTAAGAGATAAGAAAAACAAATAATTAAAGAGCAGCAGTATAAAACAATAGCGGGGCTATATACAAGGGGTACCGGTGCAGAGTCAATGTGTCAATGAGCGGGGGCACCGGAGTCGAGGTATTTGGCATAATTATGTACATGCAGGTAGGGTTGTTAAAGTGGCTATGCATAGGTAATAACAGAGAGTAGCAGCAACGTAGTGGGGGGGGGGGGGGGGGGGGGTGCAAATAGTCTGGGCAGCCATTTGATTAGCTGTTCAGGAGTCTTATGGCTTGGGGGTAGAAGCTGTTTCGAAGCCTTGGACCCAGACTTGGCGCTCCGGTACCGCTTGCTGTGCGGTGCAGAGAGAACAGTCTTTGACTAGTTTGGAGTCTTTGACGATTTTCAGGGCCTTCCTCTGACACCGACTGGTATAGAGGTCCTGGATGGCAAAAAGCTTGGCCCCGGTGATGTACTGGTCCATACGCACTACCCTCTGTAGTGCCTTGCGGTCAGAGGCTGAGCAATTTCCATACCAGGCATTGATGTAACACGTCAGGATGCTCTCGATGGTGCATCTGTAAAATCTTTTGAGGATCTAAGGACCCATGCCAAACATTTTCAGTCTCCTGAGGGGGACCATCTCAATTTGGTTGAGGTCGGGTGATTGTGGAGGCCAGGTCATCTGATACAGCACTCCATCACTCTCCTTCTTGGTCAAATAACCCTTATACAGCCTGGAGGTGTGTTGGGTCATTGTCCTGTTGAAAAACAAATGATAGTCCCACTAAGCGCAAACCAGATGGGATGGCATATCATTGCAGAATGTTGTGGTAGCCATGCTGGTTAAGTTTGCCTTGACTTCTAAATAAATCACTGACAGTGTCACCAGCAAAGCACAAGCACACCGTCACACTTCCTTCTCCATGCTTCACGATGGGAACCACACATGCAGAGATCATCCATTCACCTACTCTGCGACTCACAGACACAGCAGTTGGAACCACAAACCTCAAATTTGGACTCCTCAGACCAAAGGACAGATTTCCACTGGTCTAGTGTCCGTTGCTCGTCTTTCTTGGCCCAAGCAAGTCTCTTCTTATTATTGGTGTCCTTTAGTGATGGTTTCTTTGCAGCAATTTGACCACGAAGGCCTGATTCACACAGTCTCCTCTGAACAGTTGATGTTGAGATGTGTCTTTTGCTTGAACTCTGTGAAGCATTTATTTGGGCAGAAATTTCTGAGGCTGGTAACTCTTATCTTCTGCAGCAGAGGTAACTCTGGGCCTTCCTTTCCTGTGGCGGTCCTCATGAGAGCCAGTTTCATAATAGCGCTTGATGGTTTTTGAGACTGTATTGACTGACATTCATGTCTTGAAGTAATGATGGACTGTTGTTTCTCTGTTGTTTCTCTCAAATGTATTTGAGCTGTTCTTGCCATAATATGGACTTGGTCTTTTACCAAATAGGGCTATCTTCTGTATACCAACTCTACCTTGCCACAACACAACTGATTGGCTCTGATGCATTAAGAAGGAAAGACATTCCACAAATTTACTTTTAACAAGGCACATCTGTTCATTGAAATGCATTCCAGGTGACTACCTCATGAAGCTGGTTGAGAGAATGCCAAGAGTGTGCAAAGCTGTTATCAAGGAAAAACGTGGCTTTTTTGAAGAATCTTAAATATATTTTAATATGTTTAACACTTTTTTGACATGATTCCTTATGTGCTCTTTCATAGATTTGATGTCTTCACTATTATTCTACAATTTAGAAAACATTAAAAATAAAGAAAAACCCTTGAATGAGTAGGTGTGTCCAGCTTTTGACTGGTACTGTATATCAATCAAATGTAGTTATAAAGCCCTTCTTACATCAGCTGATGTCACAAAGTGCTGTACAGAAACCCAGCCTAAAACCCCAAACAGCAAGCAATGCAGGTGTAGAAGCAAGAAAAACTCCCTAGAAAGGCCAGAACCTAGGAAGAAACCAAGAGAGGAACCAGGCTATGAGGGGTGGCCAGTCCTCTTCTGGCTGTGCCGGGTGGAGATTATAATAGAACATGGCCCAGATGTTCAAATGTTCATAGATGACCAGCAGGGTCACAGTGGTTGTCGAGGGTGCAACAGGTCAGCACCTCAGGAGTAAATGTCAGTTGGCTTTTCATAGCCGATCATTCAGAGTATCTCTACCACTCCTGCTGTCTCTTGAGAGTTGAAAACAGCAGGTCTGGGACAGGTATCACGTATGTACAGTGCATTCAGAAAGTAATCAGACCCCTTGACTTTTTCCACGTTTTGTTACGTTACAGCGTTATTCAAAAATGTCCTCATCAATCTACACACAATACCCCTAATGACTAAGTATAAACAGACATTTTTGCAAATGTATAAAAACATGGAAATACATTATTTACATAAGTATTCAGACCCTTTGCTATGAGACTAGATACTGATCACAGGTACAGTTGAAGTCGAAAGTTTACATGCACCTTAGCCAAATACATTTAAACTCAGTTTTTCACAATTCCTGTCATTTAATCCAAGTAAAATGTCCCTGTCTTAGGTAAGTTAGAATCTCCACTTTATTTTAAGAATGTGAAATGTCAGAATAATAGTAGAGAGTATGATTTATTTCAGCTTGTATTTCTTTCATCACATTCCCAGTGGGTAAGAAGTTTACATACACTCAATTAGTATTTGGTAGCATTGCCTTTAAATTATTTAACTTGGGTCAAACATTTGGGTAGCCTTCCACAAGCTTCCCACAATAAGTTGGGTGAATTTTGGCCCATTCCTCCTGACAGAGCTGGTGTAACTGAGTCAGGTTTGTAGACCTCCTTGCTCGCACACGCTTTTTCAGTTATGCCCACACATTTTCTATAGGATTGAGGTCATGGCTTTGTCATGGCCACTCCAATACCTTGATTTTGTCGTCCTTAATAACCTCTTTGGGATAGGAGCAGTATTTTCACGTCCGGATGAAAAGTGTGCCCAAAGTAAACTGCCTGCTACTCAGGCCCAGAAGCTAGGATATGCATATAAATGGTAGATGTGGATAGAAAACACTCTAAAGTTTCTAAAACTGTTAAAAGAATGTCTTTGAGTATAACAGAACTTATTTGGCAGGCCAAACCCCGAGGACAAACCATCCAGGATTTTTTTGTTTGAGTTCATTGTGTTTTCTATTGGTTTCTATGGGGAACTGGATTTATGAGGCACCTGGTTGCAGTTCCTATGGCTTCCACGAGATGTCAACAGTCTTTAGAAATTGGTTGATGTTTTTCCTTTGAGAAATGAAGAAGTATGGCTTTTCAGAATGAGTGTCAAGCCAAGTGGACTCTTTTGTTAATGGTGCACGACCTGGAGCTCGCTCCACTTTGATCTTATCCGCTATTGAACACAGACATTTACGTTTTAGGATACCTAAGGATGGATTAGGAAAGTTGTTTGAAATGTTTGGACCAAGTTTACAGGTAACTTATTAGATAATTTGTAGTCATGTTGGGCGAATTGGAACCAGTGTTTTTCTGAATCAAACGCGCCAAATAAATTGACATTTTGGGGATATAAAAAAGGAGTTTATCAAACAAAAGGACCATTTGTGATGTTTCTCGGACATATTGGAGAGCCAAGAGAAGAAGATCTTTAAAGGTAAGGCATGAATTATATCGTTATTTCTGACTTTCGTGTCACACCTGCTTGGTTGAAATATGATTTTCATGTGTTTGTATGGTGGGGTGCTGTCCTCAGACAATCGCATGGTTTGCTTTCGCCGTAAAGCCTTTTTGAAATCTGACACGGTGGTTGGATTAACAAGAAGTTAAACTTTATTTTGGTGTGTTGCACTTTGCATTTTATGAAAGTTAAATATTTCTAATAATTTAATTTGAATTTCGTGCTCTGCTAGCGGAATGTCTAGCAGTATCAGGTGTAAGCCATTTTGCCACAACTTTGGAAGTATGCATTGGGTCATTGTCCATTTTTGAAGACCAATTTGCGACCAAGCTTTAACTTCCTGAGTGATGTCTTGAGATGTTGCTTCAGTATATCCACATAATTTTCCCTCCTCATGATGGCATCTATTTTGTGAAGTGCACCAGTCCCTCCTGCAGCAAAGCACCCCCACAACATAATGCTGCCACCCCCGTGCTTCACGGTTGGGATGGTGTTCTTCGGCTTGCAAGCATCCCCCTTTCCCTCCAAACATAATGATGGTCATTAAGGCCAAACAGTTCTATTTTTGTTTCATCAGACCAGAGGACATTTCTCCAAAAAGTACGATCTTTGTCCCCATATTGCAGTTGCAAACCGTCTGGCTTTTCTATGGCGGTTTTGGAGCAGTGGCTTCTTCCTTGCTGAGCGACCTTTCAGGTTGTGTCGATGTAGGACTCGTTTTACTGTGGATATAGATACTTTGTACCTGTTTCTTCCAGCATCTTCACAAGGTCTTTTGCTGTTGTTCTGGGATTGATTTGCACTTTTCTCACCAAAGTAAGTTCATCTCTAGGAGACAGAACGCGTCTCCTTCCTGAGCGGTATGACGGCTACGTGGTCCCATGATGTTTATACTTGCGTACTATTGTTTGTACAGTTGAACGTGGTACCTTCAGGCATTTTGAAAATGCTCCCAAGGATGAACCAGACTTGTGGAGGTCTACAATTTTTTTCTGAGGTCTTGGCTGATTTCTTTTGATTTTCCCATGATGTCAAGCAAAGGTGCACTGAGTTTGAAGGTAGGCCTTGAAATACATACACAGGTACACCTCCAATTGTCTCAAAAGATGTCAATTATCCTATCATAATCTTCTAAAGCCATGAAATAATTTTCTGGAATTTTTGAAGCTGTTTAAATGCACAGTCAACTTAGTGTATGTAAACGTCTGACCTACTGCAATTGTGATACAGTGAATTATAAGTGAAATAATCTGTCTGGAAACAATTGATGGAAAAATTACTTGTGTCAAGCACAAAGAAGATGTCCAAAACCGACTTGCCAAAACTATTGTTTGTTAACAAGAAATTTGTGGAGTGGTTGAAAAACGAGTTTTAATGACTCCAACCTAAGGGTATGTAAACTTCCGACTTCAATTGTATGTCCTGTTTCCATTGATCATCCTTGAAATGTTCCTACAACTTGATTGGAGTCCACCTGTCACAATTTCAATTGATTGGACATGATTTGGAAAGGAACAAACCTGTCTATGTAAGGTCCCACAGTTGACAGTGCATGTCAGAGAAAAAACCAAGCTTTGAGCTTGAAGGAATTGTCCATAAAGCTCCGAGACAGGGTTGTGTCGAGGCACAAATCTGGGGAAGGGTACCAAAACATTTCTGCAGCATTGAAGGTCCCAAAGAACGTAGTGGCCTCCATCATTCTTAAATGGAATAAGTTGCGAACCACCAGGACTCTTCCAAGAGCTGGCCGCCCAGCCAAACTGAGCAATCGGGGAGTTGACCAAGAACCTGATGGTCACTCTGACAGAGCTCCAGAGATCGTCTTTGGAGATAGGAGAAAATTCCAGGAGGACAACCATCTCCGCAGCACTCCACTAATCAGACCGTTTATGGTAGAGTGGCCAGAGGGAAGGCACTCCTCAGCAAAGGCACATGAGTTTGGAGTTTACCAAAAGGCACCTAAAGGACTCTCAGACCTTGAGAAATAAGATTCTCTGGTCTGATGAAACCAGATTGAACTCTTTACCCTGAATGCCAAGTGTCACGTCTGGAGGAAACCTGGCACCATGTGAATCATTGGTGTGGCAGCATCATGCAGTGGGGATGTTGTTCTGCAGCAGGGACTGGGAGACTAATCAGCATCGAGGGAAAGATGAATGGAGCAAAGTACAGAGATATCCTTGATGAAAACCTGCTCCAGAGCACTCAGAACTTCAGACTGGGGTTAAGGTTCACCTTCCGACAGGACAACGACCCTAAGAACACAGCCAAGACAACGCAAGAGTGGCTTCGGGACAAGTCTCTGAATGTCCTTGAGTGGCCCAGCCTGAGAATAGCTGTGCAGCGACGCTTCCCGTCCAACCTGACAGAGCTTGAGAGGATCTGCAGAGAAGAATGGGAGAAACTCCTCAAATACAGGTGTGCCAAGCTTTTAGCATCATATACCCAAGAAGACTTGAGGTTGTAATTGCTGCCAAAGGTGCATCAACAAAGTACTGATTAAAGGGTCTGAATACTTATGTAAATGTCATATTTCAACTTTTTTTATATATATAAACTGGCAAACATTTCTAAAAAACAGTTTTAACTTTGTCATTATGGGGTATTGTGTGTAAATTGATGAGGGAAAAAAGTATTTAATCAATTTTAGAATAAGGCTGTAATGTAACAAAATGTGGAAAACGTCATGGGGTCTGAATACTTTCCGAAGGCACACTGTATACAGATGTGATTATTATCTCTTCTCTGTTTATCAAAGACCAAACAGTAGATGGCAGTAATGCACCTCAGAGAGAGAGGGAATGTGAGAGAGAGGTAAAGAGAGAGAAGTGAGAAAGAGGTGGATAGCTAGAGATAAGTTAGGTTAGTTGAGCATGTCATACTGTATGACTAAACAAGTTAACATATGGAGAGAGATGGAATGAGAGAGTGAGATGAGAGAGATGTATGGATATACAGTATAGGGTATGGATATTGAGATGTGGGAAGCAGCTGAGACAGTCATGGTGGTTATGTTTGAAGTTTGTGCTCCATGTATGGTTTAATAGGTGTCCAAGCAGCCAGCATGATATCTATTCAAAGTAAAATTATTGTGGATGGATTCTATCTACTTCTCTATTCTCTTTCAGCTGGAGTCTCTAGATAGATGGGCATTTTGAGGACAAATACACATAATGAGACAATAGCCAGTGCTTGACTTGGACTGAAATAAGTGCCGGTACACATTTTGGGTGCCAGTACTATTTAACATTAGGTGCAGGAGCTCCACAAGACTTTTTAGCTAATATTCTATAAGAGTAACAGGTGCTCAAGTAAAAAAAGTGAGGTGCCGGTACTGCCCAAGTCAAGCACTGACAGTAGCAACTCTTACTTGCATTTGAGTAGGAATACAATAGATTTTTTATTGCAATAATGAATAGAATATGTACAGTACCAGTCAAATGTTTGGACACACCTACTCAGTCAAGGGTTTATGTGTACTATTTTCTACATTGTAGAATAGTGAAGACATCAAAACTATAAAATAATACATATGGAATCATGTAGTAACCAAAGAAGTCTTAAACAAATCAAAATATGTTTTAGATTTTAGATTCTTCAAAGCAGCCACTCTTTGCCTCGATGACAGGTTTGCACACTCTTGGCATTCTCTCAACCAGCTTCACCTGGAATATTTTCCAACAGTCTTGAAGGAGTTCCCACATATACTGAGCATGTTACTTGAACTCTGTGAAGCATTTATTTGAGCTGCAATTTTTGAAGCTGGTAACTCTAATGAACGTATCCTCTGCGGCAGTAACACTGCGTCTCACAAAGACAAGGCAGTTGGAACCAAAAATCACACATTTGGACTCCTCAGACCAAAGGACAGATTTCCACTGGTCTCATGTCCGTTGCTCGTATTTCTTGGCCCAAGCAAGTCTCTTCTTATTATTGGTGTCTGTTAGTAATGGTTTCTTTGCAGCAATTTGACCATGATGGCCTGATTCACACAGTCTCTTCTGAACAGTTGATGTTGAGATGTCTTTTGCTTGAACTCTGTGAAGCATTTATTTGGACTGAAATTTCTGAGACGGGTAACTCTAATGATCTTATCCTCTGCAGCAGAGGTAACTCTGGGTCTTCCTTTCCTGTGGTTGTCATCATGAGAGCCAGTTTCATTATAGCGCTTGATGGTTTTTGAGACTGCACTCGAAGAAACATTCAGTTCTTGAAATTTTCCGTTTTGACTGAAATTCATGTCTTAAAGTAATGATGGGCTGTCGTTTCTCCTTGCTTATTTGAGGTGTTCTTGCCCTAATATGGACTTGGTATTTTACCAAATAGGGCTTTGTTCATTATACCATCCCTACCTTGTCACAACAACTGATTGGCTCAAACGCATTAAAACTTCTTGAGGGCAGGGGGCAGCTTTTTCACTTTCGGGAAAAATAGCATGCCAAAATTCAACTGCTTGCTACTCATCCCCAGAATATAAGATATGCATATTATTAGTAGATTCGGATAGGAAACACTCTGAAGTTTCTAAAACTGTTTGAATCATGTCTGTGAGAATAACAGAACTTATGTAGCAGGCAAAACCCTGAGGACAAACCATTCAGAATTTATATTTTCCACTTCCACTGGATGTCACCAGTCCATGGAAATCGGTTGAGGTTATTCCTTTGTGTACTGAAGAAGTAGGGCTATCGTAAATGAGGGTCACATGAAGTCAATTTTTGGAGAGAGTCACGTTATGAAAAAAGTTGCGTCAGTTTGGTTTCGTTTTGTATTGAACACAGATCATCTCGTCTTCAAATTGATCGATTATTAACGTTTAAAAATACCTAACGTTGTATGACAAAAGTAGTTTGAAATGTTTTGGTAAATTTACATGTAACCTTTGATATATTTTGTAGTGACTTGGCGAAAGTTGGAAGCTGTGTTTTTCTGGATGAAACGGTCCAAATAAATTGACATTTTGGATATATATCGACGGAATTAATCGAACAAAAGGACCATTTGTGATGTTTATGGGACATATTGGAGTGCCAACAAAATAATTTTGTCAAAGGTAAGGCATGATTTATATTTTATTTCTGCGTTTTGTGTCGTGCTTGCAGTGTTGAAATATGCTACTCTGTTGTTTACTGATGTGCTATCATCAGATAATAGCATCTTATGCTTTTGCCGAAAATATTTTTTGAAATCTGACATGTTGGCTGGATTCACAACGAGTGTAGCTTTAATTTGGTATCTTACATGTGTGATTTAATGAAAGTTAGATTTTTATATCATGTTATTTGAATATGGCTCGCTGTATTTTCCCTGGCTATTGGCCGGTGGGACGTTTGCGTCCCACCTGCCCCAGAGAAGTTAAGAAGGAAAGAAATTCCACAAATTAACTTTCAACAAGACACACCTGCTAATTGAAACGCATTCCAGGTGACTATCTCGTGAAACTGGTTGAGAGAATGCCAAGAGTGTGCAAAGCTGTCATCAAGGCAAAGGGTGGCTACTTTGAAGAATCTACTATATAAAATATATTTGTATTTGTTAAAAAAAAAATTGGTTACTACATGATTCCATATGTGTTATTTCATAGTTTTGGTTTCTTCACTATTATTCTACAATGTACAAAATACAACAACAAAAAAGAAAGACCCTTGAATGAGTAGGTTTGTCCAAACTTTTGAATGGTACTGTAGATGCATTCGTTAGACAATGGGAAAATAATTGAAGAATGCTTTGGAACTGTCATACATCTCTCTGAATACATTATCATAGCCTACACACCACCCATCTTTTTTAGTGTTCTTTACAAAATTAAGCAATATGATAGAAAATGAAAGGCCGCAATGTTTTCAGTGTAGCCTCCTGCACCATGATTGACTCATTCTCTCCGAAATCATCACCATTAACTGCCGGTGTACTTATTTGAGTAAATGCACCATAAACACCACCATAAATTACTTTCAAAAAAATCCTGTGCATATGCAGTGCATAGAACACATACTTTGCAGGGGGATAGTCTGTAGTGTTGTGGAGAACATGGTCATGGTTGAATTATGATTTACATATGTAAACACACCTTGACCTGACATATAGTGGTTAGTCTGTAGCTGACATCTATGTCTAGATGGATACAATTGATGGCATCTTAAAAAAAAACAATCATCCTATGTTAGATTTATAAGGTGATAATGAGTGTGTGACTTTGAGTTATGAATGCATAACCGTTGATCATTGCCACAGAGTGTCAATGTCATGGACACCCATGACATTTCAGAGATACTGAAGGCTGCTCTACGGTGAGATAATACAGCTGCCTACAGCTGGGTCCTTTATGCGTGTGTGCTTATCTTCATATTGACATACTTAAAGGGACGGTTTGTGCGGTCAAACCCACAATAAATGTTTAAACCCACCTACAGACCTTGAAAGTTTGGGCTATTTTGGTCATCTGATGGTAGACTCATTGGCCAATGATTTTATTTGTATTTATTTGATCAATACGGTATCATGTCTGCCTTTACCCATGAGCGAGAGACTCAGAACATCAGCAGCTCTTCCCTCATCAAACATGCAAAGCAACAGGAGATGAACTAGGTCAATGGAGTAAACTCAACCTCTCCCATCAACAATGCAGCAATATCTAGCAATGCAACAACACACACATAGTCCAAAAGCAAAAACAAAAAAAAGAACAAGAAATAAATCAGAATGAGCAACGTCAGAGTCCTGACTAGAAATATGTATGTAAATGGTGTGTGTATAGACAATATGGACAATGTATGAATAAAAAAGCTGTGTACAGCAGTACCTATACAGGATGAGCCATGACTAAAATACAGTATATACATATCTCCCCAGCCCCAGTGTGTTTGGCTTTCTACTCAGCCCTGGTAATGGGTGGGTGGGAGGAGAGCCCTCTGGCGTTTCCACTTTCCCCACATTAGCGCTGAGCCTCCCATCCTAATGACAGAACGGGCATGATTGGAATCCTACAGGCTGTTACGATAAGAACGAGACTATGTCCTCGCTGAATATTCTTGCCGGCGATGACTGACTGGCATGAGGGGAATAACTGGTGCTGACATGCAAGGCTGCTTTGGATCTGGTGAATACCAAATGCCATTTTACACAGAACGTTGGATCGCATACGTTTGTGGTTGACAGACTACAAAGTAACTCCATCCTCACTACCAGTTAAATCTTGCATAGGTTTGTCACGTTCGTTATAGCGATGAGACCAAAGCGCAGTGTGATTTGAATGCATCTTCTTTTAATAAAGAAAGAACACGGAATGAACTATACAAAAACAACAAAACAAACGTGAAGCTATATAATCATAGTGCTGACACAAGCAACTAAACATAGACATAGATAATCACCCACGAAATACTCAAGGAATATGGCTGCCTAAATATGGTTCCCAATCAGAGACAACGATAAACAGCTGCCTCTAATTGAGAACCAATCTAGGCAACCATAGACATACAAAACCCCTAGACTGGTTACAACCCCATAAACATACAAAAACCCTAGTCAGGGCAAAACATATATTCACCCATGTCACACCCTGACCTAACCAAAATAATAAAGAAAACAAAGAATACTAAGGTCAGGGCGTGACAGTACCCCCCCCAAAGGTGAGGACTCCCGGCCGCACACCTAAGCCTATATGGGAGGGTCTGGGTGGGCATAACTCCGCGGTGGCGGTTCTGGTGAGGGACGTGGACCCCGCTCCACTTCTGACTCGGCCCACTTACATAATGTCTCTGGAGCGGGAACCCTCACCACCGACCCCGGACTAGAGGACGCCACAGGACTGATGGTTGAGTCTAGAGTGAGTGGCGCCTCTGGACTGACGGGCGGCTCTGGCAGATCTGGACTGGAGGGAGACTCTGGCGGATCCGGACTGGAGGGAGACTCTGGCAGATCCGGACTGGAGGGAGACTCAGGTGGCTCTTGACTGACGGGAGACTCTGGCGGCTCCTGACTGACGGGCGGCTCAGGCGGCTCTTGACTGACGGGCGGCTCAGGCGGCTCTGGCGGCTCCTGACTGACGGGCGGCTCAGGCGGCTCCTGACTGACGGGCGGCTCAGGCGACTCCTGAATGACGGGCGGCTCAGGCGGCTCCTGACTGACGGGCGGCTCAGGCGGCTCCTGACTGACGGGCGGCTCAGGTGGCTCCTGACTGACGGGCGGCTCAGGCGGCTCCTGACTGACGGGCGGCTCAGGCGGCTCCTGACTGACGGGCGGCTCAGGCGGCTCAGGACAGACGGGCGGCTCAGGCGGCTACTGACTGACGGGCAGCTCAGGCGGCTCCTGACTGACGGGCGGCTCAGGCGGCTCCTGACCGACGGGTGGCTCAGGTGGCTCCTGAATGACGGGCGGCTCAGGCGGCTCCTGACTGACGGGCGGCTCAGGCGGCTCCTGACTGACGGCCGACTCAGGCGGCTCCGGCGGCTCCTGACTGACGGGCGGCTCAGGCGGCTCAGGACAGACGGGCGGCTCAGGCGGCTCAGGACAGACGGGCGGCTCAGGCGGCTCAGGACAGACGGGCGGCTCAGGCGGCTCAGGACAGACGGGCGGCTCAGGTGGCTCAGGACAGACGGGCGGCTCAGGCGGCTCAGGACAGACGGGCGGCTCAGGAGGCTCAGGACAGACGGGCGGCTCTGGAGCCTCTGGACTGGAGGAACACACAGGAGACTTGGTTCTTAGAACAGGCACAGTACTCACCAGGCTGGAGAGATCTACTGGAGGACTGGTCCTTGGAGGAGATACAGGATAGACCGGTCCGTGGAGGCGCACTGGAGGTCTCGAACTAAGGGCCTGAACAACCCGTCCTGGCTGGATGTTGATTTTAGCCAGGCACTTGCGGGGCGCAGGCACAGGACGCATGGGGCTGTGCAGACCCACGGGAGACACAGTGCGTAGGGCTGGTGCATATAACACGGACCGAGGAGACGCACTGGAGACCAGATGCGCTGAGCCGGCTTCATTACTCCTGGCTCGATGCCCACTCTAGCCCGGCCGATACGAGGAGCTGCAATATAGCGCACCGGGCTACGTATGCACACTGGGGACACCGTGCGTTTCACCGCGTAACACGGAGCCTGCCCGGTCACTCTCTCTCCACGGTAAGCACGGGGAGTTGGCTCAGGTCTCCTACCTGACTTAGCCACACTCCCCGTGTGCCGCCCCCCAATACATTTTTGGGCTGCCTCTCGTCCCAGCCGTGCTGCCGTGCTGCCTCCTCATACCAACGCCGCTCAGCTTTCGCTGCCTCCAGCTCTGCCTTGGGGCGGCGATATTCCCCAGCCTGTGCCCAGGGTCCCTTTCCTTCCAGAATCTCCTCCCATATCCATGAGTCCTGAGATTTCTGCTGCTGCCCGATATCACATTGCTTGGTCCTTGGTTGGTGGGTGATTCTGTCACATTCGTTATAGCGATGAGACCAAAGCGCAGCGTGATTTGAATGCATCTTCTTTTAATAAAGAAAGAACACGGAATGAACTATACAAAAACAACAAAACGAACGTGAAGTTATATAATCATAGTGCTGACACAAGCAACTAAACATAGACATAGATAATCACCCACGAAATACTCAAGGAATATGGCTGCCTAAATATGGTTCCCAATCAGAGACAACAATAAACAGCTGCCTCTAATTGAGAACCAATCTAGGCAACCAAAGACATACAAAACCCCTAGACTGGTTACAACCCCATAAACATACAAAAACCCTAGACAGGACAAAAACATATAATCACCCATGTCACACCCATACTAAGGTCAGGGCGTGACAAGGTTCTGGTTACTGCAACCTCACTTACTGTATGAACCAAGCTAGCTTCTCTATTTTTACTGGGATTACTGTCAGACAGGTGAGGGACAGAGAGATGTATCTATTCTTTGACAGAAGTCATGAGAGGTTCACAGCAGCCTCTATCTGATCTCACACTCCTCTCCTTCACAAGGCCCTCTCTTTATCCCTAAAAGTCATTTCTGATATAGCGCCTGATATAGCTCACACTCCTGTTCTTTTCCATAGAAAAAATATTTGGGCTTGTAGGGAGGGAGGCTGAATACCCTCGCACGAACACACACTCCAAAGATGAGCGAGAGCCATACAGGAGGAGGTGAAGAGACAAAGCAAGGCGTGTGACACGACACCGAGGGGAGAGTCGAAGCGGTACACTGAATATAGCGCATTGTGTCGCCCGAGAGCGACCGCTGCAAGAAGATTAGCAGGACGATGAGTCAGAAGCACACATATTCAGCTTCTCTATTAGTCATGAATTAGGCTGATGTGGCTCTGTTTCGTGGTCTGGTTCGTCACAATGCAAATTAGTGCTGACGGATGTGTAATGTTCTCTGTGCTCATGTGCTGAGCTCCAAAAGCTTGCCAGTTCCCAACATGATACTCACATGAACCACTGCCTGTTCGCCCCGCTACCGTCCAGAAGGCGAGGTCAGTACAGGTGCATCAAAGCTGGGACCGAGAGACTGAAAAATAGCTTCTATCTCAAGGCCATCAGACTGTCAAACAGCCGTCACTAACACAGAGAGGCTGCTGCCTACATACAGACTTGAAATCATTGGTCACCTTAATAAATAGATCACCAGTCACTTTAATAATGTCACTTTAATAATGTTTTCATGTCTTGCATTACTCTTCCCATACGTATACACTGTATTTTTATACCATCTATTGCATGTTGCCTATGCTGCTTGGTCATCGCTCATCCATATGTTTATATGTTTATGTTCTTATTCCATTCCTTTACTTAGATTTGTGTGTATTAGGCAGTTGTTGTGGGATTTGTTAGATTACTTGCTAGATATTACCGCACTGTCGGAACTAGAAGCACAAGCATTTCTCTACACTCGCAATAACATCTGCTAGCCATGTGTATGTGACCAATACAATTTGATTTGATTTGATTTGGTACTTGCAGGAAGCTGAGGGAAAAAACACGTTGTTAAAAAAGCATGCCACATTTGTCAACACTGTCAGCATTACACAGCAGTGCTGGGATCCAATCACAGTGGGGAAGACAGGTCCGCAGTGAAACAGCACAGATGCTCCAATGACCTTAGCCAACCTTGTTTGATACCCTGAACAAAGATTTAATTCGCGCTAAAACAAACACTCCAAGGGACCAAACGGTCGGAATATATAAAGTGGCCTGTGCTGTAAATCGCATCCCAGCAGTTTGACATTGAACAGCTCAGGAGGCCCGTGGAGAAACACCCATCGTGTCATGTTAGCACACAACTCCTGCTCAGACATGGTGTAGTGCTAACATTTGACTCACTTCAACGGAGGAGTGCAGGCGCTCTGCTAACACTCAGCATACAGCAGCCTACATAGCAGTCTGCTATCACCCCCAGACACAACTTCTGCTGGTGCTGGATCTGCGTGTGGACTAGGTGAATTATAATATAACAGTTCTCAAGGAGGATTAGAGAGAGACCAAGTGAGGATCTATAAAGCCTTGGCTTCAGTTCTCCACATTTCTGTATTGAAATCGATATACCAATGATTGGGTAGGTTCAAGATGTCTAGTCTGCTTTTCAAGAGATGAATCTCCCAGACACTCCATCGTTCTCCCATCTCCCTATTTAGAATCACTCCAGTGGTATGTAAGGGGCTAAATCTTAATGGTTGGGAAGTGTGTGTGGGTGACTTTTGGTAATGGCCATGGCCATCTGTGAAGGGATACGATTGCGGGGGAGGTGGAAGAGCCGGACGGGAGTCTGACTGACTTGGCTAGTCTCTCTCTGGGTTTCCCCCAAGCAGATGGATCTGATGATGGGGATTTTGGACACCTTCAGGTGGGATCCATCTCCGTATCTCCCTGACAGAGTTGTGAATCAGTGGGATGTTTCCACTCACTCTGAACAGAACAATGTGTTAAAGCTGAAAGCCAAACAAACATCCCTGCCAGCACCAACCCCCAGGTTCAACCGAACCCCTACTCCCCTAACACACGCCTGCCAACACGGCAAACTCTTTCTGAGCTGGTTCCTCCCACGGCCCCAACACTAGAAAGCTACAGTAGCAGAGCAGCAAACAAACACCACACAGGCTGGTTTAGTCATATATATTTAAGTACAGAATATCTTCAAGAGGAAAATGTAAACAGTTTTACATGGGTCGGTAAATGTGGCAGGGGAGAGTTAGCACTCATTTCATTATGTATGTGTAAAATACAATCTGAATATAATAAATTGACTTCTGTGCCAACGGAGTGCTTCAACCAAATCAATCAAATACAGACAATTAAGATACAGTCTTCTAACAGGCTGACTACACCAGTCGCGTCACGTGCACGGGCATTGCAAAATAAATTTAGAAATCTATATTATTCTATTATTGCACCCACACTGCTCACGCGCGCCAATGAGCATCTGCGTTGTCAAGGGCTAAAATAGAAGTCAGTTCTATTTCTGACACAGATTGCGCTGCAAGTCCTGCCTCTCCCATCTCCTCATTGGTTTATAGAAGCAGTTACCCACGTGCCATCTCCTCATTGGTTATACCCACGTGAATACTGAAAGACGAACGAGGTCAGTGGCGGTAATGCACCTAATTTATGAAAGTTGCCAATCGCGATATAAAGTCGAGAGAAAAAGCCTAGAAGGAGGAGAGATGACTAGAAACGATTCGGTTGACCATTTTATGTGTGAATTAATTGTCGGAGTAGAGGACCTTGTGCATTTCAAGTAAAATAACAACTCAATGTTTATATCCGAGGACAAATTAGCTAGCAACAGCAAGCTAGCTAAATAGGAATAATTAGCTAGCAATTGCAAGCTAGCTAGCTAAATTGCCATAAATGTTTAATTCTTTTTGACCTGTCCCCAAATTAATGTAATTGGTTCAGAGTTTGTTTTGTTATTTTAACCTGCGTGTCGTGATCGCGTATGGTGTGGGGGGACAAAATAAATGTGTGTACGATGGCGCACGATGGCGCACGCGCGCAGACGGTTTGGGTTCCGTGTTAGAAACGTTTCTTAATTTACACTGAGCCAACCGAGAGAGGAAAGATAAAAAGAGATGACTTCAAACACTTCCAAAGTGCTAATAGTTAGGGTTTCCCCCTCTCCATAAGGTGCTCTCCCTCTCTCAGACACGTTGCCAATCTGACTGAAACTGTGTTTCAATTCCTTTTGAGTGAGCTTCAGTTTCCCATCATTGTGCTGTAGATATAGCCAAGCTATAAGTTATACAGACATTTTACTATATGCACAAGATAATATCAGCATAAAGATTCTCCTTCGTAGTGAACATGCAAATATGTACATGTACATATCCAATGAAACAAAGGCATTTACGTAAAGAAAATATATAATTTGGCTCATAAATTACTTACCCACTAGGCACCAATGTTATTTCAACATCTAGTTGATTTACATTTGATTGAGTTGTCAACTAACGTGAATTCAAAGTATTACATTTAACCATCTTATTGGATTTAGGGTAAAAAAGAAACAAATCCAGAAATTCCTTTACGTTGATGACTTTTTGCTAATCTAATCAGTTTCAACATCATCACATTGGATTTTATTTGTTGAAATGACGTGGAAACAACGTTGACTCAACCAGTTTGTTGTGCAGTGGCTAATGTCCAGCATTAGTGACAGATCTAGCCAACTGCCATTGTCATTCATCCCAACTCAATGGTTTGAATATGGCACCTCCTGCTGGCCAATGGAGTGCATCACTAGCTACAATAATCTCGCTTGTGTAGGCTAAGCATAACTATTTCCGTCTTTCCCAAAGATTTGTGGATATTCTTCCTTCCCTTGAACAGGTGCTTGAACATGAGAAGCTGACCATATTTTGTGTGGCCTGACATGCTCTGTTGACAGTAGGACAGCGAAGAAGTCGAACCTCAGTGAGTAAGGCTACCACATCCCAATGATTCCCTACTGGTATTGATTGAGTCTTGTAGACTTTTGTCTGCCAGATTTAACCTGTTAATATTGAGTCTCCCTGTGGGTATTTCCCATATAGTCAATGCATATAGTCAACACACACAGACATGTCTGTGTTGACTATATGCATTGCCTATATGGGAAATACCGACTGGGAGACTCAATATTAACAGGTGTGTGTGTGTGTGTGTGTGTGTGTGTGTGTGTGTGTGTGTGTGTGTGTGTGTGTGTGTGTGTGTGTGTGTGTGTGTGTGTGTGTGTGTGTGTGTGTGTGTGTGTGTGTGTGCGCGTGTGTGTATGTGTGTGTGTGTGTGTGCGCGTGTGTATTTCTTTGTGTGTGCGCGTGTATGTCTGTGTGTGTGTGTGTGTGTGCTTGTCTGTGTGTGTGTTTGCGTGTGTGTGTGTGTTTACGTGTGTGTGTGCGCGCACACTTGTGTGGACACGTTCAGATGTTATTTTTAAGCCCAAAATAAACTTAGAAACGGGCAGCTGAAATGTCATCACACATTCAACTCAAACCACACTAAAGTAATGAATCCAAAAATGGTACTTTAGAAATCCTACTCACAATAACCTTGTTCTATCAGGGCATTAAACTAATCTGGATACAAGGTTGAAGTGTTCGCTGCTGTAGTCAAGGCCTGTGCTGGGAGAACAGAACATTGTATGGGGAAATGATCTGGGCCAGCTTAGTCTAAGACATTCAATTAATACTTCATGCCATTAGAGAGAGGGCAAGGTGCCCCCTATTAATGCCCACCCTTGCCACTCTATGAGCACTTCAGGATTACAGAGAGGGGCCAGCCACGGCCATCATTTCTGCACTTGCATCTATGCATGTCTTCATAACCTTTGTGATGGCCCTGTTTGGCCCTGCGTGGACACACAGTACAGACGGCCTACATCAAGGCTATCGCAATGGGGCTACAGCAGGGCCGAGACCATTAGCCGCAAGGTCTCACAGTCCAAATCCAGAAGGTCATTGGCAGGGAGATGCAGGCCGGAACTCGGCACGGATTATCCCAACCATTTTAATTAGAGGCAGGGGTTGAAGAGGGGCAGGGGCTAAATGCCTGTGAGTCTCTGGTTGGCCTGTGCAATGTGAAATATGGGCTCTCTCTGCCCAGCCTGTGATGGGTATTATTGTAGCATGTCAGATGAATAAGGATTCCGTTTCTGGCCTGTAAATTGCAGTTTCACTATCAGATAACAGTGGAGGAACATTAACACGTCGTGATAACGCGTCTGCATGAATGACATTGATGAGTAGTCTTGTATATCCTCTACGAGGTCTTTTTCGGGTTGAAGAGGAATGAGGTGATAATGTATTGGATCGTACTTTCACGTAATATATAGTGTTTTTCTTTCTGTCCTCAAAAAGTAAATGACTGTTTGGGGAACACAACTTGTCCTCTGTCAAGGCAGTGTTGTTGTTCTGAGACAAGCGCCTGAAGATGTTTGTGTTTACCTACAGGATTTGGACATTGTGATGCTGGCGTTTGTTTGGTTTATTGTTGGACCTGTCACTTCCCTAAACTTACTGGTGAGCTCCAGTGTCAAAGCCATGCAATCGTGTCATTGTCTCCTGCGAGGGAGAATTCCCAAAACAACAAAGTGTTGTTTGTTACTTTTTCTGTAAAGACACATCTTATTTTTGGTAGTACTTTGTACTGATGTGGAAGTGTATATCAGGGTACCAGATACAACTGCAGGTAAATAAGCAATTCTAGCAGATCCTTGGAAGAAGACTTATTTCAACAGAATTCCATCAGGTTTCAAATAACACATAGGGTAAGTGTAATTTTCCTCCTTGAAATGCCTCTGTTGCTAGAAACGACCCCGGAGTCATATTATGTTACGGTACATTGCTAAACCATATGCTTTACTTCCAAATGTTAATAAGCCAACAGTGCATTGCAAAATTTGAACCGATACACTTGTGTGAGGAACCACCTCTTATCACACGTGCTCCTTTTAACGCCGTCTTACATGAGAGACTAGCAGAGTGGAAAGTGGTCACTCTGGCAGACTGTTATCATCTCTGTCCTCTTGAACATTTGATATTAGTCGGCTACGCTGCCTCACAAGTTCCTAATTCGAGGTTGACCGAAGCTGATTTAAGTCATCTCTGGCAGTGTCAGTCCTTCTGATGCCTCGTCTGTGGGGAGCTGTGAGGAGTGGTGCATGCCACGGTCAGTCCTTCTGATGCCTCGTCTGTGGGGAGCTGTGAGGAGTGGTGCATGCCACGGTCAGTCCTTCTGATGCCTCGTCTGTGGGAGCTGTGAGGAGTGGTGCATGCCACGGTCAGTCCATTATGATAGCGCGAATAACAGCCACGATGTCACCGACAGTCTCCCAACTCTGACATTTCCCTGGCAGGTGAGAGCAACAAAGGGTCCTAAAAGTCATGTGATAAGAAAGCAGGGGCCACTGACACAACAACAGATTTATTCAGGGAATAAGGCTGTATTCGCTGATTGACATTGGGCAGCCAGCCCTTACTCTGCAATATGGGTGTGATGGGGATGTCGCCAATACTGGTTTGGTTGGACACAACTCTCTCCATTTCCTAATGCATTCTGGGATGTAATCTCAGCCATATACTAGGAGTGTTAGCAGCTGGCAGGAAAATGTTGATGAGATGTGATTGAATGGATTTAGTTAATGATGTGATTAATTATACATTCATTATTCCCTGATTGTGACTTTTTTATTTTATTGATAATCAATGCATATGATGGCACTATAGGGAAATGACTATGAGCATATAATTGTAATTGAAGTGGTTGATGGCAGTTTGTTGCCTTCTGGGCTCGGCAGAGTCCCAACCAAACAAGCCTTGGTAGACTACAAACAGAGGGACAGTTAACAACATACACTGGTCCCCCGTTTCACCAAAGGGGCCTATCATCAATGTTATGACCATTTACAACAGACACACAGCTGCAACAGGCCGAGACATCTCTATTTTTTGGCACCAAGAGAGAACTATAATCATCATCTGTATAGAGAGAGAGGGACAGACAGAAAGAGATACAGAGAGAAAGAGACAGAGAGAGACAGTGAGAGACAGAGCGAGAGAGAGATGTGTGAAGGGAGAGATTGACCACCACCACTCATTCCTTATACCTGACTAAAAGCAAGAGTCGTGGGCTTTGAAAATAATCGATTCGAAACGCTCAGGCATAAAATGGAAGGCTGCAGAACAAAGGCGATTTTCGTAACATGCCACAGAGAGAAAACGTTTGTTGCCTCTGCTGCTTGAGTGGCCCCTTAGTGCCCATGGCAACTCATCCATAACTTCCAACTGTCAACCATGAAATTGAGTAAAAGTAACAGAATTTTTAAATGCACCTTAGCATTTCTGCTTAGCCAGTCTTATTTACTGGTGTGCACACCTCAAATACATTCTCCGACAGATCTTGAGCATAGCTGACAAGTCTCAGGGATGACCATATGATAATTATGTTGTCAGACGTGTTGTAATAGATTTCGTCTCAATCAATCAATTTAAAATGATTTGAAGCACTGGACATCAAATGGCCTACTGTGTTTGCCAAATTATTTATCCAATTTTGAATTCATTGGATTTGGATTCTGCTGCTTCTGTGCTCCCTTGAAGTAATGGGTCTGACTAAAGCAGCGAACTAAGCAAGACCACCCACACAATGACATGCACACACACACACACACACACACACACACACACACACACACACACACACACACACACACACACACACACACACACACACACACACACACACACACACACACACACACACACACACACACCAATTCCTCCATCACCCACTTAGCATTATTCTACTGTATTTGTTCCTAGAAAATCTTAGTGCAGAAAGATCTCCAGATTCAGTCTGTTTAATTCCAAATCAAAACTGGTATTTTGTTATGAAAGTTATGTACCTCTTTCCCTGTTCTATTTTCAGCTATGTGGCAGAAATCTAGAGCTTAAAAAACAACATATTTTTCCCTTCCATTTTTTCCACTTTGTTTCTCTCCGGTCAGCCACATCCAGCCAGTCTGTTGAAAGTAGCTGTGCACTGTCCTGCCTTGGCTTTGAAAAGTGTAAAAAGTAATTTAGATTCCTCTGCAGCAGTGTGCGAGGGAGAGGCAGATGGAGAGAAGCAGGGGACAGAGAAAAAAATAGTTAGTGGTCGATTCGAAGGTGTGGAACTTGACTTTCATCTAATATCTAACCAGATGGCCTTCGGCAAGAGATAAACACCATTTTGTTAAAGCAGCCTGGAGTGCATATGCACCACACAAGAGGCTGCTGAAGGGAGGACGGCTCATAATAATGGCTGGAAAGGAGCAAATGGAATGGCATCAAAGACATGGAAACCATGTGTTTGATGTATTTGATGCCATTCCACTTATTCCGCTCCAGGCATTACTACAAGCCAGTCTTCCCCAATTAAGGTGCCACCAATCTCCTGTGATGCACACCTATGGCCTCCATGAGCAGACTCTGTCAGGGTAGCACCATCAGCAATGTCAATTTTTATCAAAGGACATCAAACTCTGGACACAGACTGGGCGATGGTCTCAGGTGCTCTACCTTTCACAGTGGGGGAATAAGGGCCCAGCGCTGATCTGCTATAGGCCCGTTTTTGATGTTCTACCCAGATCGAGAGAAATGAGACATTCAGTAAGGTGCTGCTGCTCTTTCTCTGTGGTATGCTTGCACCAAATAGTAATATATCTTCTTATTTTATTAAATAAGATATCCACACATACAATTCTGCCCTTATTGACCATCATCTCATGGTCACTCATTCTAAAATAGTTCACTTCCCTCACATGGGTGGCAACCTGACCGTAGATAGAACCCTGCATGTATTGTTTATGAACCTGACCAACCACCCATCTCGCTCACTCAAAAGGATCAGTCTTGGTTCTTTAACGTCATGGAAACACATGCTCTGATCTGTAGGTGCACTCGTGGTACAAAATATGTTTATTGCTTCTATGTTCTCTTCCCTTGTTCTGTGCAGTAAATTGACCGCATACCAGGGCAACCTTATTCATGCACTTTTTTTGTGAGAGCCTCCCAATGCATCAGTGCCTCTTTGTCTGACTGGGCACAGGCTACATGTTCTGTAACCTGCAGGCACTGTGTTCAACTGGCAAGAAGGGATGAGAGGAATGGGAACACTTCACAACTTGTGAAGAGAGAGTAACGGAGAGAGGCGAGGGGTAAAAACCCCTCGTGAACATGCTTGTGTTACAGTAGTTGTCTGCCTTCTTTGGAATGGGGACCGGCAAGCTTTCGTCCTTCCCGAGACTGAAAATCTATCCCTCCTTGGAGGACTGCATACTGTATGATACAACTAGCATTGAAGAAGGACTCATTTGGTGTCAGCTAACAATCTGAGGGACTGGTCAGACAGATCAGAGATAGGATCTAGCTGTTCAAACAGGAAGTTAAGACACATGGTGAGAGGGGCGGGGTGAGGGCAGCCTTGTCCCTTGAATGGTCTGTGGAGCAGAACAGTGGAGTAGTGTTTGGATACGATGCCTGACTCAAGGCCTATTGAATGCAGGATCAGACAACATATGGACCATCAGCCACTTGCACTTCCGTTGAACTTAAAGATGGCTTATACAAACTCAATAATTATTTAAATGTCTTTACGTTAAGGTGACTAAAGGAAACTGTTGGAAGAAAATGAAGGAGATACATGGTACCGGTGTTTTGCCGTGTTGGTGTCTGTTGCTGTGTATATTGCTTATTTTTTTTATTACTTAACAGCTTACACAAATGACTTGACCAATTACACATCCATTAAAGTGATATAATTTCCCAAATGCTCCTTGTGAAATGGTAATACCCCGCAGTGCTGAAAAATTATGGGAAAATCTGCCCGGTGATGATATTACACCTCTTTATACTGAGTATACACCTGCTATCTCCATGACATAGACTGACCAGGTGAATCCGTGTGAAAGCTATGATTCCTTATTGATGTCACTTGTTAATTTCATTTAAATCAGTGTAGATGAAGGGGAGGAGACAGGTAACATAAAGATTTTTAAGCCATGAGACAACCGAGACATGGATTGTGTATGGATGCCATTCAGAGGGTGAATGGGCAAGACAAAAGATTGAAGTGCCTTTGAACATGGTATGGTAGTAGATGCCAGGGGCAATGTTTTTTTGTCAAGAACTGCAATGCTGCTGCGCTGTAAAATATGTACTGGAGAAATTACAGTAAATTAACGGCAAAAAAGATGCCAGTAAAAGTACTGTAAAAAATGTTTTTTTACTGTAAATTAGAATTATTACATGTTGCTATAGATGTACTACAATAACTTACTGTTTATAAATAACAGCAATTCACTGTATTTTTACAGTACCTGTACACCTTTCCAATATATTACTGTGCTTCTATTTTACAGTAATTACTTGTATCTATGAAATTTACAGGATTTACTTGGCACCTCGAATTGCTGTTCAATTACTGTATTTTATTATACCGTTTTTTTGCTGTAAAACTACAGTTCTGTTGTATGTCCTTTTACAGTAATACATTACATTTACAGATAAAATATGCCAGTAGTACTGTAAACTTCTAAAACATTTCCATTACCAAAACAAGTAAACACAATACAAATAATGTTCTTAAGCATGGTTTAATGTAAACAAACCAAAAAAAGTGACAAACACATTCAATAAGCTCCCAAAGTACAACTTCACAATTGCTCGGTGGGAATTGCCAATAAACTGTAGCGAAAGGGGTTGCATCACAAATGCCTCAATTACAAATGTACAACTTTCCCCAAGCACCTATCAAAAAGTGTAAATCTGAAAATTATTAAATCGGGACAGAATACAATTGTTAATCTTAAAAGTATTGGTATGACATAACTTCACAAAATCAAGGGTTTCCGTTATAGCATTAGATAGGATGGATGCAACCACCCCATTTACAAAACAGTGAAGCATCTCCCTTTACAAATAGAAAAATAACGCAAAATGTTGTTTAATTATATTCTAGCTTGTATGTGACATGAAACATAATGATAGATTGTCACAAGGCTATTCTGTCACTTTGTATGCTGGAACAGATATTAACATGCACCGTATTCAGGACATTGATCAAGTAATGAAGATTGATACATTTTAAACCTTTTTGTTTAAAAAAAACTGCTGAATGCAGATGCAAAGCCAGTTTATAACTGTAGCAGCATAGAACGTGACAGAATTACAGATAAGAAAGGCACTGGTATACTGTATGTATCTTAGTTTTTGAAATAAAAAAAAACCTTTCAGATATAAGTAACTCAAAAATCGTGTACTGTGTCTTGTTTCCTAATAAGAGGGGTAGTAGGCCTACTCAACAGAGTTTTGTGCAACATGTCTACTTGGCCTTAATTTAGGAGGTTTGTCATTACCCTCACTCCCTGATTAAATGCAGAGTATCTTGTTTTGGGAAGGGTAATTGGACTTTTTAATTACGTGAGATTATGGTTATAAAATATCTCAATGGATATTTTGTCCTATTCCCAGATTTCTAATTATGCCCTTTCCAAAACGACATACTCAAGCTTTAATAAGGGCTGCCTATTCAAGTTTTGTGCAAATGCCAGACATTTCCAAACATCCAAAGTAGCATTACTTCCTCAACAATGTGTCAATTTCAGTGCATACTGGATCATTTTCTAAAACCTAATGTGTAAAAAAAAAAAAAAAGAGTCAAGCCCAGTGACAAACCAAACTTACTTGAGCAGGTCACAATTAACATAAATACATTTAATGTATGCCCAAGAGGAACTAGGCTATAGCTGTTCTAAGTCCATTATCTTCCTGTACATGTCTGTACTCTGCTCAGTACATTAATTGTGTGTCTCTTCTTCTCCACTACCTTTTCGTTTTTCTTACTGACAACCTCTTACTATGGCGGTATCTGAGCCAGTGGATGAACTGATTCCAGCAAAACATCTGTGAAAACAAAGAGCACATCCAGACAAAATTTGAGAAAGATTGTTAGGTCCACTGATGTCTTCAATGGTGTCTGATGTGTGCGGATTTTACCTCTCTACATTGTCCCCAGTTCAAATAATGGCTTCACATGATGTGTTTATGCTCTGACAAAGGAGCCTTTCAAACTTATCAACATATCTTGATTCAATTAACCTGCCAAACTAAGCTGCGATACAAAATGCCTCAGTCTAAACCCCCAATGGAATTCTCTCAAGGAAGAAGCATATTTTTGTTTACCTTTGGATGAACTCCAGGGTGCGTGAAGCCTCCTCTTGGTACTGTTGACTGAAGTAGAATGAGGCAAAAAAAGCTGCCAGCGCTGCCACAAAGTTGGAGTGGACCGACATCACGACCTCGATGCTTATCATCCATTTGGCAGCAGTCATTGTTTCACCTGAAATCAGATCACATTTATGTTTCACAATTACCTCTGTGAAACATTGCTATTGTAAGGCCCTGTCTATAAACAATTAATCACGCAGAAAGTCTTATTGGACACATTAACTTGAACAATCAGTCTTGGTGAGTCAAGGGAATTGATCCCTCCATATCTGTGGCTGTGGCTGACACCTGAAAGATATAAAACAGCAAATTCTATATCTTTCAATTCACATATTTTGAACATTTGGCACATCTTAATTTTAAACTTCTAAAATACATAAAAATGTATTATTGTATGCATAAGATGCAGATTAATGTAAAACTCATGTCGGCCTGTAGAAGGAGTGCATCCGTCCTTTCTATGAAATCAGCAGGAAGACAACACAAGGGCCAACGGCAGTCGCTCCACCCTTTTCAAACCTTGACAGGATGTGCCAAACCTCTTAATTTGTTGGTTTGTAGCAGAACTATTGTGTGAAAATCTTTCCTTTTTCTGCCACCGTTGCATAAATTTTTTTCCAGGATTGAGACATCTGTCAGTAACTTGAAGTTGTTGTAGAGTGTCTTCTGTGTGAAAAGGTATGGCCACTTACTCTTCAGCTCTGCTATCTTAGGTGTTGGGCTAGCGTTGATGGCATAGCGCTGTAATTAAAATGTTGCTTGCAAGAGCTGCGAGAGTTGTCCTCTGTCACATCCTGCCAGCCCTTCTCTGGAATAAAGCTGCTCCATTTCCTTACGCTTTGCCTCCAAAGTTTCTTCCGCTTCTTCTGTGGGAAAGACAGGCTGCCATCTTACACAGCCATATTTGTCACTTGGCCCTCTTGCACTGAATACAGTTGATGAGCCTGAGAGTATTTTTCTCTTTCTTAGCCTTACCAGAGGGTTATCACGATTCTTATGCTCAACGTGTGTTTTCATCTGATTTAAGAGGGATCCATAACCACTCCCAATTGTAGTGCCATCTTTCATTGTATCAGCGAAGCTTTTCAGGTACTGTTGTACCATCCTCTTGGGTATTGTACGGCAATCTGCTCTGGTCGGATTAGGCTCAATAACTCTCGTAGCATCTAGTGTAATTCTCACCATCTCTCTTCATTCTCCCGGGGTTGGCCGTGTGCCTCTGGCGATGGCTGATCTCAGGTTCATGGACATTTTCCCCAAGGGACAGTGAAGTTCTCCGGCCAGATATCCAGGTCTACAGTACTGGTTATACTGGTTGTTGACCAGGTTGTGCTGAATGTGGATGACTGTAAAGGGGAAGGGCTTGATGGCTCAAATGTTGATGTATCCTTGATGGATCCTTGCATGAACTGGAAGTAAAATAGTTGCTCAACTCAGACATCTAAAGTAGTAAAACTCCAAACGTTTCCTTTCGACTGTACAGTACTTGTAAATCTTTTAGCCAAATGTAATACCTTCAAATCTCCATGCATTTATCTGCTTCCGGCATTGTATTGGTCTGATGTGCTCCTGTAGGTCTTGTTCTTTAAGAAATTGAAGGTCTGGCTTTCCCTCTACTCCCACAATTGCTAGCTTGTCAAGGAGGGATGAAAGTGTCTCCTCAGGCAAATATGGTAGCACTGACAATACTGCCTTATCTCCTCTCGTAGCACTGTCATGGCTCTACAACAAAGGGCAAGGATGATGAAGGATCATCATTGATTTGCCAAATATCTTGTACTCTACTAAGGGGTAATAATCAAGAAGGTCTTCATGCTTAATGCAGATCAAGTTTGAGTCCTGGGCTACTCCTGTTAGGCTGTGAATACCCAAATCAACTAGCTGCACAGCCTGCTTCCTCTCTAAAACAAAATAAACAAGAGTAGCAACGGGACCAGGATCAACTTCATCTCACCCACTTGCAATCCATCCTCATCTTTCCCCATCACAACATACATTCCCTTTCTGTACTTTGTGCCTTTGACAGTGATATCCTTTGAAACAACTGTGTTGTCAGATTTGAAGTGAAATTCAGCGACTGAATCGTCAATCTTGTTGTAATCACTAGCATAAAACTCAGTTCCCTTTTCTACCTGAATGAGAAGCGAAAATAAACTGCCAGCACTTAAATAGGCTTGGAACAGTTGGTGTCTCTGCTACAGTTGGAGTCAGTTGGAACAGTTGGAGTCCCACATAGATTCTTAAAGTTGTGCAATTTCCGTGCACACTGCCTGAAGTAAGCATGCTTACTTTCAAACCTCAATGTCCAGAGACTAATAAGGGTTCCGAACCCAACGATAAGTTCGGGGTAGTGGCAGGGATAATGGTGCTTTGGCTTGAGGGGTTTGTCAGGAAAATTATCAGTTCTGAAATGGATATATTCATCAATAAGAACTTGAAGATATGCCACCTGGTCAACAGTAATGGCTGATGCTCTTATATATCCAACTATTTGTCTTAGGAGCTAAATCAACTGCCATACACCACTATCTGGTGGATTTTTGATCCAATCTCCTACTAAGACGGGGAGTACTCTCAACAGACACCAGTTTTGTACAGCATGTCCACTTAGGTTCTCACTGCCAGGTCTTATCTCAGGAGGTTTGTCATTTCCATCACTCCTAAGGTATTTAAATCGGCTGATGCATATGTTCAATTCTAAATATGTAAAATGTTTCTCTTGATTGACCAAATGATTAATGAACAGTGCAAGGTCAAAAGAGACAATGCCCTCGAAGATGTCATGAACAAAGCAAGGAGGCAGTCCAGGCTCGCAAGATCACTGCACATGGCCCATCTGTAAACAGCCCATCTATCTACCTCACCCCAATACTGTATTTATTTATGTTGCTCCTTTGCACCCCAGTATCTTTACTTGCACATTCATCTTCTGCACATCTACCATTCCAGTGTTTAATTGCTATATTGTAATTACTTCACCACCATGGCCTATTTATTGCCTTAACTCCCTTATCTTACCTCATTTGCACTCACTGTATATAGACTTTTTCCCCCTACTGTATTATTGACTGTATGTTTTGTTTATTCCATGTGTAACTCTGTGTTGTATGTGTCGAATTGATATGCTTTATCTTGGCCAGGTCGCAGTTGCAAATGAGAACTTCTTCTCAACAAGCCTCCATGGTTAAATAAAGATGAATTAAAAAAATAATAATATATATATATAGAGAGAGAATCAAATTTGACACCCCATGCACTGTCTTTTTCATTAGCTTCTATGGACTGTACATGTTCTATTTAGGACTGGGCAGTTCTAATTGAACCAGTTGACAGTGGATTAGAGTCAAATGTTACTCTGTCAATGTCACAATATTGACAAAAATAAGTATTCCGGTTAAAATTTTCCACAAATCCCTCTCAAAACATGTCCATCTACTAAAACAATACCACCATCCTCTAGCTCCTTAATATCTCAGCAATGGGGTAAGAACAAATTTCTTATGCATAACATTGAACAAAGTTCTCTATTGAGGTATTTCTTTCTTCTTAAAACACTCCAACACAATCAAGGATTATCTCCAAAGGAAAACACAAATCTTCTTCTTTACAAGAACAAGGAACATAAAGAGAGTATCTTTAAACTATAACACAAATCACAGGTGTGTCGCCACCTTAACGATCCGTCCGTGGAGAGGTGCCTTCGGGTGTTGTTACAGATCCGTGGTGGCCATTCCCCAGAGGTAGTTTGTCCCCTTCGTCTCCCTTCCGAAAGGTACGTCCTCTCCTTGGAGAAGCAAACGCTCTTCTCTCTTGGTTCCCTCCTCTCTCTTGTAGGGGAAAGAGAATAGCTCATTAGTACCGTCAGCTGTGCTTAATTGCCTCTGATCACCTTGACTCACATGCCGGGCTGGGCTACTGTCCGTGGGAGCAGCCTGCCCTCTGGTGGTCCTTCCACAATAATTTATAAATATTTTTTAAATAAGTACAGGCTACTGCAGCTTGAAGTGAGACAGCTAATTTGTTTAGGTTTTGATGTTCCTGAGAATGATATAAAAAATGTAATTGAAGAGCTCCAAAAGGAGGATCCTCTCAAGGCCTGTAATTGTTCTTTACGAACAGATCAGCGTCGGAAGACTATCTTCATAAACACTTTAAATTATGTTTGAACCTTTGCCATTGTATTTAGGCACAGGCTGTATCACATCCGGCCATGATTGGGAGTCCCGTAAGTCGGCGCAATATTGGCCCAGCGTTGGCCGGGGTAGGCCGTCATTGTAAATAAGAATTTGTTCTTAACTAACTTGCCTAGTTAAATAAAGATGAAATAAATAAATAAATCATAATAATGAATCTGGGGAAGAGTGCTTTGCCCAGTATGTCCCTATAAATAAAACACTTGGTGCCCTTATTGAGTCAGAGACATTCAAGCCATGCTCACATCTCAGATAAGGAAATCTTTCAAGATATTTGGGATGGACAGAATATTGCAGACCATAATTTATATAAAACAGAACCATCATCTTTAGCCTTAATACTATATCAAGATGCATTTGAGGTTGCAAATCCTCAAATGGTGCCTGCTTTCTATCTTACTATAGGTGACATTTTGCATTATAACAGGTCAAATATTGATCACATGCAACTAGTCCTTCTGTGCAGGGAGCAAGATTTTAACCTCTATGGGATCGGTGTGTCGTTGGGACGGTTGAGCTAACGTGCACTGATGTGATTAGAAAGCTTAAATTCTTGTTAATCTTTCTGAACTGTCCAATTTACAGTAGCTATTACAGTGAAAAAAATACCATGCTATTGTTTGAGGAGAGTGCACAACAACACAAATCTTTTGTCACGGCAACTGGTTTGATACGTTCACCTCTGAAGGTAAATAATGTACTTACATTCAGTAATCGTGCCCTGATTTGTCATCCTGGGGGTCCCAGAGATAAAATGTAGCATAGTTCAAATGTAGGAACTGGATTCTACAGTTTTAACCCCTGCTGTGTCTGCCCCTCTCAATTTATATGTGTGAAGGTTAGTGTCTTTTCTGTAGGGAAGCTAGTTACCCATCATTTATGATATTCCTAGGAGTGTGTATAAACATTTTTTATTACCATACCATTTTTGTATGTTCTCTATAGTTATGTACTTGAAAATGTATCAATGGCTGTAATTTGGCACATTTGGGTAGATTTGATACAACATTTTGAACAGTAATGCAATGGTTCATTGGATCAGTCTAAAACTTTGCACATACACTGCTGCCATCTAATGGCCAAAATCAAATTGCGCCTGGACTTCTAAGTTGTATAATGGCCTTTCTCTTGCATTTCAAAGATGATGGAACAACAACAAAAAATATTCAAACGCATGTTTTTTGCTTTGTATTATCTTTTACCAGATCTAATGGGTTATAATCTCCTACATTCATTTCACATTTCCACAAACTTCAAAGTATTTCCTTTCAAATGGTATCAAGAATATGCTTATCCTTGCTTCAGGTCCTGAGCTACAGGCAGTTAGATTTGGGTATGTCATTTTAGGCAAAAATTGAAAAAAAGAGTCCGATCCTTAAGAGGTGTTAACCTCTTGAGAATACAGGGGGTGCTATTTTCGCATTAGCATAATTTGCTCTACAGATTAAACTGCCTCTTATTCAATTATTGCTCTTACTATATGCATATGAATCATACCATTGGAAAGAAAACAATCCCTAGTTTCTAAATCCGTTTCAATTTTGTCTCTGAGTGATACAGAAGTCATTCAACAGCACTTTCCATGACCAAGAACATAAAATCAAGATGTTTATGCTGGCTTCAAAGCTCTGCCTATATATGGTCGTGCCTCCTATGACCCGAAACACAACTCACTGGCCTTCCTCTGGGTGTCTAGAGGACGTCAGAGGAAAAATTTCTTGTCTATCTGGGACTGACGTGAAATGAGAGCAAAATCTTTGGCATGACCGACAACTTCCGGTTCTCTGTTGAATGGAAATTGGAGCTACGTTTGTCTTCTGTTGTGCGGCCATTATTATCTCCGTGTCGAAGTTTGTTTGATACATGTGACCAGATCATCGTAATGTATGTATTTTCAATATAGTTTAATCAGATTATTTGAATTTTTTAGGGAGTTTTTCGGTGTTCCGTTGTTAGATTTTAGTATCGTTTGAGAAATCCGTGCCACTCGACCGGTACCTGTGCTAAATGGAGTGGGAAAGGAACGACTCTGAACGGAACCAACAACTCATCTTGACAAAGGACACTTTGATCAACATTCTGATGAAAGATCAGCCATAGTAAGACCCAATTTACGATGTTATATCATATCTGTTGTGCATGTGATCTTGCCGTGGGCGCCCAGCCGAATCTGCCTGGTATAGCTATGCTAATTTAGCGCTACATTTTGTTTTCGTTATAAAACATTTAAGAAATCTGAAATATTGTTTGGATTCACCAGATGTTGGGCTTTCAATATCTGTACGCTGTGTATTTTTCTGAAATGTTTTAAAATGAGTAATTAGTTATATGACGTTGGTCTCTGTAATTGTTCTGGCTTGGTCGGCACCTTTTCAGATTGCAGCTGCAATGTAGAACTGTGATTTATACCTGAAAAATGCACATTTAAAAAAAAAAACTATGCTATACCATAAATATGTTATCAGACTGTCATCTTATGAATTTGTTTCTTGGTTAGTGGCTATATATATTTTTATTTAGTCGAATTAGTGATAGCTACTGACGCAGGGAAAAACTGTTGGGAGTGAAAAAATCCTCTCCTTTGCTAACGTGGTTAGCTAATAGATTTACATATTGTGTCTTCCCTGTAAAACATTTTAAAAATCTGAAATGGTGGCTTTATTCACAAGACCTGTATCTTTCATCTGGTGTCTTGGACTTGTGATTTAATGATATTTAGATGCTACAAGTTACTTGTGACGCTATGCTAGCTATGCTAATCAGTGGGGGGTGGGGGGGGGGGTGCTACCGGATCAGGGTTGGTGACTCGTGAGAAGTTAAGAAAACCTGCTCCTGACTCGTTTATTCCACCTTTCCTCTTTAGAGCATCCTCAAGGTACTTGGTCCGCTCACATTGGTGGAGAATGCGGGCACTAGGTGGACGAGTGACACAAGGATAGCTGAGGAAAACAAAAATCTACCTGCAGACACAGAGGAAACATTGAAGAAGGATGGATAATGCCCTACTACAACAATTGATCACGGCACATCAGACAACTAAGGAACTCATGCAGCAACAGCTGAGGAGGGCGAAAAGAGCCGAGTGAAGCTGAGAGCGGCTGCTCACGCCATCTTACCTCACCTCTCAAAGGATGATGATATTGAGGCTTTCATTGTGATATTTGAAAGGACGGCCACCTTGGAAGACTGGCCCCCTACAGAATAGGCGAGTGTGTTAGCCCCTCTTTTGTCCGGGATAGCCCAGGAAGCTTACTATGACCTTGACCCCCGCGAAGCTGCTGAATATGTGCGACTAAAAACCGAGATTCTGTCCTGGTACCAGCTGACCCATACAACAGGGTTTGTGCTATAAATGCCAGTCTCGGGACAATTACGGCCCACAATGTCCCAGAAAGGACGAGTCCATGGCCACCGAGTCAGCAATTGCCGTCCCCGCGCATCCCGGTCCGAGACGGCAGGATTACCCCTGTTGGTTAGCAGAAATAGCCCCAGCCCCAGAGATTTCGGTTCGAATAGAAGGATGAGATGTGGTAGCCATTCTCGACTCGGGAAGTATGGTTACGTTGGCGGAGGAGCAGATGGTGACCACAGAAACACTGCTACAAGACAAAGTAGCCGTGTCCTGTATCCATGGAGACACCCACTATTACCCCACCATGAGTCTGTCCATTCTCACCCGAAAGGAAGGTGTAAAGTCAGGGCGGGGATAGTACCCCAGCTGAAGGTGCCATTATTGATCAGGAGAGACTGTCCCCTATATAAGGAGCTTTGGCAGGTGATGTTACGCACCGGACAAAGGAGATCAGGTCTCCCTATCACACGCCAAGAGCCGGGCCACCGAAGGGGGACAGAAGAGCAGAGAAAGAACAAAATCAAGTCCAAGCCCGAGGTGGTAGACCTACAAGGAAACCTAGCCTTGGCCTCGTCCTCTGGAGCAGAGGAAGAAATACAGATACAATGCCTCCGACAGCTATTCCAGGAAACCTTAGATGAAGACACCTGCGAAGGGTTATACACGACGGAGGAAGGAAGGAGCAATCAGAGGCTAAGGGCTATATTAGAAGCCCCATCAGAGGAGGGACAATGGAAGGGATTCTCCTCGGGCACCCCCGATGGGGATGGGGAACAACCTCCACACCACTCTACCGAGGTTGACCTGCCCCAAGAATTAAAGGGACGGTTCGGTACCTCTCAGCATAGAGACCCAGACATATGGGATGCCATGAGAAAGGTGAAGGTGATCGAGGGAGGAATGTCGACAGATCAGGTGACCCCTCTCTTCCCTATTATGCAATCAGGCGGGGCCTCTTGTATTGGGTCGTGCAACGAAGCGGGGGGGGGGGGGGGGGACAGGAATGACTAATGGTGCCTAGACCTTACGGGGACACTGTCCTACAGCTAGCCCATTCCCACGTCCTAGGAGGACACCTGGCATGGGACAAAATGATCGACAGAATCATGCAGAGGTTCTATTGGCCCCGTGTCACCCTAGAAGTGGCCAGGTATTGTAGGACGGGTGATCAATGTCACCTCCCAAACCACTTCGCAACATGTCGTCAAAGGGAATCGCCAAGGAATTCTTCATGCTGTTCTCCCGGGTGGGCCTTCCCAAGATGATCCTAACTGACCAGGGAACCCTGTTCATGTCCCAGTTGAGGAAGGACTTGTGTCGGTTATACCAGGTTCAACAGATACGCACAAGCATATTCCACCCGCAGACAGATGGTTTGTGCGAATGCCTGGTGTCCAGAGACAAGAAAAACTGGGACATGCTTCTGCCCCACTAAAGTTTGCCCTGCAGAGAAGTACCCCAGGCATCCACTGGGTTCTCCCCATTCGAACTGAGGGATCCTCGACATAGCCAAGGAGATCTGGGAGGCACAACCATGCACGTTACGGTCGATTATATCACAAAGGATGAGAAAAGGGAGATGCTGAGGATGAGGGTGATCAAGCCATCTACGACTGAGTGGTTCAGTCCCATAGTTCTGGTCCTCAAACCTGAAGGTAGTATGAGGCTCTGCAACAACTTTAGGGGTGTAATCGCCATCTCCACGTTCGACGCATATCCCGTGCCCCACATGGATGAACTCCTGGAGACCTTAGGAAAAGCCAAGTTCATCACCACCCTGGATTTGACGAAGGGATATTTGCAAGTGCTGGTGGCTCCGGAGGACCGCCCAAAGACTGCCTTCGACACACCGGAAGGGCTTTTTCAGTATGTGAGGACGCCCTTCGGACTGCATGGGGCTGCGGCAACTTTCCAATGTCGCATGGATGCCATTCTACTGCCCCATGAAGAAAACGCGGTGGTGTACATAGACAATGTGGTCATCCACAGCGAGGACTGGGATAGCCACCTCCTGCAACTACGGGGGTGCTCGTGAGCCTGAAGGGTACAGGGCTGATGGCCAATCCCCAAAAATGTTGCCTGCTGCCTGGGATACACCATGGGGAACGGAAAAATACGCCCACAGGCAGAAAAGACCAGGGCCATTCGGGACTGTCCTCGGCCCCAGACAAAGCGGGACGTCCGGGCCTTCTTGGGGATAACGGGATATTATCGCCGTTTCATCCCTGGATATGCAACCATTGCCAACCCCCTCACAAGCCTCATCAAGAAAAACCTGCCAAACCATGTAGCGTGGAAGGATGAGACGGAAGACGCCTTCCAGTTGCTAAAAAATTGCCTTTGCTCTGATCCCATCCTGCAGGCTCCTGACTCTCCCAAGAGTTCATTGTGCTGGTAGACGCCTCAGATACGGGGCTCAGAGCCTAGCTCTGAGTGAAGGCGAAGCTGAGAGTCCTATTCTCTTTATAAGTAGGAAGCTCAGTGATCGGGAACAGAGATATGCTACCGTAGAGGAAGAGGCCCTAGCCATTAAGTGGGCCCTCGATTATCTCCGTTACTAACTACTCGGGCGTAGGTTCGCCCTCGTTACTGACCATGCTCCCCTCACGTGGATGGCCGGTAAGAGAAACAATAACAACAGAATAGCCAGATTTCTTGATTTATAACCGTTCTCTTTACATTTCATGCACAGGGCTGGATCGAGGAACGGGAATGCGGATGCACTGTCCCGACGCGACCAAGACGGCGCTTCTGGCGCCCGGCCCTCCGGTCCGGTCCTGAGGGGGGACCACCAGAAGGCAGGCTGCTCCCACGGACAGTAGCCCAGCCTGGCATGTGAGTCAAGGTGATCAGAGGCAATTAAGCACAGCTGACGGTACTAATAAAGCTATTCTCCTTCCCCTACAAGAGAGATGAGAGAACAGGCAGAGAAGGGAGAAAGAGAAGAACGTTTGCTTGCTCGCATGCCAAACTTCCATTCACGGGCAACGTTTGTTAGTTAACATTAGCGTTCTACATCTACCTACATAATTAACTTATATCCACTCAGGCCAGAGGCACAACAATGTATGAATTAATGATTGGATCAGAATCGCTGATCAGAATCGCTGTTATAATCATTGGCCAATGTAAACTGAGATTTTTGGATATAAATATGAACTTTATCGAACAAAACATACATGTATTGTGTAACATGAAGTCCTATGAGTGTCATCTGATGAAGATCATCAAAGGTTAGTGATTAACTTTATCTCTATTTATGCTTTTTGTGACTCCTCTCTTTGGCTGGAAAAATGGCTGTGTTTTTCTGTGGCTATGTACTGACCTAACATAATCGTTTGGTGTGCTTTCCTCGTAAAGCCTTTTTGAAATCTGACACATTGGCTAGATTCACAACAAGTGTAGCTATAATTTGGTGTATTGCATGTGTGATTTCATGAAAGTAAAATTTTTATAGTAATTATTTTGAATTTGGCGCTCTGCATTTTCACAGGATATTGGCCATGCTAGCGTCCCACATATCCCAGAGAGGTTAAATGACAGCTATAATGCAGCTAACTCGCTAACGGACAGATTGATTGATTACACATTCGAACCATCAAGCCATAACAGACATAACGAAAATATATCTAGAATTCTATCTTGATTCAAACAACATTCCAATATTTAACTAAGGGAGGGCACAGCTCGCTCTTAGCTCACACACATTTTTTGGGGGGGAAAACAGAACATTGCTATTAATTATAACAGTTTTAGACTGAAGGTTCGCAGTGACAGTTTATGTTTTCAAACCGATTCACTGGCTCCAAATGCTAAATTTTCGCTCAAAATTCAGCAATTTTCATGAAGCCTACTGACCACAATTGCATTCTCGCTTCCATCACGAGAATGCCCGGACATGTGGAAAGCGCTATTTGCCCCAATGAACAATGGGCCTATGACAACCATTATTAGCCTATATTTTTTTTCTTAACATTTACTGTAACATCACTTTTACAAACTGTTATTGTTTGGCGACCCAAGATGCATTACAGTCTACATGCTAATTACTGTGCGTTTTTACTGTCAAAACTACATACATTTGTTACAGTGTGGGTTTTTCACGCTCAACAGTTTCACGTGTGTATCAAGAATGGTCCACCACCCAAAGAACATCCAGACAAGTTGATACATCTGTGGGAAGCATTGTGGACAACATGGGCCAGCATCCCTGTGGAACGCTTTCAACACCTTGTGGAGTCCATACTTCAATGAACTGCCGTGGCAAAAGAGGGGGGATGCTATTCAACTCAATATTAGGAAGGTGTTCCTAAGGTTTGGAATACTCTAGCCTATAAACATTCTAAGGAGGCTGGATTATGCTATCATAGGTACTCTACTGTAGTCATGGCTACATTGTTAGAATATTATAAAACTGTACTCTTGTGATTCATCTTCATGAAGCTCAGTTGTCTCAACAGTAGGAGGAGGAATAAAGAGGTGCACTGTAGGTGTGGGTGAGTGGAGCTTACACACCTATGATTAAAAAGGCAGCTACTGTACCTGTCATAGACTGTCTAGAATTGGAATGACAGTACTGACGATTATCCAAGGACTTTGCCCTGCCATTGCTTTCACACATCTGACATTGTGCACCTGCCACAGAGAGTCAGGTGTTTACCTGAATAACTGTAGAAGTGCTGTCTGTTACCCAGTTAACAAAACCTTGCTTTGTGTGTAGTTTTTAAAAGACACAAGGTTCTGTTCAGTGTGAGAGATATTATTTTTGCTATCAAAGTTGTGCTGCATGTCCTTGATCAGCCCATGCTGTGGTCTCCCTATGGCTCTAAGGTCTAGCCTTAGTTGCCATACATTTGAGCTTACAGTATTTTAGCTTACATTCATTCCATAGAGAGAGGATATTCCAATGCTGTTGTATATTTAATCGGCACTTGGCAAATCAGAGAGGGGCTGAGGAATCAAACATCTTGGTAAGCTGCTTTCATCCCTTAGAACTTGATAGGAGAGTGAATTGAATTACCGTAAAGCTCATTCTGATTCTGTTTATGTGGGGGCGAATTGAAGATACATTGTTTATCATAGAGCCAAATGTCCTACCCTGTGATTCAGCTAAACCCTGTTTTGTGATAACAGCTTTGTGTTCATCATGTTTGGAGACGAAGCCAGAAACCAACGTCTTAAAGGGACCTCTCCTATTTAAGGGATATATTTTTTGCGGAACACATTATGAAACATTGTTCAAAGTTTATGAATATGAGAGTGGTTCCATGTCCCCAGCCCCATCCCTCAGTTTAAGCAGGGTTACACACCTATGATTAACACCTAAAGCTACCTGTCACAGACTGTCTAGAATTGGAATGAGAGTACTGACAATTATCCCAAGAGTTTCCACTGCCATTGCTTGCACACATCTGACACTAGCTGATAGCTGTGCACCTGCCAAAGAGAGTCAGGTGCAGTAGTGGTGCGTGGGTAAAATCACTGGGGAAGCCAAGCCCCCACTCCAACAAAAGCCATATTACTACCTATAGCTTGCGACCGTGATATAGCCTATAGGCCGAGAAAATAAGAAGACAGAGTGGCAGAATCAACCACACCTTTTGTTTTATCACAAAACCGGATAGCAACCTCTGTCCAGTGAAGTCCATGAAGCATATTGCATGTACAGTAACAGACAGTTACATGACCTACAGCATGGTCAATCAAGATAATGTTTCCGACATTTTCGGACCACTAAACAACTATTAATTTAGAACCACAGAGAGTTACCGCAAGTCACAAAGAAAACAGGAGCTGCCTCCACTATTCCAGCACCATTTCATCTTCAACATTTCAACATCAGCAAATCACCTCTGCTTAGTCTAATACAGTGATAACTAAAATACACCAAAAACAATTTAGTCCACTCAACGTAAGCTAAATATGATCTGGCTGTCCATGGTTCTGATATCTGTGTGCGTGTGTGTGTGTGCGCGTTCATGCAAGTAGAAAAACATGTTGAGTCACCCTACTTGTAGAGAAACGCCAATGCTATCCTCCTCTTTTTCATGTTGACGAAACGTCTATCACTCTGTCATTCAGCACACGCTTACATTTTTTGTTGTCCTAGGCTACCTGGCTAAAATGCTTGCTCGCATGCCAAACTTCCATTCACGGGCAACGTTTGCTAGTTAACATCAGCGTTCTACATCTAGCTACATAATTAACTTATATCAACTCAGGCCAGAGGCACAACAATGTATGAATTAATGATTGGATCAGAATCGCTGTTATAATCATTGACCAGTGTGGATAATTAAGTAAAACCACAAGTCCAAATCCCTATCTCCATCCATGGCTAATTAAGGAAAGGGACAATTTTAGCTAGCTAGACACCGGAGGACAACAACACAAGGAGATGCAACAATTAAAGTTTTTCTGTCAATGACGTAGTTTGCTCTCAATAGGATTTTATAGGAGTGACGCCAAAATCCATGCTAGCTTCTGTTGACACCCTTTTTTTTTTGGTGCGCCAGGACCATTCACAGTTGTGCTAGCTCAGTTTAGCTGAACACTGATTGGCAAATGTTGTATACTCTTTCTATCAAGGCAAGCCAAATGCTCGCTGGCTTTCCTTGCCTTCAGTGCTACGGGCGGCAACAATGTCATACTCGTTTGGACCAGACCGCATCAGATAGATGGCCTACACGTAGAGAGACAGAGGGGCGCTGTTTTGCTGGTTTGGATGCTTTCTCCTGTGAGATGCATTCAGCCTCTTGTGAATTGAAGGAAAATTATGAAACACAGAGAGACGAAAGATACATTATTTGATGTTATTTACATTTTTTATTGGTCCACTTTTGGAGGGGAAACCTGGCTTCACTCGGCATCTATGAATACATACCACTGGTCAGATGTTTACCTGAATAACTGTAGAAGTGTTGTCTGTTACCCTGTTACCAAAACCTTGCGTTTGTTTTTAAAACGCAAAAGGGACTCTTAAAGATTGTGTTCAGTGTGAGAGATATTATTTTTGCTATCAAAGTTGTGCTGCATGTCCTTGATCAGCCCATGCTGTGGTCTCCCTATGGCTCTAAGGCCTAGCCTTAGTTGCCATACATTTGAGCTTACAGTATTTTAGCTTACATTCATTCCATAGAGAGAGGATATTCCAATGCTGTTGTATATTTAATCGGCACTTGGCAAATCAGAGAGGGGCTGAGGAATCAAACATCTTGGTAAGCTGCTTTCATCCCTTAGAACTTGATAGGAGAGTGAATTGAATTACCGTAAAGCTCATTCTGATTCTGTTTATGTGGGGGCGAATTGAAGCTACATTGTTTATCATAGAGCCAAATGTCCTACCCTGTGATTCAGCTAAACCCTGTTTTGTGATAACAGCTTTGTGTTCATCATGTTTGGAGAGGAAGCCAATGTCTTAAAGTGACCGCTCATCTTCAAGGAATATATTTTGGAGGAACACATTGTGACATTATGAAATATTGTTCCAACCCTATGAATTTGAGTGGTTACATTTTCCCAGCCCCATTTGTAACACTTGACATTAAGTTGCTGTTATACCTATGTAGTAATACTGTAGTTGCTACTGAACTGTAGTAAACTTTAATCCAACTAAGTTTAATTGAAGCCAAACCGCCAAACCATTTCCAAATATTACCTCAGTTCTGATTGGTCTATGTGAATTAATATGAATTTAACTAAGATGTATCTTTATGTAAAGTTATTTATACAGTCTTGCACTGGTGAGCACATTAGTTCTTATTTCATGAGTTCTTATTTCATGAGTTCTTATTTCATGAGTTCTCATTTCATGCTCCATGGGCACTACCAAGTCTCTAAACTGCAGCTGGGCTAAACATTGAGACATGGGCCAAAGCGCGCATTCCAACCCAGTCTCTCTCTCGGGTTAGACTGATTTATTTGTTTTCTGAGACAGTCTCTCTCTCGGGTTAGACTGAATTATTTGTTTTCTGAGACGGTCTCTTTCTTGTGGTCTGCTTCCTTACATCTCCATTCTACTTCCTGACAGTTACTGCGGTGAGCAGCAAGTACAGTGTTCTGACCAGACAATAAAGTTCTGAACGGTTCAGAAATAATAAACAATCAACGGTTAGTGTAGTTCATTTTCATGAAGTGCTATACATAATGACATGACTACTACTATAGCATAACTTTACAGAATTATATACTAGACATTAGGAATATTGTTGTAACAAAAGATAACATTATTAACCGGTTCTCAAGATATTATTATAACGGTTCTGTTCCAGATTACTTTTGTTCCCGGTTCTGTTTCCGCTCCTCAAAGAACTGTTCGTTTTCGGTTCTGTTCCCTGAACCCGGATCCAACCTCTGCTACAAACAAAATGTTGTTAAGTCTTCTGAAGATGTCACCAGTGACCTCAAAATAAATGTTTGCTCTTCTAAGTTATTGGCGAGAAAATAAGTGGGAAACATGAATTTAGCCAATCATTGGAGGTCTGGCCAGTCTTCAAATAGAATGTGGGATCCCGGAGGATAAATGAAAAGTCCTCTGTTTGATGTATTGCATTGTTTTGGCCTGTTTGGCACATCCCACAGCACGTACACAGATATTGTCAAAACGGAGGGTTTCATTTAAAAAGCTAGTGGTTAGGACAGATTTAGGGCAGCTGGGAAGATACACGGTTGCATAGGAAGGTTTGGTTTCACTTGCATGTCAAGGTAACACTATATCTTCTGCATATACACGCTCTAGATAAAGCAGTTGTGATAGTGATGACAATGTAATCAATATTTGAAGACAATATTGTGATTTGAAGTGAGGAAAGTCAGGAAACACATTATAAAATACATTTTGACTATCTGCTTTAGATGAACATCTGCAATATCAATATATCACTGTTTTAGTGTAATTCAAGGTTTAAAACAATGTAAATCAATGGAAGTGAATTCAAATAAAATAATAGGATGGGAATGAATACAGGACAGAGAACGCTTCTTCTGACATGTTGATATATTCTGTCTTAGAGAAGCAGTTGATGTACAAATGCAATTAAGTATCAGATTCCCATTAAAAGTGTGGCAGAGAGATCTTCAGAAGGTACTTGATGCACCTTTTGAAAAGTGTATTGGACTCGGTGTCCCTCACTCATTACTACACACAACAACTTCTAGCAGTGCCATTAAACTGAAGGAGACAGACTACATTCATTACGGGCCTGTCTCTTTGACAAACAATGATAGCATTCGGATTCACTGCACTTTAGGAATGTAGGGAAACCTTCGCAAACCTTTACAGGGCTAGGGTGTGCGTTTTTTACCAGGAGGTGAAATCAAATCAAATAATAGGATGGGTATGAACACAGGACAGAGAACGCTTCTTCTGACATTCTTCCCCGGTTTTGTAATGCTTATTTTTGTTATCGTAGAAAAGTTTGGTAGAAACGTTTGAGTCTTATTGCTGACTGCGAAGGAATCAAGGTTAATACTTTTCTCTTTTATGAAAAATGAAAGGGGGTACGTTAAGCTCCAACACAACGATTTTCACACCTCTAATGATCTGAGATTTGAAACTTTGTTTTCATGACAACAGACAAACAAGGAGATGCATATTCTGCTAAAGCAAATCCACATAAACTGGGGAAAAAGGGACACTGTTTACTGTTTATGTTCTGCTGAAGTGTTTATAGTTGAATGAATTAACAAAAATGACTGAGATGCATGTCTATGTAATTTCCTGTCTACAATATGCCAGGAGTATGCTTGATAGTAACATCTGCATTCCTGCTGGGAAAACAAGAAAGACAAAAATTGGATTAGGGTTCTGCACAATATGTAAGGTTCTGAGCCAAGGTTATTATAGTAAACTAATACTGAAACTAAAACAAAAACTAATCGTGAAAAACATTTAGTGACCTGAATTTTTTTTATTCACAATCACGTTTGAAAAACTAAAACTATACTGAATGTATTATCTTTGACTCCAAAACTAAGGAACTATTATGGAGATGACAATGTAATCAAAATTTGAAGACAATATTATGATTTGAAGTGAGGAAAGTCAGGAAACATACGGTATGTAAAGTATTATAAAATACATTTTGACTATATGCTTTGGATGAACATCTGCACTATCAATATACCACTGTTTTAGTGTAATTCAAGGTTTAAAATCAATGTAATGTTTGATATATTCTGTCTTAGAGAAGCAGTTGCTGTACAAATTCAATTAAGTATCAGATTCCCATTAAAAGTGTAGCAGAGAGATCTTCAGAAGGTACTTGATGCACCTTTTGAAAAGTGTAGTGGACTCTGTGTCCCTCACTCATTACTACACACAAAAACCTCTAGGAGTGCCATTAAACCAGTGGTGGAAAATGTATCCAATTGTCACACTTGAGCAAAAGTAAAGATACCTTAATAGAAAATTACTAGAGTAAAAGTTAAAAGTCAGCCAGTAAAATACTACTTGATTGTAATAGTAATTGTAATAGTATAAAAGTATTTGGTTTTAATTATACTTAAGTGTCAAAAGTAAATGTAATTGCAAAAATATACTTAAGTATTAAAAGTAAAAGAATAAATAGTTTAAAATTCCTTATATTAAGCAAACCATATGGGACCATTTTCTTTCTTTTTTAAAATTAATTTATGGATAGCCATGGGCACACTAACACTCAGACATAATTTACAAACAAAGCATGTATTTAGTGAGTCCGCCAGATCAGAGGCAGTAGGGATGACCAGGGATGTTCTGTTGATAAGTGTGTGAATTAGACAATTGTCCTGTTCTGCTACAGTAAGCATTCAAAATCTAAGTACTTTTGGGTGTCAGGGAAAATGTATGGAGTAAAAAGTACATTATTTTCTTTAGGAATGTAGTGAAGTAAAGTAAAAGTTGTCAAAAATATAAATAGTAAAGTAAAGTACAAATACCCCCAAAAACTACTTAAGTAGTACTTTCAAGTATTTTTACTTAAGTACTTTACACCACTGCATTAAACTGAAGGAGACAGACTACATTCAGAAACTAATCATAAAAAAAACATTTTGTAAACTAAAATAAAATAATTAACAAACCCGTTTGAAAAACGAAAACTATACTTAATGTATTTATCTTTGACTCCAAAGCGAATTAAAATAAAAAAAACAATGAATTATCTTCAGTTTTACTTTATTTTCTTAAAATGATTGGCCAAAATTTGATGGGATTTTCAATGGGGTTTTTAAGCATTTTTCAAGTGAGGTTTTCAAGCTTCTGAATCTGGCGGGTCACATCGAAATTGACTTTAATATAATCGTAGACTCAGTGAGATGACGTTGCTACAAGCAGCACTGCATATATTGGTCGTGTTCTCCTGCTCAGACGCTGATGACGTGGCATGCAACCATTGGTTGATGCATGCAACATCTGAGCAGAGGAATGTGAGCATGATGTGGTTAGCTGACAAGTAAAATACCTATCGAATACCTAAATACCTATCCTGGGCTCAGGTAATACTTCCCATCCAGGGGTAGGTAGGACGTAGGACGTAGACGGCGGACGTAAAGGTAACGTAAAGGTAATGGCGGACTGAACGAAGTTATGTAGAGCACCTCAAGATAAAACATAATATTCGAAATATCTGCTAAATTAGACTAAAATATTAGCACTAAATAATCTGGTGGGTGATAACCTTCAATCTGGATAATAACACAAAACAAATCCTAAGACTAGAGACATTTATCGACAAATATTACGAAAACAAGCAACACCCAAACATGATGGAGAATAAGACAGGGGAACCGAATCAAAAACGAAAACGTGACTCCTCAACCGACACGGATGATCTAATATTCTCAACACCGGCAATGGTAAAGGTCGAAACCGATCTGTTAAAATCAATAAATGACAAACTGGGTATACTTGAATTAGTTAGTAAAGATATAAAAGAGTTGAAGGCAAGCCTAGAGATGAGTGATGAAAAAGCTGCGGCTTTGGAGAAGGAAACACACGCGCTAAAAGGGACGGTCAATAAGATTGAAACCGAAATGAATGAATTTAAAAAGGAGAACAACGTTCTGAAGGAATGCTTACTGGACATACAAACTAGATCCATGAGAGAGAATTTGGTACTTACAGGTATCCAAGAGAAAGAAGGAGAGGTTCCTGAATCTGTAGTTAGAGAGTTCCTTTTTGCAGCGCTTCAGATACCGCGCGAAGTTATCGATAAGATCCAACTTGAACGTGTACACCGCCTCGGACAGAGAGGGCAGAGGTACGAACGCCCAATCGTTGCCAAATTTGCTTCATTTAAAGATAAAATAATGGTTAAAAGCCTGGGTAAAAGACTTGCTGGGACCAAAATTGGCATGAATGATCAGTTTCCGAAAGAAATTGCAGAACGGCGCAAAGTTCTGTATCCAATTTTAAAAGAAAATAGATTAAAAGCGAAACGAGTAGCTCTCGTCGTTGATAAACTATATATTGATAACCAGTTGTTCAGAGACACAAAGATTACTCCATGGTTATTTTAAAAATTACAAAGTTCTCATAGATGAGGAAAATAAACACAATTCAAGCCCGGTTACTGATTGTAACAATACAATACAAAATATAGCTTTTCTATAAATCTTCACATATAACTAATTGAACACAAGCACTATTTCTATATAGTGAAGATAAAAACTAAGTAAACAGAAGGCACAGTATGTGTGGATGGTGTGGTGTGTGTTTATTTTTATTTGTTATGTTTGAGAAGTTGAGTGAGTGAGTAATGAAATAGTTGCATATCCCAGAACCAGTGTATTGCTGTGGGCCGGGTATGAGAGGGCTTTCAATGTTGTTCAGATGATGGATATACTTTTATAATGAATTACACGTCTTATTTATTTATTGTCCTATCATGGGGAACTACATTTTTAAAATAAATTATATCTAATTATTTATTATCCTATTTTAATGGTACGGTCCATGGCCCTATACCCTAGACACCCACATGAATAGCCCAGATACATTTTACATTTACATTTAAGTCATTTAGCAGACGCTCTTATCCAGAGCGACTTACAAATTGGTGCATTCACCTTATGATATCCAGTGGAACAACCACTTTACAATAGTGCATCTCAGTCTTTTAAGGGGGAGGGGGGGTTAGAAGGATTACTTTATCCTATCCTAGGTATTCCTTAAAGAGGTGGGGTTTCAGGTGTCTCCGGAAGGTGGTGATTGACTCCGCTGACCTGGCGTCGTGAGGGAGTTTGTTCCACCATTGGGGTGCCAGAGCAGCGAACAGTTTTGACTGGGCTGAGCGGGAACTGTACTTCCTCAGAGGTAGGGAGGCGAGCAGGCCAGAGGTGGATGAACGCAGTGCCCTTGTTTGGGTGTAGGGCCTGATCAGAGCCTGAAGGTACGGAGGTGCCGTTCCCCTCACAGCTCCGTAGGCAAGCACCATGGTCTTGTAGCGGATGCGAGCTTCAACTGGAAGCCAGTGGAGAGAGCGGAGGAGCGGGGTGACGTGAGAGAACTTGGGAAGGTTGAACACCAGACGGGCTGCGGCGTTCTGGATGAGTTGTAGGGGTTTAATGGCACAGGCAGGGAGCCCAGCCAACAGCGAGTTGCAGTAATCCAGACGGGAGATGACAAGTGCCTGGATTAGGACCTGCGCCGCTTCCTGTGTGAGGCAGGGTCGTACTCTGCGAATGTTGTAGAGCATGAACCTACAGGAACGGGTCACCGCCTTGATGTGAGTTGAGAACGACAGGGTGTTGTCCAGGATCACGCCAAGGTTCTTAGCACTCTGGGAGGAGGACACAATGGAGTTGTCAACCGTGATGGCGAGATCATGGAACGGGCAGTCCTTCCCCGGGAGGAAGAGCAGCTCCGTCTTGCCGAGGTTCAGCTTGAGGTGGTGATCCGTCATCCACACTGATATGTCTGCCAGACATGCAGAGATGCGATTCGCCACCTGGTTATCAGAGGGGGGAAAGGAGAAGATTAATTGTGTGTCGTCTGCATAGCAATGATAGGAGAGACCATGTGAGGATATGACAGAGCCAAGTGACTTGGTGTATAGCGAGAATAGGAGAGGGCCTAGAACAGAGCCCTGGGGAACACCAGTGGTGAGAGCACGTGGTGCGGAGACAGATTCTCGCCACGCCACCTGGTAGGAGCGACCTGTCAGGTAGGACGCAATCCAAGCGTGGGCCGCGCCGGAGATGCCCAGCTCGGAGAGGGTGGAGAGGAGGATCTGATGGTTCACAGTATCAAAGGCAGCCGATAGGTCTAGAAGGATGAGAGCAGAGGAGAGAGAGTTAGCTTTAGCAGTGCGGAGCGCCTCCGTGACACAGAGAAGAGCAGTCTCAGTTGAATGACTAGTCTTGAAACCTGACTGATTTGGATCAAGAAGGTCATTCTGAGAGAGATAGCAGGAGAGCTGGCCAAGGACGGCACGTTCAAGAGTTTTGGAGAGAAAAGAAAGAAGGGATACTGGTCTGTAGTTGTTGACATCGGAGGGATCGAGTGTAGGTTTTTTCAGAAGGGGTGCAACTCTCGCTCTCTTGAAGACGGAAGGGACGTAGCCAGCGGTCAAGGATGAGTTGATGAGCGAGGTGAGGTAAGGGAGAAGGTCTCCGGAAATGGTCTGGAGAAGAGAGGAGGGGATAGGGTCAAGCGGGCAGGTTGTTGGGCGGCCGGCCGTCACAAGACGCGAGATTTCATCTGGAGAGAGAGGGGAGAAAGAGGTCAAAGCACAGGGTAGGGCAGTGTGAGCAGAACCAGCGGTGTCGTTTGACTTAGCAAACGAGGATCGGATGTCGTCGACCTTCTTTTCAAAATGGTTGACGAAGTCATCCGCAGAGAGGGAGGAGGGGGGAGGAGGGGGAGGAGGATTCAGGAGGGAGGAGAAGGTGGCAAAGAGCTTCCTAGGGTTAGAGGCAGATGCTTGGAATTTAGAGTGGTAGAAAGTGGCTTTAGCAGCAGAGACAGAAGAGGAGAATGTAGAGAGGAGGGAGTGAAAGGATGCCAGGTCCGCAGGGAGGCGAGTTTTCCTCCATTTCCGCTCGGCTGCCCGGAGCCCTGTTCTGTGAGCTCGCAGTGAGTCGTCGAGCCACGGAGCAGGAGGGGAGGACCGAGCCGGCCTGGAGGATAGGGGACATAGAGAGTCAAAGGATGCAGAAAGGGAGGAGAGGAGGGTTGAGGAGGCAGAATCAGGAGATAGGTTGGAGAAGGTTTGAGCAGAGGGAAGAGATGATAGGATGGAAGAGGAGAGAGTAGCGGGGGAGAGAGAGCGAAGGTTGGGACGGCGCGATACCATCCGAGTAGGGGCAGTGTGGGAAGTGTTAGATGAGAGCGAGAGGGAAAAGGATACAAGGTAGTGGTCGGAGACTTGGAGGGGAGTTGCAGTGAGATTAGTGGAAGAACAGCATCTAGTAAAGATGAGGTCAAGCGTATTGCCTGCCTTGTGAGTAGGGGGGGAAGGTGAGAGGGTGAGGTCAAAAGAGGAGAGGAGTGGAAAGAAGGAGGCAGAGAGGAATGAGTCAAAGGTAGACGTGGGGAGGTTAAAGTCACCCAGAACTGTGAGAGGTGAGCCATCCTCAGGAAAGGAACTTATCAGGGCGTCAAGCTCATTGATGAACTCTCCAAGGGAACCTGGAGGGCGATAAATGATAAGGATGTTAAGCTTGAAAGGGCTGGTAACTGTGACAGCATGAAATTCAAAGGAGGCGATAGACAGATGGGTCAGGGGAGAAAGAGAGAATGTCCACTTGGGAGAGATGAGGATCCCAGTGCCACCGCCCCGCTGACCAGAAGCTCTCGGGGTGTGCGAGAACACGTGGGCAGACGAGGCGAGAGCAGTAGGAGTAGCAGTGTTGTCAGTGGTAATCCATGTTTCCGTCAGTGCCAAGAAGTCGAGGGACTGGAGGGACGCATAGGCTGAGATGAACTCTGCCTTGTTGGCCGCAGATCGGCAGTTCCAGAGGCTGCCGGAGACCTGGAACTCCACGTGGGTCGTGCGCGCTGGAACCACCAGGTTAGAATGGCAGCGGCCACGCGGTGTGAGGCGTTTGTATGGTCTGTGCAGAGAGGAGAGAAGAGGGATAGACAGACACATAGTTGACAGGCTACAGAAGAGGCTACGCTAATGCAAAGGAGATTAGAATGACAAGTGGACTACACGTCTCGAATGTTCAGAAAGTTAAGCTTACGTTGCAAAAATAAAATAAAATCTTATTGACTAAAATGATATAGTACTGCTGGCGGTGAAGTAGGCTGGCTAGCAGTGGCTGCGTTGTTGACTTTGTTTGAACGTGTAGCTGGCTAGGTAACCTCTAACTGGCTAGGTAACCTCGAAAATTTCTCAAAACTACACAATTATCTTGGATACAAGGACAGCAAAGACAACTATGTAGCTAGCTAACACTACGCTAATCAAGTCGTTCCGTTGTAATGTAAGTTGTAATGTGAGTTTCTACAGTGCTGCTATTCGGTAGAAGTTGGCTAGCTAGCAGTGTTAGCTAGCAGTGTTGACTAGGTAGGAGACGGCAGCGCGGCGCGGCGGACGAAAATAGCTGGCTAGTTAACCGAATACTCTAACCAACTCTAAGCTACACAATTATCTTAGATAGAAAGATAGCAAAGACAACTATGTAGCCAGCTAACACTACACTAATCAAGTCGTTCCGTTGTAATTCCGTTGTAATGTAATCGTTTCTCCAGTGCTGCTATGCGGCTATGCGGCTATTCGGTGGCTAGCTGGCTAGCTAGCTAGCAGTGTTGACTACGTTACGTCACGTTCGGACGAAAAATAGCTGGCTAGCTGGCTAGCGAACCTCAATAACTACACAATTATCTTTGATACAAAGACGGCTATGTAGCTAGCTAAGATCAAACAAATCAAACCGTTGTACTGTAATGAAAATGAAAATGGTAAAACTACCTGTGGAGCGAAGCGGAATTGCGACTGCTCGCTCCAAACCGGAAGATACTAAGGAGAAGTCCCTAACTGTTTTATGTGCATGCTGTATGCGGTCTGTATGCAGCCAAAATGAGGTCAGGGACCAAGAGCAGCACTGCCCCCTCAAGATTCTGAGCCTGCTTGGCAGGGTTGGTCCTGCAAAGCCAAAGCCCCCTAAAGGGAGAGCATAATAAACAAGGAAATTCTCAAAGCTGCTAATGAGAACCTTGATGACCTTGTACCTAGCCGGTGGGGATTCCGGTGGGGTGCCCCCACCCAGGCAGTGGCAGTGCTGGCAACACTAGCTGCAGTAACCCATGGGGAGGGGGTCACACTCGGACATTCAGAGAGGGGGTATATTATTGTGGCCCTGGTGGCACGAAACCAATCGGACTGCATGGAGAGGCTTGGGAACATGGTCAAAATGGATGACCGTATTGTGGGTGTTTCAGGAAGAAGGTGTACATTTGACCTCCATCATCTAGGATGTGACAATGGTAAATAAATCTCTACATTTATGCTCATTTTTTGCGTGGTCTTGCAGGCCTTCTCATGCAGCTGCAACTGCAAGTACATTTGTAAATCATGACCCATCTTGAGTTGGGCTCTGGGATGGTGCAATTGTTGAGAGGGTGAGCTTATGGTTGTGTGGGGGTAAGGGCTGAATGTGTGTGGGTGTATGTGTGTATCCCACAACTGTTGCGAAGGAAGAAGTAAAAGATGTTAGGGACTATAGAGGATGATTCACAGCAATATGTAATAAAAATCGAGGTGAGGGCGATGGAAATGCATTTGGCAATGGATCTGATTCGGTTCGGTGGATGGTGCTGTGTGCACTTTTCGAAGGATGGATCCCAGTCGGTCCGGGGCTGTGCGATGCGGGGGGTCGGGGGTGGTCTGCCGGGCATTGGGATGACAACCCAACTCGAGATGGGGGTTTTTGGCGGGTGGAATAGTGGGGACCAATTGGAGGTTTGCTTAGTGGAGATGCAAATGTCATGGTACAACTATATAGACACTCAATCATTATGTTACTTTTTAATAGGACGTTTACAAACATATATTTTGATAAAAATAATTGAAAGGTGTGTCTCATTATGGTAAGTGGTGAAATAAGTATAGCCAGTTACAATTGTAATGGCTTAGCAGATAATAAGAAAAGACGATCAGTATTTACCTGGCTAAAAGAGAAGGATTATAATATCTACTGTTTACAGGAAACCCATTCAACAGTTTTAGATGAAGTTTTGTGGAAAAAGAACTGGGGGGGCGAAATATATTTCTCCCATGGGCAAAGAAATTCAAAAGGGGTGATGGTTTTAATTAATAATAACTTTGATCCAAATGTGCAACTTGTCCAAACAGATCCTCAAGGTAGATGGATTATTTTAAATATGTTATTGGACAATAAACATATATGGCTTATTAACCTATACGGTCCGAATAATGATGATCCAAGCTTCTTTGACAATATATATAAGAATGTATCAACTCTACAAGCAACACTAGACTCTATTATTATAGTGGGAGATTTTAATACGGTCTTAAATACCTCTATGGACCGGAAAGGAAATCACACTACAAACTATCACCCTCAGGCACTTAAGGAAATCAGGAATGTCATGGATATATTGGAATTAGTGGATATATGGAGACTTAAATACCCTGACCTAGTGAGATATACATGGCGGAGGCTTAATCAAGCTAGTCGCCTTGACTACTTTCTTATATCATTCTCTCTGGCACCAAAAGTTAAAAAGTGTTTGATAGGGGACAGAATGCGGTCGGACCATCACATAATTGGCATATATATTACTCTTACAGAATTTCCACATGGGCGAGGATATTGGAAATTTAATCAAAGCCTACTAGATGATAAATTGTTTAGAACTAGGACAGAAGAATTTATAACTGACTTTTTTAGACATAACATAGGTACAGCAGATCCCCATATTGTATGGGACACTTTTAAGTGTGCCTTTAGAGGCCATGCAATTCAGTACTCATCTATAAAACAAAAGCAATTTCGATCAAAAGAGTCCATATTAACAAAGGAAATTGAAGGACTAACAGTACAGTTAGATAACAATAAAAACGGTACCATAGAGGCACAGAATAAGTTAGAGGAAAAACAAAAAGAAATGGAGGAACTTATTCAAGAAAGATCCAGTGTAATATATTACAAAAATAAAGCTAACTGGATGGAATATGGGGAAAAATGCACCAAATTCTTTTTCAATCTTCAATATAGAAATCCTACCAAAAAAAACGTATTAAAACTTGTTACAAATGATGGAGTCACGCATGATTCACCAAATGATATTTTGAAAGAGGAAGTAAAGTACTTTAAGAATATATTTTCGTTTCAGGCTCCTCCATCTCCACTAACTGAAACTAATTGTATGGATTTTTTCCCTAATAATAATGTAAAATTAACATTTGTACAGAAAGACTCATGTGAAGGCCTAATTACAGAGGAGGAACTACTTGATGCAATTGGGGCGTTTAAGGATGGGAAAACTCCAGGACTGGATGGCATACCAGTGGAAGTATACAAACATTTTTTTTATATACTCAAAGGACCACTATTAGCTTGTTTTAACCACTCCTATATAAATGATAGATTATCAGACACTCAACAAGAAGGTGTGATATCATTATTTCTGAAACAGGACCCAAGTGGTATATATAAAGATCCAGTCCATTTAAAAAATTGGAGACCTCTTACACTTCAGTGTTGTGATGCAAAAATCCTAGCAAAATGCTTGGCGCATAGAATAAAAAAAGTTTTGTCAGATATTATTCATCCTAATCAGACAGGTTTTTTACATGGACGATACATTGGAGATAATATAAGGCAAGTACTGGAAACAATAGAACACTATGAAATATCGGGGACACCAGGCCTGGTTTTCATAGCTGATTTTGAAAAGGCTTTTGATAATGTACGACTGGAGTTTATATATAAATGCCTAGAATATTTCAATTTTGGGGAATCTCTTATAAAATGGGTAAAAATTATGTATAGTAACCCTAGGTGTAAAATAGTAAATAATGGCTACATCTCAGAAAGTTTTAAACTATCTAGAGGAGTAAAACAAGGTTGTCCACTATCGGCATATCTATTTATTATTGCCATCGAAATGTTAGCTGTTAAAATTAGATCAAACATTAATATTAAGGGATTAGAAATCCAGGGCCTAAAAACTAAGGTGTCATTGTACGCTGATGATTCATGTTTTCTTTTAAAACCACAACTAGAATCTCTCCACGGCCTCTTAGAGGATCTAGATACATTTGCTATCCTCTCTGGATTAAAACCAAATTATGATAAATGTACCATATTACGTATTGGATCACTAAAAAATACACATTTTACATTGCCATGTAGTTTACCAATTAAATGGTCTGACGGTGATGTGGACATACTCGGTATACAAATCCCAAAAGAAAGAAATGATCTCACTCCAATAAATTTTTATAGAAAGTTAGCAAAAATAGATAAGATCTTGCTACCATGGAAAGGAAAATACCTGTCTATTTGTGGGAAAATCACCCTGATTAACTCTTTAATCATATCACAGTTTACCTATTTGCTTATGGTTTTGCCTACACCTAGTGACCTGCTTTTTAAATTATATGAACAAAAAATATTCAATTTTATTTGGAACGGCAAGCCAGATAAAATTAAAAGGGCCTATTTATATAACGAATATGAATTCGGAGGGCAGAAATTATTAAATATTAAAGCATTAGACCTCTCACTAAAGGCATCAGTCATACAAAAATTATACTTAAATCCAAACTGGTTCTCTAGTAGATTGGTACGAATGTCTCATCCTATGTTCAAGAAGGGCCTTTTTCCCTTTATTCAGATTACACCTGCTCACTTTCGGTTGCTTGAAAAGGAAATAATCTCCAAAATATCTTTATTTTTTAAACAAGCCTTAGAAAGTTGGTTGCAATTTCAGTTTAATCCACCTGAAAGGACGGAACAAATAGTACAACAAATCTTGTGGTTAAATTCAAATATAGTAATTGATAAAAAAACTGTATTTATCGAAGAAATGTTTAAAAAAGGTATAATTTTTGTGAATGATATCATAAATAGGACTGGTGGAGTAATGTCACACATGCAGCTAACACAGACATATGGAAATGTCTGCTCTACCCAAAATTACAACCAATTAATTGCAGCATTACCACAAAAATGGAAGAGGCAGGTGGAAGGGGATAAAAGTAAGGAACTTGTATGTCGGCCTTATATTAAAGAACATAAATGGTTAAAGAAAAGTGTGATAAATAAAAACATATACCAATTTCATTTAAGGACCAAAAAACTTACAGCTGTGCCATATAAATTGCAAAATAGTTGGGAAGAGATTTTCGATGTACCCATTCCATGGCACATGGTTTATGAATTGATACGCAAAACAACGCCGGATTCAAAACTTCGAATTTTTCAATTTAAATTATTGTACAAAATTCTTGCAACTAATAGAATGTTATATATATGGGGGATACAATCTTCTCAGCTCTGTAGATTCTGCTGTGAGGAGGCAGAGTCATTAGACCATTTATTTTGGTATTGTCCGCATGTAGCTCGTTTTTGGTCACAGGTCCAGGAATGGTTGAAGAATTGCAACATTTGCGTAGAACTAACGCTACAGATAGCAATACTGGGGGATTTGAAAAGCCATAGTCAATCAATCAATAATATAATAATTATTTTAGCAAAAATGTTTATTTTTAATTTACAATCCGTGGAAGCTATGAGAATAGGAAGATTCAAATCTTTTGTGAAGCATCACAGCACAGCTGAAAAATATATGGCAAATAAAAATCCGAAATGGATGATGTTGGAAGATAGATGGGAAAGGTTGAGTGGAGCTGAAGGGTGGGACTAATAACAAGATAAACAATGTAGGGCATACGGGATCTGTGAAATGTGTATAGGTGCGGAGCTATTGTGAAATAGCACAGTTACAAGTGGAAATCAAACTGGATGGACAACAGAAATAGAGGAAGGACTAAGAACAAACAAGAGAGAACTATTATAAAGTAGACTGTGTCTGTAAATGTGTATAAGATGTATAAATTGAAGGTAAAAACAGAAATGTTTATCAGTTTACTCCAATTGGGGGATCGGTGGTAGGGTTTGCAGGGAATAATAATAAAGGTATACTCTTTAAAAAAAGTATGTATGTCTATGTAGGTATGTGTATGTATATATGTGTATATGTATGCATACGTGAATGGATATATATATTTACCCAAAAAAATATGGGGGATTGGAAATGATGCAGACAATTACATTGGAAACAACATTCTTTCCGCAATATTAAGCTGATCCACCCCCCCCAAAAAAAATAAATAAATAAAAAATACCTATCGAGGTGTTGTAAGATCTGGCAGGCGTCAGCAATTTCTGAGCAGAGGAATGCACCTATAGAGATGAGTGCGATGCGAGACATTGCTCTCACACAGTCACACAGAGTATATGCACGGGTGCGCTTCATCCTGCTACAACGTCATGCTGCTACGTAGGTAAGGGACCAAAACAATGTGGAAGTTTAGGCTCGTGCTTCAACTCTCCTGGTTGTTGAGGAAATTGACCCACTACTACTGTTTACTTGGTGCATCTTCGTCATCTCGCTGAGTCTACCTTTAAACCTACCTAACCTATGATCTGACCCATCACCTTATGTGTTACTTCCCCACAGTGGCAAAGAGTGACCCAAAAAACAAGTGATGCCAAAAAAACACACAAACAATACAACACATAAATGGCTCCTAGGCTTTTGTCGTGTCTTTGGCTATGCCGGATTAAGTGATATGACATGCTATTCTATAAAATCATTTCCCTGTAATTAATATTACCTGACCAAGCTAATCAAGTAAATAATTAACTAGAAAGTCGGGGCACCATGAAAGAATGTTTATAGAGCTTTTATCTTCCGAAAAAACTCTTAAAGACCTAGTAATCTTTTACATCAATAACGTTAGCAGTCAATATTTAATCGTCATCTTGTTTAATTTAATCTGAAAGTTGTAAATTCTTGGTTATCTTCACGAACCCTGGCTAACAAATTGAATCAGCAATACAAAATTTGGTTTAATTATTTATTTACTAAATACCTAAATAATCACACAGAATGGATCATACATTGATTACAAATTATGTCATAAAGAAAATGTCCCTGGTGGACGGAACAGATACGACGGCTGGTTACACAAAGAGAGGGGGTTGGGTTTGACTGAAAGAGCGGGAAGACTGAGTAAGAAAGAGGAGAAGCTATGCTATCGTAAATACAGTATCTTATGCATTCTAAATTACCGCCCATTTGAAAAAGGAGAATGCAATAAATATTTACTCTGAGCTACGCTTCGGTAGATTGGTCATCGATGGAAGGCCGGTTTGTCCTTTATGGATCTCTGGTCCTCTGAAGAATGTCTAGTGGTGAACTGGAGCATGGTAGAATGTATACTCTGTCTGTCCAGGAATCACTTCTGGAGTGAATAAGAGTTCAAAGTTCATACCAAGTTGCCATACTTTAAGCTCATGCTATATTCTGGCTGGTATAGTCGAAATTCACCCTTCCGGGGTGTAGGTCGTCACCTTCACATTGAAATTCGATGCTAATTTCGTTAGATTCTTGCTGAGGTTGGCTTAGTTCTGTAGGTGGTCTTTGTCCTTTCAACGTGGGGACCTCAAATCCACACGTACGTGGAACAGCTTATTATCTGAACCCTTTTAACATAGGACTGTCGCCCTAATGTCCTCGGAACAGAAAGTTACATTTTCGTCAAGGGCTTTTATATAGGAGGGGAGAGAAGGGCGTGTTTCATAGTTTATAACCAATGTCTGTTCACATGGGAAGGGCCACTGAGTTGAGCATAGTTCACTCATGAAAACCCAATTCTCTCATTTGGAAGCTAAACTTAAATTTTATCTTTTCACAAATAGTTTCATATTTAAACATTTGAATTGCACAACAATTCCATGTGATTCTGATAACTATAATGTGTAGACTATCCAAGATACAGTTTGTCATCCTATCATTAGTAATACTGTCTCAGATGACAACTGATCTGTCATCATATTCTTTAAGTACCAACGCATATTTTCAGCTGGTTGGATTACCGGAATATGGTTCCTTTCCCCCCACCTTTTGATGTTCCCAGAGTCTAAATGTTTAACAAAGGCTTTTCGAGAGTCCTTCTGTAGTCAAGAGAGAGGAAAGGGAGAAAGGTATTTACGGGGGTCATAAACCTCACCCACAAGCCAACGTCATGACACTATTTTTGGTCCCTAACACTAAAACAAAATAATATAAAAACAAAATAACGTCAACTAAATAAAAACTAGGAAATCAGATCTGAAAACTAACTGAAACTAAACTGAATTTCAAATAAAAATCTGAAATCGAATAGAAAAAACCCTGAATATAAAAACAGTAAATGATAACAACCTTGTTCTGATCTATATACTATCAATGAAAAACAAATGATGTTGGCATTCACATAAACTGGATGTGAATAACTTGCTGTCTAACACTCATACTGCATATTGTATATCAACCCCGAGCCGTGTCAGAATTTTTTTGTCCAGCAGAGAATTGTATCCCACCTGTTTCCTCAGTGGATGTGTAACTGACAGCAATCCTGTTCTCCTAGCTACACACAACATAGCCTCGGAAGCCCAGGCTTCTCATACTGAGTGAACGAGATGGGATTTGGAAGGATGGCCACACGAGACTATACATAACCAGGCCTTAACTCTGTAGTGTTTTTCCAATATGAGGAAAGAGGAAAGTAAATCCGATAAATCCAGGACTGGACAGGCATTAATGCTGAGAATATCTTGAGAGCACTAAAGGGAGAATGAGACTGGTTTTCATGGTGCAGACAGGAAGGGAGCTCTAACACCATAAATGGCATCGCTGAGTAGCTTTGAAATATTTAAGGGAGAGCGGTGTATTCATTTATAGAGATGTAAATCGATAGAGCGTGTACCTCGCATCCATTTGTTTCTCTGCACTTCCCCAGGACAAAGCTGATATTATCAGCCTGGGAAATATGAGGCTCTTTCTGCTTGTTTCTGCCCAACTAGATGCGTTTTTACACGTTCACCAGCTGAAGCGAGTGCAAAGCATAGGACACCAATAGAGAAAAGGAGATGCATCGAACTGTGTGTGTGTGTTAGCGCACACGTGTGTATTTAGAAAGGGGTTGTCCGTGTGCCGGATCTGCTTGTGTGTGTAGCATATACACACGTGTGCACATGTGTTTGTGTATCCACGTGCGCGATCACGTTGTGTTTGTCAAAATGCCTGTGTTAGCTCCTAAGAACTTCAAATGGAGTTCTAAATTAAATCCATTATGTGAATATTTTAATGAAGCAAACTTGAACAAGTATATGCAGATGATTGTAATAGGGCATTTAGGCCACATAGTGTTTGAAAGCAAATATACACATTTCTGATAGCCCTCATGTCCTTTCTCAACTTCAGAGTGTGGAAATACTTAACACTATAATACTATTAGCTTGTCTCTCATCTACAGTGCACAGCAGGTGGATTTTTAAATATGCCCCAGTATAAAATACAGCTGTTCAATATCCCAAGTAAGCAGTGCGCAGGCAAGGTTAGATATGACCCTCATAAATGATCATTTTCTCTTTAGCTTTATGATTGAAAATGGTCGCTCTTAGCTACAATTTCCGCCTTGCCTTAACCTGCAGACATTGTGATAAAAAGTACAGAATATTCCATAGGTAATGATACCTTTGTACCATATATTTTTCAATGAGGGCAAAATCTTATCGAGAAATGTTTAGGCCACTTGCCCACAGATGGAAACCATCTTAATTACTATTAAAGGATGGAAACCAAACCAAACAAACCACCATATGCCTTGCCCACTGAAGGCCACACGCTTCCTCCTAGCCGCCAGGTTTGCAATACTAATTACATGTCATTTACACTGAGGTAATCAACTCCTCTTCTGTTATTAATGTTAGGTAGGAGATTGGTACCCAGAGGCTTTTCTGTTTGATCCAGAGCACCACGCAAGCATGTGCTTAAGAATCCATTAACCTTGCCACCTGTCATCCCACTAGCCATGTTGCTCTGATGTTTATCAGAGCATGTTAACCCTGCCCCTGACATCACTGTTGGGACACTCTTTGGTCAATTTTGATGTGGACTCGCACACAATTGGTTATGACAATGGAAGGGATTGGTTTAATATAAATTTCTTTGAAGCCATTTTGTGTTGACCTATTCTCTGCTTATGACTCTCCAACAGAGAGGTCTGTATCTTTACCATCTGTGTGTGTTGCACTACAGAGATAAAGGTTAGAACAAAAACGAACAGGACAGAGCTCACAGATTGGAGATTTGATGTAGATAGGCTGTGGATACATTCAAAGTATTTTAGTCTCACACTAGTCAATGTTTCACTGAATAAGACAGAGGAGCATCATCATACAGTACCAGTCAAAAGATTGAACATGCCTACGCATTCAAGGGTTTTTCTTTATTTGTACTATTTTCTACATTGTAGAATAACAGTGAAGACATCAAAACAATGTAATAACACATATGGAATCATGTAGTAACCCAACAAGCGTTAAACAAATCAAAATATATTTTAGATTCTTCAAAGTAGCCACCCTTTGCCTTGATGACAGCTTTGCACACTCTTGACATTCTCTAAACCAGCTTCACCTGGAATGCATTACCAACAGTCTTGAAGGAGTTCCCACATATAGTGAGCACTTGTTGGCAGCTTTTCCTTCACTCTGCATGTCCAACTCATCCCAACCATCTCAATTGGGTTGATTGAGGAGTGGAGGCCTGGTCATCTGATGCAGCACTCCTTCACTCTCCTTCTTGGTCAAATAGCCCTTACAAAGCCTGGAGGTGTGTTTTGGGTCATTGTCCTGTTAAAAAACAAATGATAGTCCCACTAAGCGCAAACCAGTTGGGATGGCGTATCGCTGCAGAATGCTGTGATAACCATGCTGGTTAAGTATGCCTTAAATTCTAATAAATAACACCCCCACACCATCACACCTCCTCCTTCCTCCATGCTTCATGGTGGGAACCACACATGCAGAGATCATCCGTTCACCTGCTCTGTGTCTCACAAAGACACGGTCGTTGGAACCAAAAATCTCAAATTTGGACTCATCAGACCAAAGGACAGATTTCCACCGGTTTAACGTCCATTGCTCGTGTTTCTTGGCCCAAGCAAGTATTTTCTTCTCATTGGTGTCCTTCAGTAGTGGTTTCTTCACAGAAATTTGACCATGAAGGCCTGATTCACGCAGTCTCCTCTGAACAGTTGATGTTGAGATGTGTCTGTTACCTGAACTCTGTGAAGTATTTATTTGGGCTGAAATTTCTGAGGCTTGTAACTCTAATGAACCTATCCTCTGCCGTACAGGTAACTCTGCGTCTTCTTTTCCTGTGGTGGTCCTCATGAGAGCCAGTTTCATCATAGCGCTTGATGGTTTTTGCGACTGCACTTGAAGAGTTCTTGAAATTATCCGCATTGATTGACCTTCATGTCTTAAAGTAATGATGGACTGTCATTTCTTTTTGTTTATTTGAGCTGTTCTTGCCATAATATGGACTAGATATTTTACCAAATAAGCCTATATTCTGTATACCCCCCTACCTTGTCACAACACTACTGATTGGCTCAAACGTACTAAGAAGGATAGACATTCCACAAATTAACTTTTAACAAGGCACACCTGTTAATTGAACTTCTTTGGGGTAGAGGGCAGTATTTTCACGTCCGGATGAAAAGCATGCCCAGAGTAAACGGCCTGCTACAAAGCCATAAAAGCTAGAATATGCATATTATTTGTAGATTTGGATAGAAAACTGAAGTTTCTAAAACTGTTTTAATGATGTCTGTGAGTATAACATAACTCATATGGCAGGCAAAAACCTGAGAAAAAATCCAACCAGGAAGTGGGGAAATCTGAGGTTGGTCGATTTTCAACTCAGCTCCTATTGAAGATACAGTGGGATATTGGTAATGTTGCACTTCCTAAGGTTTCCACTAGATGTCAACAGTCTTTAGAACCTTGTCTGATGCTTCTACTGTGCAGAGGGGCCGAAGAACATGCGCTGACCATGCAAGTTCACGTGAGAGGGAGCTCTGTTCCATCGCACTTCTGAAGACAAACGAATACTCCGGTTGGAACATTATTGAAGAATTATGTTAAAAACATCCTAAAGATTGATTCAATACTTTGTTTGTCATGTTTTTACAGACTGTAATATAACTTTTTTTACTTTTCGTCCGTACTTTCCGCTGGACTTTCCCGCGCGTCATGAGTTTGGAAAGTGTACTGAACGCTAGAACAACAAGGAGGAATTTGGACGTAAATGATGGACATTATCGAACAAAACAAACATTTATTGTGGAACTGGGATTACTGGGAGTGCATTCTGATGAAGATCATCAAAGGTAAGTGAATATTTATAATGTTATTTCTGACATGTGTTGACTGCATAATATGGCGGATATATTTGTGTCTTGATTGGGCTCTGAGCGCCAACTCAGATTATTGCATGGTTTGCTTTTTCCGTAAAGCTTTTTTGAAATCTGACACAGCGGTTGCATTAAGGAGAAGTGCATGTAAAATTCCATGCATAACAGTTGTATCTTTTAGCAATGTTTATTATGAGTATTTTTGTAAATTGATGTGGCTCTCTGCAAAAAATCAAAGGATGTTTTGGAACTTCTGAAAGTAAGGCGCCAATGTAAACTCAGATCTTTGGATATAAATATGAACTTTACCGAACAAAACATACATGTATTGTGTAACATGAAGTCCTATGAGTGTCATCTGATGAAGATCATCAGGATTGTATCTATATTTCTGCTTTTTGTGAACCCTCTCTTTGGCTGGAAAAATGGCTGTGTTATTCTGTGAATAGGCACTCACCTAACATAATCGTTTGGTTTGCTTTCGTCGTAAAGCTTTTTTGAAATTGGACACTGTGGTTGGATTTACAACAAGTGTATCTTTAAAATGGTGTAAAATACATGTATGTTTGAGGAATTTTTATTATGGGATATCTGTTGTTTTTTAATTTGGCGCCCTGCAGTTTCACTGGCTGTTGAAGAGGTGGGACGCTACCGTCTCACATACCCTAGAGAGGTTAATTGAAAAGCATTCCAGGTGACGACCTCATGAAGCTGGTTGAGAGAATGTCAAAGTGTGCAAAGCTGTCATCAAGGCAAAGGATGGCTACTTTGAAGAATCTCAAATATAAAATATATTTTGATTTGTTTAAAACCTCTCTGGGATAGAGGGCAGTATTTTCACGTCCGGATGAAAAGCGTGCCCAAAGTAAACTGCCTGCTACTCAGGCCCAGAAGCTAGGATATGCACATACAGTGGGGAGAACAAGTATTTGATACACTGCCGATTTTGCAGGTTTTCCTACTTACAAAGCATGTAGAGGTCTGTAATTTTTATCATAGGTACACTTCAACTGTGAGAGACGGAATCTAAAACAAAAATCCAGAAAATCACATTGTATGATTTTTAAGTAATTAATTTGCATTTTATTGCATGACATAAGTATTTGATCACCTACCAACCAGTAAGAATTCCGGCTCTCACAGACCTGTTAGTTTTACTTTAAGAAGCCCTCCTGTTCTCCACTCATTACCTGTATTAACTGCACCTGTTTGAACTCGTTACCTGTATAAAAGACACCTGTCCACACACTCAATCAAACAGACTCCAACCTCTCCACAATGGCCAAGACCAGAGAGCTGTGTAAGGACATCAGGGATAAATTGTAGACCTGTACAAGGCTGGGATGGGCTACAGGACAATAGCCAAGCAGCTTGGTGAGAAGGCAACAACTGTTGGCACAATTATTAGAAAATGGAAGAAGTTCAAGATGACGGTCAATCACCCTCGGTCTGGGGCTCCATGCAAGATCTCACCTCGTGGGGCATCAATGATCATGAGGAATGTGAGGGATCAGCCCAGAACTACACGGCAGGACCTGGTCAATGACCTGAAGAGAGCTGGGACCACAGTCTCAAAGAAAACCATTAGTAACACACTACGCCGTCATGGATAAAAAATCCTGCAGCGCACGCAAGGTCCCCCTGCTCAAGCCAGCGCATGTCCAGGCCCGTCTGAAGTTTGCCAATGACCATCTGGATAATCCAGAGGAGGAATGGGAGAAGGTCATGTGGTCTGATGAGACAAAAATAGAGCTTTTTGCTCTAAACTCCACTCGCCGTGTTTGGAGGAATAGAAGGATGAGTACAACCCCAAGAACACCATCCCAACCGTGAAGCATGGAGGTGGAAACATCATTCTTTGGGGATGCTTTTCTGCAAAGGGGACAGGACGACTGCACCGTATTGAGGGGAGGATGGATGGGGCCATGTATCGCGAGATCTTGACCAACAACCTCCTTCCCTCAGTAAGAGCATTGAAGATGGGTCGTGGCTGGGTCTTCCAGCATGACAACGACCCGAAACACACAGCCAGGGCAACTAAGGAGTGGCTCCGTAAGAAGCATCTCAAGGTCCTGGAGTGGCCTAGCCAGTCTCCAGACCTGAACCCAATAGAAAATCTTTGGAGGGAGCCGAAAGTCCGTATTGCCCAGCGACAGCCCCGAAACCTGAAGGATCTGGAGAAGGTCTGTATGGAGGAGTGGGCCAAAATCCCTGCTGCAGTGTGTGCAAACCTGGTCAAGAACTACAGGAAACGTATGATCTCTGTAATTGCAAACTAAGGTTTCTGTACCAAATATTCAGTTCTGCTTTTCTGATGTATCAAATACTTATGTCATGCAATAAAATGCAAATTAATTACTTAAAAATCATACAATGTGATTTTCTGGATTTTTGTTTTAGATTCCTTCTCTCACAGTTGAAGTGTACCTATGATAAAAATTACAGACCTCTACATGCTTTGTAAGTAGGAAAACCTGCAAAATTGTCAGTGTATCAAATACTTGTTCTCCCCACTGTAATTAGTAGATTTGGATAGAAAACACTCTGAAGTTTCTACAACTGTTTGAATAATGTCTGTGAGTATAACAGAACTGATTTGGCAGGCAAAACCCCGAGCACAATCCATCCAGGGAATTTTTGTTTTGAGGTCACAGTGTTTTCCAATTGTTTTCTATGGAAGACCTGATTTATTAGGGCCCAGATTGCAGTTTCTATGGATTCCACTAGATGGCAACAGTCTTTAGAAATTGTTCGATGTTTTTCTTTTGAGAAATGAAGAAGTAGGGCTGTTCTTTGTAGGTGTCACTCTGAAGGGCTTTAGTCTTTTGTTGCGCGTGAACTGGAGCGCGCTTCACGTTGTTTTTATCCGGTATTAGAAACAGTTTATTCCGTCTTAAATTTTATAGTTTATTTACATTTTAGGATACCTGAGGTTGGATTAGGAACGTTGTTTGAAATGTTTGGACCAAGTTTACAGGTAACTTATTATGTAGTCATGTTGGAACCGGTGTATTTCTGAATCAAACGCTCCAAATAAATTGACATTTTGGGGATATAAAGAAGGAATTTATCGAACAAAACGACCATTCATTGTGTCACTGAGACATTTGAGATTGCAAAAAGAAGAATATCTTCAAAGTTAAGGCATTTATTATTTAGCTTTTTCTGACTTTTGTGTCGCACCTGCCTGGTTGAAATATGTTTTTCATGTGTTCGTATGCGGGGCACTGTCCTCAGATAATCGCATGGTTTGCTTTCGCCGTAAAGCCTTTTAGAAATCTGACACCGTGGCTGGATTAACAAGAAGTTAAGCTTTATTTTGATGCATTATACTTATATTTTTGTGTTGGTTGAATATTGATATTTCTGTCGTTTCGAATTTGGTGCGCTACAATTTCACTGGATGTTGTCAAATCAATCCCACTAACGGGATTCGAGCGGGATTTGCACTTAAGGGATCCATATTAACACTTTTTTGTTTTCTACATGATTCCATATGTGTTATTTAATAGTTTTGATGTCTTCACTATTGTAATACAATGTAGAAAATAGTAATAATAAAAAACACTTGAATTATTAGGCGTGTCCAAACTTTTGACTGGTACTGTATTTCACCCCCATTGAATCAGGAGGCAAAGAAGCAAGGACCATGCTTCTTTACAAACTGAACACTTGCAGATGGCCTCATTGGCATCCTGCAGTAAGTAGTAAAATCTTAAAACGTTATATCTGCTTTTGCAGTAGATTAACACTTGTTATATGTTCTTGACATGGACATTCAAGCCAGAAGGCATACGATTAGTGGCAAAGTACCATGGCAGGACCCAATCCACATGGGCACTAATGTCGTAGTGGGTTGTCCCACTTTTCAAACCAAATGTGTTGGGAGTGCTCATACCCTTTTAAGGACTCACATTAGACACAGTGATTCTTGGCATGGACGATTCTGGGCCAAGTAGTTGAAGGATTTACATCATAAATATCACTCAGTGATTATACTTTAAAGGCACTTGTTCAAAAAGAGTGTAACATTTTAACTAGGATTGCCTCCATAGTGACAGATGGTAATGTTAATGACCTCCCGAACATTGCTGCCTTCAAGGGGTTGGGAACCAGTGACATACAGTGTGTAGCTCATAATGGTAGTTATTTACAACTTGAAGTCATGACAAACCTTAAGACTGCCTTTTGCTACAAAGTTCTACTAACAACCACTGTCATGTGATTCTTCACTTCAGTTTCCCTGCAACCTATCAGCCTAGTCAGGTGTGTAGTCGTCTACTAGATATCTCCAGTTTCCGCCAGTGTGACTCGGGAAAACCAGTGGACAAATCCTCTAGCGGGTTTGTTTACGTATCTCTCTCCTTAATACTGTAAATCCTGAGAAGGGCCAATGCTTGCATCAGCAATGCAATGAATAATGATACATAAAACATATCTCCTTCACAGATGAATCATTTTAATTAAACGTTGCATTTTGCCACACCATTATTAAGCACAATGTGATAGAATATAACCCTGACCAAGGCTCGGGAGAATCCTAAAATAAACCCAGAATTGATCCCGCGCCATATTCCACAGCACCTGCTTAACGGAGCGGGCTTGCCTTTTAACCTTGCGGATAAAAATAGCTGACAATATGCAGTGTAACTTGTCTGGAGTGTGCGTGAGAATTATACAGCAGTGGAGGGAGAGAGACATATGGAGGGAGAGAGAGATAATGGGAGAGAGAGAGAGGCACGCACCTATGTCCATGGGACCGTCATGAGTGTGGCAGGGGAGCGAGAGGAGGAAAAAGAGCAAAAACAAAACAACCATCCTCTTTGCGTTTAGTTCTATTTGCCCTTGAGAGTTATGTCTCATGACGAAAAACATCCACTATATTGTTTATATACTGCCTGTCAGAAGATGGAATCAGACGACGTCATACAGTACGTTAGAGTAGCAAACACAATACAAGATGATTGAGTGTGCGGAATACCGCCCCGATTCTTTGTAATTCAATATCAGATGTGGCTTCTATTTTCTCTCATAGTTCTCATCAGTGGCCCATATTTTCATCCGAGGTGCTTGAACAGAGCGAACCAAGGGGAAGGGGAGGAGGGGTGCCTGCAATCCCAGATTGGAATGGGGGCATTGCCTGCAATCCCAGATTGGTTTCTCCTTCCTGTCTCAGAGTTTCAGAGTGGAAGCTAAACAAGCTCCTCTGCTCTGGTGGAGGAGAAGAACAACACAATAATGTATTTCTCGGGAGTGAAAGCCTATCTAGTGAATGATGGCTGGGGCTTACTCTGGTGAAAGGAATACTATTCATCAAGACATTTGGCAACAAAAGAACAAATACACTGTGTTTCCTCAGAGGTACAGCACAGTGTCTAAATCTTCAAATTCAATGTTTCAGTCTAAGTAAACTTGCTAACCCCTCATCAAACGTTGCTTTAAAGAGAACAGTATAAATTAAAACAATGGCAGCATGTCCATATTTTTTTTAACCTTTATTTAACTAGGCAAGTCAGTTAAGAACAAATTCTTATTTTCAAGGACGGCCTAGGAACAGTGGGTTAACTGCCTTGTGCAGGGGCAGAACGACAGATTTTTACCTTGTCAGCTGGAGGATTCGATCTTGCAACATTTCGGTTACTAGTCCAACGCTCTAATCACTAGGCTACCTGCCACCCCATATGCTGAATGTGACCAAAGCAAATGCTGATTTCATACTGCTCTGTGGATAAGCAGCATAGCAAACACAACTTTGAAACAAAACACAGATTCTGGTATAGATTGATTCAACTAATAGCTGGTCACTTAAAAGTTCCTATTGTTTTCAGTTTCATTTGGTGCTATGTGGCCTATTCAGATATCCCACTTGAAAAGACTTAACAATTGCTTTGTAGTCTGGGTATATCAAAACAAAATGCTCAGCTCCTGGCATAAAAATTCAAGAGGCTTCTTATACTAACCAATAACAACACCTGCCCCCCCATGGCATTTGAAGTTAGGCAGCTAGAAAACTATTCTTGAAATACCACTCAAAAAGATACACATCTCTAAGTAGGCAGGGGGTCCAGAAACCAGGGCTAGATGTCAGAGTGGCTATAGTCTTCTCTGCCCCCTGTTATGGCAAGGAGACTGAGACAGACAGGTTTTATTAGGAAAATGGACTCCGTATAAAACAGATTCTTATACTGGTAAGACCCCCACAAGCCCACCACCACACAAAGCCCTGGTCTAACTGTTATTGAGGGTTTATCAGCATGGGTTTTTGGCTGACAGACATCTAACTATGTGCAATAAGAAATATGTCGGAAACATATTGATGTAATGTTACAGCACTGTATGCTTGACTTTGGAAGGCAGTTCACTATTGTATCTGCCTTGGTCATCAAAGCAGACCTGTCTTACTTTGATGACTCAATCGTGCATTTGAAACTCCAGAGCCCCAGTGTTGCTTTTTCACGGGTGCTAATGTTACACATACTGAGGACACACGCAGTTTATTCTTTATGTGACAACGTGAACACAAATAAGCCTCTTTGGCACGCAGATGTTTGAAATCTCGGGATTGTGTTTGACTCCTGGGTTCATCCTCATGAGTTTGGGGCTTGTACGAAGAGGTAGGACCTATCAATAGTGATTGTACAAAGATAAACAATATATCAATTGATGTCTCTGAGTGAGAAAATGGTGTGCTTATTGCTTTTTCACAGTAAAGCACTGTGATTTCCCCTCTCACCCCAGTAGGTTTTGTGAAATGTTTGAACACCTTATTTGGGCTTTTGAGAGCTCTAAATAAATATATACTATGTGTGTCAGATTGTCAAGGTTTGATGCAGCTTCAGCCACTTACTTTATGTGATCCATCACAAAAATATTATAAAACAAACTGTTGCTTAGGAAGACGCTACTTTAATTCACGCTTAGAGTGCCAATGAGTTTTGTTGAGATTGGGTTATCACAGGAACTCAGAAATCTCAGTTAATTAATACAATATGTGAATTAATAGAAGCAGACTGCGTGCTGACCTCCTTTTTCATATCCCGGGTCATCGTCTCAATTACCCATGCCGGGAACTTGCCCCTTTGAGGACAGTTCCCGGCATGGGTAATCTGTCGACATGATACGGATGTAGCACGTATTACTGCGCGGCCTCCCTTCCACGTGGCTGGATCAGCAGCCACTCTCTTCATTTCTGTCACACATCTCCCCACAGGCCTGTCTGGCCAGACACTGCTAGCTAACCCTGTCCATTCCCCCTCAAACTCCCTCATTATTTATCTTCCTGTCTCTATGCCTTGCCCCTTTGTGGACAGTTCATGGACAATCTGGGGGGGGAGGGGGGTGATAAAGAAGAGAAAGCTGCGGATGACGCCAATTCATCCATTGACTGTCCCTGCTAGTGAGTTGTACTGTAATACAATAGCAATGTGATAGATGAACAAGATCCCATTTTTTTGCAATGACTGCTGTGCCTTCCAGATATTCAAACAGTTGGCTTGCTTGTAGACGCTGTGTGTTCAAAATGGAAATATATTATCGGGGCACTCAAACGTTGCACAAATTATCCTGTTACCTGGTGTTTAATCGATTTGCTGGGACTAGTAGTAAATTGCCACAATTTCTGACAGGAAAACATCAATCTATCTCCGGAACATCAATGTTGTGCTAAATTACTTTTAAGCCCTTTCGCTCTCTGAACCATTTCGATAGTGATGCACTCTAGTGACAAACAAACATTATATAAATCATGGATGACAAACATATTTACGTCAATACCAAGCCTCACATACTCTTTCAATTCTCTGGACGTATGCCACAGTTGTTTGAACCCAACCCTCCATTTGTATAAATGCACTTACACTACATGACCAAAGTATGTGGACACCGACTCATCGACCATCTCGTTCCAAAATCATCGGCATTAATATGGAATTGGTCACCCCTTTGCTGCAGCAACAGCATCCACTCTTCTAGGAATGCGTTCCACTAAATGTTAGAACATTGCTACGGGGACTTGCTTCCAGTCAGCCACAAGAACATTAGTGAGGTTGGGCACTGATGTTGGGCGATTAGGCCTGGCTCGCAGTCGGCATTTCCATTTCATCCCAAAGGTGTTTGATGGGGTTGAGGTCAGGGCTCTGTGCAGGCCAGTCAAGTTCCTCCACACCGATCTCGACAAACCATTTCTGTTGACCTCATTTGTGCACGGGAGCATTGTCATGCATTGTCATGCTGAAACAATAAAGGGCCTTCCTCAAACTAGAATGTAATTGTACGCTGTAGCGTTAAGATTTTCTTTCACTGGATTTAAGGGGCCTAGCCCGAATCATGAAAAACAGACCCAGACCAATATTCCTCATCCACCAAACTTTACAGTTGGCACTATGCATTGAGGCAGGTAGGACAAGATTTGTCCTGCCAGTTGGAACTCGGTAGTGAGTGTTGTAACCGAGGACAGACGCTATGCGCTTCAGCACTCTGCGGTTGCGTTCTGTGAGCTTGTGTGGCCTATCACTTCGCGGCTTAGCCGTTGTTGCTCCTTGATGTTTCTACTTCACAATAACAGCACTTACAGTTGACCGGGGTAGCTCTAGCAGGGCAGGAATTTGACGAACTGACTTGTTAGAAAGCTGGCATCCTGTGAAGCTGCCACGTTGAAAGCTCTTCAGCAAGGCCATTCTTCTGCCAATGTTTGTCTATTGAGATTGCATGACTGTGTGCTCGATTTTATACACCTGTCAGCAACGGGTGTGGCTGAAATAGCTGAATCCACTCATTTGAAGGGGAGTCCATATACTTTTGTATATATAGAGTATGTTGAGCTGTACAATCAACTTTCCACCAATTATCAATGTTATCATCAACTATACTCACCTTGGAAGATTGCCCCTAGCACATTGATATTTCTCCAGTTGACACCTCATTCCCATTCCCTCAGCATGGCTCAGGCTTAGCCCAGATATGCAGCCTATTGTGACAACGAGAGGTGAGGGAATGGATGTTAATGAAGCATCATTGATTAATCAGCACAAGAGTCTCCCTCAAGCCCCATCCGACACTCACCCTCTCTGCTAGGTTCACCATCAACAGCATTACTGTAAAGAAACTGTTCCAGGATGGGGCTTATGGGGCTACCTCTTGACCTGATCCAACCTCTAGCGTCCTCTAATTTCCTTTGGCTGTCAACTCCATGTGGACAATTATGATGTTATTCACAGATCTTTAGGCAACACAATGATGTTAATAAACATGTTGATGAGATTCTTTGAAGAAATAGACTTTTCGACCCCGAAAACAGTGTGAAGTTGATTGACTTATTGTATATGAAAATGAAATATTCATATAAAATGTGTAGGTACATTAAATTCTTGCATATTTTCTCAGAGAAAGTATATTTCAAAACTGTCGGCTCAGGCTAATTTGTGAACTGCTAAACTTGGAACCAAACAGAACTCCTGTGCATACCCCTCGTGATGAAGGCAGCCAATGGCCTGCTTCTAAGATGTAAACACAGCCTCTGATATGCTGTGTTGTGGCGTGACTCTCATTAATGTGATGACTGTGATCTTATCAACTCAATTAACTACGTTTAATTATTACGTTATTAAAATAATCATGTAACAATTAACTCATTAACAATCTTGGGGCACCACAGAAAAAGTTTTTTAATGAGTTACCGTTTCCCAAATTAACTGAAGAATATCCGAATATATCGTTATCATATTAGTCATCCATTAATTATCATTACCTCATCAGTCTCATCAGTCTCATTCTGAACATCGTTGACTTCAAATCTGCATGAACCAGATGATTCAGCGATACACAAATTGGCTTAATTATTTATTTACTATCTAACAAAATAATCACACAGAATTACATAAACACACACACAGGATAGATCATACATTCATTACTAACGTAATGCAATGAAAACTCCCTAGTGGACTAACCCGATATGATGACTTGTTACACAATGAAAGGTGTGGGGAATGAAAGAGTTGGAGAAGGAGGGTCACGCCTGCTCCCACTCTCCCTCTCTGGCGCTCGAGGGCGCCAGGCTGCCCTTCATTGCTCACACCTGTCACCATCACTACGTGCAGCTGCGCTCATTGGACTCACCTGGACTCCTTCCCTTTGTTGATTGCCCCGTCTAGAACTGTCTGCTCCCCTGCTTGTTCCCTGTGTCAGCATTAATGTCATTATGTGTTCATGTCCATACGCTGTCCTGTCCTGTTCCATGTCCGTTGATAAGTAAATGTTCACTCCCTGTACCTGCTTCTCATCTCTACCAGCGTCGATCCTTATAAAGAGAGACAAAGTAATTAAACTATTGTACATGCAGTTGAATAACACGCTCATCATACATATGGATATTTAGCACCCTAACTATCGCTCATTTGGATTTAGAAATGCAATGTACATACAGTTAACTTCTTGACGCTAGGAGGCAGAATTTTTTATGTTTTGGAAAAATAATGTTCCCAATGTAAACGGCCTATTTCTAAGGCCCAGATGCTAGAATATGCATATAATTGAAAGATTCGGATAGAAAACACTCTAAAGTTTCCAAAACTGTCAACATATTGTCTGTGAGTATAACAGAACTGATTTTGCAGGCGAAAACCTGAGGAAATCCAACCCGGAAGTGGCTCTTATTTTGAAAATTCCCTGTTCCATTGCCTGCCTATCCTCCATTTAAAGGGATATCAACCAGATTCCTTTTCCAATGGCTTCCACAGGATGTGAACAGGCTTTAGACATAGTTTCAAGCTTTTATTCTGATCTATCAAAACGCGTCAGTGGATGGCCAGGTGTCCTTTGATTAGTTCATGCGCGCAAAAGTTGTTGCCCAACATGTTCTTTCTCTCTATTATTGATAGTTTACCGTCCGGTTGAAATATGATCGATTAGTTATGTTAAAAACAACCTGAGGATTGATTATAAAAAACAACCTGAGGATTGATTATAAAAAACGTTTGACATGTTTCTACGAACTTTACGGAGACTATTTTCGTCTTCCCTTCTGAACATAACGCACCAACCAAATGGTTTTTGGATATAAAAATAATATTTATCGAACAAAAGGAACACTTATTGTGTAACTGGTTGTCTCGTGAGTGCAAACATCCGAAGATCATCAAAGGTAAGTGATACATTTTATTGCTTTTAAAAAAATATATATATTTGGCGCTCTGCAATTCAGCGGTCGTTTACGAAAATGATCCCGTTAATGCAACCGCTGTGTTAGATTTTTTTTAAATTACTTTACCACAACATACAGCTTGGGTTATTGTGAGACAGCGCTCACCAACACGGCGGAGAATAGGAGTCAACAAATTACACAGAAATACGAAATAACATCATAAATGTTGTCTTACTTTTGCTGAGCTTCCATCAGAATGTTGTGCAAGGAGTCCTATTTCCAGAATAAATCGTTGTTTGGTTTTAGAATGTCTGTTTCTTCGGTCGAATTAGCAACCTTGTCTAGCATTGTGGCGCGAACATTCCCATCATCTCTTGGCGCAAAGAACGGAAAATTCCAAAAGTCCTAATAAACGTTGAATAAACTGATAAAACTCGGTTGAAAAATCCTACTTTATGATGTTTTTCTCATATGTATCAAATAAAATCAGAGCCGGAGATATTCGCCATGTATACCGAACGCTTTTCAGAAGACAATGTCGAGGTCCCCCGCGCGTCGTCGAAAACAAACAAAATACCGGACCTGTCACTCCAAAAGCTCTTATTCGGCCTCAGATCAAGCTAGACACCCCATTCAACCTTCGACTGCCTGTTGACATCTAGTGGAAGGCGTATGAAGTTCATACATATCGATAAATAAAAGCCAGTTGAATAGGCAGGCCCTGAAACAGAGCCTCGTTTTCAGATTTTTCACTTCCTGTATGGAAGTTTGCTGCCAAATGAGTTCTGTTTTACTCACAGATATAATTCAAACAGTTTTAGAAACTTCTGAGTGTTTTCTATCCAATAATAATAATAATATGCATATTGTATGATCTAGAACAGAGTACGAGGCCATTTAATTTGGGCACGATTTTTTCCAAAGTGAAAACAGCTCCCCCCTATTGACAAGAAGATAACATGATGTTATAAGACTGTCATCTGATGAAGTTGTTCAAGGTTAGTGATTAATTTTATCTCTATTTCTGGATTTTGTGAAAGCTACTTATGCGGTGGAATCATGGTGAAAACATGCCGTTGTGTGTTTGGCTATTGTGGTTAGCTAATGGAAATACATATTGTGTTTTCGCTGTAAAACATTTAAAAAATCAGAAATAGTGGCTGGATTCACAAGATGTTTATCTTTCATTTGCTGTATTGGACTTGTGATTTCATGAAATTATATTATATGATATCCCTGTCGCGTTAGGCTAGGCTATGCTAGTCAGCTTTTTTGATGAGGAGGATCCCGGATCCGGGATGGGTATGAAGTAAAGGTTATACAATACATTTATGTTTTGTTCGAAAATGTGCATATTTAGAGCTGCAAATCGTGGTTATACATTGTGAATACGTAGCAACAATTCGCCAGAATGTCCGGAGATATTTTGGACACTCACCTAATCTGACCAAAGAACTCATCATAAATTTTACATAAAAATACTTGTTGTATGGCAAATGAAAGATACACTGGTTCTTAATCTTGTCAATAGGGGGGGCGCTGTTTTCACTTTGGAAAAAATCGTGCCCAAATTAAACGGCCTCGTACTCTGTTCTAGATCATACAATATGCATAGAAGGCACAAGTTTCCATAGTCAAAATGTGATTGGTTGATTCCACTGTCTTTATCTGGCTTCTGAGGCCTATGGCTGACTTAGCTAGCTAGGTTGACTCCCCAGAGACCAGCAAAGAAAAATCCTCTTGAATCACTGAAGAGATTAAATCAGAACATCATTGAAAATATAAATATAAATACACTGCTCCAAAAAATAAAGGGAACAGTTAAACAACACAATGTAACTCCAAGTCAATCACACTTCTGTGAAATCAAACTGTCCACTTAGGAAGCAACACTGATTGACAATAAATTTCACATGCTGTTGTGCAAATGGAATAGCCAACAGGTGGAAATTATAGGCAATTAGCAAGACACCCCCAATAAAGGAGTGGTTCTGCAGGTGGTGACCACAGACCACTTCTCAGTTCCTATGCTTCCTGGCTGATGTTTTGGTCACTTTTGAATGCTGGCGGTGCTTTCACTCTAGTGGTAGCATGAGACGGAGTCTACAACCCACACAAGTGGCTCAGGTAGTGCAGCTCATTCAGGATGGCACATCAATGCGAGCTGTGGCAAGAAGGTTTGCTGTGTCTGTCAGTGTAGTGTCCAGAGCATGGAGGCGCTACCAGGAGACAGGCCAGTACATCAGGAGACGTGGAGGAGGCCGTAGGAGGGCAACAACCCAGCAGCAGGACCGCTACCTCCGCCTTTGTGCAAGGAGGAGCACTGCCAGAGCCCTGCAAAATGACCTCCAGCCGGCCACAAATGTGCATGTGTCTGCTCAAACGGTCAGAAACAGACTCCATGAGGGTGGTATGAGGGCCCGACGTCCACAGGTGGGGGTTGTGCTTACAGCCCAACACCGTGCAGGACGTTTGGCATTTGCCTGAGAACACCAAGATTGGCAAATTCGCCACTGGCGCCCTGTGCTCTTCACAGATGAAAGCAGGTTCACACTGAGCACATGAGCACATGTGACAGACGTGACAGAGTCTGGAGACGCCGTGGAGAACGTTCTGCTGCCTGCAACATCCTCCAGCATGACCGGTTTGGCGGTGGGTCAGTCATGGTGTGTGGTGGCATTTCTTTGGGGGGCTGCACAGCCCTCCATTTGCTCGCCAGAGGTAGCCTGACTGCCATTAGGTACCGAGATGAGATCCTCAGACCCCTTGTGAGACCATATGCTGGTGTGGTTGGCCCTGGGTTCCTCCTAATGCAAGACAATGCTAGACCTCATGTGGCTGGAGTGTGTCAGCAGTTCCTGCAAGAGGAAGGCATTGATGCTATGGACTGGCCCGCCCGTTCCCCAGACCTGAATCCAATTGAGCACATCTGGGACATCATGTCTCGCTCCGTCCACCAACGCCACGTTGCACCACAGACTGTCCAGGAGTTGGCGGATGCTTTAGTCCAGGTCTGGGAGGAGATCCCTCAGGAGACCATCCGCCACCTCATCAGGAGCATGCCCAGGCGTTGTAGGGAGGTCATACAGGCACGTGGAGGCCACACACACTACTGAGCCTCATTTTGACTTGTTTTAAGGACATTACATCAAAGTTGGATCAGCCTGTAGTGTGGTTTTCCACTTTAATTTTGAGTGTGACCTCCATGGGTTGATGAATTTGATTTAAATTGATAATTTTTGTGTGATTTTGTTGTCAGCACATTCAACTATGTAAAGAAAAAAGTATTTAATAAGAATATTTCATTCATTCAGATCTAGGATGTGTTATTTTAGTGTTCCCTTTATTTTTTTGAGCAGTGTATATGAATCATGCATTGAACTGCATCCATCTATTCTGACAAAAATACCTTAGTGTACATCATGGAAAGTTCAGTCAAATAGAATCTATTTTTAAAACCTCTTATCAAGTTTGTTTTGTAGCATAAACTGGGAATGTAATATTTTTGACTGATATTATGATTGTCTGTTTGTTTCATATCTGCAAAGTAGTTACAGCGCTGTCAGTTCCACTTGAAACTTTAGGTTAACGGTTACTTTGTGTGCTAATCGTGAAATGTTTTTTGCAATGCGAAGTAATAGTTGTACATTTCGATTGGGTGGTTGTGTTGTGTTTTTGTATTCTTGTGTTTGGGACCTACTGGCTTGTTATGTCTGAGTTTATGGACTGCTTGTCCTTTAACATCATGCCGTGCGTGACTGCTGTCTTTCCATTGGCCCTATGCAGTGGTGCCTGGAGAAGTGGGTAGACTCTAATTTTGCCCAAAAGTTCCCAAACGGCAAAGGAAAGCCACCCTGAGTGAAAAATTCTGTTTTCCAATGGTGTTTCAATGCATTTTCCAATAGATTTGTCAGAATTTCCCTCTCAAAATAACACTTTAAAAAAATTATTATAATAAAGAAATGTGATGGTCTAAATCCACAACAATGCTTAAAACCCTTTCACACGTACCAAAACACAGGTGTGATCATTCTACATTGGTCCGTGCAGCTCAGTTGGTTGAGCATGGTGCTTGCAACGCCAGGGTTGATTCCTGCAAGAGATGAGTATGAAAAAAGTATACAAATGTATGCACTCACTGCTCTGGAAGTCGCTCTGGATAATTAAGAGTGTCTGCTAATTAAGAGTGTCTGCTAAATGACTAAAATCTAAATGTTACCTATAATGTAAATGTCCCTGCTGTGTATGCTCAAATTGGTGTGATTAGAATGCTTATTTAGAATGTACGGTGACTTGCGAAAGTATTCACCCCCCTCTGCAATGTTCCTATTTTGTTGCCTTACAACCTGGAATTTAAATGGATTTCTGGGGGGTTTGTATCATTTGATTTACACAACATTACTACCACTTTGAAGATGCAAACTATTTGTTATTGTGAAACAAACAAGAAATAAGACAAAAAAACAGAAAACTTGAGCGTGCATAACTATTCACCCCCACAAAGTCAATACTTTGTAGAGCCACCATTTGGAGCAATTACAGCTGCAAGTCTCCTGGGGTATGTCTCTATAAGCTAGGCATATCCCAGTCCCTGATGATGAAAAACATCCCCACAGCATGATCCTGCCACTTCTTCCATATGTTTGGGAGTCTCCCACATGCCTTTTGGTGAACACCAAACATGTTTGCTTATTTTTTTCTTTAAGTAATGGCTTTTTTTCTGGCCACTCTTCCATAAAGCCCAGCTCTGTGGAGTCTACAGCTTAAAGTGGTCCTATGGACAGATACTACAATCTCCTCTTTGGAGCTTTGCAGCTCCTTCAGGGTTATCTTTGGTCTCTTTGATGTCTCTCTGATTAATGCCCTCCTTAATAATATGTTGCAACGGATCTTATTCAGGGGCTTCATAGCAAAGGGGGTGAATACATATGCACGCATGACTTTTCCTTTTTAATTTCATTTCACTTCACCAATTTGGACTATTTTGTGTATGTCCATTACATGAAATCCTAATAAAAATCAATTTAAATTACAGGTTGTAATGCATCAAAATAGGAAAAATGCCAAGGGGGATGAATACTTTTGCATTCACCGTTACAGTCATTTTAGCTGGCCACACTTTTTTCACAGAAACATTTTGCACAAACAGAGTCCTTACAACATTATGTCCTGAATGAGACCAGTTTATTTTTGGATGCAATGTTCAGACATTCACAGAACTACTGACAGCATAACACATTTATCCAAACCAGAAAATGTAGGCTACATTAGTCCTAGTGCTAACTGAGGAAAGATTGACGTAACACAAGTGGTCATATATAGCTAACTCTCGGCTGACATAAACCATAATATGAATTATCTAATAGCAATTACTATTTACAATTCATCACATCACAGGTGAGCTCACCATAGCTGTTTGAAGTATATATTTTTCCTGCCCAATTAGTAGTTACAGTCTTGTCCCATCACTGCAACTACCGTGCAGACTCGGGATAGGCGAAGGTCAAGAGCCATGCGTCCTCCGAAACATGACCCCGCCAAGCTGCACTGCTTCTTGAAACACTGCTCACTTAACCGGGAAGCTAGATGCACCAACGTGTCAGAGGAAACACTGTACAGCTGGCGACCGAAGCCATGGGACAAGGACATCCCAGCCGGACAAACACGCCGCCTCATGGTGGCAGCCGGCTGGGATCGAACCCAGATCTGTAGTGACACCTCTAGCACTGATCAGTGCCTCCGACGATGGGTAGTTTGTGTGTGCTGCCATGTTGTTTTTTTTCATCAACCAAAGATAAGAAGAGGAGACAAGATGAGTTTGGTCTGTCTGCAGTATGCATTTTCAAGAGGGTGTGTCATCTACCGTCATTCACTTTTGAAAGTTTACTCGAAAGATGAGTGAACCATCTCTTCACCTCATTTTGTTATAGCATCTTTGGTCTGCTAGATGTTTACGTGACACCCATAATTAATTATATAATGTCAACAAGCATGGCGCCACACAATCATTACAGTCTATGCAAGGATCGGAATGCATGATTTGTCACCAGCACTTTAAAACATGGGAATAAAACTGTAAATACATTATGCTCCATACATACATACATACATACGCACACATGTACAAAGTTATTATTTCTAAGGAAAACAATAATGAAAGCAATCTGAGTGCCATCCAGAAAATGTGCCAGGTGGAAAAAGTTTTTGCAAGATTGTGCAAATGTCTGCATACTTGATCTGGGAAAACAGTGGGGAAGTGCTTGGGCGCTCTTCGAAGAGAGAAGTTTGTCTGGCTCAGTAAAGCCTCAAACATAAATTGTCCGCAAGAGTAAAATGGGCTACTTCTATGTGAATTAATGAGGAGGCAGAACACACCTCAATTCAAACTGTACTTAGAAAATAAGCTACAGAGTCTGGAGACGCCGTGGAGAACGTTCTGCTGCCTGCAACATCCTCCAGCATGACCGGTTTGGCGGTGGGTCAGTCATGGTGTGGGGTGGCATTTCTTTGTGGGGCCGCACAGCCCTCCATGTGCTCGCCAGAGGTAGCCTGACTGCCATTAGGTACCGAGATGAGATCCTCAGACCCCTTGTGAGACCATATGCTGACACATGCACATTTGTAGCCTGCTGGAGGTCATTTTCCAGGGCTCTGGCAGTGCACCTCCTTGCACAAAGGCGGAGGTAGCGGTCCTGCTGCTGGGTTGTTGCCCTCCTACGGCCTCCTCCACGTCTCCTGATGTACTGGCCTGTCTCCTGGTAGCGCCTCCATGCTCTGGACACTACGCTGACAGACACAGCAAACCTTTTTGCCACAGCTCGCATTGATGTGCCATCCTGGATGAACTGCACTACCTGAGCCACTTGTGTGGGTTGTAGACTCGTCTCATGCTACCACTAGAGTGAGAGCACCGCCAGCATTCAAAAGTGACCAAAACATCAGCCAGGAAGCATAGGAAGAGAAGTTGTCTGTGGTCACCACCTGCAGAATCACTCCTTTTTTGGGGGTGTCTTGCTAATTGCCTATAATTTCCACCTTTTGTCTATTCCATTTGCACAACAGCATGTGAAATTTATTGTCAATCAGTGTTGCTTCCTAAGTGGACAGTTTGATTTCACAGAAGTGTGATTGACTTGGAGTTACATTGTGTTGTTTAAGTGTTCCCTTTATTTTTTTGAGCAGTGTATTTCATGTGATTTGTGATTGTGTAACCTACTTTGTGCATGATTTTCCTATTGTACTACATAATTGTCGTAAATCTCCACTGCAATACTTTGATACGCATCAGTAGGGATTAAGAAGTGAAAATAAGCAATGCCCACTCAAAAAAAGTTGGGTATATACCTGCATCACTGGGCCTTTGTGTTTTACAAAAAAACATGAGTGTACTGGTATTACAGTTGCTGTCCTTTCAGAATCCCGAACCGGTCACAAAAAAAGATTGCAGTTTTGAAGCTGCAATAAAAGTGCAGTACCTGCAGTCGACTGTAGTATTTTGGACGCAGTAATTGCAGAATAACTGCAGTGTACTGCCGTTGATTTGCAGTTATACTGCACTGTAATTGCAATTACACTGCAAAATTGCTGGAGTAAAAAAAACGGTACTATTTTGGATGCAGTAAAGGGCTGCACAAACATGTCTATAATAGATATAAAGGCTGTTAAGATATTTGTGTTTTAAGAAAGGAGTGTATATGCAGTATTTGGCCTGGCGAAGTGGTTTAATGCGCTGACTGAATGGAAACTGATAATTCTTCGCGAAAAGAAATGAGTCCTCACTGTCCAAGACCAAGTCAAGACAGAGTACAAATGTATCTAACACCAAGACAAGACCGAGACACTCAATATGTGGTCTCGAGACCTGTCTCAAGTACTACGACACTGGAATGTTTGAGTTTCAAATACTTAATGTTCAATGAATGTCACGGTTTTCTAAAATAGAACCCAGAAGCAGACCAGGACAAGGAGAGTAGGACGAAGGTGAGTATTTATTTACAAGTTTAAACGTAGAGGTAGAAAGATCCAGGTGGCGGAGCGGGCAGCGGAGGTGAGTTGATGGGAGTGAATAGGCAGATCCAAGGGAGTAACAGAAGCCACCGACGACCAGGCAGGGATGGGGTGAGTGTTCCGGGTGAATGACTGTAGACAGAACAAACGGAGGTAAGTTCAAGGCAAGCAAGACGTACAAAACAACAAAACAAACTCTATCAAACTGGAGGCTGATACGCTGGCACAACATACTGTTCATGGCTAACGATCCGGCAGGGAATGGATGTCAGGTCAGAGCTTATGAAGTGGAGGGTTGATGATCAGGACCAGGTGTGCAGATAGCTGATGGGATACAGGTGCGGGTAATCAGAGATCTCCCAACTAGCTACGTTGCCCGGCAACCAGACAGGGTGCGTTCCAGGACACCGGAAAAACACTCCAGGACAGAACACAGGCAAAAACAGACTCAGGAAGCGGGATTCGTGACAATGAATGTAAGTATATTTCGGTGGTTTACTACTAACCTTCTAAAAGTTGATAGTGCCAAAATCTTGCTAATCCATTCATTATTCTACTAACTATGACTGAGTGTGAGACATGTTTTCCATAATGTACCGTATGTTTCATGCATATACATTCAAACAAAGAACACCATCACAAATTGTGTTTCACTATTTATTCAATACGGAGACAAATAGCAAAGGTGTCTCAGGCAGTATTTGAAGTATCTAAATGTAGTGTTACTTACCAAACAATGTATATAAAGTGCCATGGAGGGCACAATCTTACAATGTTGCAGTTCAGAAATGAGAGCTTTACCATCTATGCCAAAAGCATGGGCCTGTGAATGGCGACAGAGGAAAGACAAGGGGTGGCGGGTCTGTGCATATTTGTAAACAACAGCTGATGCAAGAAATCTAATAGTAAGGAAGTCTCAAGGTTTTGCTCACCTGAGGTAGAGTATCTCATGATAAGCTGTAGACCACTCTATTTATCAAGAGAGTTTTCATCTATAATTCTTTGTAACTGTCTATTTACCACCACAAACTGATGCTGGCACTAAGACCTCACTCAATGAGCTGTATACGGCAAAAAACAAACAGGAAAATGCTAATCCAGAGGCAGCGCTCCTAGTGGCCGGGGACTTCTTAGGGCTGCAATTCCGTTAACGGGATCGATATGACAACAGCCAGTGAATGTGCAGGGCGCCAAATTCAAACAACATAAATCTCATTATTAAAATTCCTCAAGCATACAAGTATTTCACACCATTTTAAAGATACACTTCTTGTTAATCCCACCACAGTGTCCGATTTCAAAAAGGCTTTACAGCGAAAGCACCACAAACGATTATGTTAGGTCACCACCAAGTCACAGAAAAACACAGCCATTTTTCCAGCCAAAGAGAAGAGTCACAAAAAGCAGAAATATAGATAAAATGAATCACTAACCTTTGATGATCTTCATCAGATGACACTCATAGGACTTCATGTTACACAATACATGTATGTTTTGTTCGATAAAGTGCATATTAATATCCAAAAATCTACTCTTACATTGGCGTGTTATGTTCAGTAGTTCCAAAACATGCGGTGATTTTGCAGAGAGCCACATCAATTTATAGAAATACTCATAATAAACATTGATAAAAGATACAACTATTATACATGGAACTTTAGATAAACTTCTCCTTAACCCTCCCGTCATCCTCGTATTGTGTCTAGACCCCGAGTCCTCCGGGTCACCCTGTCCCGTGTTGGCTAAAGGCCCAATGGGCGCAAGTGTGACAGTATGCGTGTGAACAGCCTTTGCAGATGTATTTCTTACACCTGCAGCACACCGTGTGTGTCTTGGAGTCCTTCTTGGGTGGACAGAGCTGACACCTCTTCCTCTTACTTGCCCCAGTGACCGGGGCGGCGGCGGGCTCCTCACGCTGTTGATCACGAGCCGCGGTAGCACTCTGTAGGACTTTGACAAGTGCTGACGCCGCTTCGGTGCGGGGGAGATGCTGCCTTCTTTGGATCAGCGGCTTCACAAGTGCCTTTCTCAGCTGCTCCAGGAACACCCTCCTCTTGTTCCGCTTGCGGGGCATCCAGTCAGGCTTGATCTCTCGCCATATGACAATGGCGTTGTAGGAGGACACGTCGAGGATGTTGTGGAAGACGACCAGGGGCCAGCGGGCAGTCATCCGTCTGCAGCTGTAGGTGCCGACCACCTTGTCTAGGTTCTCCACGCCGCCCTTGTTGCAGTTGTAGTCTAGGATGACGACCGGCTTCCTGTCGCGGCGATCGCTGACTTGGGCCTGCGTGTGCAGGGTGCTCAGAAGTAGCACGTTCTTATTTTTCTTTGCCCGGTAGGACACTAGAGTGGCGGTGGGCGTGAAGGCAAACCTGGAGGACAGGACCTATCTGCCCTTGGACTCGAGCAGCGCCGGCGGGAGCTCAGCCGTGTTCTTTCTCCTGTGCCCACCATGGTGAGGTTCCTCTTGAGGAGCCGCTGTCCCAGTTCGTAGGAGGTGAAGAAATTGTCACACGTGACGTTGCGACTGCTCAGTCCCGTTGTCAGATTGAGGACGACGCGCATCCCCTGGTTCTTCTCGGGGCCTCCGCTGGCCGCCTTACCGGTGTACACTTGCATCTTCCAAGTGAGGCTGGACTTGGCGTCGCAAACCACCCACGACTTGATGCCGTATTTCGCCGGCTTGCTGGGAATGTACTGACGAGGGGAGAAGAGATTGGCTTCGTTACCGGCTCATGGGGTCCAACGGCCTTTTGTGTTACACACGCTGCTACTGCTGCTAGTGCTGCCACAGCTGCTACAGCTGCTACCTCTCTATAGACATATACATACCTACACACATAGGTACATGTACACACACGCACACACGCGCAGTACCTCTGAACGGGACCAGTTGCTCTCCCACCGTCACGTCAGGCCCCGGGTTGTAGAGGGCAGGCAGGCGCGCCTCCCACAGGTCCCAGACCTCTCGTATGGCTGCGAGTTTGTCCGTGGCGAGCCTCGCGGGTCTCAACTGGCGATCGTCGAATCGCAGCAGCCTCGAGTACCTGTGAAAGACCTTGAGCAACATGGTGGCTCGGAACACAGTCCTGCCGCTCTCCGCGTCCCACAGGCTGGTCACGGCCTCGCCTCGGGACATGTAGACGCCCGCTAGGATCAGCAGCCCTAAGTAGGCGCGCAGGTTGGTGGTGTCCATGGCTCGCTAGCCGTTGCCATATTTTCTCGCCAGTGCAGATTCGTCATGTCCACAATTATCCTTTCTATCGCCGGTGTGACGAACAGGCGGACACGATGTCGCGGACGTGAGTCGCGGAATAGGCCATGGGGCCCGGAGTCTCCTCCGGCCCGGAATGGCTGGGGCGGCCGTAGGCCATGGGGGACCATTCAATTTTGTTGTTTTTCGACAGCAGCGGCGTCTTCCTTTGGCCTCCGGCCGAGCCGTTCTCTTCCTCGCCTTCGTCCTCGCCTCGCGTTCGTCCTCGCCTTCGGCCTTGGGGTCACATTCCTCTCCGTCTTCGTCTTCCGAAACCTCTTCCTCCTCCTCGGAATCGGCTTCTTGGTCGACGCCGGAGAAGATCTGTTCTAGGACCTGCGCTGCGGTGAAACGCACGGTCATGGCTGCTTGGGTCCACTGATCGGGTCCACTGATCGGGTCCACTGATCGGGTCCACTGATTGGGTCCACTGATATGGTCCACTGATCTGGTCCACTGAGCAGCAGAGGCGGGGGAGAGCACGCGGCACGGGGGTAACGATGACTTTGTGTGCCGCTGACAATATTAGTATCCGCTCTACGGCCAGCTTACGCCCCCGTTGCACCCCTAGGCGTGTGTAGCTGTGTGTGCATTTCACCCGTGCACCACTGGGCTGTCCTCTTGCACACACAGCGGGGCATGTCTGGACGTGTGTACCCCTAGCTGGCTGCCTGGGTCACTCTGACACCCAGCGCAGAGCGCAGAGGGGGAGCCCCCATCTCACACAGTACACACAATAGCATGCGCCGCTCCCTGCTGGCTCCCTGCTGGCTGGCTGGCTGCCTGGGTCACTCTGACCCCCAGCGTAGAGTGCAGAGGGGGAACCCTCAACTCACACAGTACACACAATAGCATGCGCCGCTCCCTGCTGGCTCCGTGCTGGCTCCGTGCTGGCTGGCTGGCTGGCTGGCTGGCTTGCTGGCTGGCTGGCTGGCTGGCTGCCTAGGTCACTCTGACCCCCAGCGCAGAGCACAGAGTGGGAGCCCTCAACTCACACAGTACACACAATAACATACACCTCGCTAGTGGCAGCCTGCTGGCTGGCTGGCTGCCTGGGTCACTCTGACCCCCAGCGCAGAGCGCAGAGGGGGAGCCCCCAATTCACACAGTACACAGAATAACATACACCTCGCTAGTGGCTGCCTGGGTCACTCTGACCCGCAGCGCAGAGCGCACAGGGGGAACCCTTTAAACACAGGGCCTGGGTCACTCTGACCACGAGGACCACAGGAGGGTTAATACAACCGCTGTGTCAGATTTCAAAAAAACTTTACGGAAAAAGCACACCATGCAATAATCTGAGTACGGTGCTCAGAGACCAAAGAGATATCCGCCATGTTGTGTAGTCAACATTAGTCAGAAATAGCATTATAAATATTCACTTACCTTTGATGATCTTCATCAGAATGCACTCCCAGGAATCCCAGTTCCACAATACATTTTGATTTGTTTGATAAAGTTAATCATTTATGTCCAAATACCTTCCTTTGTTAGGGCATTTGGTAAACAAATCCAAACGAGCGTGCAAGTCCAGCCGAAAGGTCGGACGAAAAGTCAAAAAAGTTCCGTTACAGTCCGTAGAAACATTTCAAACTAAGTGTAGAATCAATCTTTAGCATGCTTTTAGCATAAATCTTCAATAATGTTCCAACCGGAGAATTCCTTTGTCTGTAGAAAAGCAATGCAACGCGAGCTACCTCTCACATGACCGCGCGTCACGAGCTCAAAGCATTCTGTCAGACCTCTGACTCATTCAGCTCTCATTCGCCCCCACTCACAGTAGAAGCCTCAAACAAAGTTCTAAAGACTGTTGACATCTAGTGGAAGCCTTAGGAAGTGCAACATGACCAATATCCCACTGTATCGTCAATAGGGAATGAGTTGAAAATCGACCAACCTCAGATTTCCCACTTCCTGGTTGGATTTTTTCTCAGGTTTCGCCTGCCATATGAGTTCTGTTATACTCACAGACATCATTCAAACAGTTTTAGAAACTTCAGTGTTTTCTATCCAAATCTACTAATAATATGCATATATTAGCAACTAGGACTGAGTAGCAGGCATTTTACTCTGGGCACCTTATTCATCCAAGCTACTCAATACTGCCCCCATCACCAAGAAGTAAAACAGGTCAACATTCAGAAGGCCACAAGGCCAGACGGTTTACAAGAACGTGTACACCGAGCATGCACTGTCCAACTGGCAAGTGTCTTCACTGACATTTTTAAGCTGTCCATGACTGAGTCTGTAATACCAACATGTTTCAAGCAGATCACCATAGTCCCTGTGCCCAAGAACACTAAGGTAACCTGCCTAAGTGACCACTGACCCTTAACACTTATGTATGTTGCCATGAAGCGCTTTGAAAGGCTGGTCATGGCTCACATCAACACCATTATCCCAGAAACCCTAGAACCACTTCAATTTGCATAACGCCCCAAAAGATCCACAGATGATGCAAACTCTATTGCACCACACTGCCCTTTCCCACCTGAACAAAAGGAACACTATGTGAGAATGCTATTAATTGACAGCTCAGCATTCAACACCATAGTGCCCTAAAAGCTCATCACTAAGCTAAGGACCCTGGGACTAAACACCTCCCTCTGCAACTGGATCCTGGATTTCCTCATGGGCCGCCCCCAGGTGGTAAGAACACATCCTCCACGCTGATCCTCAACACAGGGGCCCCTCAGAGGTGCGTGCTCAGTCCCCTCCTGTGGTCCTTGGTCATTCATGACTGCATGGCCAGGCACGACTCCAACACCATCATTAAGTTTGCTGATGGCACAACAGTGGTAGGCCTGATCAACGACAATGATGAGACAGCCTATAGGGAGGAGGTCAGAGACCTGGCCGTGTGGTGCCAGGATAACAACCTCCCTCTCAACGTGATCAAGATAAAGGAGATGATTGTGGACTACAAGAAAAGTAGGACTGAGCACGCCCCTATTCCCATAAATGGGAATGTAGTGGAGCAAGTTGAGAGCTTCAAGTTCCTTGGTGTCAACATCACCAACAAACTATCATGGTCCAAACATTCCAAGACAGTTGTGAAGAAGGCACGACACAGCCGATTCCCCCTCAGGAGACTGAAAAGATTTTGCATGGTTCCTCAGATCCTCAAAAGGTTCTACAACTGCACCATCGAGAGCATCCTGACCGGTTGCATCACTGCCTGGTATGGCAACTGCTCGGCCTCCGACTACAAGGAAATACAGAGGTTAGTGCGTACGGCACAGTACATCACCGGGGTCAAGCCTCGTGCCATCCAGGACCTTTATACCAGGCCATGTCAGGAAGGCCCAAAACATTTTCAAAGATTCCAGCCACCCTAGTCATAGACTGTTCTCTCTACTACCTCAAGGCAAGCGGTACCGGAGCACCAGGTCAAGGTCCAAAAGATCTTAAGGATCCGCCCCTTTTTTTCATATTTCGCCTCAAATGACATACCCAAATCGAATTGCCTGTAGCTCAGGACCTGAAGCAAGGATATGCATATTCTTGATACCATTTGAAAGGAAACACTTTGAAGTTTGTGGACATGTGAAATTAATGTATGAGATTATAACACATTATATCTGGTGAAACATAATTCAATGGTAAAATATTTTAAACACAAGAGAAAAGACATAATGTATTATTACAGCCAAGGCACAATTTAAATTTTGACCACTAGATGGCAGTGTATCTGCAAAGTTTTAGACTGATCCAATGAACAATTGTATATCTGTTGAAAATGTTGTATCAAGACTACCCAAATGTGCCTAAATCGTTTATTAATACATGTTCAAGTTCATAATTGTGCACTCTCCTCAAACAATAGCATGGTGTTCATTCACTGTAATAGTTACTGTAAATTGGACAGTGCAGTTAGATTAACAAGAATTGAAGCTTTCTGCCTATATCAGATATGTCTATGTCCTGGGAAATGTTCATGTTACCTACAACCTCATGCTAGTCACATTAGCCTACGTTAGCTTAACCATTCCGTGGGGGGGACACCAATCCTGTAGAGCAGGTATTTCCAAACTGGGGTACGCGCAATGCAGTCAGGGGTATGCCAAATAAAAATGACATTCACATTATTTTTTTAAATACATTTATTATATATATATTTTTTAATAAAATACAATTCTTCACATTTTCAAACAGTCCATTTATATTTTTCAACGGGGCTATATATTTAGGTGAGTTTTTTTCTCTCGCCTGAGTAGCCTCGTTTCACTGCCCCAATTTCTTTTAACCATCTAGTGTTCAGGGAAATAACAACACAATGTCAAATACAGGTAGCCTAGTCAAATAACTAACATCCAATCACAATAACCGTTACTCTCGCGTGGGAATTACACTAACGGTCCGTATGTAGCCAAGCGTAGTTGCTGCTCATGTTGGTATCTGTAATGATGGCGCAAAAGCCATGACAGGGAGACATAGTGGAGCCTCCACCGAGAGGCTCTTGCTGCCAAGGGAATGCCTGACAGCTTGAAAGATGTTTTGGACACTACAGTGAAAATGGTTAACTTCGTTAAAGCAAGGCCCCTGAACTCTCGTGTATTTTCTGCACTATGCAATGATATGGGCAGCGACCATGTAACACTTTTACAACATACAAATTGAGAGACAAGCTTAAAGTTTTCTTTACTGACCATAATTTTCACTTGTCTGACTGCTTGCAGGATGACGAGTTTCTCACACGACTGGCCTATCTGGATGATGTTTTTTCTCACCTGAATGATCTGAATCTAGGATTACAGGGACTCTCCGCAACTATATTCAATGTGCAGGACAAAATTGAGGCTATGATTAAGTTGGAGCTCTTCTCTGTCTGCATTAACAAGGACAACACACAGGTCTTTCCATCATTGTATGATTTGTTTTGTGTGCAAATGAACTCAAGCTTACAGACAATGTCAAATGTGATATAGCTAAGCACAGTGAGTTGAGTGCGTAATTACACAGGTACTTCCTGAAACGGATGACACAAACAACTGGATTCATTATCTCTTTCATGGCCTGCCTCCAGTCCACTTACCTATATCTAAGCAAGAGACCCTCATCGAATTTGCAACAAGCGGTTCTGTGAAAATTGAATTCAACCTCTTAATCGGAAGCCACTGCCAGATTTCTGGATTGGGCTGCGCTCAGAGTATCCTGCCTTGGAAAATCACGCTATTAAGACACTGATGCCCTTTGTAACCATGTACCTATGTGAGAGTGGATTCTCGGCCCTCACTAGCATGAAGACTAAATACAGGCACAGACTGTGTGTGGAAAATGATTTAAGACTGAGACTCTCTCCGACACAACCCAACATTGCAGAGTTACGTGCATCCTTTCAAGCACACCCTTCTCATTAACCTGTGGTGAGTTATTCACAATTTTCGATGAACAAATAAGGTTTTACATGTAAGATGGTTAAATAAAGAGCAAAATTATTTATTATTATTATATTATTATTTGTGCCCTGGTCCTATAAGAGCTCTTTGTCACTTCCCACAAGCCGGGTTGTGACAAAAACTCACACTCATTCTTATGTTTAATAAATGTATTGTCACGATCGTCTACTGAAGAGAGTGAGGACCAAGGCGCAGCGCGTGAAAAGAACATCTTCTTTTATTCAGAAGAGAGAAAACATGAAACGAACACTATACATAAACTAAACAAACGTGAAGCTATAAACGTTGCACACACACACACACACACACACACACACACACACACACACACACACACACACACACACACACACACACACACACACACACACACACACACACACACACACACACACACACACACACACACACACACACACACACACACACACACACACACACACACACAGGCTACAAACGTTCAAACATAGACAATTACCCACAAACACCTAAAGCCTATGGCTACCTTAAATATGGCTCCCAATCAGAGACAACAATAACCAGCTGTCTCTGATTGAGAACCAAATCAGGTAACCATAGACTTTCCTAAACACCTACACTCAACCATAGACAATCCTAGACACATACACTCAACACAAACCCATACACTAAAACCAACACCCCCTTTACCATAATAAACACCCAAAACACAAACATACCCCATGTCACACCCTGACCTAACTAAAATAATAAAGAAAACAAAGAATACTAAGGCCAGGGCGTGACATGTATCGTATAGTGTCTCTGTGGCAGGCTTATAATGATGGCAAAACACAACACTTGAGAGTGCGCTGACCCTGGTGCTAGAGGGGGTACGCAGCTGGAGGTTGAATGTTTGAAGAGGTACAAGACTATATAAAAAGTTTGGGAACCATTGCTGTAGGGGTTATTAACAGCTTCTACCCCCAAGCCATAATCTGTCATTCTGCCAATGACCAAGGCAGTTAACCCACTGTTCCCTTGTTGTCATTGTAAATAAGAATTGGTTCCTAACTGACTTGCCTAGTTAAATAAAGGTTAAATAATTAAAAAATAAATAATAATAAGACTCCGGAACAGCTAATCAAATGGCTTCCCGGACCTTTTGCAATGTCCCCCCACCCTATTTTACGCTGCTGGTGCTCTCTGTTTATTATCTATGCATAGTCACATTAACTCTACCTACATGTACATATTACCTCAATTACCTCGACTAACCAGTGCCCCCGCACATTGACTCTGTACCGGTACCCCCTGTATATAGCCTCGCTACTGTTATTTTACTGCTACTCTTTAATTATTTGTTATTTTAAATATTTACTTATCTATTTCTTACTCAACACTTATTTTTCTTAAAACTGCATTGTTGGTTGAGTAAGCATTTCACTCTAAGGTCTACACCTGTTGTATTCGGCGCATGTGACAAATACAATTTGATTTGATGGAGACTGTAAACTGTCATCAACACATGCTTCAGTATTCCCTCTTCTCTCTAGGAGCATTTGTGAGCCCAGGCCCCATAGGAGTATCGTAAGGATCCCACCCTGGTCACCAATGTAGCTGACCAATGTGAAAGACAAGTGCCTTAGCAGAATACAATCTAAAGCTTGTGTGGTCAAGAGACGAGAACTCTACCGTCTATGGCAATAGCCTGGACTCCTGACGGGGACAATATCATTTTCACCACTGCATGTTACAATAGTAAAGTAATCTGTCTGTCACCTGTTAAACTGATTCTGTATTGAATTTCGTCTTTAAGTTGCTCAAACAAGCATGTATATCTGTAGTTGGTGTTTAACTCTAAAATGCACTATACTGTATAAGACAAAGACCCACAAAGGAAAGACAACAGACACATGCATATGTGTACCCAATGTCTAAATAGTGACGGCATGGCTAGTTCAAACTGCAGTAGAATGGTTCTCCTAACAGGTGAGTGAATCAGCTCATGCTTGGTGAATAGCACTTGGTTAATCTCTGGGAGCAGGACACAGGAGAGCTGAATATACCATGTGAGACAAAAGTAAGAGACACTAATGAATAATAATAAATAATCACAGCAAAGGAATGTAGTTTGTGAGCTGGAAAATGAACACCCTGACAGTCTGAGACGGGGCACTCTGCAATCATCCTACTCCAACTATTGACAGGAATAATGTGGCATTTCAAATGTTTCAGTATGAATTAAATTTCTGGGTCTTGCCTTGATGGCAGTAATAGCTTTACACTACTTGTCCTATAGATTTTTGAGGTCTTAAATTATTACTTGGAATAAACTGACGGCTAAAACACTCCCTGTCCCGGAATGACATTCTATCTATTGATTAAGCTATCTGCTCCTGCTAGCTAGCAACAGATCTACTTGTTGTAACTGTCTACCTATCTAGCAAGCCAGCTACATCACTAAGGTTGCTGTTTTCTAAGTTAAGAGTTATTTTAGAGCTTGCATTGATGTTATCACATTTCTATAACTAAATGGTTAGATAAAAAAATACTTTACCTGATAGCAGTTTGTCGGATGGAGATCTCTCTCGAGCTGTCACCAGCTACAGCTCACATGATTTGCAGACGTGATCAGCAGAGATGGTACCATGGATAGTACACGAGTTTTGATTGTTTTACAGTTTTGTACTCAGCAGTGTTTGCCTGTCCAGCTAGTGAACATAAACGTAAGTATTTTGAAAAATATTGCAAGAAATTGACATTGCAAACAAAGGAAATGTTCAGAAGAAATAAATATACACAATATGTAAAAATCAGCTCCCCACTCAACAGAGATCGATCATTTCAGAAACTAAAGCAGATAGCTTACTACAGCCCCCCACCTAACTGAGGAAATTGAGGGAATAGTTTTCCTTCAATAAACGTCCCTTGGCAAAGCCTGCAGCTGATAAAGCACTACCAAAATGTGACAGCTCATGACGACAGATGGACTACAGTAGGTGTGTAAACACAGGGAAACATTTTGGCTCTTGGTCATGCTTTCGCAGTCCAATGACAGTAGGGCACACAAACATTTCCACTTCCCTTAGCTCACCTCTAAAGCTACAGTATAACCATCATTTTTTAGCTGAGGTCCACGTTTAACATTAGGCCTTAGAACTCTTGGAGTTAAACAAATCAACAAATAAATGAACACAAGCTGTAAGGGCCCTCATCTTTAATTGAACAGCCTTAGCATTTCAGTATAATTCTCTCAGTTCGTAATTAGCACCAAACATTAACATTCATGAGTTGGACAAAGTATTCTCTTTCCATCCTCTCCTTATTTTCCCCAAGGTATTATGTTTCAGAAATGTATTAATGATAGCAAAAACACCTTGAACATTCCGGATGAGAGTAGCTACATTACAATAACAGTATATTTAAAGGTCTCTCCCAGGGTTTGTTGTTAATTTAATTTAATTTAACTTTTCTAAGAGGAAAACAGAGGAAAAGTTTGAAATAACAGGCACTGGTTTTTAAAGCCCTTTGTGACCAAATGCATGTTGTACTAGTACAATTGAACACAATATATCTTGTTCCATGACAGCAGCCAAGTGTTTTTCCTCAATGTGTGCTTTTGACATCGGGTTACATGTTTGTTCTAACCTCCATATCTACAATATGTATACAGTAGCAGCCTGTATTGTGCCTATCCTAGTCCTGGTTACCCCTAGGTCAGCTTTAATTTCCTTTAGATCAAACATCAACACCCCTACTTGACCTCCGATATGCAGAAGAAAACAGTTGTTGTACAGCAAGGTACTTACAGGAAAACTACCCAAGCTGTATCCCAGAAGTACACCAACACCATCCCTTGTCCTACACCATCCACTTTGGTAGCATTATTTGGGCTGATAGCAACAAAAAGTCAACATCAATAATGAATGCTATAAATAAAAAGGTCCCCTGGTGCAGAAACGTGGCTCTCATCATTCACACTTTTTTACCCCACTGAGGTGGAGGGGTAGTCAAGCTGAAAGCACCCCATAAACAACTTTTAAATCCTAGATAGGGTTCAAAAGGCCCTCTGTACTGTACAAGTGATCGCAGGACCACCCATGTCCACTAAAACAGCCTTAGAATGAAACCCTGGGCTGATCTTGTGATAATGTATTCTTACACAGCAGAAGCTTTTCCGGTCCTGGTTTCCAGTGTTTGTAGACTTGGATCTGTGTCTGCCAATATGAGGAATGGAGAGATATTCAAGTATGGTGATATAGCTTTAGAGCTTAGAATCCAATTGCTGCTACAGGGGATGTCAAGTCTGTTGATTACATATTCCTCTGTGTGAAGGTGATGGATGTCTGGTCAGTGGGATGGATCAACGGGTGGGTGTCTGGATGACACAGAAGGCAGGAAGAAACATCTTAATATGAAAAAAAATGATTTATTCTTCAGCCCAAGTTTCTGTTGTCAATCTCTATTTGCCCACAATTTAACACCTGCAGTGAGTCATTCCTCATTCTCTGACTGGACACTGAAACATGTCAGTTGTGAAACATATCCAGCGTTGTGAAAACACACCTTAGTCCATGCTAATATACATTACTCAACCTAAAGTTGCAGTGTATTCTGTAGGAATTCTGTAGGAATGAGAGACTAGTCAAGGACCATATCACCTCCACCCTACCTGACACCCTAGACCCACTCCAATTTGTTTACCGCCCCAATAGGTCCACAGACGACGCAATCGCAACCACACTGCACACTGCCCTAACCCATCTGGACAAGAGGAATACCTATGTGAGAATGCTGTTCATCGACTACAGCTCAGCATTTAACACCATAGTACCCTCCAAACTCGTCATCAAGCTCGAGACCCTGGGTCTCGACCCCGCCCTGTGCAACTGGGTACTGAACTTTCTGACGGGCCGCCCCAGGTGGTGAGGGTAGGTAACAACATCTCCACTCCGCTGATCCTCAACACTGGGGCCCCACAAGGGTGCGTTCTGAGCCCTCTCCTGTACTCCCTGTTCACCCACGACTGCGTGGCCATGCACGCCTCCAACTCAATCATCAAGTTTGCGGATGACACTACAGTGGTAGGCTTGATTACCAACAACAACGAGACGGCCTACAGGGAGGAGGTGAGGGCCCTCGGAGTGTGGTGTCAGGAAAATAACCTCACACTCAACGTCAACAAAACAAAAGAGATGATTGTGGACTTCAGGAAACAGCAGAGGGAGCAACCCCCTATCCACATCGACGGGACAGTAGTGGAGAGGGTAGTAAGTTTTAAGTTCCTCGGCGTACACATCACGGACAAACTGAATTGGTCCACCCACACAGACAGCGTTGTGAAGAAGGCGCAGCAGCACCTCTTCAACCTCAGGAGGCTGAAGAATTTCGGCTTGTCACCAAAAGCACTCACAAACTTCTACAGATGCACAATCGAGAGCATCCTGTCGGGCTGTATCACCGTCTGGTACGGCAACTGCTCCACCCACAACCGGAAGGCTCTCCAGAGGGTAGTGAGGTCTGCACAATGCATCACCGGGGGCAAACTACCTGCCCTCCAGGACACCTACACCACCCGATGTCACAGGAAGGCCATAAAGATCATCAAGGACAACAACCACCCGAGCCACTGCCTGTTTACCCCGATATCATCCAGAAGGCGAGGTCAGTACAGGTGCATCAAAGCAGGGACCGAGAGACTGAAAAACAGCTTCTATCTCAAGGCCATCAGACTGTTAAACAGCCACCACTAACATTGAGTAGCTGTTGCCAACATACTGACTCAACTCCAGCTCACTTTAATAATGGAAATTGATGGGAATTGATCAAAACTGTATCACTAGCCACTTTAAACAATGCCACTTAATATAATGTATATGTATATACTGTCCTCTATATCATCTACTGCATCTTACCATCTTTATGTAATACGTGTATCACTAGCCACTTTAAACTATACCACTTTTATGTTTACATACCCTACATTACTCATCTCATATGTATATACTCTACTCGATACCATCTACTGCATCTTGCCTATGCCGTTCTGTACCATCACATATTCATATATCTTTATGTACATATTCTTTATCCCTTTACACTTGTATGTATAAGGTAGTAGTTGTGGAATTGTTAGGTTAGATTACGCGTTGGTTATTACTGCATTGTCAGAACTAGAAGCACAAGCATTTCACTACAGTTGCATTAACATCTGCTAACCATGTGTATGTGACAAATACAATTTGATTTGATTTGATTTCAAATCCAACTCACTTCGACATTGATGACTCTAATACACTGTCAGTGATGTGAAGGCTAATCCCATTATTTTGTGATTGAAGTTAATAGGTTCTGGCAGGGCAAAGAACTGTCTCTTACTGTGAGAGAAAAGGTAAATGTAAACTTTCTGAATAGGAAATAAGCTTCACTATATGTATCCAGGGCACTATGCAAATAATGTACAATCGAACACCATGGTAAACATTCCCTTAATTATTTTTCAAGTTCTAGAGTATAGGCCAATTAATCCCTCCCGCCAATCAACCTCGCTCCGCAATCCCCCATTCAAAAGGTATGCACTGAGACAAATGGCAAGGCAGACACTTGTAAAGCTTCGGGAACCTCTAGAGAGGTCTTTAAAACCCTTCTGAGTACAGGTATCTGTTCTGATTAGTCATATCTCTTAAGAGAAATATCTTCAGAGCTAAAACATTGCGTCCTGTATTACTTCGCTACCCCTTCTCTTTCCAGTCTGCTGCAAGCACTTCACCTGATTACGCAACCTGTATGAAGACCCCGAGAGACCTCACCACCTTTACATAAGAGGAATTAAGCACAGACTTACACTGTCTTTGTCAACAAGAATCCTTTCTGATACCAACTCGACTTGTTTTGCACTGTGCACTCGTAATGTAACATCAATGTTACATTACTGTAACGCCGTTTCTGGATTTGTGTCGAATACAATATCCACATAAGCTCATCAATATGGATACGCGTCGAACGCAATATCCACACACGTAAGCTCATCAATAAACATGACATTAAAACAATGAAGGATGTCAGCGTCTCGATTAAGTGGACTGAGAGCAGGTGTCTGTATTCCCGTTTCCATTTCCACACAGAATATATATTTTCATGCTTTGCTGTGTGGGGGCCGGCTCTTTCTATTCTACTATACAGCTGTCTCATCCTTGACTCTGTTAACCATGCTCTCTCTGCCCTGCTAGCTGATAGTATTTTGGGCAGCGCCCACCTCAGCTCTAGAATGGTCACCTTCCAAATGTAGAATATGTTGGCAATATGTAAGACACTGACTCATTGAAAGCCCTCCCCTAAAGCATGATCCATCCATTATTCATCTGTTAAATATGGCATGCTCTCCTTGGTACATGGCAGATGACAGATACACTATGGCCTCCCAGTCTGCATGCTAATGATCTCATGCAAATTAGCAGTGCAGACAAGGACGGTTAAGCAATGGGTGCTGGAACATGGGAGAAATCCGAGATGAACCAAACAGAGCCACTCTGAGCAATGAAAGGGCTGGCTACCACTGGGGCAGTGGGGTGACAGGATGTAGAGATGGGGAGAAAGAGAGAAAGAATTTGCATTTAGATCTTGTCCATGTGTGTGTGTGCGCACGCATGTGTGTGCATGTTTGTGTCTGTGTATATGTGTGTGCGCACGTCCACACACGCATTAACATAATCAGCAAAATGGCTTCAAAGTCAATTACAGATTTCGAATTGTTTCCATGAAAGTATGACCGACAGTGAAGTCTGCACACATTATCTTCACAAGTGAGCGCTGCTGTCATACTTGTGGAACAAAGTTCCTAATCTTCATCATTGTAGGACAAAACAATGTATAACAGTGTGTAAAATGTCAGTTGTCACAAGCTTAGAATTCTGCATGACTGCATGTGATAATGGTATGCTGTTTCTATTTTCCCTCACTGCATGATCGCCTTTTGAATGTAATGCTTTTATTCTGCCAGAGCTTTATTAAATCACCACTGACGAGGCAGGGCGTGAAAAATATTTAGCATTCCTAAGCATGGCGTCACTAATGTGCTGACGCTGTGGGGGGGGGGGGGGGGTGTACTGTATATGTTCCTTTCCCCCCTCTTTTGTTTATCTATTTTCTCATTCTAGACCTCTCTTGACATGTATGGGATCAAGTATGAAGTAAAGTCCTGGCTATCTAGACTACACATTATCCACATAGCATGTTCGTAGAGAGCCTACATCTGTTATTGTTTGGCCTGGAAATGATTCCACAAGTGTGTCATTGTCCTCTGTTTACACGACATAATGTTTTTAACATTTCAGTTATTGCGTAATCCTTAGAGACCTAAAGATTTGCAAACTGGCTGTACAGAATGCTGCCTGAAATATTCCATAACAATGGCACCACAGAAACACAGTCCCAATTTCTGTGGTACCACACACAGATGCACGCACACACACAGGGACTGCAAGGGCAAACCAGATCAGACCCAGTTAATGAGTATGACAGAAAGAGCAGAGGGAATTAAGTCAGACTTATGCTTAGTGTATCACCAAAGCAAGGAATCAATTCAGTTGTGAATTGTGGGCATTTCCAGTTCACAGCCTCTGGAATAGCTTGCTAGAGAACCTGAGGGGGGCCAAAACTGTGGACTTATTGGAAAGAGATCGTAAAAAACACATTTTAAGCATTGCTTTTCCTTAGGGTGCTTTGTAAGCCTTTCAGTTACTGTTATTCTTGAGTTTTTTTATCCTCTTATGTTTTCTGTGTAGTAAATATTTGTTTATTTTCATAGTTTTTTAAACTTATTTTTAATCCTGTGAAGTGCATTGCGTTGCATTCATGTCTGAAATGTGCTATATAAATAAAGCGTGATTTGATTGGCCTATAATTAACGTGGGACAGCAGCAGGGCATGACTAATACACCATACCAATGCTAGCCTTCTCTGTTTTCCCTCTCTCCATTCACATTGACGCCAAAATTGCAGTGATGTAACAGCGCATGTTTGCAGTGTGTTCACTCTTCTAAAAGGAACAAGTCATTGTATTTTGGAGAACATACGGTACCTTCTGAAGCCCTGTTCAGCGATGGTATTTCAGGTTTGCACTGAACCTAATCAGTATCAAACAATCTGCTTGCAAGGCTGGTCGTTGCAAAGCAAAGCAGCCTAAGGATATGATTTGTGGTTATATACATTCACATTGTAATGTTAGTGCCATCGAGTACAGGCTCGAGTACTGGATACCATATGGAATTTTATGGAATAGTTTGGGATAGGCCTCGTCTCCAAGGAATGCTCCTCAGAACCAGATGCTGATGACAGGTTGCCCTACGCTGGGCAGCTGGCATCGAACTCCCCCAGTTGGAAGACTGTTGCTGCAAGACAGCAAGTGGGAGACAAGGTTTAAGTTGAGATATCAATACTCCCCGAAATTCATGCCCATTGGGTGAAAGAAAGGGATTATTGCACGATTGAGCCCATAGGTTAATCAGCAAGCGTGGTGGAATTGCGTTGGTCTGCCCATGCTCACAGGCTGATGATAATACTTGAATGACATTGCACATACTTGCTAATCGTAAAGGAGGAGGAGAGACGTGACACTAAGCTGATGAGGTAACATTATGGCATTACCCTATAAACACCTGCTACACTGACGTGGTAGCATTATAGACAATACAATAGATACCTGGAATGCTTATGAGGAAACGCTACAGTCATTGCCATATCGATACCTGCTACGCTGATGGGGCAAAATTCTAAACGCTACCATATCAATACCTGCTTTGCTAATCAAATCAAATTTCAAATCAAATGTATTTATATAGCTCTTCTTACATCAGCTGATATCTCAAAGTGCTGTACAGAAACCCAGCCTAAAACCCCAAACAGCAAGCAATGCACGTGTAGAAGCACGGTGGCTAGGAAAAACTCCCTAGAAAGGCCAAAACCTAGGAAGAAACCTAGAAAGGAACCAGGCTATGAGGGGTGGCCAGTCCTCTTCTGGCTGTGCCGGGTGGAGATTATAACAGAACATGGCCAAGATGTTCAAATATTCATAAATGACCAGCATGGTCAAATAATAATAATCACAGTAGTTGTCGAGGGTGCAGCAAGTCAGCACCTCAGGAGCAAATGTCAGTTGGCTTTTCATAGCCGATCATTAAGAGTATCTCTACCGCTCCTGCGGTCTCTAGAGAGTTGAAAACAGCAGGTCTGGGACAGGTAGCGCGTCCGGTGAACAGGTCAGGGTTCCATAGCCGCAGGCAGAACAGTTGAAACTGGAGCAGCAGCATGGCCAGGTGGACTGGGGACAGCAAGGAGTCATCATGCCAGGTAGTCCTGAGGCATGGTCCTAGGGCTCAGGTCCTCTGAAAGAAAGAGAGAAAGAGAGAATTAGAGAGAGCATACTTAAATTCACACAGGACACAGGATAAGACAGGAGAAGTACTCCAGATATTTATTTTTTTATTTATTTATTTAACCTTTATTTAACCAGGTAGGCAAATTGAGAACACGTTCTCATTTACAATTGCGACCTGGCCAAGATAAAGCAAAGCAGTTCGACACATACAACAACACATAGTTACACATGGAGTAAAACAAACATATAGTCAATAATACAGTGAAAAAAAAATAAAAAATAAGTCTATATACAATGTGAGCAAGTGAGGTGAGATAAGGGAGGTGAAGGCAAACAAATATATGTATAAATAAATAAAAATATAAAAGGCCATGGAGGCGAAGTGAGTACAACACAGCAAGTAAAATAAAAACTAAAAAAAAACAATGGAATGGTTGGTTTGCAGTGGAAGAAAGTGCAAAGTAGAGACAGAAATAATGGGGTGCAAAGGAGCAAAATAAATTAATAAATAAATACAGTAGGTAAAGAGGTAGTTGTTTGGGCTAAATTGTAGATGGGTTATGTACAGGTGCAGTAATCTATGAGCTGCTCTGACAGCTGGTGCTTAAAGCTAGTGAGGGAGATAGGTGTTTCCAGTTTCAGAGATTTTTGTAGTTCGTTCCAGTCATTGGCAGCAGAGAACTGGAAGGAGAGGCGTCCAAAGGAAGAATTGGTTTTGGGGGTGACTAGAGAGATATACCTGCTGGAGCGCGTGCTACAGGTAGGTGCTGCTATGGTGACCAGCGAGCTGAGATAAGGGGGGACTTTACCTAGCAGGGTCTTGTAGATGACCTGGAACCAGTGGGTTTGGCGACGAGTATGAAGCGAGGGCCAGCCAACGAGAGTGTACAGGTCGCAGTGGTGGGTAGTATATGGGGCTTTGGTGACAAAACGGATGGCACTGTGATAGACTGCATCCAATTTATTGAGTAGGGTTTTGGAGGCTATTTTGTAAATGACATCACCGAAGTCGAGGATTGGTAGGATGGTCAGTTTTACAAGGGTATGTTTGGCAGCATGAGTAAAGGATGCTTTGTTGCGGAATAGGAAGCCAATTCTAGATTTGACTTTGGATTGGAGATGTTTGATGTGAGTCTGGAAGGAGAGTTTACAGTCTAACCAGACACCTAGGTATTTGTAGGTGTCCACATATTCTAAGTCAGAGCCGTCCAAAGTAGTGATGTTGGACAGGCGGGCAGGAGCAGGCAGTGATCGGTTGAAGAGCATGCATTTGGTTTTACTTGTATTTAAGAGCAGTTGGAGGCCACGGAAGGAGAGTTGTATGGCATTGAAGCTCGCCTGGAGGGTTGTTAACACAGTGTCAAAAGAAGGGCCAGAAGTATACAGAATAGTGTCGTCTGCGTAGAGGTGGATCAGAGAATCACCAGCAGCAAGAGCGACATCATTGATGTAAACAGAGAAGAGAGTCGGTCCAAGAATTGAACCCTGTGGCACCCCCATAGAGACTGCCAGAGGCCCGGACAACAGACCCTCCGATTTGACACACTGAACTCGATCAGAGAAGTAGTTGGTGAACCAGGCGAGGCAATCATTAGAGAAACCAAGGCTGTCGAGTCTGCCAATGAGGATGTGGTGATTGACAGAGTCAAAGGCCTTGGCCAGGTCAATGAATACGGCTGCACAGTATTGTTTCCTATCGATGGCGGTTACGATATCGTTTATGACCTTGAGCGTGGCTGAGGTGCACCCATGACCAGCTCTGAAACCAGATTGCATTGCGGAGAAGGTGTGGTGGGATTCGAAATGGTCGGTAATCTGTTTGTTGACTTGGCTTTCGAAGACCTTAGAAAGGCAGGGTAGGATAGATATAGGTCTGTAGCAGTTAGGGTCAAGGGTGTCCCCCCCTTTGAAGAGGGGGATAACCGCAGCTGCTTTCCAATCTTTGGGGATCTCAGACGACACGAAAGAGAGGTTGAAGAGGCTAGTAATAGGGGTGGCAACAATTTCAGCAGATAGTTTTAGAAAGAAAGGGTCCAGATTATCTAGCCCGGCTGATTTGTAAGGGTCCAGATTTTGCAGCTCATTTAGAACATCAGCTGACTGTATTTGGGAGAAAGAGAAATGGGGAAGGCTTGGGCGAGTAGCAGAGGGGAGGGCAGTGCTGTTGTCCGGGGTAGGGGTAGCCAGGTGGAAAGCATGGCCAGCCGTAGAAAAATGCTTATTGAAATTCTCAATTATAGTGGATTTGTCGGTGGTGACAGTGTTTCCTATCTTCAGAGCGGTTGGAAGCTGGGAGGAGGTGTTCTTATTCTCCATGGACTTTACGGTGTCCCAGAACTTTTTTGAATTTGTGTTGCAGGAAGCAAATTTCTGCTTGCAAAAGCTAGCCTTGGCTGTTCTAACTGCTTGTGTATATTGGTTTCTGTTATAACAAACTGACCCTAGCCCCCCGACACAAACTACTGCAGCATAAATACTGGAGGTTGAGACAGGAGGGGTCAAGAGACACTGTGGCCCCATCCGATGATACCCCCGGACAGAGCCAAACAGGAAGGATATAACCCCACCCACTTTGCCAAAGCACAGCCCCCACACCACTAGAGGGATATCTTCAACCACCAACTTACAATCCTGAGACAAGGCCGAGTATAGCCCACAAAGATCTCCACCACAGCACAAACCAAGGGGGGGCGCCAACCCAGACAGGAAGATCACGTCAGTAACTCAACCCACTCAAGTGACGCACCCCTCCTAGGGACGGCATGAAAGAGCACCAGTAAGCCAGTGACTCAGCCCCTGTAATAGGGTTAGAGGTAGAGAATCCCAGTGGAGGGGAACCGGCCAGGCAGAGACAGCAAGGGCGGTTCGTTGCTCCAGAGCCTTTCCGTTCACCTTCACACTCCTGGGCCAGACTACACTCAATCATATGACCTACTGAAGAGGTAAGTCTTCAGTAAAGACTTAAAGGTTGAGACAGAGTCTGCGTCTCTCACATGGGTAGGCAGACCATTCCATAAAAATGGAGATCTATAGGAGAAAGCCCTGCCTCCAGCTGTTTGCTTAGAAATTCTAGGGACAATTAGGAGGCCTGCGTCTTGTGACCGTAGCGTATGTGTAGGTATGTACGGCAGGACCAAATTGGAAAGATAGGTAGGAGCAAGCCCATGTATTGCTTTGTAGGTTAGCAGTAAAACCTTGAAATCAGCCCTTGCCTTAACAGGAAGCCAGTGTAGGGAGGCTAGCACTGGAGTAAATGATACATTTTTGGGGTTCTAGTCAGGATTCTAGCAGCCGTATTTAGCACTAACTGAAGCTTATTTTGTGCTTTATCTGGGTAGCCGGAAAGTAGAGCATTGCAGTAGTCTAACCTAGAAGTAACAAAAGCATGGATTCATTTTTCTGCATCATTTTTGGACAGAAAGTTTCTGATTTTTGCAATGTTACGTAGATGGAAAAAAAGCTGTCCTTAAAACAGTCTTGATATGTTCGTCAAAAGAGAGATCAGGGTCCAGAGTAACGCCCAGGTCCTTCACAGTTTTATTTGAGACAACTTTACAACCATCAAGATTAATTGTCAGATTCAACAGAAGATCTCTTTGTTTCTTGGGACCTAGAACAAGCATCTCTGTTTTGTCTGAGTTTAAAAGTAGAACGTTTTTAGCCATCCACTTCCTTATGTCTGAAACACAGGCTTCTAGCGAGGGCAATTTTGGGACTTCACCATGTTTCATTGAAATGTACAGCTGTGTGTCGTCCGCATAGCAGTGAAAGTTAACATTATGTTTTCGAATGACATCCCAAAGAGGTAAAATATATAGTGAAAACAATAGTGGTCATAAAACGGAACCTTGAGGTACACCGAAATGAACAGTTGATTTGTCAGAGGACATACCATTCACAGAGACAAACTGATATCTTTCCGACAGATAAGATCTAAACCAGGCCAGAACTTGTCCTCGTAGACCAATTTGGGTTTCCAATCTCTCCAAAAGAATGTGGTGATCGATGGTATCAAAGGCAGCACTAAGGTCTAGGAGCACGAGGACAGATGCAGAGCCTCGGTCTGATGTCATTAAAAGGTCATTTATCACCTTCACAAGTGCAGTCTCAGTGCTATGATGGGGTCTAAAACCAGACTGAAGCATTTCGTATACATTGTTTGTCTTCAGGAAGGCAGTTAGTTGCTGCGCAACAGCTTTTTCTAAAAATTTTGAGAGGAATGGAAGATTGGATATAGGCCGATAGTTTTTTATATTTTCTGGGTCAAGGTTTGGCTTTTTCAAGAGAGGCTTTATTACTGCCACTTTTAGTGAGTTTGGTACACATCCGGTGGATAGAGAGCTGTTTATTATGTTCAACATAGGAGGGCCAAGCACAGGAAGCAGCTCTTTCAGTAGTTTAGTTGGAATAGGGTAGTATCCAGTATGCAGCTTGAAGGTTTAGAGGCCATGATTATTTTCATCATTGTGTCAAGAGATATAGTACTACAACAATTGAGTGTCTCTCTTGATCCTAGGTCCTGGCAGAGTTGTGCAGACTCAGGACAGCTGAGCTTTGGAGGAATATGCAGATTTAAAGAGGAGAGTCCGTAATTTGCTTTCTAATGATCATGATCTTTTCCTCAAAGAAGTTCATTAATTTATTACTGCTGAAGTGAAAGCCATCCTCACTTGGGGAATGCTGCTTTTTAGTTTGCTTTGCGACAGTATCAAAAAGAAATTTCGGATTGTTCTTATTTTCCTCAATTAAGTTGGAAAAATAGGATGATCGAGCAGCAGTGAGGGCTCTTCGATACTGCATGCTACTGTTTTTCCAAGCTAGTCGTAAGACTTCCAGTTTGGTGTGGCGCCATTTCCGTTCCAATTTTCTGGAAGCTTGCTTCAGAGCTCGGGTATTTTCTGTATACCAGGGAGCTAGTTTCTTATGACAAATGTTTTTAGTTTTTAGGGGTGTAACTGCATCTAGGGTATTGCGCAAGGTTAAATTGAGTTCCTCAGTTAGGTGGTTAACTTATTTTTGTACTCTGACGTCCTTGGGTAGGCAGAGGGAGTCTGGAAGGGTGTCAAGGAATCTTTGTGTTGTCTGAGAATTTATTGTACGACTTTTGATGCTCCTTGGTTGGGGTCTGAGCAGATTATTTGTTGCGATTGCAAATGTATAAAATGGTGGTCCGATAGTCCAGGATTGAGAGGAAAAACATTAAGATCTACAACATTTATTCCATGGGACAAAACTAGATCCAGAGTATGACTGGCAGTGAGTAGGTCCAGAGACATGTTGGACAAAACCCACTGAGTCGATGATGGCTCCGAAAGCCTTTTGGAGATGGTCTGTAGACTTTTCCATGTGAATATTAAAATCACCAAAAATTAGAATATTATCTGCTATGACGACAAGGTCAGATAGGAATTCAGGGAACTCAGTGAGGAACACTGTATATGGCCCAGGAGGCCTGTAAACAGTAGCTATAAAAAAGTGATTGAGTAGGCTGCATAGATTTCATGACTAGAAGCTCAAAAGACGAAAACGTCATTTTTTTTTTTGTAAATTGAAATTTGCTATCGTAAATGCTAGCAACACCTCCGCCTTTGCGGGATGCACGGGGGATATGGTCACTAGTGTAACCAGGAGGTGAGGCCTCATTTAACACAGTAAATTCATCAGGCTTAAGCCATGTTTCAGTCAGGCCAATCACATCAAGATTATGATCAGTGATTAGTTCATTGACTATAACTGCCTTTGAAGTGAGGGATCTAACATTAACTTCTCTGGGGCAGGTGGGACGCAAACGTCCCACCGGCCAATAGCCAGGGAAAATACAGCGCGCAATATTCAAATAACATGATATAAAAATCTAACTTTCATTAAATCACACATGTAAGATACCAAATTAAAGCTACACTCGTTGTGAATCCAGCCAACATGTCAGATTTCAAAAAAGCTTTTCGGCGAAAGCATAAGATGCTATTATCTGATGATAGCACAAAAGTAAACAAAGAGAGAAGCATATTTCATCACTGCAAGCATGACACAAAACGCAGAAATAAAATATAAATCATGCCTTACCTTTGACGAAATTCTTTTGTTGGCACTCCAATATGTCCCATAAACATCACAAATGGTCCTTTTGTTCGATTAATTCCGTCGATATATATCCAAAATTTCTATTTATTTGGACCGTTTCATCCAGAAAAACACAGCTTCCAACTTTCGCCAAGTCACTACAAAATACACTGCTCAAAAAAATAAAGGGAACACTTAAACAACACAATGTAACTCCAAGTCAATCACACTTCTGTGAAATCAAACTGTCCACTTAGGAAGCAACACTGATTGACAATAAATTTCACATGCTGTTGTGCAAATGGAATAGACAAAAGGTGGAAATTATAGGCAATTAGCAAGACACCCCCAATAAAGGAGTGATTCTGCAGGTGGTGACCACAGACCACTTCTCAGTTCCTATGCTTCCGGGCTGATGTTTTGGTCACTTTTGAATGCTGGCGGTGCTTTCACTCTAGTGGTAGCATGAGACGGAGTCTACAACCCACACAAGTGGCTCAGGTAGTGCAGCTCATCCAGGATGGCACATCAATGCGAGCTGTGGCAAGAAGGTTTGCTGTGTCTGTCAGCGTAGTGTCCAGAGCATGGAGGCGCTACCAGGAGACAAGCCAGTACATCAGGAGGCCTGCTGGAGGTCATTTTGCAGGGCTCTGGCAGTGCTCCTCCTTGCAAGGCAGAGGTAGCGGTCCTGCTGCTGGGTTGTTGCCCTCCTACGGCATCCTCCACGTCTCCTGATGTACTGGATGAGCTGCACTACCTGAGCCACTTGTGTGGGTTGTAGACTCCGTCTCATGCTACCACTAGAGTGAAAGCACCGCCAGCATTCAAAAGTGACCAAAACATCAGCCCGGAAGCATAGGAACTGAGAAGTGGTCTGTGGTCACCACCTGCAGAATCACTCCTTTATTGGGGGCGTCTTGCTAATTGCCTATAATTTCCACCTTTTGTCTATTCCATTTGCACAACAGCATGTGAAATTTATTGTCAATCAGTGTTGCTTCCTAAGTGGACAGTTTGATTTCACAGAAGTGTGATTGACTTGGAGTTACATTGTGTTGTTTAAGTGTTCCCTTTATTTTTTTGAGCAGTGTATATAAAAAGTTACATGTAAACTTTACCAAAACATTTCAAACTACTTTGGTAATACAACGTTAGGTATTTTTAAACTTTAATAACCGATCAATTTGAAGACGGGATGATCTGTGTTCAATACAGAAAGAAAACAATCTGACGCAACTTTTTTCGTAACGTGACTCTCTCAAAATATTTACTTCATGTGACCCTCATTTACGATAGCCCTACTTCTTCACTACACAAAGGAATAACCTCAACCGATTTCCAAGGACTGGTGACATCCAGTGGAAGCGGTAGGAACTGCAAGCAAGTCCATTAGAAATCTGGTGTCTCTAAAAAAAAACATTGAAAAGACAGTGACATCAAAAAAATACAAATTCTGAATGGTTTGTCCTCAGGGTTTTGCCTGCTACATAAGTTCTGTTATTCTCACAGACATGATTCAAACAGTTTTAGAAACTTCAGAGTGTTTTCCATCCAAATATACTAATAATATGCATATCTTATATTCTGGGGATGAGTAGCAAGCAGTTGAATTTTGGCATGATATTTTTCCCGAAAGTGAAAATGCTGTCCCCTGCCCTCAAGAAGTTAAGTAGCCCTATTTTGAGATGTGAGGTATCACGATCTCTTTCAATAATGGCAGGAATGGAGGAGGTCTTTATCCTAGTGAGATTGCTAAGGCGAACACCGCCATGTTAAGTTTTGCCCAACCTAGGTTGAGGCACAGACACGGTCTCAATGGGGATAGCTGAGCTGACTACACTGACTGTGCTAGTGGCAGACTCCACTAAGCTGGCAGGCCTGCACCCTGAGGTGACATTATAAACACTGCCTTATAAACACCGGCTATGCTGATGAGGTATCATTATAACCACTACCATATCAATACCTGCTATGCTTATGAGTGAGATGGGAAGCGATGTGAATTATATGAGTTTACTAGATATCAATACCGGTTGTATTCGGCGCACGTGACAAATAAACTTTGATTCGATTGAGATGAAGGAAAAGTGACGATCTAGTCAGACCAGCCTTACTGACTGAACTTTTGGCAAACAACATTTTGTATTGTAGCTCATCACTATCACACACGGCAGACATTGTTACGTTCTCCATCTACATGCCATTAGATCTAAAACAGAGTTACATTCAGCTGTCAGTCCAGACACACTGTGTGATGCTGTAATACCGCATGTTTGGGTGGTTGTTCCCCCTTATCATCAGTACCATCAGTTCCACACACCCTGCCTGCATTGAGTAGAGAGACATTATTCCGTGCTCATTCATTCTACCTAGTTACTAGACATCACTCTCTGCCGTGCCAATTAGAGCGTGCACGGCTAATTATCCACATTAGTGCTGTCCGATGTCAGTCAAGGACACCTTCATTGGGCTGCAGCGCCCCGTCATCATTGCCAACCCAGCGTCATCACCAAGCTGCTTCCTCCCTGAAGGGGCCATAACGCTGCAGATCTGAAGACTCAGGCCTTTCTCAGCTTAGAGGAAAGACACAGAGGTGATTCCACTCGTATTAGCAGCAGTCTGAAGTCTGTCTCATTCAGTTTGGTGTTGTAAAAATAAAATGTAGTCGGTAATGACAATGTCATTACTGTATAATGACCTAGTTTCAGTGTCAAGCCGTATCACCGCAATCTGTGAACATGACATAAAACAGTTTTACAACTACATTCAAATGCATCCATTTACGGTTACTACAACAGCGTAGTGACTCACACAGCAGAGAGAACAAGAACAGACAAACTAGACACTCAAACACCATTGAAATATACTGTTTTGTAAAACTCCACAATAACATCAATGGTTAAGTGCTCAGGAGGGGATACTTTCTAAGAAGAATAAAAGAAAAGAGTGATGACGGGAACTTAAAAAGTCACAACAGTCACATTTTGTTTCTTGATGCATAAACGACGCAGCAGTGGGCTTTTATTTCTCTGTGCTGTGATGCTGAGCCAGGCTTGTTTAGTGGGGTTGGACACATTGGGGTTTCCAGGGCAGCCCCAGATAACAAAGCCTGCCTCCTTTGTAAAAGTGCTGCATTGGTACACCCATGCCCTTACTATGTTAGACCTGCAGTGATGACTACCTTGCCACCCACATGTATACCCAATTCTGTATACATTCATTCTTGAAACATTTGTTCAGATTAAGCGTCTCAAGAATAAGATGAATACAGGATTGGGTATGCATGTGGGTGGCTATAGAGTATTATTAATAGAAAAAGAATGAGAGCTGGTGTCTGCTTTGATGAACTCCATATTTGTCTGTGTGGGCTGGAATGAAAACCAACACGATTTGTTAGATCACATGTAAGAGTGTGTTTGTCTCTAAGAGAAGCGGCAAAATAATTCACCAACATCCAAAAGAAGATAAACGATACCAACATGATAAATTGAGCCGTATGAGAGATGCACTTTCTGTCTTTTTGTCAAAAAGAAAAAGAATGAAGTGGGTGAAAATAATGGTTTGGAGAGACAATGGTTTGTTGATGGCACATCCATCATTCACCTTGGCATAGTTTTTTGTGCTCTACAAGGCTCTACATTGTGCTCTACAAGGCTCTCTAAAACTACCAGGCTTCTGTCACTTTATTCTACTTGAATGGAGTTTTTGTGCTCTTTGTGCATACATTTAAGGACAATGACCCTATGTCAGGGCTGTGTCTGTGGCGGTGACCGTATTACCGCCACACCAACGAGTCACGAAGGCAGTCAAATTCCACATGACCGTTTAGTCATGGTAATTAGGCTTCTCCAAGCTCTGATGCTGCTGGTAATTAGTGGCCTACCAGACGTGATAACTGCCTGGTTCTCAGCACAGTATTGTCCCTCGAATCACTCTGACATCAATGCAAATGTATCGGAAATCTAATCAAACACGTCATGAGACCCCATGAGCTCATGTTGCGCAACATTTCTATAGGCTATGCAATTGTGGGAGAAGACAGAGTGATGGCCGCTAATAAAAGGAGTAGGATCCAATCAGATTTCTGTAAGCTAGGCCTATGTACTTGCAGTTTAAATGAGATACTGTATTGTACCCTCTCAAAATAGACATAAGAACAGTTATTGACAAATTCAAGGCAATCCGGGTGGTTGGAATCAGTCTGCTTTGCCTCACGTGTTTTTTCCCCCATTCCATATACATGTGTGGGATTTTGATGGCATAAATACATAGATGTATTTATTTTCCTCGTTGTGTTGTCTGTCTTACTGTTGTCAGCCAAGGTCTATGAGCAGAAACCGTTTTTTTACTCTTGTGGCGGAAATGGACTGTCTCTGACTGCTGTTGGCTTCTATTTCATGCTTGATTGTTTTAAATTGTTTCTTCAGAAAGCAATTCTGCTTTGGGGTAAGGAAAGGATGAATGGCATGTGGTAGACAGTATGTCCTGTGGGCAAGGAATGCATCCCACAAGAGGTGGACATTTTCAGCTCGGCTTTGCGTTGGTTTGTTTTTCCCTGTGTATGTTTCTCTCATACATACATATATTCCTTACTTACAGGGAAATGAGGACACATAAGGTAGCTGAGCTATTTGATATGTTCATTAGTGTAGTTCTTGCTTACTGCATAATTTTTAGATGTATTATTTGATTTATCAGGATCCCCATTAGCCGACGCCGATGGCGACAGCTAGTCTTATATTACTGGGGTCCGACGCAAGTCAAAGGTTCAAAATACATTTCAGGAGAAAATGCTCCTCCCATCTGTACAGGTAGCCTAAACCATGTACGCCATGCGTGTGTGTGTGTACTCTGTATGAACATTTCTGTGTGTGTGTCTGTTACTGTGTGTTTGTGTGTGTGCATGTTCGAACGCTCCTGTCTGCCTGTCTGTCTGTGTGTGTGTGTGTGTGTGTACGTGTGTGTGTATGCGTGTGTACTTGTGAATGCTCCTGTGTGTGTGTGTTTGTGTTTATCTATTGTAGAGGGCAATTCAGTCTGGAGGTCTTTGGCTTTGAAGGTCAGGCAGACTCAATGGAGTGCTAATAAATAGCCTCTACCGACACCAACAGCCTAATTACTGCTACCGCTGCTGCCGCTGAGCTGTCCGCCCTGGAGAGCGTAGAATACTGTTCACCGCCTTATTACTTGGGTTTTCATTTTTCTATTGATTTCTCTGAGTGGTTGGAAAAAGTTAGTCTGAATGTGTGAGTTTTTAAATGTGTAGGTGTTTTTCCTTCACTTTGAGTTCAGTTAAAGCTATTCAGTGATCTGATAGAAGATCGTGGCTTCAAAGAGTACGTTAGGTTAGGGTCAAGAATTAACTGGAAAGTGTTTTCTGTACTAGCAGTGTTTTGCAGCTCCATATTTCTACCCCCAACATGTTTATCAATCTATAGCACACACAGGCGAAATAGAAAAATTGAGAAAACTGAGAAAACATAGCATTTTCCAACTTTACTTTTTTCTCATTACTTAGTCACCACAGTATAAAACCGTTTTCTCTGTCATTCCCCAGGGATCTTAACTTCAGTGGAACAGGTGCAGACCTAGCTGTGACTGAAGTGAGAGTGTAAAGAGAATTTCTACTTCATAAATTACCTCCTGCTGTCAGTCATAATGTTAAAGCTTTGTAGCCATGCTGAAGGGAGAGAGGTCCAGGGACCAGAACGCTCCCAGATTTCTTAACACCACCAAAACCAAATGCTGCAATTCTATCCTTTAAGAATAGAGATCAATAAAATCAGTCGTAAGATCATTTTGCTCGAGGTAAATTCTCTCTCATTATCCGAAGGGATTCTGTTTATATCTGTATATTATTAACCACGTTTCCATCCATAGTTTTTATGCGAGTAAAGTCATATCACGAAAGCTGTGATGGAAACAGGAAGTTTCGGTACAATTTTATATATTCTGACAGATCATTTGTTTGTTCGACACGGTGGTGGTAAAATTAATGATGCGAGAAATGGAGGGGGAAAAACCTTTATGCTCACATATTGATATAATACCCATCGTATTGAAGTAAATTTGGAGTCACGCGATGATATGGTGTGTGGTCCTCCCACTACGACTCGGGAAAACATGCAGTTTAATAGGCTACAGATGAAATAACTTCTGATGAACTTTACAGGGTGGTGAAAGTGCCTGTGATATTGATGCTTCTTTCCAATAAACATTGAAGGTCTGATTCTGGTGACATTGATGCTAGTAATGCTGCTTGACAAGTAAAAAATATTCTCGCTTTCATCCCTAATAATCTTATCATGTAGACTAGCCTACCCACACTATCTGCAGGTAGGCAGTCACCGTTTTTGTGACAAAACTATCAGTAGAGTTGAAAATGCGATGGAAACATTGAACTTACGTTTTGTCTTAACACGAGATGGTCACGGTTGTTTATACTGTTATCCTTGGTTTATTTGGTGTTGTCTATTGCCACACAGTAGCCGGTGTTGTGATGGGTTAATAAACTGGGAATTCGTAAACTCAATCCTCGGTCTGGACATTTGTTCATTTATGATCTAGCCAGGTCATTACAATATTTACAATTTGAGATTTTTCACAGTAACCACCCTTTGCCTTGATGACCGCTTTGCACACTCTTGGCATTCTCTCAACCAGCTTCATGAGGTAGTCACCTGGAATGCATTTCAATCAACAGGTGTGCCTTGTTAAAAGTTAATTTGTGTAATTTCTTTCCTTCTTAATGCGTTTTAGCCAATCGGTAGTGTTGTGTCAAGGTATGGGTGGTATACAGAAGATAGCCCTATTTTGTAAAAGACCAAGTACATATTATGGCAAGAACAGCTCAAATAAGCAAAGAGAAACTACAGTCCATCATTACTTTAAGACATGAAGGTCAGTCAACGTGGAACATTTTAAGAACTTTGAACATTTCTTCAAGTGCAGTCGCAAAAACCATCAAGCGCTATGATGGTCCTGGCTCTCATGAGTACCGCCACAGGAAAGGAAGACCCAGAGTTACTTTTGCTGCAGAGGATAAGTTCATTACAGTTACCAGCCTCAGAAATTGCAGCCCAAATAAATTCTTCATAGAGTTCATGTAACATACACATCTCAACATCAACTGTTCAGAAGAGACTGTGTGAGTCAGGCGTTCATGGTTGAAAAGAAACCACTACTATCGGACACCAATAAGAAGAAGAGACTTGCTTGGTCCAAGAAACATGAACAATGGACATTAGACCAGTGGAAATTTGTCCTTTAGTCTGATGAGTCCAAATGTGACATTTTTTGTTCTAACCGCCGTGTCTTTGTGAGATGCAGAGTAGGTGAACGGATGATTTCTGCATGTGTGGTTCCCACCATGAAGCATGGAGGAGGAGGTGTGATGGTCTGGGGACAGTGAAAATACCCCTGGAGGCATGTCTGGTGGGGTAAGTGTGTGTGTCAGAGCTGTGTCTAAGTTGACTATGCAAACAATTTGGGATTTTCAACACATTGTTTCTTAGCCAAGAGAGACTGGTATGCATAGTATTTATATCAGCCCTCTGATTACAATGAAGAGCAAAACGTGTCGCTCTGTTCTTGGCCGGCTGCAGCTTAACTATGTCTTTCCTTGCAGCACTCGACCACACGAATGGACAATGTTCAAGATAAGACAAAACGAGAGAGACTTGCTTTTTGGAACGTGGTGTCAAAAAAGTAGACAGACCTCTCCCCATCTTTACAACCATTGAATCTATATGTTTTTACCATGACAGTTTACAATCTAAGGTAACACCAATTTATTTAGTCTCATCAACTTGTTCAACAGCCACACCATTCATTATCAGATTCAGCTGAGGTCTAGAACTTAGGGAATGATTTGTACCAAATACAATGCTCTTATAGTTTTAGCGAAGTTCATGACCAGTTTACTGCTGGCCACCCATTCCAAAACAGTGTGCAACTTTTTGTTAAGGGTTTCAGTGACTTCATTAGCTGTGGTTGCTGATGCGTATATGGTTGAATCATCAGCATACATGGACACACATGCTTGTTTAATGCCAGTGGCAGGTCATTGGTAAAAATAGAAAAGAGTAGAGGGTCTAGAGAGTTGCCCTGTGGTACACCACACGTTACATGATTGATATTAGAGAAGCTTCCTTTAAAGGAAACCCTCTGAGTTCTATTAGATAGATACTAGATAGTAGCTCTGAATCCACAATATGGCATACATTTTTTCAACAACAGGTTATGGTCAATAATAGAAAAGGCTGCGCTCAAATCTAACAGTACAGCTCCCAACAGTTTTCTTGTAATCAATTTCTTTCAAGCAATCGTCAGTCATTTGTGTCAGTGCAGTACATGTTGAGTGCCCTTCTCTATAAGCATGCTGAAAGTCTGTTGTTACTTTGTTTACAGAGAAATAGCATTGTGTTTGGACAAACACAATTCTTACCAACAGTTTGCTAAGAGCTGGCAGCAAGCGTATAGGTCTGCTGTTTGAACCAGTAAAGGCCACTTTGCCACTCTTGGATAGCGGAATTACTTTAGCTTCCCTCCAGGCCTGAGGGAAAATACTTTCCTCTAGGCTCAGATTAAAGATATGACAGATATTAGTGGCTATAGACTCAGCTACTATCCTCGTAGCTTGTCAATGCCAGGAGGTTTGTCATTATTGATTGTTAACAACAATGTTTCCACCTCTCCCACACTAACTTTACAAAATTCCAACTTGCAATGCTTTTCTTTCATTATTTGTTATTTTATGCATGAGTACGATGGCTCACTGTTCATTGTTGACCTTTCCTGCCTAAGTTTGTCCACTTTGCCAATTATGTAATCATTCAAATAATTGACAACATCAAATGGTTTTGTGATGAGCCAAATGATTCTATAAATGACGGAGCTGACTTTGTCTTTCTGCCCATAATTTCATTTAAAGTACTTTAAAGTTTTTGTCTTTATATCATTGATCTTGGATTCACAATACAGTTTCATCTTTTTTGTTGTTGAGTTTAGTCACATCATTTCTCAATTTGCAGTAAGTCAGCCAGTAAGATATGCTGCCAGACTTATTAGCCACTTATTTTGGCCCCATCTATTTCAACCATAACATTTTTAAATTCCTCATCAATCCATGGAGACTTAACAGTTCTAACAGTCAGTTTCTGAACACGTGCATGTTTATCAATAATAAGCAATTCCGTGAATTCATCAAGTGCAGCGTCTGGATGCTCCTTATTAATCACATCAGACCAACAAGTATTTGTAACATCATCCACATAACAGTCACAGCTAAATATTTTGAATGAGCTCTTATAATACTGTACTATTTTAGGCCCAGCTTTTGGATCTTTGGTTTTCCTAGATATAGCCACAACATTGCATCCAATGGGTATGGATACAGCTTTAGAAGAAAGTTCTACAGAATTAGTAAACATGTGATCGATACATGTGGATGATCTTGTTCCTGTAGTGTTTGTAAACACCCTGGTAGGTTGATTAATTAGCTGAACCAGTTTACAGGCACTGGTTACAGTGAGAAGCTTCCTCTTGATCGGACAGCATGATGAAAACCAGTCAATATTCAGGTCCCCAAGAAAGTAGATCTATGTGTTTACATCACATAATGTACACTATCAAGCATTTCACAGACATTATTCTGATACTGACTGTTAGCACATGGTGGTCTATAGCGACACCCCAAAAGAAAATTATTTAGATGTGCCAAGTGAACCTGCAACCACAACAATACAATAACCCTTGACATAAGATCTTCTCTAAGCATTACAGATATATGGCTCTGAAAATATAAAACAACACCTCCCCAAAAGCATTTCCGTCTCTTCTATCGATGTTATTTCCTTGTGAGTCTCAGAAATGGCGAATATATGAATGTTCTCTGATGTTAGCAAGTCATTGATTTCATGAACCTTATTTCTAATGCTACATATATTAATATGGGCTATTTTCAGCACTTTCCTGGGTAGCTTATCAGAGACATAATATGGAAAAGAGCAAACAAAGCAAGATATTTATTTTTACAGTACGAGTTTTTCTTTATTTTTACTATTTTCTGTAGAATAATAGTGAAGAAATCAAATATGAAATAACACATATGGAATCATGTAGTAAGCCACAGTCTTAAAGCAGTCTTGAAGGAGTTCCCACATAAGCTGAGCACTTGTTGGCTGCTTTTCCTTCACTCTGCGGTCCAGCTCATCCCAAACCATCTCAATTGGGTAGAGGTCACGTGATTGTGGAAGCCAGATCATCTGATGCAGCACTCCATCACTCTCCTTCATGGTCAAACAGCCCTTACACAGCCTGGAGGTGTGTTGGGTCATTGTATCATTTGTTTTTCAACAGGACAAAGACATGACGGTTGGAACAAAAAATCTCAAATTCACCAAAGGACAGATTTCCAACGGTCTAGTGTCCATTGCTCATGTTTCTTGGCCAAAGCAAGTCTCTTCTTATTATTGGTGTCCTTCAGTAGTGATTACTTTGGAGCAATTCGACCACGAAGGCCTGATTCACGCAGTCTCCTCCTAACAGCTGATGTTGAGATGTGTCTGTTACTTGAATTCTGTTAAGCATTAATTTGGGCTGCAATCTGTGGTGCAGATATCTCTAATGAACTTGTCCTCTGCAGCAGAGGTAACTCTGGGTCTTTCTTTCCTTTAGCGGTCCTCATGAGAGCAAGTTTCATCATAGTGCTTGATGGCCAGGCACGACTCCAACACCATCATTAAGTTTTCCGATGACACAACAGTGGTAGGCCTGATCACTGACAGCGACGAGACAGCCTATAGGGAGGAGGTCAGAGACCTGACCGTGTGGTGCAAGGTCAACGACCTCTCCCTCAACGTGATCAAGACAAAGGAGATTATTGTGGACTACAGGAAAAAGAGGACTGAGCATTTCCCCCATTCTCATCGACGGAGCTGTAGTGGAGCAGGTAGAGAGCTTCAAGTTCCTTGGTGTCCACATCACCAAGAAACGAACCTGGTCCAAGCACACCAAGACAGTTGTGAAGAGGGCACGACAAAACCTATTCCCCATCAGGAGACTGAAAAGATTTGGCATGGGTCCTCAAAAGGTTCTACAGCTGCAACATTGAGAGCATCCTGACGGGTTGCATCACTGCCTGGTATGGCAACTGCTCGGCCTCCAACCGCAAGGCACTACAGAAGGTAGTGCGTACGGCCCAATACATCACTGGTGCCAAGCTTCCTGCCATCCAGGATCTCTATACCAGGCGGTGTCAGAGGAAGGTCCTAAAGACTCCAGCCACCCTAGTCATAGACTGTTCTCTCTGCTACCGCACGGCAAGCGGTACCGGAGCGCCAAGTCTATGTCTAAGAGGCTTCTAAACAGCTTCTACCCCAAGTCGTAAGACTCCTGAACATCTAATCAAATGGCTACCCAGACTAGTTGCATTGCCCCTCACCCCTTTTACGCTGCTGCTACTCTCTGTTGTTATCTATGCATAGTCACTTTAATAACTCTACCTACATGTATATATTACCTCAACTAACCGGTGCCCCCGCACATTGACTCTGCACCGGTACCCCCTGTATATGGTCTCGCAATTGTTATTTTACTGCTGCTCTTTAATAACTTGTTACTTTATTTCTTATTCTTATCCGTGTTTTTTTTTTACTGCATTTTTGGTTAGGGGCTCTTAACTAAGCATTTCACTGTAAGGTCTACACATGATTTGATTTGAGGAGCTTTTTAAAATATATTTTTTATTTCCACCGGCCAAACCCTTCCCTAACGCTTGGCCAATTGTGTGCCGCCCTATGGGATTCCCGATCACGGCCGGTTGTGATACAGCCCAGGATCTAATCAGGTTCTGTAGTGACACCTCTAGCACTGCGATGCAGTGCCTTAGACCTCTGCGCCACTCGGGAGCCATGTTTTTTTTTCTCCTTCTTGCCCTTGTACTGTGCCCCAATAATGTTTGTACCATGTTTTGTGCTGCTACCATGTTGTGCTGCTGCCTAGTTGTGCTGCTGCCATGTTGTGTATCTACCGTGTTGTTGTCATGTGTTGCTACAATGCTGTGTTGTCATGTGTTGCTGCCATGCTGTGTTGTGGTCTTAGGTCTCTCTTTATGTAGTGTAGTGGTGTTTCATTTGTAGTGATGTGTGTTTTGTCCTATATTTTTTTATCCCTCGTCCCCGCAAGAGGCCTTTTGCTTTTTGGTGGGCCGTCATTGTAAATAAGAATTTGTTCGTAACTGACTTGCCTAGTTAAATAAAGATTAAATATATTTAAATCATGCGAAGTGACATAGTGTCCATGATTGAGTCTTGAGATGGAGATAAAACTGTCCAGTTTGAGTGTTTTTTGCAGCTAGTTCCAGTCGCTTTCTGCAGCGAACTGAAAAAAGGAGCGCCCCAGGTATGTGTGTGTTTTGGGGCCCTTTAACAGAATGTGACAGGCAGAACGGGTGTTGTATGTGGAGGATGAGGGCTGCAGTATATATCTCAGATAGGGGGAATGAGGCCTAAGAGGGATTTATAAATAAGCTTCAACCAGTGGGTCTTGCCACGGGTATACAGAGATGACCAGTTTACAGAAGAGTATAGAGTGCAGTCATGTGTCCTATAAGGAGCATTGGTGGCAAATCTGATGGCTGAATGATAAAGAACATCTAGCCCCTCGAGAGCACCTTTAAATGCCATAAATTACGTCTCCATAATCTAGCATGAGTAGGATGCTCATCTGAATCAGAGTTAGTTTGGCAGCTGGGGTGAAAAAGGAACGATTACAATAAAGGAAAGCAAGTTTAGATTTAGCCTGCAGCTTGAATATGTGCTGAAAGAAGGACAGTGTACCGTCTAGCCATTCCCCCAAGTACCTGTATGAGGTGACTACCTCAAGCTCTAAACCCACAGAGGTAGTAATCACACCAGAGGGGAGAAGGGCAATCTTCTTACCGAACGACATATACTTTGTTTTGGAGGTGTTCAGAACAAGGTTAACCTTTACACATTGAGTTCCAATTATCTCTAATGGTGGTCGCCCCAACGTGAGTTTTTTTATTGCACGTGATGTCAGAATGCTCTCACTGTTACGCAACAGAACAGTTCATCCGCTCCACCCTCAAACCCTTGCATTCATTGTTGTTTTCAATACTACATGATAAAAACTTTGGACGTGTGCATTTCTAGCAAAGTAAGTGCCTTATTACATTATAATCGTTTCTGTATGTCGTGTTATGTCGTTTCTACCGTAGCTCAATGTGTGTACGGAGCGTAATATATTTGTGCGTAACGTTATTCCTTATATCAAGGGACACGCGAGGTAACGTTGCTAATTTCATAACCTTTATGGAGTTATACTCAATTGTGCTTATGTAGCTAGCTACATTCTTCTATTTGCTCTGTAAAACAATGCTAATTGCATCACAAGCTAATTAGCTTGTGCTGTCTTTTGAAGCTACCCTGGCCTTATGACCACAGTTTGTTTCATTTGGCCTGTTTAGCATAGCTCTGTTCTGCCCTGTCCTGCCCCCTTATGGTTCCCAACAGTTGCTGTTTCTTGCTGATATATGTCATATTTGTGATATTGTCAATGCAATTTATTGTTTTTATAGCAATGTTATTATGTTACTTTTTTGTAATATTTTTTATTGCTATATCCTGGTATTGTATTCTAAATTCTAATAATTCCTATCAGAACTCAGGATATCACCCAGATGCAGACAGCTAGAGTCACAGATGTTTATTGACCCAAACAGTGGGCAGGCAAAAGACAGGTCAAAGGCAGGCAGAGGGCCGTAATCCAGTGCAGTCAATAAGGTACAGAACAGCAGGCAGGCTCGGGGTCAGGGCAGGCAGAATGGTCAGAACCGGGGAAACTAGGGAATAGAACTTGAGAAAGCAGGGAGAAGGGAAAACACACTGGTAAGACAAGACAAAAACTGGCAACAGACAAACAGAGAACATAGGTATAAATACACTGGGGATAATGAGGAACAGGGACGACACCTGGAGGGAGGTGGAGACAAGCACAAAGACAGGTGAAACAGATCAAGATGTGACAATTCCCCTTTATTCTGTACTTTCAGAAACCACACACACAAACACTATTGAACATTATTTGCCAATATCATAACTGGAGCTGGACATATTTTGAGCTGAAGATTGAGGTCAGCTTTTGTATGCTAGCGAACCCTCAGCAGTTTACCTGGATGAAAACCATGCAAGAAAACACATAGGCCTACAGTTGAGGTCGGAAGTGTACATACACCTTTGCCAAATACATTTTAACTCTGTTTTTCACAATTCTTGACATTTAATCCTAGGAAAAAGTTCCCTGTCTTAGGTCAGTTCGGGTCACCACTTTCTTTTAAGAATGTGAAATGTCAGAATAATAGTATAGAGAATGATTTATTTCAGCTTTCATTTCTTTCATCACATTCCCAGTGGGTCAGAAGTTTACATACACTCAATTAGTATTTGGTAGCATTGCCTTAAATTGTTTAACTTGGGTCAAACGTTTCGGGTAGCCTTCCACAAGCTTCCCACAATAAGTTGGGTGAATTTTGGCCCATTTCTCCTGACAGAGCTGGTGTAACTGAATCAGATTTGTGGGCCTCCTTGCTCGCAAAAGCTTTTTCAGTTCTGCCCACAAGTTTTCTATAGGATTGAGGTCAGGGCTTTGTTTTGGCCACTCCCCCTTTTTCCTCCAAACATAACAATGGTCATTATGGCCAAACAGTTCTACTTTTGTTTCATTAGACCAGAGGACATTTCTCAAAAAAATACAATCTTTGTCCCCATGTGCAGTTGCAAACCGTAGTCTGGCTTTTTTATGGCGGTTTTGGAGCAGTGTTTTCTTCCTTGCTGAGCGGCCTTTCAGGTTATATACATATAGGACTCGTTTTAATGTGAATATAGATACTTTTGTACCTGTTTCCTCCAGCATCTTCACAAGGGGCTTTGCTGTTGTTCTGGGATTGATTTGCACTTTTCGCACCAATGTACGTTCATCTCTAGGAGACAGAACGCGTCTCCTTCCTGAGCGGTATGACGGCTGCGTGGTCCCATGGTGTTTATAATTGCGTACTATTGTTTGTACAGATGAACGTGGTACCTTCAGGCGTTTGGAAATTGCTCTGAAGGATGAACCAGACTTGTGGAGGTCTACAAATTTTTTTCTGAGGTTTTGGCTGATTTCTTTTCCAATGATGTCAAGCAAAGAGTGACTTATTTTGAAGGTAGACCTTGAAATACATCCACAGGTACACCTCCAATTGACTCAAATGATGTCAATTAGCCTATCAGAAGCTTCTAAAGCCATGACATAATTATCTGGAATTTTCCAAACTGTTTAACGGCACAGTCAACTTAGTGTATGTACATTTCTGACCCACTGGAATTGTGATACAGTGAACTATAAGTCAAATAATCTGTCTGCAAACAATTGTTGGAAAAATTACTTGTGTCATGCACAAAGTATATGTCCTAACCGACTAGCCAAAACTATAGTTTGTTAACAAGAAATTTGTGGAGTGGTTGAAAAACGAGTTTTAATGACTCAAACCTATGTGTATGTAAACTTCCAACTTCAACTGTATTTGCAATAGGTGTCTCTTTTATTGAAGTAGTGGTCGTGGTTGAACAACAACAAAAACTTGTTTTAATAGAGGAAATAAAACTCCAAGAAAAGACAGACAATTTATGAATATGCATAACCCATATTTCATTTTCATACAGTGATTGAAGAACAACTGCATATCCACCCCCCACCTTTAAAGACATAGTATCATGGCAGATCACCTGTCAAGTCACCTGAAAAGTCAGTCATTCAGTAATTGCTGCAGATGTGCTCAATAGTGCTTGAGCATATGGTACTCCCCAAAACATGGTGAAACACACAGGGGTGTGTCACAAGCTAAACACATGTACTTTGTCAACCTCCTCTACCTCCTTCTCCTGGTGCCAGACAGGCAGACTTTACAGTGAGACTACCTTGAGCAGCAGTTTGAGGAACTTTGCAGGGAAAATGCAGTGCAGAAAGGTGCACGTCTCCCACCAGCTCCTCTGTCAGAAACAGCTTGAAGCACTCTGCCTCATAGGGAAATGGCAATAGGAGTTCACTCCAGACTGGGACTCATGAAAGTAAATAGCAAGGCCAGGAGGGGAGAAATGGCTGGCGGCCTTCCAGCTACCACATACCTTCTGTATTTCATCCACTGTCAGTCTGCCTACATCACCACCAGCATCTTCAAAGGGACCTGGGACTTCGTCTGTGGGCAAGGGGTCCTCAGATTCAGGGTTCTCAATGGCTACAAGGTTGGGGGGGGGGGACAGATCCTCACTGTCACTGTCAGAATCTGATTCCTGACTTTATAAAAATCTCCAGAATTCCCGCATTTGTGATTTGTCTCCTTTCGTAAGACATTACTAATGCTACAGCTTAGCCCACTAGCTACATACATAAACAACAACACTGAATGGCTCAGAGAGGGAGTGAGAGGTTACGTGATTGACTGCCAGCACACGCCACTTATATCAATAAATCACTATTGTTTTGTGTGGTAATTATTTATTTATTTACTGTTTTATTCACATGTTTTCAAGTACTGGTGACAAATCATGCATTCCGTTTCTTGCCTAGATTGTAATGGACACTTATTATGTGTGTAAAAAACTTTTTTGAAGGTTGTACTGATTACGATGAGCTAAGCTAATTCCAGCTATGTGTGGAGTCATATTTATTGACATACAAATCATTCTGGGTATCACATAAGTCGAAACAAAGATGTTATAATAAAATGAGGTGAGGGAGGGTTCACTCATTTTTCGAGTAAACTTCCGGAAGTGAATAATGGGATGTGAACAATGGTAGATGACAAACCCTCTTCAACATGCATACTGCAAACAGACGAAACTCATCTTGTCTCCTCTTATTATCTTTGGTTGGCACGAAAAAAACATGGAGGCGTGCAGAAACTACCCATCGTCAGATTACTTTCGATTTCTAGAAAGTGTTTTACTCAATTATTTAGATCAATGAGGAGCTCACCTATGATGTGTTGAATTATAAATAGTAATTGCTAATAGCTAATTTATATTGTGATTTCTGTCAGCCAAGAGTTATCTAAATATGACCGCTTGTGTTACGTCAATCCTTCCTCAGTTAGCGTAGGCTACAACTGTAGCCTACATTTTCCGGTTTGGATGATTGTGTTATGCTGTAGCTACTTCTGTGAAGGTCTGAACATTGCATCCAAAAATAAACTGGTCACATTCAGGACATAATGTTGTAAGGACTGTGTTTGTGCAAAATGTTTCTGTGAAAAAAACTGTGTGGCAGCTCAAATACTAACTCTTGCGTCAGTCGAAACTGGACGTCCTAAATAGCATTCTAATCATACTGGTTTCAGAGACAACCAAAACTCCTTAGCCGTCCCACAAGAACGGAATGGTCTACCGTATCAAAAGCTTTGGCCAAGTCAATAAAAATAGCAGCACATCATTGCTTAGAATTGGTTGCTGTGCCAGGCCTGGGCCAATCCCCTCTGGAACAGCAGCTCTATGTGAGCCGGGCTCTGCTCCTACATGGACATCAATGGAGCCAAGCTCAAATTCAAGGTACAGTACAGTTTTGGGTGCATCTCAATAGTCTGAAGTGGCTTATAGTCTGTTCTCTGCTTATGCAGATTTGAATGAACTGGATGGGTGAAAACAAATAACATAATGCTTTCACCTATCTGCTGTTCAGATCAGTGCAAATGAAAGAAAGGAGATAGAGGAAGCCACTGTAGACTATTGAAGTGCACCCCTACAATAGGATTTGCCTGCCTTATTATGATTAATGTGTAGGACACAGGGAAGGGTGTGAGTTCAGTGTTTCTTTCCCTCAGGATGAGGAGACCAAGGAGCTGCTCTCACTGATGACTCCACTGTCTGATGAAGAAACGGAGCCAATTAATGACAGATTGGATCTTCCTCAAGAGGTCAAAGGGCAGACTGTACCCTCTCAGAGGCAGTACCATCCCAGGCTGCTTCAGTGGCCCAGAAATCAGGAGCTGACCTAGACTCAGAGCTGGATAGGTTAGCGATAGCATTATCATAATCAAACCAATAACACTCTGTAATACCTCTTGTTATACACTACATTTATTAACATAGTGTTGTCTGAGACTTTTTTTTATATTGTTTTATATTTAATTAAAATCATTTGAACTTAATTAATCTTCCCACGGGCAGTTAAGAAGGCATGGTATAGAGCTCGCCTTCTTGTAGTCCTAAAAAACTGAAATGAGTTACCTATGGTTCGTTCAGCCATTCCTATGGGGATAGAATAGGGTTTTGGGATAAAACCCCAAAATAAGGTCTGAGGTTAACGCAGGCTTAGGAGATTCTATGAGATAATATCAGTCAGCTAACATGACCTATATGAATTATGAAGCCTTTGTGCTTTTTATGATTACATAAATGCTTCAAAATTCACAAAAAGCGATGTTGGCTGATAAAGATTATCTCATAGAACAAAACATAATATCTCCTAAGCCTGTAAAATAAAATATAAAAAAATACAAAATCAACATTCATTTCCCAAAAGGCTTTGTCCAATGAACCATGGTGGAGTTAGTGCCTACAAAAAGACGCCATTTCTATTTCTCTCTACAGTAGTGTTGTAATAACTAGGCTCTACTGTATGTCCCTGTCCTGTATGAACCAGTGATGATTCGCTTTCCCCCTACTGACCAGGAGATAAGCCAGGCCGCCTCGCCTTGCTACCTCCAAAACTGTCTGGAGGGAAAGACACAATATACACAGTGCCTTGCAAAAGTACTCATGCCCCTTGGCATTTTTCTACATTTTGTTGCATTACAACCTGTAATTTGAATTGATTTTTATCTGAATTTCAAGTATTGGACATACACAAAATAGTCCAAATTGGTGAAATTGTGAAATTTAAAAAATAACTTTTTCAACAAAAAATATCTCAAATGGAAAAAATGGAAAAGTGGTGCATGCGTATGTATTCACCCCCTTTCCTATGAAGCCCCTAAATAAAATCTGGTGAAACCAATTACCTTCAGAAGTCACATAATTACTTAAATAATGTCCACCTGTATAAAATCTAAGTGTCACATGATCTGTCACATGATCTCAGTATATATACACCTGTTCTGAAAGGGCCCCAGAGTCTGCAACACCACTAAGAAAGGGCACCACCAAGCAAGCGGCACCATGAAGACCACGGAGCTCTCCAAACAGGTCAGGGACAAAGTTGTGTAGAATTACAGATCAGGGTTGGGTTATAAAAAATATGAGAAACTTTGAACATCCCACGGAGCACCATTAAATCCATTATGTAACAAAGGAAAGAATATGGCACCACAACAAACCTGCCAAGAGAGTGCTTCCCACCAAAACTCACAGACCAGGCAAGGAGGGCATTAATCAGAGGCAACAAAGAGACCAAAGATAACCCTGAAGGAGCTGCAAAGCACCAGAGCGGAGATTGGAGTATCCGTCCATAGTACCACTTTAAGCCATACACTGCACAGAGCTGGGCTTTACAGAAGAGTGGCCAGAAAACAGCCATTGCTTAAAGAAAAAAATAAGGAAACACGTTTGGTGTTCACCAAAAGGCATGTGGGAGACTCTCCAAACATATGGAAGAATGTACTCTGGTCAGATGAGACTAAAATTGGGCTTTTTGGCCATCAAGGAAAACGCTATGTCTGGCGCAAACCCAACACCTCTCGTCACCCCGAGAACAACATCCCCACAGTGAAGCATGGTGGTGGCAGCATCATGCTGTGGGGATGTTTTTCATCGCAGGGACTGGGAAACTGTTCAGAATTGAAGGAATGATGCTAAATACAGAAATTATTGAGGGGAAACCTGTTTCAGTCCCAAAGCATACTGCTAAAGCACCCCTTGAGTGGTTTAAGAGGACACATTTAAATGTCTTGGAATGGCCTAGTCAAAGCCCAGACCTCAATCCATTTGAGAATCTGTGGTATGACTTGAAGATTGCTGTACACCAGCAGAACCCATCCAACTTGAAGGAGCTGGAGCAGTTTTTCTTTGAAGAATGGGCAAGAATCGCAGTGGCTAGATGTGCCAAGCTTATAGAGAAATACCCCAAGAGACTTGCAGCTGTAATTGCTGCAAAAGGTGGCTCTAACTATTGACTTTGGGAGGGTGAATAGTTATGCACGCTCAAGTTTTCTGTTTCTACGTGGTAGGCATGTTTAAATCAAATGATACAACCCCCCCAAATCTTTTTTAATTCCAGGTTATAAGGCAACAAAATAGGAAACATGTCAAGGGGGTAAATACTTTTGCAAGCCACTGTAGGTCTCTCCATGGGTGGGAGATAAACATTTACTCTTATCAAAACTCTTTACTTTATTAACTTGTTGAAAGATGTATCCATTTATCCTTCCTTCCCTACATCTATCCCCAGCCTCCTTTGAGGACCAAGTGAGGGTGGATCTCAGTCAGAGAGCTGTTGAGGGACTGGTGAGGACAAACACTACTGCCAGTGAGGTGAGATGTCACACATGGTTTAGATGGTAAATATTTGTCACCATAGCGGTCCATCTCATAAGCAAAGGGGAATAAGTTCCATCATCTATGTTAATTTACCTTAGTGCGAATTGTCCACCCTATTCAAGTAATTTCTCACCCCTTTTGGCTGTATGGAAGTTAATTTCCGCTCAGGCACAAACATTTGTTCTTTCTTATTATGAAAGTAATTTGTGTAGAATGTACATTTCCTCACTCATTCATCACATCTCTTTACATTGCTTATGCATATTCGTTGGCCTGATTGCGTCCAGACTGTCTAATTCCGAAAACGATGCCCATCCTGACAAATCTGAACCTAATGCGAGCACAATGTAACTTGCTTGGAGTGATCGAATGACAGAAGTTGCATTTAAGTGCCATGTGTAACCGAGGCTATAGATGCTACATATCCATTACTTTGAGTGTTTTATATAATGTAACTACATTTTTCTTTCTGTGTTGGCGGGGCAGTCAAGAAATGGAACAGCAAGGCCACGGAACATGACATACGCAGAGCTGTGGGAGACCACCTCAAGCATGCCCCTGGTAGAGCCGGTGATGGTGTTTACCACAAAACCACGCAGGTTTGAAAAGTGGGATTGATCAGTTGATCGGTCTTTGTTTGTACCATTTGTTTCAATTTTCAGTAGTTAAATCCTTTGACATATTGTTGATTAAAAAAATATTTTACAAAAATGCACTGGATTGGTTGAAAAGTGATACTAAAGTTACATTGAGTGTACAAAACATTAAGAACAACTTCCTAACATTGAGTTGCACCCCTCTTTTTGCCCTCAGAACAGCCGGAATTCTCTGGGGCATGGACTCAATAAGCTGCCGAAAGCGTTCCACAGAGATGCTGGCCCATGTTGACTCCAATGCTTCCCACAGTTGTATCAAGTTGACTGGATGTCCTTTGGATGGTGGACCATTTTTGATACACATGGGAAACTGTTGTGAAAAACTTTAAAATTGATGAAGAAAGAGTAAGAATAGAATGCAATGTCCAACCCAAAATATAAGCTTGTTAAGACACTTTGAAGTTTAGAGAAATGTTAAAATAATGTAGGAGACTAACACAATAGATATGGCAGGAGAAAATCCAAAGAAACCAACCAGATTTCATTTTGTACGCAATTACTATGGCTTCCACTGGGTGTCAGTAGTCTTTGATCAAGGTTTCAGGCTTGTTTCTTCCAAAACGAGTAAGAAATATGAGTTTTACTACAGGGACACAGACTTGGAAATCCGTGAATGCGCGCACGATGAAGAGGACACGCACCTGCTAACATCGTTTCCCTATTGAACATACTTCTTCCCCTTATGAAACATTATAGTTTAATTAGATTTTAGGGTATCTGAGAATTAAATAGAAACATATTTTGACTTGTTGAAACAAAGTTTAGGTATAGATTTTTCCGGATTCCTATCTTGGCATGTTGAACGAGTGTATTACTCAAATCGATGGCGCCAACTTAACAAACTTTTTGGGATATAAAGAAGGATTTTATCTAAGAAAACAACACTACATGTTATAGCTGGGACCCTTTGGATGACAAATCAGAGGAAGATTTTCAAAATATAAGTGAATATTTAATCGCATTTGTGAATTTATGAAAATTAACAAGAATGAACGCTTTTAAGAAATAAGATATAAGAAACTTGTATGCACCTAAATGTTTAATATCCATAATTTGTATAATTATTTATTTGAATTGCGCGCCCTCCAGTTTCACCGGAAGTTTTCTTTCTAGCGAGATGCCTAGCCTTAAGAAGCTGGAAATGACTGATTTTTTATGGAATATCTATATAGGTGTACAGAGGCCCATTATCAGCAATCATCACTCCTGTGTTCCAATGGCACGTTGTGTTAGCTAATCCAAGTTTATGATTTTAAAAAGGCTATTTGATCATTTGGAAACCCTTTTGCAATTATGTTAGCACAGCTGAAAACTGGTGTAATGATTAAAGAAGCAATAAAACTGGCCTTTAGACTAGTTGAGTATCTGAAGCATCAGCATTTGTGGGTTCCACAGGCTCAAAATGGCTAGAAACAAAGACCTTTCTTCTGAAACTCGTCAGTCTATTCTTGTTCTGAGAAATGAAGGCTATTCCATGTGAGAAATTGCCAAGAAACTGAAAATCTCGTACAATGCTGTGTACTACTCCTTTCACAGAACAGCCCAAACTAGCTCTAACCAGAATAGAAAGAGGAGTGGGAGGCCCTGGTGCACAACTGACCAAGAGGACAAGTACATTATAGTGTCTAGTTTGAGAAACAGATGCCTCAAGTCCTCAACTGGCAGCTTCATTAAATAGTACCCGCAAAACACCAGTCTCAACGTCAACAGTGAAGAGGCGACTCCGGGATGCTGGCCGTCTAGGCAGAGTTCCTCTGTCCAGTGTCTGTTATTTTGCCCATCTTAATCTTTTTTTTATATTGGTCAGCCTGAGATATGGCTTTTTCTTTGCAACTCTGCCTAGAAGGCCAGCATCCTGGAGTCGTACTCAGTTGGCTCAGTAGTTGCTGTCTGATTTTCATCGTCCTGCTCCCTCCTCACCCATCAACTGTCACCACGTCTCAACCTATCCCCAGAAACCCTGCATATCTCTTAACTGTCACCCGAATGTCATCTAAATGCTAATCCCCTCCTTCTTTTCCTCAGCAACGGCTGCAGCTTGACGTAAAGATGGCGGACGTCAGTGCTATGATATTTGGACCAGTAAAGAGTTCCTTTCAAGAGAATATTTCTTGTCTCACACTTGTCTTTTTAAATAGCTTTGAAGTTTCCCACCACTCTTCCCTTCTTTCCACATCGCCCTCTAATCCATTTATGAGACTAAGACTCCACTGTAGCAATTCAGGTGAAGCTTCCTCATTTAGAAGCTTCCACAGCCCCTGTCTGCTCTGGGTAGCCGATCTTCTCAGCTCCCCGCTCAAATTATCCCCGACTTTAAACGGAGCATGATATTTAAATGAGCACAGTGCATAGGGGGAGAAAAAAAGCGGTTCCACCACGGCAGCTGGCTTAGAGCAGAAATGGAGCAGAGAAACAAACACTTCTCATCATCCCAGACTTCTGAAGGGAGAGGGGAGGAAAACCCATAACTTCAGGGTGTTCTCAACATACTCTTCTGGTAGAGAGAATGATACATCCTCTCAGCCAATGACTTTGTTGTTCTCCAGCACAGGACTCGATTCATTACATTTTCCATTCTTTCATGAGTCTTTCATTACTATTTGAACATTCTCCCCAAGTGCTCAGGCTTCCCTACTGGGATGAGTTGGTGAAAGTAATGAATCAACCACCAACAGAGGAAGAGATGCATCACTTCTATGCTTCTTGTTGGAAACACTTGGGACTATGTACATCCTTGACTTTGGTTTATTTACTCCTGAATATTCAATTAACCTACTGCAGGATTTGAACCTCATGGGAAAGCTCATAAAGTGTAATTGTGTCAAGCAGAAGTAATGTGCACAATACGTGGTTATGTGGTCACAACAACCATTATTGAATAACTATCTTCAAAGTAATGACTCGGGACGTCGTGTTGTGAAGTGAAAGCTTCTTTTAGTAATAATACTCGTTCATGTTACATTTAACAACTAGATTCTGCAAACAATAAAATAAAGTTGCTAGCGAAAGTCAGGAATATCACTTGTACATAACTTCCGTGTTCTTTTTTTTCTACTACCTGTCGCACGGCATTCTGGTACTTGCAGTCAATAGCGTAATCCAATACTAACCAATACAACATAAATATGTATGTAGTTCTCTCTCCATCACACTAATTCTAATAATATGTAAATAACTGTCAAGAAAATATCAAGGAATTAACCAAACATTAACTCTGTAACCCATTAAAAGTTACAACATCCTCCCCCCGATGAACAACTGTGTTAATCGAAATCTCTAAGCAGTATATCAACTGAATAGGTCTCGTCAACAAAGTCCCTGAAGCAGTACAAACTGAACATGACCTAACTAGGCCATCTCGGCCTGGAAACAGTTCCTCAATCTTTCCTAGTTTCCAGGTTTGTCTGGGTGCAGCACATGGCATGTTGGGTCTTTTTGTTTTCATTTCATTGGAGGACCATGACTTGTTCCATGGTTCTCTCTCTTTCTGTTGCTTGTATGATCTTGTCATTTGTAGTGCTCTCTCCCTGCTCTGAACCTCCTTCTGTAGGAAACTGACGATCTCAGACACTTTCCATTCATCATCTACTCCCCGCTGACGACTATAGTTATGAGCTATGTCCTCTGGAATCATCTACAGTAAGATTGTGCATAGTAGGCTTCCATAGGTTTCTGACACGACAGTACACCCAGTGACTTCAAGCTCCTGATCTGAATTTCACATTCATCATATAGCTGCCTCAATGCATTTAGGTCACATGATTTCTTCACAGGAGTGAGATTCAGCAGCTTTGACATGTGAGCACTAATCACAAGATCTTTCCTTCCAAATATGCTCTTGAGCAGAGCAATCATCATAGTTACTGTCTGTTAACATCAGTCCTGCTACTGCGTTTGCAGCTGGTCCATTGAGATACGTTTTCAGATAGGTAAACTTCTCTTTATGACACAGTGAATCATTGTTGTGAATAGCGGTCTCATACTTGCTCAAAAACTCCTGCCACATACTGAGATCTCCATAGAATTTTTCAATAATCAACTTTGGTAGCCTTACTGATTGTCTCTGTGCTCTGTTTGAGTTAGCATCATTCACACGTGCTGGTAGTGGATTGAGGTCCTGTGTTTTTTTCTTTATCACTCGTTGTGCACGGCTCTTCAGCATGATAACGCTCTCTTTGTAATCGCCTGTGCATGCAATCTCTGCCTCCAATCCGTCCAATGGCGTTAACTGTTCAATTCTATGATCAAGATCAAACAAGCTGTCCTCCTTAGCTGACAGCAATTCCAACAATGTACTCAAGTGATCGGTATCTGGATTTGACTGGGATATTTCCACGTCAATCTGATTCAAAATCCGTGTTGTGGCACCTCGAATGGTACCCCGCTTCCGTCTCATTCTTTCTGCTTCATGCCGACGTTCCTCCTCAGCCGCTTCATCCCTATGATCTTCGTCGAAGCTCATACTTGCCGGGTTTCGCAATCAAAAATATTGAATAACTATCTTCAAAGTAATGACTCGGGACGTGGGGTTGTGGAGTACAAGCTTATTTTAGTAATAATACTCGTTCACGTTACATTGAACAACTTTAGATTCTACAAACAATACAATTAATTTGCTAGCGAAAGTCAGAATAATCACTTCTCCTTTTTTCTACTACCTGTCGCAAGGCATTCTGGTACTTGCAGTCAATAGCGTAATCCAATACTAACCAAATTCAATATAAATATGTATGTAGTTCCCTCAATCTCCATCACACAAATTCTAATACAATTACATATGTAAAGAAAATATCCTTAGATACAGCTCAACGAATTAACTGAACATTAACTCTATAACCCATTTAAAAGTTACAATAACCATGGTGTATTTCCCATATCATTTTTGAATTACGTAAACTAAATAAACATATGTCTGCATAGGTCTTAAAGGACCTTCTAAGGGTGTGGCATACACTAAAATGTGTGTATTGTGCACTGCAGACAGGAGGGTTGAGTTTTTCTGACTTGTCATTGTTAAAAAGCTAGATATCTAGAAAATTGAGTACAATCAGTAGAAAGAGGTCTCCAGAGGATGCTTCTGTTGAAGTAGTATAGTCATCAGTCTAGGAACAGTCGCTGTCTACTGCCTGTTGCCTTCCACATGTCTCTGTCGCCCCTCCCCACTATCTCAGGGGACGACAAAGCTGGACCAGCCAAAGCCCAGCCAAGCGTCCTCAGTGCTGAGTGCTGTTAGTGTACCACCACAATACATCACAGACCATGGATAAAAATCTCACCAACATCGTCTCCAGTCACATCTTTGAACACTCATTTTATATAGATCTGTGCCCTGACGGTACCGTTGACTTCAGACTTCTAGTTCTGGCCTGATTTTTTAAGATTGATCAAGTTTCCAATCCCCCATGACTCATTTCACCCCCAAGACACAATATTCTGTTTCTCACTAAACAGGTCCAGTAGCTTCAATCTATCACTGTGGCAAAGACCCTGATATTACCTGCATTTAAACACACATGTAGGAATACTGACACAATGATTGATGATGTTGTGGTGGAAGCAAAACCATATATCTTGACTTTTCTCCCCCTGACTAAAGATATATGCAAACTTGTTGTGGTATCTATACTGTTTAGTGATACTTGTCATTTCCCAGGTCACTGATCTCTGAAAAATATGTATGTGCATAGTTGTGTAAAGTATGTGTTAGCTATAATTCTGTGTCAAGGGAGTTTGAATCCAAATGACACCACTATTTGGAAAGAAACAGAAAATAAATATATATTTTTAAATGTTGTAGTGGTACTTTGTCTGACATTATATTCACTAACCATTTCAGAGTTGATTTTAGAACCTGTTTGAGATTTGAGGACACGGGGAAACTTTCATTTATTCTGGGGGCAGCACATGGGCGTCAAAAGCGTCAGTTTCAGCTTTTCTGAGGGAGTGTCGTTGGCCCATACAGAATGTTGTTTACATGGTTATACCTCTGCCATCTGTTGAGTCGACAAACACAATGCTGCGAGAGAGAGAGCTTTGTCCTTCCATTCCATCAACTGCAGCCTCTAAACTTCAAGAACCTTGAATACCTGACAAAGTACAAAAAAACATGGCGGTAAAGGGGCTCTTTGGAAAGAGTGGGCTTGCGAATGCAATCGTTCAACAATCAGTTATTAAGACTGGCTCTAGAAGGTATCACAAAGACACGGACAATATGGTTCCAACAGTTCAGCAAAACAATATTTTATATTGTATTATTTTCCTTTTATATTACACTTCTCGGCACCTCAGCAAGCACTGGGCCCAAACTGAAGTCCAAGTTACAGTTTATAATGTCCCTGTTTCCTACTTTGTTAGTGTGCGGTGTCTCCCATGGGATTTGAGCATCTCTTAGCAACAGGCACGCAGCATGACAATGCAAGTGTATGTGCTATAGCTAGGGGAAATTCTCTGACATCGTTAGGGAAGCGACGACAGTTTTCAGGGTTGGATAAATATAGTCCGGCATATTCACCAAATAATTAAACGTTCATTTTAAGCAGATCTGCACTGTATCTGAAAGCAACAGACATTTTTATAACCTCTTAACAATTAAAGTAGTCCCTGGAAATGTTTCTGGCTAAATATGAAAGTGTTGTTATGTGGTTTCCCACACTGAGCGTTGACGTATTACCTATTCATTAATCAGAGAAAGGATGAGACAGCAGAGAAAGAGGGATAATCTCTTCTTTGAGACTTCGTTTCAAAATAAGAAGTAGATCAGGCTTAAAATTGTGAACGGTGTGTAGTCGCAAGAGCTTTGCGAAATGAACTTCTGCCCGGGTGTAGTCTGCTGCAGAGGTGGCGGTGAAAAGAGAACAAATGGATGCCAACAAATCAAATGAGTGCACTGTCGCCTTGAAATCCGGTACAACGTTTTTAACTCCGCCAGAATGCAATTACATTTGATCAATGATAGGGTTTTGTTACTACATTTCATGTGCACATTAAATACAATCCATTCACAAAAGCTTTTCAGGACTTCAGTTAGTGGATGAGGGGAACCAATCTACACATGAAGGGGAGTATGTGGTGTGTTTTGACAGATATGACTACGTAGGGTAGGTCTGTGACTGTGGGATTAGGTATTCAGTACTCCTATTGCTGACTCATGACCCTTTGCTTCCTCATTTGGATCTCATTCTGAGAAACTATAATAGCTATTAGTCTTCCATGTCTGTGGCCAACTGTCTCTGAAGATAATGGCATGCATCACATGAAGTGTTACCTTTGGCTAACGCTTCAGCCAAGCTCTGGATTTCTATTCAAATGCAGAATCTGCTGTATGACTAAATGATTCCATTCTCCCCAAATCAACAAATGACAAAGGGGCAGGATACAAGACCAAATTAGTCTAGTTTTAGGCTCATTACAGGATCATAAAATAGGGACAACATAACCAAATGTACAGGTTTTTTCATGTCACGATGTATGCTTTCTTGTAGCAGTAACATATTATGTTGTCAATATGTATGTGCTTGTATACTAAAAACTTACGAACCTCATATTCATTTTTAACCACCGGAATCAACAAAACCACACTTCACATGTTAGGGTTGGTCGTTGTTTTGTGCCCGCTTGGTGCCTTTTTCCTCCTTCTATTCCCCAGAGGTAAAGAACAGTCATTACTGAGTCCAATCACATCTGAGCTGCTCCCCATTATTACTGCCAAGACACAAGCACCTATTTATTTATGAGGCGTGAAGCACTTGCAGGATGGGAATCAGGCATCACCGTTCAAAATGATACTAGTCAGCAAGGTCGTAGCAATAGCCATTACTCATACGTACGTATCATGCACAGAGCCTCCTCAGGTGCTTTACGACGCGCCCTTAAGGCAAGATTCCCATCAGTGATCTGTAAGAACAGCAAAAGTAAAGAGCATAGAGTTGCATTAAATCGTACTTAGAAGGATCAAAAAGAACCCTGGATAGGCTCTAATTGGTCCTCCACTTAACTATCTGTAGTGGATTTTTAATGAGATGAAAATAATGTGAGGGCCAGAGCCAAAATTCCCATGGCTCAATTTTCTGAGATTTTAATCATAATCATTGACCATGAGCTGTGCAGTTTCATTGAAGGGTTTGTACCACCCATATAGCATCCCCTTTTGCTAGATATGAAGTTGATGAGTCTTTGAGTATTTGAGAGAACCCTACGTCACTTTTCACCTTTTTTTTTGGAGGAGGAGATGTAGACTTTGAAAGTCATCTATCTTGGCCTGAATTTGACTTTGCTGCTGTTTTAGGACGTTTAACAAAGGACAGCAGCCACCTCCCTCCAGTCATGTGGAATGGATCCAGATCAGTTTACACCTTCCTCAAAGTAAATGGAGGTCAAAAAGAAGGGGGGCAAAACAAATTGACACACATGAAAAACATAGCCTTGGATAGCCTTGGAAATGAAGCTTCTGAAGGTATTTGATTATATTCTTACTCTGGGCAAAATGCTAACTTTCAGTTCATCATTTATTAATTATAATTTGCCTAATTGTCTTGGGTGACCTTGATGATGTGCCAGTCGATAACAATGCTCTCTAATCACATTCATTTGCAACTAGTGGGGATTACGTATAAATATCCATTGTTTTGCATAGCTCACATCACTTACATAATGTAGGTATAACCTCAAGCTGTAGACAATTTAACTTTCGGCGAAGTCTCCATTATATAATACCTCCTTTCCTGCTAGGTACAGTATGTGCAATTGTTTTTTGTTATGACAAAAAGTTTCTGCTGAATCACTCCATCATCTGGGGCCCAGGGCTACAGCCTACACACTGCAGTACTTAATTGAAAGCAATTGAAGCTTCTCAGTATAAAGAGCAAACCAATGTGCTGTGAAGATCAGGACAAGTCAAGAAAAGAGAAAGACATACAGTTGAAGTCGGAAGTTTACATACACCTTAGCCAAATACATTTAAACTCAGTTTTTCCACAAATCCTGACATTTAATCATAGTTCTTAAATTCCCTGTCTTAGGTCAGTTAGGATCACCACTTTATTTAATGTGAAATGTCAGAATAATAATAGAGAGAATGATTTATTTTGGCTTTTATTTCTTTCGTCACATTCCTAGTGGGTCAGAAGTTTACATACTCAATTAGTATTTGGTAGCATTGCCTTAAAATTGTTTAACTTGTGTCAAACGTCGTTTAAGGTTGCCTTCCACAAGCTTCCCACAATAAGTTGGGTGAATTTTGGCCAATTCCTCCTGACAGAGCTGGTGTAACTGAGTCAGTTTTGTAGGCCTCCTTGCTCGCACACACTTTTTCAGTTCTGCCCACAAATGTTATATAGGATTGAGGTCAGGGCTTTGTGATGGCCACTCCAATACCTTGACTTTGTTGTCCTTAAGCCATTTTGCCACAACTTTGGAAGTATGCTTGGGGTCATTGTCCATCTGGAAGACCCATTTGCGACCAAGCTTTAACTTCCTGACCGATGTCTTGAAATATTGCTTCAATATATCCACATAATTTTCCTTCATGATAATGCCATCTCCTGCAGCAAAGCACCCCCACAACATGATGCTGCCATGCCCGTGCTTCACGGTTGGGATGGTGTTCTTCTGCTTGCAGGCCTCCCCCTTTTTCCTCCAAACATAACGATGGTCATTATGGCCAAACAGTTCTATTTCTGAATTGTGATACAGTGAATTATAAGTGAAATAAACTGTCTGTAAACAATTGCTGGAAAAATGACTTGTGTCATGCACAAAGTAGATGTCCTAACCGACTTGCCAAAAGTATAGTTTGTTAACAAGAAATTTGTGGAGTGGTTGAAAAACGAGTTTTAATGACTACTACCTAAGTGTTTTTTTAAACTTCCAACTTCAAATGTTATAGTGGAGATTATGCTTTTAACCCCCATTACTGAGGTGTCTGGCTACTGTGTGGTTTTGGGATACTTTTTCATATTTCATCTCATTTAATCCCGTATAATATGATTGTCCCTGAGCCATTTTTATTTACTGCCTCACAACTGATTCTTATTTCTTGGAATTTCTTTAGACAATGAATTATTTCTTTAGACAATGAATTATATTGGGAATTGCTGGTTAAGACACACAATATAATTTTGCAGCGACCGGGATTGGAGGAGCCACTTGAGAAGATGCATACATGTGTATTAGGAAATAACCTCAGTTGGTATATTTGCATAGGATCATCACGCAAACTGTTTTGAAACCTGTCACTGAACGGAAGTTACATCGTTTTTGTCACTATGTTCTATAGTCAGTCACATACCCAAGGCATTATCGCCAATAACTCCATCTAAACCCTAGGTTAAACCAGTTTGTCAACAACAACAACAAGAGTAACAAGTATGTTAAATTCCAATATGAAGACTGCCTGGGAGTGCAACCTATTGCAGTCGATCCCCTCGGTCTTCCACTTTGTCCTACATTTCTCGGTATGCAGAGGATCCCGTGCTCTTACCCCCCTGGGAGAGAGAGAGAGCTCCATTATTAGGCTAGACATGCCAATAGACTGACTGCATAACACACACAGACAATAATGAAACACCAGCTACTTGGAGAAATTACGGGCAAATCAGTGTTTAATTCAAGGAGTGATAAATAAGGTTTGCGCAGCAAGCTTGGAATTAGAGTGGCATATAAATTAGCTTTCTAAATAACCTTTTATTAGTTCTTACCGGCACTTCTTTTGTCAGTCGGCATAACAATCAGGAGAAAAACTCACCAGAAAATGACATGAAGGCTGTGAGCCTTGGAATACCAATGTAACGATGCAGACAGATAAACATCACCCTGAACCTCAATTATCATGCAATGTGGCCTGTTATACCCATTTGGTAGGGATACACACAAATATTACTATACTGTCTTTGAGCTATAGAACTGTAAACACTATGTCTATACTTCTTTGTTAATGCTGGATTTGCTCTGTCCCATTAGTGTGTGTGTGTGTGTGCATACATATTTGTGGTCTGTAGTGGCTTGCTGAAATTTAAAGGGATAGTTCACCCAAATTACAACATTACACATCTGTTTTCTTACCCAGTCTATTGACAAGGTATGACAGCAATCCTTGATTTGGTTTAGTTTCACTTTCAACGTTTCCACATGCTAACGTTTAAGCATCTGTGGCACAAATCCCATTCAAGTCATAGGCCCGAAATTACAATTTTTCACACAGCATGTCCAAATCATCCAAAGTATCTCAAATTGATTGTGAAGCTCAACAGAATCACTTATAGATTATTTGAACATAATTTGAACATGGGATTTGTGCTACAAATGATAAAACGTTAGCATGTGGAAACAGTGTCATGGAAACTAAACCAAAGGACGGATTGCTGTCATACCTTGTCCTTAGACTTCTTACAGAGTAAGGAAACCTATATGTAATTTTTCAATTTGGGTGAACAACCCTTTTAAGAGGGGTGAAAGAGACAGTTGGCACTCCGATTGCCCTATTTATGCTAGCCCTCCATTTAATTATTCTTTAATCAAATGCAAAGAAGAAAATTGAATCAATCCGTCAAAACCACATCGCTTCACCGTGCCTAATCACGCGGATCCTTAGACCAAACCCAAAACGTCCTAGGATGGAGGAGCAGCCTGAAGAACCATTCTTTTCCAAAGGACCTGTAATGTATCCAGTCTGATTTCAGGAAAACACAGTGAGAGCCAATTCAATCCAAAGGAAATGTAGCAAAACTCCAGACAACCATCCGTTCGCTGTTGCACAAGGGCCATCCTTCATTGTAAAATGCAGCTGCCTGTTTGTTAAGTGATCCGTCTCTTCCAAAACAGAGCTCAGGTTTATTCACTTTGGATCCTGTTTATCTCACAGGATAAAACAGATAATTCTGGGCATCAGTCAAGTCATCAGTTAGGTAAATACACGTTTCTCTGGCAGTTAAAAGCAAATTGAAGAGGCAACCCACTGGGCATACCACGTCATTTCAATGTGGAAATTTGGGTAATATTTGGTTGAGACATTGATCAATGAGATTTCAACCTTTATTCACCCACTCAAAAAGACAACCAGAAGTTTGTTGAATTCCTAATGTGTTATCACTATGCTTTCAAACACCTAAAAGCACAACACATTTCCAATGGAAAAACAATGTCAGATTTTCAGTTTAGTTGTCATCTAAATGTGTTAACGTTGCACTTTCAACCATTTAAAAGCACAACAAAGTTCAAATGGGAATACAATATCAGACATTTTGCATTTATGCAACAACAGTATTAAGTACAGTGTTATGACTGTACTTAATCTAATAGCACAACCAAATGACCTGGATTGCAGGTAGGATTACATTAAGTACATAGTGCAAGTGATCAATGCTGTCTGTGATTCTGCACAGATTATTATAGCAATTGTGAAGATTTCCACAGACCTGTGACCTTTGCATGCTATGTTGAACATGCACGCTTTCTATGATTACATACGACATCTATAGTTACAGTAACTTCAAAATGTTGTTTTACAACCTGAATTCAAAATGGATTAAATATGTTTTTTCCTCACCCATCTACATACAATACCCCTTAATGACAAAGTGAAAACATGTTTTTAGAAATAGCAAATTTACATAAATTATGTACTCACATCCCTGAGTCAATACTTTGTAGAAGCGCCTTTGGCAGCGATTATAGCTGTGAGTCTTTCTGGGTCTCTAAGAGCTTCCCACACCTACTGTAGATTGTACAACATTTGCCCATTATTATTTTTAAAATTCTTCAATCTCTGTCAAATTGGTTGTTGATCATTGCTACACAACCATTTACAGGTCTTGCCACAGATTTTCAAGTACATTTAAGTTAAAACTGTAACTCCAATCAGGAACACTCACTGTCTTATTTGGTAAGCAACTTCAGTGTAGATTTGGCCTTGTGTTTTAGGGTATTGTCCTGCTGAAAAGTGAATTAATGTCCCAGTGTTTGGTGTAAAGCAGACTGAACCAGGTTTTACTTTAGGATTTTGCCTGTGCCTAGCTCCATTCCGTTTACCCAAACAAGATGCATGTTTTGGAATATATTTATTCTGTACAGACTTCCTTCTTTTCACTCTGTCAATTAGATTAGTGTTGTAGAGTAACTGCAATGTTGTTGATCCATCCTCAGTCTCCTCCCATCACAGACGTTCAACTCTGTAACTGTTTTAAAGTCACCATTGGCCTCATGGTGAAATCCCTGAGCTTTTTCCTTCCTCTCTGTCAACTGAGTTAGGAAGTACGCCTATACTTTTGTAGTGACTGGGTGTATTGACACACCATCCAAAGTGTAATTCATAACTTCACCATGAACAAAGGGATATTCAATGTCTAACCATCTACCAGTAGATGCCTTTCTTTTGCGAGGCATTGGAAAACCTCCCTGGTCTTTGTGGTTGTATCTGTGTTTGAAATTCACTGAGGGACCTTACAGATAATTGTATGTGTGGGGTACAGAGATGAGGTAGGGGTGTGTATACTTTCTGAAGGCACTGTGAAAGTAGTCCCAGGTTTAGAAGTGACTGCTAAATGCTAACTCCCGTTTGTATAAACTAGAGACATCGGTGGTGGTAGTCAAAGTAGTCTTTAACTGTAATGCAGTTGATTGGTGATGATGGCGTGTATAAGAGTTGACATCCATACAAGCATTATACTTTGATATAATACTGTGAAATACACAAATATAAAATTGCATAAACGTAGGCAAATTTTACTGGGGGGGGGGGTACAAAATTATCCAACTTTCCCTCACACATTTCCATGGCATTTCCATTGACCTCTTTGCCAGATATATTCGGCCAAATCTCTAAATACATGGCTCTGGAACTTTTCAAGCAGAAAATATCTCCTTCAAATGACAACTAGTTGCCATGACAACCAAACACAATTCAAATCCAGTTTGTCTACTTAACCTTTTCACAGGTACCAACAGACAGTGGTCCCTGTAGGGTAGGATCCAACCAGTGTGATTGGAATGTGTATTTAGAACATCCAGTTTCGAATGACGCAACAATCAGCATTTGAGCTGGCCACAGTTTTTCCAGTAACATTTTGCACAAACACAGTCCTTACAGCATTATGTCCTGAATGTGACCAGTTTAGTTTTGGATGCAATGTTCAGACATTCACAGAAGTATCTACAGCATAACACAATCATCCAAACTGGAAAATGTAGGCTACAATTGCCATAGCGCTAACTGAGGAAAGATTGACATAACACAAGCAGTCATATTTTTTATAACTCTCGCCCGACAGAAACTACAACATGAATTAGCTAATAGCAATTACTATTTATAATTAATCACATCACGGGTGAGCTCGCCATTGATCAAAATAATAGAGAAAAAAACCCTTACCAGAAATTGAAAGTAATAGGACGATGGGTAGTTTCTGCACGCAGCCATGTTTGTATTTTTTCTCGCATCAACCAAAGATAATAAGAGGGGACAAGATGAGTTTGGTCTGTTTATAATATGCATGTTGAAGGGGGGGTGTCGTCTACGATCATCCACTCCCTTCACTCACTTCCGGAAGTTTACCCGAAAGATGAGTGAACCATTCCTTCACCTCATTATAACATATTTGGTCTGGCAGATTACGTGACACCCAGAATGCATTGTATAATGTCAACAAACATGGCGCCACACATAGCTGGCAAATAGCTTAGCTCATTATAATCAGTACAACCTTCAAAAAAGTATTTTACACACATCATAGGTATCCATTACAATTCATCAAATCAAGGTATATTTGTCACCTGCGCCGAATACAACAGTGAAATGCTTACTTACAGGCTCTAACCAACAGTCTAAAAAAGGTATTAGGTGAACAATAGGTAAGTAAAGAAATAAAAACAACAGTAAAAAGACAGTGAAAAATTACAGTAGTGAGGCTATATACAGTAGCGAGGCTACATACAGGCACCGGTTAGTCAGGCTGATTGAGGTAGTATGTGCATGTAGATATGGTTAAAGTGACCATGCATATGTGATAAACAGAGAGTAGCAGTAGCGTAAAAGAGGGGTTGGCAGGTGGTTGGTGGCGGGACACAATCAGATAGCCTAGTTAGCCAATGTGCGGGGGCACTGGTTGGTCGGGCCAATTGAGGTAGTATGTACATGAAAGTATAGTTAAAGTGACTATGCATATATGATAAACAGAGAGTAGCAGCAGCGTAAAAGAGGGGTTGGGGGACACACAACGCAAATAGTCCGGGTATCCATTTGATTACCTGTTCAGGAGTCTTATGGCTTGGGAGTAAAAAGTGTTGAGAAGCCTTTTTGTCCTAGACTTGGCACTCCGGTACCACTTGCCATGGGGTAGTAGAGAGAACAGTCTATGACTGGGGTGGCTGGGGTCTTATACAATTTTTAGGGCCTTCCTCTGACACCGCCTGGTGTAGAGGTCCTGGATGGCAGGCAGCTTAGCCCCAGTGATGTACTGGGCCGTAAGCGCTACCCTCTGTAGTGCCTTGCGGTTGGAGGCCGAGCAATAATCGGAATGCATTATTTGTCACCAGTAATTGAAAACATGTGAAAAAAACTGTAAATACATTATGCTCCATACATATACAGTATACATACATACTGTATGCGCCTACAGTAGAACTGACAACACGAGATACAGAAAATAAGGAACTTACTTCGATAGGAACAAGGAAGGCAAAGCGAGCACCAGCAAGAAAGTGTTCCAATTCTTGCTAGACTGCGCAAATATATGCATACTTGATGTGCGCAAACATAAATTCTCCACAACGCTGAAATTAACTACTTATATGTGAATTAATGAGGAGGCGGAACACACCTCAATTCAAACTGTTGTTAGAAAATACAACTTGTTTGAAATTAATTTGAAATTGACAATTTGAAACATAGCCTATAGATAATTAGCAGGCAGCGCGTGTTAACTGTCCTGTTGCGTAATAACATTCCACTCCAGTCATTTGCCAAAGAGAGGCCTTTCAGCAATCTTCAAATATGAACATTATATCATTACTGAACATGAGGGGATCAGAGGATTTGATAACATTCAAAGCTATCATCCAATCACAACGTTTATGCAAATTAGACTGATAGGAAAACATTCTAACTTAAGTCATACATTTCATTAGAAACATTCTAACATTGGGCATTCTGGCATAATCCATTTTATTGTTAATATGAACATTGGGTGCGGGGAGAACAGAGGATTCCTGTTTACTGCATTTTACCCCCAGCCAATGTGATCATATCACACCAGAGAAGTACTGGCCATCCAATTTGTGGCAACCACCAACTGTGCTATGCAAGCCAGAGACAAAAAATATATAATAATTGTCTGATGCATGTTTTGTGCCATTAAAATGAAGTTGAACATCGACAAACGTGTCAGTTTAATTAAATGTGCAATAAAAAAGTGTAGTGCCTAGGCCTATTTAATGAATCCCTGGCTGTTGAAGTCGGCAAATGATCGAAAAGCAGGGAATCCACAATTCCCCACTGAGCTCCTTTTTGGAAATGGCAAGTTCACTTTCTTATCCATAAGTGCATATCAAGTGCAAGTGCGCTGTCCAGCAGCTCACATCAGCAGGATGGGGAGTCTTTTCATTAGAATGGACATCGAAAGTAGATTGTTAAGATAATCACTGTTTCAATATTAGGCCTATGGGTACACCTTTCCGTTTGGCAGCCAAGCATGAGGGATCAGTGTTAGTCTTTTATCGTCTAGAAATTATGTTGAAATCTTCATGCCTAGAATAAGTAATTTTATAATTTTGGCAAGTTCGATTTACTTCAGGGGAAGCTTCAGTAGGACTACAGCCAAGATTTGATGGTGAGCCTTGGTTTTGAATATGTTTTTAAGAAAATATAAATTATTAGTGTGTGTCTGAGGAGCAGGGGTGGCTTGATTGATGGGTCCTTTTAGGGTGTGTGTGAATTCACTAATTCTCTGTATGTCCATTCAGAAAGTTTCCTAAAGTAGCCTGTCTGGACTCCATCTCTTAATAAGAGAGGAGGAACAATTTATTTTGTTATACAGGAATAACAAAACATTACGAAAACCTCCTGTGTTGTTCAATGTACATGTAACCAGGTCAAAATCCCGACCTATGGTTCTCAATGCTCCCAAATAGGGAAATAGAGCCTGTGAGAAGAGCCCTGTGGCTTCAGGCTATTCAGTGTGGAAGAGTGGGAAATTGTGGGGACCCGGTGTCCAAGTAGGCTACATGTGTGTGTGGAAAACATTTCATCACAGGTAAGATATTTAACTTGTTTAGAATACTCCGTTTGTAACGGCATTCACTACTTGTAGTTTTACAGTCTGTTTGTTTGTGCTTGTCACGTTCCTGACCTGTTTTCTCTTGTTTTGTATGTCTTTATTGGTCAGGGCGTGAGTGTTGGGTGGGCAGTCTATGTTTTGTATTTCTATGTTGGGTTTTGTGTTCGGCCTGGTGTGATTCTCAATTAGAGACAGGTGTGTATCGTTTGTCTCTGATTGAGAGTCATACTAAGGCAGCCAGGGTTTCACTGGTGTTTTGTGGGTGTTTGTTTCCTGTGTTAGCGTTTGGGCCACACAGGACTGTTGCAGGTTAGTCACGTTTATTGTTTTGTTAATTTGTTAGTGTTTGTTGGTTTGTCATTAAAATCATGAATACCTCCTACTCCGCATCTTGGTCCGATCCATGCTCCTCCTCGTCTGAGGAGGAGAACGACATTGACAGCCGTTACAGAAACACCCACCAAACCAGGACCAAGCGGATTGGAGAAGGACGGCAAGAACCAAAGCAATGGAGAGAAGAGGAATGGACTTGGGAGGAGATCCTAGACGGTAAAGGACCCTGGGCACAGCCAGTGGAGTGTCGCCGCCCCAAAGCGGAGCTGGAGGCAGCGAAAGCGGAGAGGCGGCATTATGAGGTGCGAGCAAGGCAGAGCGGCTGGAAGCCCGAGAGGCTCACCCAAAAATTTCTTGGGGGGGGCCTAAAGGGGTGTGTAGCTGGGTCAAGTAGGAGACTTGAGCCAACTTCCCCTGCTGACCAGAAGGAGCCAAGGATGGAACCAGAGCCAGTGAGGGCAGTATTGGAAGTGAGCGAAATAGAGACTGTAAAGGATCTAATGGGGAAATTGAAGGAGAGAGAAATGAGGGATTTGTTGGTTTGGTGCATGAGGCACGACATCTGCCCGACGGAACATGTCGGGGATTTGATGTCACCTGAGTCACGTCTCCATACTCGTCCTGAGGTGCGGGCTAGCCGTCTGGTGAAGACTGTGCCAGCCTCACGCACCAGGCCTCCTGTGCGCCTTCCTAGCCCTGCACGTCCTGTGCCAGCTCAGTGCACCAGCTCTCCTGTGGCACCCCCATGCACCAGCTCTCCGGGGCTGGCGCCACGTACCAGGTCTCCAGTTCCAGTACCCCGCACTCGCCTTGAGGTGCGTGCTCTCAGCCCAGTACCATCGGTGCCAACACCACGCACCAGGCTTCCTGTGCGTCGCCAGAGCCCGGTTCCTCCTCCACGCACTAGCCCTGTGGTGCGTGTCTCCAGTCCGGTACCTCCAGTTCCGGTACCACGCACCAAGCCTCCTGTGCGTCTCCAGAGCCCTGTACGCACTGTTCCTTCTCCCCGCACTCGCCCTGAGGTGTGTGCCCTCAGCCCGGTACCACCAGTGCCGGTATCACGCACCAGGCCTATAATGCGCCTCGAGAGTCCAGTGTGCTCTGTTCCTGTTCCCTGCACTAGCCTTGAAGTGCGTGTCTCCAGTCCAGTACCACCAGTGCCTACACCACGCACCAGGCTTCCAGTGCATCTCCAGAGCCCTGTTCCTCCTCCCCGCACTCGCCCTGAGGTGCGTGCCCTCAGCCCGGTACCTCCAGTTCCGGCACCACGCATCAGGCCTATTGTGTGTCTCAGCCGGCCAGAGTCTGCCGTCTGCCCAGCGGTGCCTGAACTGCCCGTCTGCCCAGCGGTGCCTGAACTGCCCGGCTGCCCAACGCCGTTTGAGCCATCTGTCTGCCCAGCGCCGTCTGAGCCATCCGTCTGCCCAGCGCCGTCTGAGCCATCCGTCTGCCCAGCGCCGTCTGAGCCATCCGTCTGCCCAGCGCCGTCTGAGCCATCCGTCTGCCCAGCGCCGTCTGAGCCATCCGTCTGCCCAACGCCGTCTGAGCCATCCGTCTGCCCAACGCCGTCAGAGCCATCCGTCTGCCCAACGCCGTCAGAGCCATCCGTCTGCCCAACGCCGTCAGAGCCATCCGTCTGCCCAACGCCGTCTGAGCCATCTGTCTGCCCAACGCCGTCTGTGCCATCCGTCTGCCCAACGCCGTCTGAGCCATCCGTCTGCCCAGCGCCGTCTGAGCCATCCGTCTGCCCAGCGCCGTCTGAGCCATCCGTCTGCCAAGCGCCATCTGAGCCATCCGTCTGCCACGAGCCATTAGAGCCGCCCGTCTCTCCCGAGCCGTTAGAGCCGTCCGTCAGTCAGGAGCCGCTAGAGCCGTCCGTCAGTCAGGAGCTGCCAGAGCCGCCAGCCAGTCAGGAGCTGCCAGAGACGCCAGCCAGTCAGGAGCTGCCAGAGACGCCAGCCAGTCAGGAGCTGCCAGAGACGCCAGCCAGTCAGGAGCTGCCAGAGACGCCAGCCAGTCAGGAGCTGCCAGAGACGCCAGCCAGTCAGGAGCTGCCAGAGACGCCAGCCAGTCAGGAGCTGCCAGAGACGCCAGCCAGTCAGGAGCTGCCAGAGACGCCAGCCAGTCAGGAGCTGCCAGAGACGCCAGCCAGTCAGGAGCTGCCAGAGACGCCAGCCAGTCAGGAGCTTCCAGAGACGCCAGCCAGTCAGGAGCTGCCAGAGACGCCAGACAGTCATGAGCTGCCCTACGGTCATGAGTGCCCTACAGTCATGAGCTGCCCTCCAGTCATGAGCTGCCCTCCAGTCATGAGCTGCCCTCCAGTCATGAGCTGCCCTCCAGTCATGAGCTGCCCTACAGTCATGAGCTGCCCTCCAGTCATGATCTGCCCTCCAGTCATGAGCTGCCCTCCAGTCATGAGCTGCCCTCCAGTCATGAGCTGCCCTCCAGTCATGAGCTGCCCTCCAGTCATGAGCTGCCCTACAGTCATGAGCTGCCACCCAGTCATGAGCTGCCACTCAGTCATGAGCTGCCACTCAGTCCGGAGCTGCCACTCAGTCCGGAGCTGCCACTCAGTCCGGAGCTGCCCCTTATCCCGGAGCTGCTGCCCCTTATCCCGGAGCTGCTGCCCCTTATCCCGGAGCTGCTGCCCCTTATCCCGGAGCTGCTGCCCCTTATCCCGGTGCTGGCCCTTATCCCGATGCTGCCCCTTCATTTAGGTGGGTTGAGTTGGAGGGTGGTCATTGGGAGGGGGATACGGAAGCGGGGAGTGACTATGGTGGGGTGGGGACCTCGCCCTGAGCCACCACCGTGGTCAGATGCCCACCCAGACCCTCCCCTAGACTTTGTGCTGGTGCGCCCGGAGTTCGCACCTTAAGGGGGGGGTTATGTCACGTTCCTGACCTGTTTTCTCTTGTTTTGTATGTCTTTATTGGTCAGGGCGTGAGTGTTGGGTGGGCAGTCTATGTTTTGTATTTCTATGTTGGGTTTTGTGTTCGGCCTGGTGTGATTCTCAATTAGAGACAGGTGTGTATCGTTTGTCTCTGATTGAGAGTCATACTAAGGCAGCCAGGGTTTCACTGGTGTTTTGTGGGTGTTTGTTTCCTGTGTTAGCGTTTGGGCCACACAGGACTGTTGCAGGTTAGTCACGTTTATTGTTTTGTTAATTTGTTAGTGTTTGTTGGTTTGTCATTAAAATCATGAATACCTCCTACTCCGCATCTTGGTCCGATCCATGCTCCTCCTCGTCTGAGGAGGAGAACGACATTGACAGCCGTTACAGTGCTGTTGGTCTCATCGAGCTTAATGTTCTGGTTGGTGACAAGCTACCACTCATTCACGTGGCTCACGTCATGAAAAGGGGCATTTTACCTACCAAGAGAATTCTCATTAGTTATAGTCACAGCTGTGTACATCCCCCTCAAGCAAACACCAAGACGGACATCAAGGAACTTCACTGGACTCTATGTAAACTGGAAACCATACATCCTGAGGCAGCATTTATTGTAGCTTGGGATTTTAGCAAAGCAAATTTGAGATCAAGGCTACCTAAATTTGATCAGCAAATTGATTGCACAACAGGGCTAATACTCTTGACCACTGCTACGCTAACTTCCGCAATGCATACAAAGCCCTCCCCTGCTGTCACAGTCGTGTGTATAGGTGGCAGGGAAGTCAGGCGCAGGAGAATCAAAACTTGGTGGAATGGAGTAGTTTAATAACTTAAACACATAACTCCAAAACCATAAAATACAATGAAACAACGTGGGTACGAGGACCCGTCGCGCACCAAAATACAAAACACGAAAACTGAACATAAAACAATCTCTGAGAAAGACATGAGGGGAAACAGAGGGTTAAATAGACAACAGGTAATGAATGGGATTGAAACCAGGTGTGTAGGAAGACAAGACAAAACCAATGGAAAATGAAAAATGGATCAATGATGGATAGTAGACCGGTGACGTTGACCGCCGAGCACCGCCCGAACAAGGAGAGGCTTCGACTTCGGGCAGAAGTCGTGACACCCGCACTCCCTTCGGCAAATCCGACATCTTGCTTGTTCCGTCTCATAGGCAGAAACTCGAAAAGGATGTACCAGTGACGAGAACCGTTCAACGTTGGTCTGACCAATCGGAAGTCACGCTTCAAGATTGTTTTGATCACACGGACTGGAATGTGTTCCGGTCAGCCTCAGAGAACAACATTGACCTATACGCTGACTCGGTGAGTGCGTTTATAAAGAAGTACATTGGAGTTGTACCCACTGTGACTATTAAAACCTACCCTAACCAGAAACTGTGGATGGATGGCAGCATTCGTGCAAAACTGAAAGTGCGATCCACCACATTTAACCATGGAAAGAGAAATATGGAAATATGGCTGAATATAAACAGTGTAGTTATTCCCTCCACAAGGCAATCAAACAAGCGAAATGCCGGTACAGGGACAAGGTGGAGTTACAATTCAACGGCTCAGACACGAGATGTATGTGGCAGGGTCTACAGGAAATCACAGACTACAAATACAAAAACAGCCACGTCACGGACACCGACGTCACGCTTCCAGACAAACTGAACACCTTATTTGCCAGCTATGAGGATAATACAGTGCTACTGTTGCAGCTCGCTAACAAAGACTGCAACCCCCCTCTCCTTCTCTGTGGCTGACATGAGTAAAACATTTACGTTTGTTAACCCTTGCAAAGCTGTTGGCCCAGACACCATCTGGTACGTCCTCAGAGCCTGCACAGACCAGCTGGCTGGTGTGTTTACGGACATATTCAATCGCTCCTTATCCCAGTCTGTTGTACGCACATGCTTCAAGATGGCTACCATTGTTCCTGTACCCAAGAAGGCAAAGATGAATGAAATAAATGACTACCACCCAGTAGCACTGACTTCTGTCACCATGAAGTGCTTTGAGAGACTAGTCAAGGATCATATCACTTACACCTTACTGGCCACCCTAGACCAACTTCCGTTTGCATACCGCCCCAACAGGTCCACAGATGACACAATCGCCAACACACCGCCCATCCCATCTGGACAAAAATAATACAGTGGCTTGCGAAAGTTTTAAACCGGCTTGGCATTTTCCTATTTTTTTGCCTTACAACCTGGAATTAAAATGGATTTTTGGGGGGTTTGTATCATTTAATTTACACAACATGCCTACCACTTTGAAGAACACCTACCACTTTTAAAGCAACACTTTAAGGCGAAAAAACTGAAAACTTGAGCGTGCATAACTATTCACCCACCCCATTGTCAATACTTTGTAGAGCCACCTTTTGCAGCAATTACAGCTGCAAGTCTCTTGGGGTATGTCTCTATAAGCTTGGCACCTCTAGCCACTGGGATTTGTGCCCATTCTTCAAGGCAAAACTGCTCCAGCTCCTTCAAGTTGGATGGGTTCCGCTGGTGTACAGCAATCTTTAAGACATACCACAGATTCTCAATTGGATTGAGGTCTGGGCTTTGACTAGGCCATTGCAAGACATTTCAATGTTTCCCCTTAATCCACTCAAGTGTTGCTTTAGCAGTATGTTTAGGGTCCTTCTCCTGCTGGAATGTGAACATCCGTCCCAGTCTCAAATCTCTGGAAGACTGAAACAGGTTTCCCTCAAGAATTTCCCTGTATTTAGCGCCATCCATCATTCCTTCAAATCTGACCAGTTTCCCAGTCCCTGCTCATGAAAAACTTTCTGACGCGCAGCCCTCAGGTAGGAAACAACATCTCCACTGTACTGACCCTCAACACTGGGGCCCCACAAGGGTGTGTGCTCAGCCCTCTCCTGTACTCCCTGTTCACCCATAACTGCGTGGCCATGCACGCCTCCAACTCAATCATCAAGTTTGCAGACCTCACAACAGTAGTGGGCTTGATCACCAACAACGACGAGACAGCCTACAGGGAGGAGGTGAGGGCACTCGTAGTGTGGCGTCAGAAAAACCTCTCACTCAACGTCAACAAAACAAAGGAGATTATTGTGGACTTCGGGAAACAGCACAGCACACAGACTGCACACCCCCCTATCCACATCGATGGGAGAGCAATGGAGAAGGTGGAAAAATGTAAGTACCTCGGTGTACACATCACGGACAAACTGAAATGGTCCACCCAAACAGACAATGTGGTGAAGAAGGCGCAATAGCGCCTCTTCAACCTCAGGAGGCTGATGAAATTTGGCTTGTCAACCAAAACCCTCACAAACTTTTACAAATGCACAATCGAAAGCATCCTATCGGGCTGTATCACAGCCTGGTACGGCAACGCCATCAACCGCAAGGCTCTCCAGAGGTTGATGCGGGGGCAAACTACCTGCCCTCCATGACACCTACAGCACCCGATGTACAGGAAGAGACAGGAAGGCCAAAAAGATCATCAAGAACAACTACCACCCGAGCCACTGCCTGTTCACACCACTGTCATCCAGAAGGCGAGGTCAGTACAGATGCATCAAAGGTGGGACCAAGAGAATGAAAATCATCTTCTATCTCATGGCCATCAGACTGCTAAATGTTGAGACACAATCACTGGACACTTTATTAAATGGATCACTAGTCACTTTAAACAATGCCACTTTAATAATGTTCACATACAGTTGAAGTCGGAAGTTTACATACACCTTAGCCAAATACATTTAAACTCAGTTTTTCACAAATCCTGACATTTAATCAGAGCAAAAATGCCCTGTCTTAGGTTAGTTAGGATCACCACTTTATTTTAAGAATGTGAAATGTCAGTATAATAGTAGAGAGAATGATTTATTTCAGCTTTTATTTCTTTCATCACATTCCCAGTGGGTCAGAAGTTAACATTTAGTATTTGGTAGCATTGCCTTTAAATTATTTAACTTGGGTCAAACGTCGTTTAAGGTTGCCTTCCACAAGCTTCCCACAATAAGTTGGGTGAATTTTGGCCCATTCCTCCTGACAGAGCTGGTGTAACTGAGTCAAGTTTGTAGGCCTCCTTGCTCGCACACGCTTTTTCAGTTCTGCCCACACATTTTATTTAGGCTTGAGGTCAGGGCTTTGTGATTGCCACTCCAATACCTTGACTTTGTTGTCCTTAAGCCATTTTGCCACAACTTTGAAAGTATGCTTGGGGTCATTGTACATTTGGAAGACCCATTTGCAACCAAGCTTTAACTTCCTGACTGATGTCTTAAGATGTTGATTCAATATATCCACATCATTTTCCTCATGATGATGCCATCTATTTTGTGAAGTGCACCACTACCTCCTGCAGCAAAGCACCCCCACAACATGATGCTGCCACCCCCGTGCTTCACGGTTGGGATGGTGTTCTTCGGCTTGCAAGCCTCCCCCTTTTTCCTCCAAACATAACGATGGTCATTATGACCAAACAGTTCTATTTTTGTTTCATCAGACCAGAGGACATTTCTACAAAAAGTACGATCTTTGTCCCCATGTCCAGTTGCAAACCGTACTCTGGCTTTTTTATGGCGGTTTGGAGCAGTGGCTTCTTCCTTGCTGAGCGGCCTTTCAGGTTATGTCAATATAGGACTCGTTTTACTGTGAATATAGATACTTTGTACCTGTTTCCTCCAGCATCTTCACAAGGTCCTTTGCTGCTGTTCTGGGATTGATTTGCACTTTTCACACCAAAGTACGTTCATCTCTACTAGACAGAACGCGTCTCCTTCCTGAGCGGTATGACGGCTGCGTGGTCCCATGGTGTTTACACCTGCGTACTATTGTTTGTACAGATGAACGTGGTACCTTCAGGCGTTTGGAAATTCCTCCCAAGGATCAACCAGACTTGTGGAGGTCTAAAAAGAAATTCTGAGGTCTTGGCTGATATCTTTTGATTTTCCCATGATGTCAAGTAAAGAGGCACTGAGTTTGAAGGTTGGCCTTGAAATACATCCACAGTTACACCACCAATTGACTCAAATGTTGTCAATTAGCCTATCAGAAGCTTCTAAAGCCATGACATCATTTTCTGAAATTTTCCAAGCTGTTTAAAGGCACAGTAAACTTAGTGTATGTAAACTTCTGACCCACTGGAATTGTGATACAGGGAATTATAACTGAAATAATCTGTCTGTAATTAATTGTTGGAAAAATTACTTGTGTCATGCACAAAGTAGATGTCCTAACCGACTTGGCAAAACTGTAGTTTGTTAACAAGACATTTGTGGAGTGGTTGAAAAACGAGTTTTAATGACTCCAACCTAAGTGTATGTAAACTTCCGACTCCAACTGTATCTTACATTACTCATATCACATGTATATACTGTATATTATACCATCAATTGCACTTTGCCTATGCTACCATCGCTCATCCATATACTTATATGTACATATCCTCATTCACCCCTTTAGATGTGTGTGTATTAGGTAGTTGTTGGGGAATTGTTAGATTACCTTTTAGATATTACTACATTGTCGGAACTAGAAGCACAAGCATTTCGCTACACTCTCATTAAAATTTGCTAACCGTATGTGACCAATAAAAATGTATTTGATTTGATTACATTTTTTTAAGTAGTGAGAATGCTTGGGTGAAGGCAATGTTGAAAAGTAATCTTTAGACATGTCATTTTCTTAAATGTGTTTTTTTTATTGAGTAAAATAAGCAGTCAACAAGAAAATTGTGTTTGAAAAAGGTACATTTTTGCTGTAAGCCATTTGACCACAGGTTGGATAATGTTAATGTTGTTTCCAAATACCAATCAGCAACTGCGCTATAAATCCGGCTGCGTATTGAACGTTGAGATTGCCAAAAGGCCAGGCTCTTTGGCAAATGACAGGAGTGGAATGTTCGCTAAAAAGACTGGTACCCAGACTAGAAAGAGTGTTCTGTACACGTGTTGTTTTCTGAGTTGGTTCAGGTGGTGGTTGAGTGGGAACCTTTGTTCCTGACTTGACGCTGTCACTGCCTGACTTGACGCTGTCACTGCCTCTCAGTGTTTGCTCCATCAATCACACCTGCTGCAGACACTATAGCTAGAGGGGCCCTTCATGACTACTTTGTACAGTATATGTCCCCGAAAACACAATCTGTTACCATCAGTTACTGTCCATCATGAAGGCTGTGCCCATGGGCCCTAACTTTAAGCAATCATTCACCTTCATGTGAAATATTCTGCAACTGTTAAAGCATCAGACAAGTTCAGTACAAATAGCCTAGTTGATTTTATTAAAATACGTAGTGTGTATCTATATGTAGAAAAATAAACACTTGAAAATTTTGACCAATCGATTGATTGAAAGAAAAGACTACTCTTGGTTGACCAAGATATTTTTTTTGTCGGGGACAGCCCTAGTAGAAATGCAGGAAATGAGCTTGAGATGCCCAAACAAATTCTGAAGGAGTATTTTTCCCCGCTGCCCCTGTTTTGATACATGTTCATGATATTGGTCCAATCTAAATCAAAACAAAGGTCACACATATATTATTTAGTATACGTAAAGACAAGATTAAATCAAGAAAAGTGTGATGGGTGACAATATTAGCCTGTCACTTGTGGATTATATATTATCTTTCACGCCCTGACTTTAGAGAGCCTTTTATTCTCTAATTTGGTTAGGTCAGGGTGTGACTAGGGTGGGTATTCTAGTTTTTTCATTTCTATGTTGACCTGGTATGGTTCCCAATCAGAGGCAGCTGTCTATCTTTGTCTCTGATTGTGGGGATCATATTTAGTCAGCCTTTTCCACCTGTTGTATGTGGGATCTTGTTTTTGTATTGTAGCCTTTTTGCACTACAAAGCTGCACGTTTGTTTTGTTACTCTTTATTGTTTTGTTGCTGGTTCACATTAATAAACATGATGAATGCCTTCCACGCTGCACCTTGGTCCAATCCTTCCGACAACGATCGTTACATTATCACATGAATGATGCCCAGTATAAGAAACTATGCCTTTTTTGCTACTTTTTTGAATCATAGTCACATACCTCATGTAGCCTAGCCCATAGGCCTACATGTTTAATGTTTGTATCACAACTAAATTGGCCGAATAACTTCTTAAAATTAAGCACATTAACCCGCTTTGAAAGGGTTATAGAACCTAACTGTCATATACTGTATAAGCAGCGTTTCATGTGAAGACAGACACATTGGGGATGCAACTGCACACGTCCTTATCCAATTCTGAGGCGCTTATTGAAGATATTGGATGAACTGTCCACATTTACTTTTCGTCAACCAACAAGATTAGTTGGCCTAACAAACAGCAAAAGCACAAACCAATGTCAATCTACTATCCCCCATAGTACAAAAGTTGACATTCTATTCTGTGCGAGAAATAAATAAATATTCCAAACAAAGTCTGGGACAGTTGTGGGATGCGATAGATCCAAAATTAATAAAACCACTAGCATAAAAAAAATGTTTTATGCAACGAGGCTGACGCAACTGATCAAAACGTTTAGCTTAAAATGTTCATAAACTATTAGGCTACTTCTTTACATTATAAGCACAGAAATATGCACACAGCAGTAGGCTATAAGCGCAAATGTTCCATTAGCAGGAAATCACCATCATCAAAAATGACTGTAAATGCGATTATGCATGTAATGCTTTTATTATAACGGTGCATTTTTATGGTGAAAATGTTCTTCCCCAAACTTGAAACTCACATGCCACGTATGTTTGCCAATTAGGCTCTACACCCACTGTAAAGTGGATTAATGTGCTTAATTTTAAGAAGTTAAAACCTACCCTAACCAAAACTGTGGATAGATGGCGGCATTCACACAAATCTTAAAGTGCAAACCACCTCATTCAACCATGGAAAGATGTTGGGGAATATGGCCGAATATAAACAGTGTAGTTATTCCCTCCAAAAGGAAATCAAACAAGCGGAATGTTGGTATAGGGACAAAGTGGAGTCGCAAGTCAATGGCTCAGACACAAGACGTATCTGGCCAGGTCTACAGGCAATTATGGACTACAAAAAGAAAACCAGCCACGTCACAGATACCAACGTCTTGCTTCCAGAAAAACTAAACACCTTCTTTGCCCGCTTTGAGGATAATACAATGCCACCGACACGGCCTGCTACGAAGGACTGTGGGCCCCCTCTCCTTCTCCGTGGCCGTCGTGAGTAAGACATTTAAACGTGTTAACCCTCACAAGGCTGCTGGCCCAGACGGCATCCCTTGCCGCGTCTTCAGAGCATGTGCAGCCCATCCGGCTGGTGTGTTTACGGACATATTCAATCACTCCCTATCCCAGACTGCTGTCCCCACATGCTTCAAGATGGCCACCGTTCCTGTACCAAAGAAGGTAAATATAACTGAACTAAATGACTATCGCCACGTAGCACTCACTTCTGTCATCATGAAGTGCTTAGAGAGACTAGTTAAGGATCCTATCACCTCCACCTTACCTGCCACCCTAGACCAACTTCAGTTTGCATACCGCCCCAACAGGTCCACAGATGATGCAATCGCCATCACACTGCACACTGCCCTTTCCCATCTGGACAAGAGGAATACAGTGCCTTGCGAAAGTGTTCATCTCCCTTGCCATTTTTCCTAATGTGTTGCATTACAACCTGTAATTTAAATAGATTTTTATTTGGAATTTATGTAATGGACATACACAACATAGTCAAAATTGGTGAAGTGAAATGAAAATATTCACTTGTTTCAGATAATTTTTAAAAATTAACATCAGAAAAGTGGTGCATGCGTATGTATTCACCCCCTTTGCTATGAATTCCCTAAATAAGATCTGGTGCAACCAATTACCTTCAGAAGTCACATAATTATTTAAATATAGTCCACCTGTGTGCAATCTAAGTGTCACATGATCTGTTACATGATCTCAATACACACCTGTTCTGAAAGGCCCCACAGTCTGCAACACCACTAAGCAAGGGACACCACCAAGCAAGCGGCACCATGATGACCAAGTAGCTCTCCAAACAGGTCAGGGACAAAATTGTGTAGAAGTACAGATCAGCGTTGGGTTATAAAAAAATATATCAGAAACTTTGAACATCCCACGGAGCACCATTAAATCCATTATTAAAAAATGGTAAGAATATGGCACCACAACAAACCTGCCATTAGAGGGCCGCCCACCAAGACTCACCGACCAGGCAAGGAGGGCATTAACCAGAGAGGCAACAAAGATACCAAAGATAACCCGGAAGGAGCTGCAAAGCTCCACAGCGGAGATTGGAGTATCTGTCCATAGGACCACTTTAAGCCATACACTCCAAAGAGCTGGGCTTTATGGAAGAGTGACCAGAAAAAAGCCATTGATTAAAGAAAAAAATATTCAAACACCCTGGAGCAGTTTTGCCTTGAAGAATGGGCAAAAATCCCAGTGACTAAATGTGCCAAGCTTATACCCCAAGAGACTTGCAGCTGTAATTGCTGCAAAAGGTGGCTCTACAAAGTATTGACTTTGGGGTGGGTGAATAGATATGCACGCTCAAGTTCTGTAATTTTGTCTTCTTTCTTGTTTGTTTCACAATAAAACATATGTTGCATCTTCAAAGTGGTAGGCATGTTGTGTAAATCAAATGATACAACCCCCCCCAAAAAAATCTATTTTAATTTCAGGTTGTAAGGCAACAAAATAGGAAAAATGCCAAGGGGGGTGAATACTTTCGCAAGCCACTGTACCTATATAAGAATGCTGTTCATTGACTGCATCTCAGCATTCAACACCGTAGTACCCTCCAAGCTCATCATTAAGCTTAAGTCCTTGGTTCTCAACCCCGACCTCTGCAATTGTTTCCTGGACTTTCTGATGGACCGCCCCCCAGGTGGTGAAGGTAGGAAACAACATCTCCACTTCGCTAATCCTCAACACTGGGGCCCCACAAGAGTGCATACTCAGCCTCCTCCTGTTCTCCCTGCTCACCCACGACTGCTTCGCCATGCACGCCCAACTCAATCCTCAAGTTTGCAGACGACACAACAGTAGTGGGCTTGATCACCAACAACAACGAGAGAGCCCACAGGGAGGAGGTGAGGGCACTCGGAGTGTGGTGTCAGGAAAACAACCTCTCACTCAACGTCAACAAAACAAAGGAGATGATCGTGGACTTCAGGAAACAACATAGGTAGCACGCCCCTATCCACATCGTCGGGACAATAGTGGAGAATATGGAAAGTTTTAAATTCCTCGGTGTACACATCACGGACAAACTGAAACGGTGTGGTGAAGAAGGCGCAACAGCGCCTCTTCAACCTCAGGATTCTGAAGAAATTTGGCTTGTCATCTAAAACCCTCACAAACTTTTACAGATGCACAATTGAGAACATCCTGTCGGGGTATATCACCACCTGGTACGGCAACTGCACCGCCATCAACCGCAAGGCTCTCCAGACGGTAGCGCGGTGGTGCGATCAGGACAACTACAGCTCCCAATGTCACAGGTAGGCCAGAAAGATCATCAAGGACAACAACCACCCGAGCCACTGCCTGTTCACATCGCTACCATCCAGAAGGCGTGGTCAGTACAGGTGCATCAAAGCTGGGACAGACTGAAAAGCAGTTTCTATCTCAAGGCCATCAGCCTGTTTAACAGCCATCACTACCACAGAGAGGCTGGTGCTTACAGACAGACTCAAATCATTGGCCACTTTAGTAAATGGATCACTAGTCACTTAAAAAAATTCCACTTTAATAATGTTCACATATCTTACATTACTCATCTCATATGTATAAATTGTATTTTATACCATCTATTGCATCTTGCCTATGCTTCTCGGCCATCGCTCATCCATATATTTATACAGTATGTACATCATCTCAGAAAAAAAAGAAACATCCTCTCACTGTCAACTGCGTTTATTTTCAGCAAACTTAACCTGCGTAAATATTTGTATGAACATAGCAAGAATCAACAACTGAGACATAAACAGAACAAGTTCCACAAACATTTGACTATCATAAATGGAATAATGTGTCCCTGAACAAAGGGGGTATCAAAATCAAAAGTAACAGTCAGTATCTGGTGTGGCCACCAGATGCATTAAGTACTGCAGTGCATCTCCTCCTCATGGACTGCAGCAGATTTGCCAGTTCTTGCTGTGAGATGTTACCCCACTCTTCCACCAAGGCACCTGCAAGTTCCCAGACATTTCTGGAGGGAATGACCCTCGTCCTCACAGGTCCCAGATCTCAATGGGATTGAGAACCGGGCTCTTCGTTGGCCATGGCAGAACACTGACATTTCTGTCTTGCAGGAAATCACGCACAGAACGAGCAGTATGGCTGGTGGCATTGTCATGCTGGAGGGTCATGTCAGGATTAGCCTGCAGGAAGGGTACCACATGAGGGAGGAGGATGACTTCCCTGTAACGCACAGCGTTGAGATTGCTTGCAATGACAACAAGCTCAGTCCGATGATGCTGTTATCCACGCCCCAGACCATAACGGACCCTCCACCTACAAATCGATCTCACTCCAGAGGACAGGCCTCGGTGTAATGCTCTTTCCTTCTACGATAAATGCGAATCCGACCATCACCCCTGGTGAGACAAAACAACAACTCATCAGTGAAGAGCACTTTTTGCCAGTCCTGTCTGGTCCAGCGACGGTGGGTTTATGCCCGTAGGCGACGTTGTTGCCGGTGATGTCTGGTGAGGACCTGCCTTACAACAGGCCTACAAGCCCTCAGTCCAGCCTCTCTCAGCCTATTGCGGACAGTCTGAGCACTGATGGAGCAATTGTGCGTTCCTGGTGTAACTCAGGCAGTTGTTGTTGCCATCCTGTACCTGTACCACAGGTGTGATGTTCGGATGTACCGATCCTGTGCAGGTGTTGTTACACGTGGTCTACCACTGCGAGGATGATCAGCTGTCCGTCCTGTCTCCCTGTAGCGCTGTCTTAGGCATCTCACAGTACGGACATTGCAATTCATTGCCCTGGCCACATATGCAGTCCACATGCCTCCTTGCAGCATGCCTAAGGCACGTTCACGCAAATGAGCAGGGAACCTGGGCATCTTTCTTTTGGTGTTTTTCAGAGTCAGTAGAAAGACCTCTTTAGTGTCCTAAATTATCATAACTGTGACCTTAATTGCCTACCATCTGTAAGCTGTTAGTGTCTTAACAACTGTTCCACAGGTGCATGTTCATTAATTGTTTATGGTTCATTGAACAAATATGGGAAACAGTGTTTAAACCCTTTACTATGAAGATCTGTGAAGTTATTTGGATTTTTACGAATTATCTTTGAAAGACAGGGTCCTGAAAATGTGACGTTTCTTTTTTTGCTGAGTTTTTTCTTATTGCATCCCTTTACATTTGTGTGTATAAGGTAGTTGTTGTGGAATCGTTAGATTACTTGTTAGATATTACTGCGCTATCGGAATTAAAAGCACAAGCATTTCGCTACACTCGCATTAGCATCTGCTAAACATGTGTATGTGACCATTAGATTTGATTTGATTTGAGGTATTTGATTAGATTTTCGAATACATTTGCATTGATGTCAGAGTGATTAGAGGACAATAGAGTGCCAGACAGTTAGCAAGTTTGGTAGGCTACTAATGACCATCATCAGCATCAGTGCTTGGAGAAGAAGCCTAATTACTGTGACTAAACGGTCACATGGAATTTAACTGCAATCATGACTTGTGACCACCAGTGTGGCAGTAATATGGTCACCATGACAGCCCTGGTCAAGATCATACATGTAAACCTCTGGGAGATAGTGGCTGTACAGTATGTGCTGCAGTAGGAATCCCCATCGATACAAGAGTTTCTACCTCTGATTAAACTCAGTGGTGAATTTAGCATGTAAATCTTGCTGGTGCAAAACAAACAAAAATGACGATGCATGCCAGCAAAGTCACTACACAACACAACACTAAGCAACACATTAGTTGCACTATAACGGTGACAAATGGTGCCCACAAACTGTTATGGCCTACATGAAGCTGTCCCAACAGGCTACATGTGCACCACCAAGTCAGAACAGTAGGCTAAGTTATGCGGGGGAAAGGGACCAAATTATTAGGGTGAGGCACATGGTATACTAACCAGTTTACAACACAACATACACTTAGTATTACTTTCTTAGCTACAGTATACATTTCTCCCTGGCATACTACGTCATTTATATAGCAGCACAATGCATTTTTGGACTCACCTAGTTGTGCTGTGCTCACTTGTACAGGAAGTTGGCGCAGCGGTCCTTCTTGTGGGCTAATTTTGTCATCAAACTTTGTCATCCAAGTCTGGCATTCTCTAGATTTAAGGTACTTTCAAGACAACTGGGAACTCGGAGAAAACAAGGTTGAATCATGACGTCAGTGAACTTCAGGTCGGCGCTCTAGAAAGAGGCCCGAGTTCCCGATTTGAATTCAGAGTTGGATATATATATATTTTCCAAGTTCCCAGTTGTCTTGAACACACTGAAGTCTGAGATTTTCCCAGTTCCGAGTTTCCAGTTGTTTTGAATGCGGCAGAAGTCATGCTGGAATGACAGCATGGCCAATGTATTCAACTTTTTCTGGCCCATGGTGTTGAATGTTTATCCTTTTAAACTTGGAAAAGAGACCCTTAAACCCATACTTGGACCACACACTCACTCCACTGAATAGCATGGTAGTGATTGCTTGGCAACACTTGCAGTTAGCCACTGATTCCTTCCAAACCACTCTTTGTTGAATTTGGGATTTCCAACGTGTTCTGTAATGTTTATGGCCGATGAGTTTTATCTTTAATTTATCTTCATATGACAAGGATTAAAAAGGATTTGCTAGTAGATTGTCAACTTGATTCATGACAATGACTGCTTTATTAGCTTGCTAGCTAAGATTTTGAAGGTATGACATTGACATGATCAGTCCAATCAAAACTATGGTAGATATAATGTGATTTGACATAATTTTATCTGTGGCCAATGATCTTAAGCCTTCTTGGATGGGCACTTCTAATGTAACTCTATGGCAGCACCCAAGGGGCTTGAATTTTCGAGCTCTCCCCATAGATTTTGCAGTGATGTGGTGTTCCCATGAGTTACAGAACACTGAGCCAATCCCGGCGGAACTAGAGAAAATTACCAACCGCTACGCTCCGTAATTTCCCCTGGCTGCCCCACCACCACCACAGAAAGCACTAAGCTAGAATGAAACCCTTTCATTTTGGAACTGTCTTACTCAAGAAAGCAAAAAAGAGAGCATCTTTGTATGCAACTTTATTAACTCAAATAAAAAATGTTTTACATCGTTTGCAAACTGATATGTGACATGTATTTACGCCAAAATAACATGCAAAATGGGCCTCCTGAGTGGCGCGTGACTGACATATCAGCTAGCATCGCAGTGCTAGCTGTGCCACTAGAGATTCTGGGTTTGAGTCCAGGCTCTGTCGCAGCCAGCCACGACCTGGAGACCTATGGGGCGGCGCACAATTGGCCCAGTGTCATCCGGGTTAGGGGAGGGTTTGGCCGGCAGGGATGTCCTTGTCCCATTGCACACTAGTGACTGCTGTGGTGGGCTGGGCGCAGTGCACGCTGACATGATTACCAGGTGTTAAATTATTTATATATTTTTTAATTACAAAAATTCTAAATAACATGCAAAACAGACAACAAAAAACAATATATATATATATATATAAATATATATATTTGTTTTTGCTAAACAGGTGGGGCTCAAAACAGTGCCCCACCTGCCCTGAATGACGGGTTGCACTGTCCTCCATTCTTCCTAAGGAAATGTCTGGCTAGAATGTGATGGGTGCGGAGACGCCTCTTCCTATAGGCAGACTACGCACCAGTAGAGCATCACCAGTTTTCCACTTGCTATGTCAGTCACTGATAGTCACTCAATTTGCCCATGTCAGCTACATGTTTTTAGATTGCTAGGTAAGGTAGTGTAGCCAGCTATCTAAACCTTGTAGTAGGCTTAAAAATCCCCTGATTACCGACCGGGCATGCAGGGCATGTGCCTAGAGGCCCTGACCTCCAGGGGGCCCACATTGATTTTGTTAGTCACTCTCACACAGATATCATTATGAAAATGGAGGGGACCGGTGGCCTGGACTAAATCTCGCTTAGGGCCCCCAAAAGGCTAGAGGCGGCACTGGATGGGTTACATTGATTCAGCTCAACTGACTGCTATTTATTCCCTCCAATGGTTTCCAAATGACAAGAAACTTCTGAGAGAAACCATTTCAGAGTGTGTTCCTGGTCAAGCTGCCAAACTGTCTCACAATAGCCATAAAGCTGACTCATACAAACCAAAATGGCTTTCTTTCAAGACGTTCACCTCATGTTGTGAGCTTTTGCGTTGGACACAATGCAAGATCTCTATTGTCTGAGCCAATCAAAATCATTCCTGTCAGTTAAACTTTGTGTCTTTTGTGTTAGCCTTGGTTGAGTTCATACTTTATTTGTTACAGCAGTGTTACTGGAGCAATCATTTGGTGTATGTAGTAATGTAAGCCTGTACAAATTTTGCTGCTTTATTGTCTAAACAATTCACAAATATTTAAGTGAATAAAATGTCTCAATCTTAATACCGTAAAGGCAATTTTTTTCTGTAGAACAGAAATATATTCATTCATATTTAAGGTCTGTTCCTACAGCAAACAATTGTTAGATAACGGTTGTCAGTTTTGGCCTTGTTTTGACTAAGTACAGCACTATCTCTTATTCATTGGGTGCTGACATGCTGTGAAACAAACTAACACAATTGCCTCTACATTTGATGCTATCAGCAGGTTAAGAGCAAACTCTTTCTATGCCAGAATTCTCTCTAAAAGCTGCATGAATGGATCCTCTGGCATTTCTCCACATTTTTATCTGGGCGCTAATAAGCCACAGAGGTCGGGTGTCATGCTCCTGCAGCAGGGGGACGTGGCCTTCCGGAGCCAGATGCAGAGGTCATCATCCAAACAAGACATCCAGGGCATACGGGTTTTCCCAGGCTTTTTCCTGCCTCGGCTGGGTAAACACATTATGGAGAGCTTGGAAGTGAAGGTGAGTCACAGCCTTGTTGTGTTTGGCACCAGTGAAATATGTGAATACCTCTGTATTCCTATTACCGGCATGAATCTCCATCCAACATGTTGATGGACCATCATCCTCTTTAAGATCAGACGAACGTCAAGTTGGAGCTGGGATTGTCGATGGGTTTAGAAGTGCTAGACCTCATCCAGCAAACTGTTCAATTGAGAAGTGGTGCAGCGTTTTCCTGCTTCCTTCATTGTTTACACAGCCCACAAAAGCAATTTCACTGACCAGCCAGACTTATGCTTGAGAGTGATCGCTCTTTGCTCAGGTAGGTGTTGGTGGTGGTAAACATTTGATGAGTAAACTGTTGGAACTCACTTGTTCCCTCTGCCATTGTTCCATTGTCTGTGCATGGTCTCTCTGGGATAAGGACTGGTATGGTCTTCCGCTCATCAATATTGACACAGAGGTTTGCATAATTGTGTCTTACAATCACAATGTAAAAAAAAAAAGTTATTGAACCAGACTTTTCAATCCCGGCTTGTTAGAGTGATTCAAGACCCAATTAACGTGTTAAGATGAATGCTTGGCATTCACTTCAGGAGACAAATAAGTCTTATGCTGAAGGGAAATATGACGACAGAATCACTACTATGTTAGAATGTACATCCTTTGCCCGCCTCTCTGTAGTAACCCAAGTAGCTGTGTGATCCGAGTCATGGCACCCAGACAAATGTTGAACATTTTAAATACTAATTCACTTCACTGACTGACTACCCAATATAGCCCAGAATTGGTCTTTCAAAGAATCTTCGAGACATTTAAACTGTTTGAACATTTTCTTTTTTTTTTGCATGTTTGAAGAAATTAATGGCTAAGCAATTAGAGGGAGAGAAAACGAAGAACATAACAGAAACTCACCCAGTTAGGCCTCATGGCACCACTAGGGATTCTCTCTGCCCATCTGAACAGTAGAAATCACTAGAAGCATAATATCTCTCATAATGGGGTTGAATATTCCAGTATTTCTTACTTGAATTAACAAAGGATACATCAGGGGGCTGCTGCAACTTTTATCCCTTCTGAGCGAGTGACAGAGGACATGTGCCTGTATCATTATAGTGTTTATGCGGACTGTATATTTATTCTCCTCTTGTCAAACGTGAATAATTTGAGATATAAACAGTTAGCCTGAATAACCATAACATCAGATCTTTCTTGTTCTCTCTCTCTCTCTCTCTCTCTCTCTCTCTCTCTTTAATTAGGCTGGTCTGCACCACAACCTTCAACAAGTCTCAGTTAGAAGAAACGTTATGTTACCAAAACCCAAACTTTAGCATTTTGCCAATATATGACCACGTTGTATATGCCTTGTAAGGGATTAAAAACCAGTGGAATAATAACTCAGTGCAGAGAATCCTAGCGTGCAGAAAGGAAGACAAAATGCCACCGATCCACCACCCCACCTGCAAAAATATGCAGCAAATGTAGTCTTTCATCTATTCTAGCAGAAAGCTGGGACACATACCAATAGATGTACTCTGTCGTTTCTAAATTAAACCTGCCCATTTGAATATCAATCTCCCTGGTATTATGTATGAATTATGTACACCTTCCAACACACACACAAAGACATAGATCTAAACAACCTGTACACACTGTACGTACACATACCGTTTTTGACAATAAACTACACACAGCCGTTTTTATTAAAACAGACAGAAGAAAACAACAAATCCTATTGGTTTACAGCCAAGGTGCAAAGGGTGTGAACACATAAGGATCATTTTTTTTATTGTTCCATTAGTTGATATCATGAGGGTATTACGTGCTTGCCAGTTAGATCCTGGTACACTAATAGGTCTTGGAATTCTATAGAAACCAACTGACAGTTATACAAACTAAGAAAACGTACCTAAATCATTGGTATGGGCAGTTATTTTTTTGCAAAACTAACATGACTATTTTCCAATTTAGAGATCTAAAATGGGTCATGAGAGAACTTGGTTGAGAATAATTATCTTCCACTAACTTGCTGAGCGCTTCCAGTACATCAGACATACGTGTATGTGGTGGGAATCTAAGTCTCTATTGAATCCTCACTTCACCTCCGTCAAAACAAGATCCCCCCCTGACTGTTTAGAAACAGATGTAAGGCCACTCTGCTGAACAACAACCCTCAAAACTCAGCGGGAAATTAAACAATTATCTAAAAACTTTCAAAATCCACACGCTGGGGAGGCTGCACCTTTCTGGTGCGCTTACCATCCCCCTGGATCTCATTCAGGGGTAGTGCCGTTCACTGCAATGTCAATCAAAAGAAAATAACAAGCTGCCTTGCCTACCCATCTGAGCAAATGCAAATTACCTCGATCCCATGCATACTGACAAAATAAGTTCAAAATATGTCGGAACTTTGAAGTTGAACGCTGGCGTCTCTGTGCCTTATGGTTGTGTGATTGGCAGTGAGTTGGCGGCCAGAGCAGAGAATTTGATGTAATGCTCTCTTTATAATGTAGGCTTTCGAGAGGTTTGGGTTTGGAAACAGGTGTTCTACACCAAACACATACTATTAGGGTGTCATTTATCACTTGCACAGGTGGAGTAGAATAAGAGGGCCAAACTTGGAGATGGCTGAATAGGAGACATGGGCGTCGGTGACAGGTGAACAGAGCTGGTGTGTTTTGTCACTGGTGGCAGTGCTGTCAGGCTTTGTGACAAGCTGTCCGTGACATTGAGGGAGACAAAGCATTCAGATCCTCCCTGCACAGCACACTACTCTCAGCACAACATGTTTACAGGGAAAAACTAAAATGAGCTCAAACACTTTGGAAAGTTTTAATCAAATAAACACCAAACTGAACTTGCGTTTTATAAACAATTTGCACTTTTAGAAGATTCTGCTGGGGAGGAAATGCCTTGCTTCGCATCATCAGTATAATAATCATCATCATCACTATTGTGCAATATTTCTGTTGTTTGTCCTTCTTGAGCCACCGTAGCATCAACACAGACATAAAACCTCTTTCATTTAAAAAAATAAATAATTTGCAAACATTGAAAAAAAACTGTATTTGCTTAGTCATTATGGGGTGATATGTGTAGATTGATGAGGAAAATATTTTATTTAATCCATTTTAGAATAAGGCTGTAACATAACAAAATGTGGAAAAAGTCAAGGGGTGTGAATACTTTCCGAATGCACTGTATCTATAATCCGTAACTCCTTGTCTGTCCATCCAGATTGTATAATGTGTGGATATCTGTATAGAAACCACCTGGACCAAACTTTCTCCCAACTGGATGCAAGCTCCAGCTATGGTACCACATAACCTACCATCGTCTACCACAGCCAAGTAATAGGTACCAGTTTTGAAAATATGTTAGGTTCAGACCGTTTCTACAAAGATAACCACACATTTTAGAATCCGGACAGATGGACGGAGAGATACGGATTATAGATACAGAGCATTCGGAAAGTATTCAGATCCCATGACTTTTTCCACATTTTGTTATGCAGCATTGAAGATCCCCAAGAACACAGTGGCCCCCATCATTATTGCATGGAAGAAGTTTGGAACCACCAAAACTCTTCCTAGAGCTGGCCGCTCGGCCTAACTGTGCAATCGGGGGAGAAGGGCCTTGGTCAGGGAGGTGACCAAGAAACTGATGGTCACTCTGACAGAGCTCCATAGTTCCTCTGTGGAGATGGGAGAACCTTCCAGAAGGACAACCATCTCTGCAGCACTCCACAAATCAGGGCTTTCTGGTAGTGGCCAGACCGAAGCCACTCCTCAGTAAAAAGCACATGACAGCCCACTTGGAGTTTGCCAAACTCGCAGACCATAAGACCATAAGAAACAAGATTCTCTGATGTGATAGCTGTGCAGAGACGCTTCCCATCCAACCTGAAAGAGCTTCAGAGGATCTGCAGAGAAGAATGAGAGAAACTGCCCAAATACAGGTGTGCGAAGCTTCTAGCATCATACCAAGAATACTCAAAGGCTGTAATCGCTGCCAAAGGTGCTTCAACAAAGTACTGAGTAAAGAGTCTGAATTGAATTCTACTACACCAGCTCTGACGTTAGTCGGATGTGGCAGGGCTTGCAAACTATTATGGACTACAAAGGGAAACCCAGTTGAGAGCTGCCCAGTGACGCAAGCCTACCAGATGAGCTCAACCCCACCTCCTGGAGCCAGCAGCTGGTGTTGGTCGAATACGCCCGCAACACCCTTCCCTGCTCTGCCACGGGCCTATCTCTGTTTGAGTGTTCCCTGGGGTATTAGCCCCTAATCTTCCCCGAGCAGGAGGAAGAGGTCGGTGTACCTTCTGTCCAGATGTTTGTCCGCCGCTGTCGTCGCACCTGGAGGAGAGCCCGATCGGCCCTCCTCAAGACCACCTCCTGGTATTGACGACAAGCATAATGCCATCGGACCCCGGCTCCCCGTTCTCGTCTCGGGCAGAAGGTATGGCTATCCACCCGGGATCTGCCCCTCCGGGTGGAATCCCGCAAACTCTACCCCCGGTTTATCGGCCCATTTCCCATCGCCAAGATTATTAGCCCCTCTGCTGTCCGTCTTCTGTTGCCCCGTACCCTTCGTATACATCCCACCTTTCATGTGTCCAGCGACATCCTAGACAATTTACTTATGTAAATGTGATATTTCAGTTTTTGCTTTGTCCTTATGTTGTATTGTGTGTAGATTGATAAGGGGAAAAAACTAAATAATCTATTTTAGAATAAGGCTGTAACATAGCAAAATGTAGAAAAAGTCATGGGGTCTGAATACTTTCTGAATCCACTGTATGCCTTCATTAACAGGATTTTCGAAAAACAAGAACCCGATTCAAATTGTTAGCCAAGTATTGTTTGGCGTCCGCGTTGAAGCCTCCTAGGGTGCCATGAGCAGATGTGTGGAGTCCTATGTAGGGCTACCTCATCCTCTGACCTCTGTGTGTGGAGTTTTTAGATTGTAGCCAGCACTTACTTCTCTACCATATTACTTACCTGAGGATTGGAACAGTACAATGCTTGCTAATGTCCCATCAGTCTGTTTCTGTCTTAGTTTACCCTGGCCACCTTATTCAAGGTCAATAACAGAGTTGTTGCTCACTGTCTGAGCTCACAAGTGATTGATTCTCTGTGCCCTCCCATGTGTTGCTTTTATGAATTTTATGTTTATATTATCCAGAGTTAATCCAGATCATTTAACGTGTTCGACTGAGTGCTAATTTAATCGGTGTAGTATATGTTAGAGAAATACAATAACCTTCCATCCCAAGGGCTGATTATAATGTGCAAAGAGCAAAATTGTACCGTAAAATATTTGTTTTTGTTTTTCTTCTCCTTTGAGCTCTCGCCAGTATATTATTAAATCAGTCCGATATTTGATTTTCCAATTGTATTAAAACACATTCTGTTCTCACCAAATAACATTTACTCAAGAGAGCTCTCATAAAGCAAGCAAAAGTCAATATGGCTCCACATCACTTGAAAATATTACTGCGCCTGCCCCTATTTTAATGTGTCATGTGTATTGGATTAATTGCAGGGCCCACTGCACAAATGTTTTCCTCATGGATAAATAAGAAAACATTGATCAAACTCAGAGATGTAATACCTTCCATAAATGTTTGTGGTGGTGAGAAATGACTAATTCCTTGTACGGAATGTTTGAGACAGTGAAAAATTGGGAGCTTGGGACTATAAGGTTCTATCTGCAGAAATAGGATTCTGAGATAATGGCTTTAATGGTTTGAATGGTGTCAGCAACTTTTAGCTGGTATTTGTTTTTACTTAACAACATGAATTGGGGTATTTAGAGTACCATTTAGGTAGAGAAGATTGAACAGAACAAGGCTATGCCAATAACAGAAATTACAGAAATGCAGATAAACCAACAGTCCCAAGCTCTCGAAATAACGTCTTGAACCAACTGCAATTGAAAAATGATGATTCAGAATGAAACATACCCTACCAGTCAAAAGTTTGAGAACACCTACTTATTCATGGGTTTTTCTTTACTTATGAAGACATCAAAACTATGAATTAACACATATGGAATCATGTAGTAACCAAAAAAGTGTTAAATCAAAATATATTTTATATTTGAGATTCTTCAAAGTAGCCACCCTTTGCCTTGATGACAGCTTTGCACACTCTTGGCATTCTCTCAACCAGCTTGGAATGCTTTTCCAACAGTCTTGAAGGAGTTCCCACATATGCTGAGCACTTGTTGGCTGCTTTTCCTTCATTCTGCGGTCCGACTAATCCCAAACTATCTCAAGTTGGTTGAGGTCGGGGATTGTGGAGGCCAGGTCATCTGATGCAGCACTCCATCAATCTCCTTCTTGGTCAAATAGCCCTTACACCACCTGGAAGTGTGTTGGGTCATAGTCCTGTTGAAAAACAAATGACAGTCTCACTAAGCCCAAACCAGATGGGATGGCGTATCGCTGCAGAAGGCAGTGGTAGCCATGCTGGTTAAGTGTGCCTTGAATTCTTAAAAAATCACTGACAGTGTCACCAGCAAAGCACCCACACACCATCACACCTCCTCATCCATGCTCTATGTTGGCATCTCACAAAGACACGGCGGTTGGAAAAAATCATCTCAAATTTGGACTCCAGACCAACGGACAGATTTCCAACAGTCTAGTGTCCATTGCTCATTTTTCTTGGCCAAAGCAAGTCTCTTCTTATTGGTGTCCTTCAGTAGTGGTTTCTTTGCAGCAACTCAACCATGAAGGCCTGATTACCACAGTCTCCTCTGAACAATTGATGTTGAGATGTGTCTGTTACTTGAACTCTGTGAAGCATTTATTTGGGCTGCAATTTCTGAAGCTAGAGCCAGTTTCATCATAGCGCTTGATGGTTTTTGTGACTGACCTTCATGTCTTAAAGTAATGATGGACTGTCGTTTCTCTTTGCTTATTTGAGCTGTTTTTGCCGTAATAAGGACTTGGTATTTTACCAAATAGGGCTATCTTCTGTATACCCCCCTACCTTGTCACAACACAACTGATTGGCTCATACACATTAAGAAGGAAAGACATTCCACAAGTTAACTTTTCAGAAGGCACACCTGTTAATTGAAATGCATTCCTGGTGACTACCTCATGAAGCTGGTTGAGAGAATACCAAGAGTGTGCAGAGCTGTCATCAGGGTGGCTATTTTGAAGAATCTCAAATATATTTTCATTTGTTGAACACTTTTTGGTTACTACATAATTCCATGTGTGTTATTTCATAGATACTGCTACCTGACAGATAGGAAGAGGCTAAAGCTGAACTGGCAGTGATAGCTACTAGCTAGCTAGTTCATTCTCTTCAGACAGAACTTCAGTTGAGAGGGGATGAAACATTACCGTAGCTAACGTTACAGTACATGTCAGTTACACTACTAGTTCAGCACTGGTAACAAATACTTTTTTTCAGTTGAGTCAAACTGTAGTTACCTTGCCAGCTACATCAGTCAAATAAAGAGTAGCCGGTTTCTGCTCTGCTTGCTTTTAGCACTCGGAGAAAAAGTGTAACAGACACAGACACAGCAGCTGCAGACAGCAGCACCATGCCTTTCAGAAGCTTTGTCTTCACACAGCCTGTCCACATGCACTGTGGTGTCAATGTGGTCCTAAATCCAGCCGGCTGAAACCGCCAAACAGCCGACCCGACCGCTCGTCCGCATGGTCCTAATACACACCAATGCCGCCTTTAGTATCACAGTGCCTTGATACATCTGGGGGGAACAAAAATCACATTTTTGAAATGGCCCCCCCCCTCACCTTCCCCAGGGAAAGTTGCGCCCCTGACTATAGGCTTGGGTTACTATACAGATCTAATTATTGTTTTACAGTGTGTATTAGAAAAACCTTAGTAACCCAACTGCTACTTCCTATCCTAGACTATGGTGACATCATCTAGCAAAGCACAACCAAGACCTTACTTTGCGAATCAGATGTCATTTTTAACAATCTTTTCAGATTCATTCTTGAATGCCATTATAAGACACATCATTGCACAATGTATGTACCTCCAAACAGAAGACAACTGCTGTGGTACCAATTCATTTTTAAATGTATCAACTTATATTTTCCTGTATATATTAGGGAACACCTAAGTTTACAAGACTCACACTACTCCTTTAGATAACAGCAGAATTGACAAATTCCAAGGGTACATCATGAGGTTGGAGTAAGATCTTATAAATAGAAAGCCCCAACTGACTGGAATAATTGACCTATAAGAATCAGGGCAATAAAATCACACAGTGAATTTAAGAAAGCCCTTTTTCAAATGTTAAGAACAAACTGTTTGTGTTTTCAATGAACAGAAACATCATGTAGCAGTAGTTCTTATCGGTTGTAGGCCTGTTAGTAGTTGTACAACAACTTTTTAATGCTGTTAATGTACAGTTGAAGTCGGAAGTTTACATACACTTAGGTTGGAGTCATTAAAACTCGTTTTTCAACCACTCCACAAACGTCTTGTTAACAAACTATAGTTTTGGCAAGTCAGTTAGGACATCTACCTTGTGTATGACACAAGTCATTTTACCAACAATTGTTTACAGACAGATTTTTTTCACTTATAATTCACTGTATCACAATTCCAGTGGGTCAGAAGTTTGCAAACACTAAGTTGACTGTGCATTTTAAACAGCTTGGAAAATTCCAGAAAATGATGTCATGGCTTTAGAAGCTTCTGATAGGCTAATTGACATAATTTGAGTCAATTGTGTCAGGACCCGGTGCGAGAAACAGTCACTTAATAATTGGCAGAACCCAGAAGATGAGGCAGACACAGCAGTACTAGAGATGGTGGTTTAATGAAAAATGGATATCCTCCAAAATACAACGAAAAATCCACAAAGTGGAAAAAAACAGCAGGGAAAAACAAACCTCAAAAGACTACTCAAATAATAAACAAGAACAAAACCAGAGAACCTCTGGAAAATCCAACAAGACAAAAGTCTATATAAAACAAGGCTTGGGCTGGGGCTGGGTGCTAACTTACAAACACTGAGCAAGGAACTAAGGAACACACAGGGTTTAAATACTAACAAGGGAATGACTTACAGGTGCAAACAATAATTGGAGCAAGAAAAACAAAAGGTACAAAAAAGGTGCAAGGGGGACATCTAGTGAACAAAACCTAAACAGTCCTGGCCAAAACCTGACAAATTGGAGGTGTACCTGTGGATGTATTTCAAGGCCTACCTTCAAACTCAGTGCCTCTTTCCTTGACATCATGGGAAAATCAAAAGAAATCAGCCAAGACCTCAGAAAAATACTTGTAGACCTCCACAAGTCTGGTTCATCCTTGGGAGCAATTTCCAAACGCCTGAAGGTACCACGTTCATCTGTACAAACACCATGGGATCACACAGCTGTCATACCGCTCAGGAAGGAGACGTGTTCTGTCTCCTAGAGATGAATGTACTTTGGTGTAAAAAGTGCAAATCAATCCCAGAACAAAAGCAAAGGACGTACAAGGTACAAAAGTATCTATATCACAATAAAACGAGTCCTATATGGACATAACCTGAAAGGCCGCTCAGCAAGGAAGAAGCCACTGCTCCAAAACCGCCATAAAAAAGCTAGACTACGGTTTGCAACTGAACATGGGGACAAAGATCGTACTTTTTGTAGAATTGTCCTCTGGTCTGATGAAACACAAATATAACTGTTTGGCCACAATGACCATCATTATGTTTGGAGGACAAAGGGGGCGGCTTACAAGCCGACGAACATCATCCCAACCGTAAGGCATATGGGTGGCAGAATCATGTTGTGGGGGTGCTATGCTGCAGGAGGGACTGGTGCACCTTACAAAATAGATGGCATCATGATGGAGGAAAATTATGTGGATATATTGAAGGAAAATGTCAAGACATCAGTCAGGACGTTAAAGCTTGGTCACAAATGGGTCTTCCAAATGGACAATGACCTCAAGCAAGTTGTGGCAAAATGGCTTAAGGACAACAAAGTCAAGGTATTGGAGTGGCCATCACAAAGCCCTGAACTCAATCCCATAGAAAACTTGTGGCCAGAACTGAAAAGGCGTGTTCGAGCAAGGAGGCCTACAAACCTGACTCAGTTACACCAGCTCTGTCAGGAGGAATGGGCCAAAATTCACCCAACTTATTGTGGCAAGCTTGTGGAAGACCCAAGTTAAACAATTTAAAGGCAATGCTACCAAATACTAATTGAGTGTATGTAAACTTCTGACTCACTGGGAATGTGATGAAAGAAATAAAAGCTGAAATAAATAATTCTCTCTGCTATTATTCTGACATTTCACATTCTTAAAATAAAGTGGTGATCCTAACTGACCTAAGACATTTTTTGCTAGGATTAAATGTCAGGAATTGTGAAACTGAGTTTAAATGTATTTGGCAAAGGTGTATGTAAACTTCCGACTTCATCTGTATGTTTTTATTTGATATTAGTTTCCATATTATTCTTGTTACTAAGTATTGCTTGTTTGTTTAGTTTTTTTCAGTTGCACACTCTAGAAAACGAGATGGTGTATCTAAAGAGATTTCATCCTGCAAAATAAAATAAAAATCTTAAAACAATCCCATTGGCAGTGAATACAGCTGTGAGTCTTTCTGGATAAGTCTTTATACAATTCTTCAAATTTTGTGAAGTTTGTTGTTGATCATTGCTAGACAGCCATTGTCAAATCTTGCCATAGATTTTCAAGCCGATTTAAGTCAATACTGTAACTAGGCCACTTAAGGACATTCAATGTCATCTTGGTAAGCGACTTCTGTGTATACTAGGCCTTCTGTTTTCGGTTATTGTCCTGCTGAAAGGTGAATTGGTCTCCCAGTGTTGTAAAGCAAACTGAGCCTATAGGATTTTGCCTGTGCTTAGCTCTATTTAATTTATTTGTATAAAAAACTCTCTAGTACTTGCCAATGACAATCATACCCATAACATGATGTAGCCACCACCATGCTTGCAAATATGAAGATTGATACTCAGTGCTGTGTTGGATTTGCCCTCAAAATAACGCTTTGTATTCAGGACATACATTTCATTTCTTTGCCACATTTTCTGAAGTTTTGCTTTAGTACCTTATTGCAAACAGGATGAATGCTTTGAAATATTTGTATTCTGTACAGGCTACCTTCTTTCCACTCTGTCCTTTAGGTTAGTATTGTGGAGTAACTACAATGTTTTTGATTCATCCTCAGTTTACTCATATCACAGCCATTAAACTCTGTAACTGTTTTGAAGTCCCAATTGACCTCATGGTGAAATCCCTGTGCGGTTTAGGAAGGTCGCCTGTATCTTTGTAGTGACCGGGTGTATTGATACATCATTCAAAGTGTAATTAATAACTTCACCATGCTCAAAGGGATATTCAATGTCTGCTCTTTTTATTTGTACCCATAGATGAGGTAGTCATAAAAAAATCATGCTAAAGACTATTATTGCACACAGAGTGAGTCCATGGCACTTATTATTTGACTTGTTAAGCAAAGATTTACTGCTGAAGTTATTTAGTCTTGCCATAACAAAGGGGTTGAATATTTATTGACTCAAGACATTTCAGCTTTATATTTTTAATGAATTTGTAAACATTTCTTAAAACATAATTCCACTTTGACATTATGGGGTATTGTGTTTAAGGTTTAAGGTTTAACACAACACGTTTTGGAAAAAGTCAAGGGGTTCTGAAAGCACTGTACATAATGATGACTTTTGCTCTGTTTACAAAAAAAGAATGTGTTTGTCACACAGTCTACTTCAAAGCTTTTGGACATCTTTAAAGAGAATGCATGTCTATAATGTTAAGATTCATATGTAGACCACTTTTTGACAAGGACATATTGCTTTGTACATTTTCAACTTGTATGCGCCTTCAATAAGCTGGAAAACGGCATTAACCTGTTTGTTGTTTCATATTTATTTTCATTATATGGAAATGTCTTTGTTATCCCTCCAAAGGTTTCAGTTGGGTATTCTTCCATGTATTCATGAGAAAATGCACAGCAAGTTATTTTCCTCCACCCTCACTGCCAAGTTAATTTGGGCTCTGTCCATATCTGCTGATGATCAACATTTTCCCTTTATTTGTAAAATCTCCATGGGTAAACAGGATTAGTTCAACAGGGAGATGGATTATCAAGCTCCATTAAATGCTTCCCACACAATTACATGTACATTTCACAATGTTATCCTCCACATTTTTCATGTAAACCAGTGAACGCTTGTGTTTTCAGTGGATGCCAAGTTCATTGACGTGCTTTTGTGTTTGAATGGAAACATGTTTGTATGTCAGAATTGTGTAGGCGGGTGCTATCACCAGACTGTTAAAAAATGACCAATGAGAATAGATTGGTCAATGATTTTCATTCTCAACACAGTAGTTTTTAACAGCTTGCGGTTGAACTTACTTACCATAATCTAACAGCTAAACAAATTGCTGTGTCTTCATTGAATGTCCCCTGTCTGGCCAGTACAGTGTTGAAAAATGCTAAATACATTTTATATTATGACGGCATACAAAACATATTTTTTCATTAACACATCCCACTTTATCATAGGGAACTTTTGACAGTGAAAGCCTGTGCAGCAGATTTCTGTGTAACTCCAGCTAAGTGCAGAACATACTTGTCTTACACATTGCTAGCTCGCCGCCCTGTTAATTCCACTCGCTCAGGCATATGTTGTCAGGGCCGATGCAATCCTCTGAGCAGTAAGTGATGTTTCTTGTTGGGGTTGGCTGTGCTGTCACGGCCCATTCGTCTCCATTCAGCCTGGGCCCTCGGGTAGCTTCCTTCCCCAGCGAGGGCTGCAGTGTGGCGGGCTGAGGTGATGGATCTGTGGGGTTGGGTCTTATACACTGATTTAGACCTTGCACGTTGATGTATGCCCATAAGAGCCTGTGCTGCCAGTGCTTGCCTGAAGCTTTGTGGAAAAGTGTTGACCTCGGAGGCGAGCCCAGACTTGGTGTTAGCGTCCCGTCGACGAGGGTGTCCCTGGCAGATGGATCTGAACAAGGGTATGACTTTGTCGTTAGGAATCCGTGAGATGTTTTTAATTTGTACTTTGTGCTCAGGCTGCCGGCTGGCTGTGAAACCAAGGTAAAAGCTGACAGACTGCACAGTTCTTCCAAGGACTGTTGTCTGGAACGGCTATGAAGTAACAAAACAAATGGGATGGTATATTGCTACCTCAACCATAGCTGCATTAGCAGTAGAAAGAAAACACTGCCAGTGAATGCTGTGTTGCCTGGATGGGATAGTTGGAGCAGCAGATGCTTAGTCATAAAGAGAGCTGCATGATTTTGTCAGCAATGTGAGCTTGAAGAGACATGAGTAGTTTTAGGATATTACGAAAGCATTTAAGGTGCTGAATAAGGCTTTAACTGAAAGAGAGCAATACAATCTTCCAATTCTTAACATGTTAGCTACCTTTGATTGGCCGACACATCATATTGCTGTATCGACAGTGACACTAGCAGACAGCCCCTGCTAAAGGAGGGTCTCTTTTTTTTCTCCAAATCAAATACATTTTTATTTATCAAATGCGCCGAAACACTTACTTACGAGCTGTTAACCAACAACGCAGTTTTAAGAAAATTTGAGTTAAACAAACTAAAGTTGAAAAAGGAACACAATAAAATAACAATAATTAGGCTATAGACAGGGGGTACCAAGTCAATGTGCGGGGGTACATGTAAGTCGAGGTCATTGAGGTAATATGTACACTACCGTTCAAAAGATTGGGGTCACCTATAAATGTCCTTGTTTTTGAAAGAAAAGCAAATTTTTTGTCCATTAAAATAACATAAAATTGATCAGAAATACAGTGTAGACATGGTTGATGTTGTTAATGACTATTGTAGCTGGAAACGGCAGATTGTTTATGGAATATCTACATAGGCGTACAGAGTCCCATTATCAGCAAACCATTACTCCTGTGTTCCAATGGCACGTTGTGTTAGCTAATCCAAGTTTATCATTTTAAAAGGCTAATTGATTATTAGGAAACCCTTTTGCGATTATGTTAGCACAGCTGAAAACTGTCTACAAGAATAGAATGACGAGTTTCAGAAGAAAGGTCTTCGTTTCTGGCCATTTTGAGCCTGTAATCGAACCCACAAATGCTGATGCACCAAATAAACAACTAGTCTAAAGAAGGCCAGTTTTATTGCTTTAATCAGAAAAACAGTTTTCAGCTGTGCTAACATAATTGCAAAAGGGTTTCCTAATGATCAATTAGCTTTTTTAAATGATAAACTTGGATTAGCTAACACAACGTGCCATTGGAACACAGGAGTAATGGTTTGCTGATAATGGGACTCTGTACGCCTATGTAGATATTCCATAAACAATCTGCCGTTTCCAGCTACAATAGTCATTTACAACATGAACAATGTCTACACTTCCTTTCTGATCCATTTGATGTTATTGTAATGGACAAAAAAATTTGCTTTTCTTTCAAAAACAAGGACATTTGTAAGTGACCCCAAACTTTTGAACGGTAGTGTATATGTATGTAGGGGTAAAGTGACAGTGCATAGATAATAAACAGTGAGTAGCACCAGCGTAAAAAAAAAAAAGGAGTCAATGCACGTGGTCTAGGTAGCCATTTGACTAATTGTTCAGCAATCTTATGGCTTGGGGGTAGAAGCTTTTAAGGAGCCTTTTGGACCTAGACTTGGCGCTCCGGTACCTCTAGCCGTGAGGTAGCAGAGAGAACAGTCTATGACTTGGGTGGCTGGAGTCTTGACAATTTTTAGGGCACACTCTTCATTCGTTGTGTGTGTATGTGTGTATGTGTGCATATGTACGCGCGCGTGTGTGTGTGTGTGTGCAGGTGTGCATGTGTCTAGCCTCTGTGTTTCATTCCGATGACATACCATAGTAGAAACTGCATTACCAATCCTCAAATCAATGCTCATTGAGTTTGTCTGGGATAGAGTGCCAAATGGAAATATCATATTACACAGAGAGAGGTGGACAAAGAGAGAGACATACACTCATGCAGTTGGTCTCTAGATTGTATTATCCCAATGCAGATAATGACCACTCATGCTACTTCTTCCCCACATTGCTAATCCATGTAATAGAGGATCTGAAGGCAAGCTAAAATGCTGCTGGCTCTGTAAAAACGATCTCACTTTTCTCTTTCGGAATGTTGTAAGAGCTCAATCCACATTGTCCAAACCAATAATGCAAAGTGATTGAGTAATGAAAAATGTGTTAATACATCACCCTGTACTTAGTTCAAAACAGTACTAAAAGTACAAGTTAATATTAAGCAACACATTTAAGAAGCAGTGGAATATTTTGTATATCCTAACACAACACAACATACCCACTGGAGATTTCGGCATTGGGCCATGGATCTTTTGAAATGATAACTCAATGGCGTATGGATTTCCACTGTATTCATGCATCTCTCTGAAGCGGTCGTGAAAAATGTTGCATGTATGCAGCTTACATTCTATAGATTCAATGAAAAAGCACACTCCATTATGCCCTAGCCTGAGGTACCTTGTTAGTTATGTGCTAAACTATGTGGTGTGGGAACCATGCTAATGAAGTCTCTCTCTGACTGTTACTTTAGCTATATATGTTGAGAAGGGACTAGAATCTCACTGTGTTTCTCCGAAGCTCCCTACAGCTTCTCTGTAGCCCCCGGCAAGCATTTTGATGCTTACTTTTTGTTTTGGTTCTGCCAATTTACCTGTTATATCATTGCACATTGTTGACAACAAGTCTCCTTCCTCCTATTCCAAAACAGATTACATACGTTAAATTCAATCGTACACCCAGTCGTTACCCACAATGATAGACAGAAATACAGTAAGTGTTCGGAGCATTTGATTACTCTATAACGTTACACCTCCGTCCTCCACCATTTCCCCCTTGACTTGATTCGATAGGGGCACAATGTGGTCTGCCAAGCTCTCTCATGTCATCCGTCAATATATTCCATCACTCTGAATGGATCAGACTCAGCAGGCTGACAAGGAAGCTTCCATGATAGCTCTCAAATTGGCACGTTGACCTTCTATATCATGTTGACATTTTATATCCCGTGACATACAGTATGTGTTGAATGATTCACTCCTCTTTGAATCTCCTCCCCCGTTCTTATTGTCAACGGTGGACAGTACAGCAGCACGGCAGGAAGGAGCCTGGTAATGAATGCAATCAGAAAGAGGCAGAGTTGCTAGGCAGTTACTCATCCTTTTCTGGAGGGGGAAAAGGCATATTAATATGCATGTAGGATAGGAGGTTGTGCAGGGAAATATGAAGGATGGGTTGTTAATTGAAGACAGTATAAAGAGAGAAAAGCCGCTTCTCCACATTCAATCAACAGTTCCTGATGGAGCCGAATGGAATTTGGAATTAATTCCTGTCACTTTTGAATTTAATTCCTGTCAACCATCTTTGAAACCTTCTACCATTTCAAATTGCACGTTCAACAAGGTGTTATGAAATTGTACAGTTTCTTGTATAAAATAATAATGTTGAACTTTGCCAGGGCTATCATTCGTTTGAGCAGGCTGTGTGAAGTTTCAGTGTTTATTTAAATAAAAAATAAATGTCCTTTGTATCAGAGTTAAATTGAATCATAGCAGTTATGCCCCTCAGGATAAGTCGGTTGAAAATATTTTACTTCACGATAATAGTCACATATGACAGATTCTTGAAGTCATATGATGTGTTAAATTAACCACACAGGTTTTGTGTTATAGAAATATGTCAAAACTATAGTTTTGAGCGTGTATCATGCAACAATCCATCAAAGCAGTATATATGTAGAACTTCAGCATGAAAAAATTGACACTTTGGGAGGGTAAGCATTTTCATCTGACTGTACTAATGACATGCTCACTGGTCAGCTGTTGAGTGGGAGGCTGGGTAGTACCACTCACACCAGCAGAGGGAGGACCTCTTGGCCAGAGGATACAGAGTTCTGGGAGATTGGTATCAAGAACAGCCCACCCACCTCTCCCCTATCATGTTACTGACACAATACCATGACATATCGGCGTACTGTTTTTCAGAATGATCATGTGCTGCTATTTGTTATGACGAGCCACCAATTATTCTGTTGACTTCAGTACTGTAGGTATTATTAAACTAGGGTATTTTAGAAAACAATGCCAACATTGTGTTGCTTAATCCTCCAATATCCTAGACATGGGGGCTTACGTGGCCAACCTACGCAAGGGGCATGTATTACTATAAATATTGCCTGATAAAATCATGTTGGAATTCAAGGCGCCAGAGAGACTTGTAAAGGAAACCAAACTAATGTGTGATTCAAAATGGAATTTTATTTCCCTCTGCCCTCTGTTATGGGTGTTCTCTGCTATGTGATACTTCAGTGATTTAAGAATGAACATGATTGAGGATGATTGTACTCACAGCATTTTTAAATGTGATGCACATTCAATCTGTCTGGTTGTGTACAGACAGAGCATGACATCACGTGGAAACATTCCGCCCACCTCCTTTTCTGATGTTAAATATTGTCCTTGTATTTTATACCACATATCATGACTAACATCACTAGTGAAATAAGGTATGAGTGTCACTGTTGATTGTGATGATATCTGTGAGCCATGATTTTGTCTATATGCCTCCTTGTGTGTTTTGTTTCATATCCATGTCAGGGGATAAAACCCAATGCAGCTGTCCATCTTTAATGTTGAAGTCATATATTTTTGAGTCAGAAGGACATTTGTAAGCAGAAGAACGGAAGTGCATTGAATTCCATCCATTATACATCACTTCCCCTGCCCACCTCAGGTGCCCACATGCTTACCGTGCCATCTATCTTAGAATCCTACCCACTCTCAATCTGTTCAGCTGTAACTACGCACCAAAACCGAGGAAAAATAAAAAAAAAAGTAATTATTTTGGGTGTTGGACACGCCATCGTCTGTTACCAAGGCATGCAGAGTGAGTGTTTTTACCTGGAAACGAGTTGTTTGCATGGCTGGGATTGTGTATGCTTGTGAGGTGCCTCAGCCACCGGCTGGCCTAATGTCCTATGACCGAGCGGTAAAGGGGGAAGACTTTTTTAATATCTCTCCGAGCTGCTGCCTGAAACAGGCTGACAGGTCCAATTACAGAGCACAGCTCCACATTGACTGCTCAGTGGACAAATACAACCTCCACATATCCCCAAGGATAAGACATCCTTGGCCAAACAGAGAGGTAAAGAAGAAAAACAGAATTAGGTCTGACTGATACGCCTCTTAAATCAGCCTGATACAATGCAGCAATCAAACGACATTTCTGATTATGCCCTTTCTTCCTCCTCCTGTCCTCAAATATTTCCATTTATCAAAATGGTTCCTATCAGCTACAATATAAATGTTCCCCACTCCCAACGCCCTTTGATGATTTGGAAGGTGATGCAGGAAATGCATCGCCGGTAGGTCAAGTTGATAGATGAAGTATTCCTGTTTGTATCTGATATTTGCCCTAGAGAAAGTGATCAGACAAATGTGTGAAGTGATAAGACAGCCAACTACAGATGTAGGATCTTAATTTGATCACTTTTTTGTTGCTGAGAATTTTCTGCATGGCAGGAAATGCAAACGTGTAGTGTATTCAAGGTTTAAAAAGGCTTCTAAAGTTCGTAGTTTCCACTTTAAAATGTCAGACTTGATTTTCCATAACGGAAAAATGTATCAACCCCTACAAAAGGTTTCCATTAATTATATTCCACATAATAATTAGCATTTCCTGTTGCTGCAGGATTATTGCCCTGCTGTAGCAAACTGTCTCAAATTAATATCCTACATCTGTATAAGCCAGCCAACTAAGTATATGTCACGCGGGACTAGGTGGGTGAAAGAATCAGACGCAGAGAGAGAGCCGCTTGGGAAAAATATTCCTTTTTACTATTTCACAAAAAATGAATAAGCCCGAACATCCAGGGCGCAGAGAAACACTTGAAAAACCCAAAACACACACACGTAACCAAAAGACAATCCCGCACAAAACAAGGGCGGGTCAAACTCCTAAATATAGGGAAGCTCATTTACGAAAACAAAACCACAGGTGCAACTAATAAGACAAAACAAACAGACAAACGGATTGGTGGCGGCTAGTAGGACGGTGACGACGACCGCCGAGGACCGCCCGAACAGGCAGGGGAGCCAACTTCGGCGGAAGTCGTGACAGTATAGTCATTTGAGATGAGATGGAGATGGAGTTGGGGTCAGTGAATTAGAAGGTTCATCCATAGTGGCCCCCCGCCTTTTCTCCGACTCATTGTCAACCTCTTCATGCAGTCCATCCCCATCTGTTTCCACATCTGTTCACTGCCAGGGAATAAAAAGGTGATTTTTAATTCACAGGCTCATGTTTTTAGACGCTCCATAACCAATTTGTAACTGAAACAACAGCAGAACTGTTAATATATTCAAATCTTATATCTTTCTTTAAAAAATATAATTAAATTCCCTTGCTTTCCTTCTTCAATTCCAGCATTTTATTAAAGAGATAAGGTTACATTGAGTGCTTTGTAACAATTTGTGTTGGTAAAACTTTGTCTAAACTATAATTCAATTAAATAGTCATGAATGGGTATGATGGTCCTTTTTACCTCTTGAATATAGTCTTAAAGGAGATGGTATCAGAAAATCTACGCAAAAGGCAATCTCAAGACACACTGTAGACTTGACAGATGATGGTCTGAACAAGCCTGTCTAATGTGGTTTACAGATTCATCTTTATCTGCCTCTGACTAAGACTAGAGACTAAGACCATTCTGCCTGCCTTCACCTTGAGCCTGCCTGCCACTCTGTACCTCCTGGACTCTGAACTGGTTTTGACCTTTTGCCTCCTTTTTTGGATTATTAAACATTTAAGACTCCAACCATCTGCCTCCTGTGTCTGCATCTGGGTCTCGCCTTGTGTTATGATAAATACCCGATAATGACAAAGCAAAAACAGGTTTGTACAAATTTTCACAAGTGTGTGTGTGTGTGTGTGTGTATATATATATTTGAAATATCACATTTACTGTACATACAGTAAGTTTTCCGAACCTTTACTCAGTACTTTGTTGAAGCACTTTTGGCAGTGATTACAGCCTCGAGTCTTCTTGGGTATGACTCTACAAGCTTGTGTAGTTTTCACATTCTTCTCTGCAGATCCTCTCAAGCTCTCTCAGGTTGGATGGGGAGCGACAAAGCACAGCTATTTTCAGGTCTCTCCAGAGATGTTTGATCGGGTTCAAGTCCTAGCTCTGGCTGGGCCACTCAAGGACATTCAGAGACTTGTCCTGAAGCCACTCCTGCTTTGTCTTGGCTGTGTTCTTAGGGTCATTGTCCTGTTGGAAGGGGAACCTTCGCCCCAGTCTGAAGTCTTCAGCGCTCTGGAGCATGTTTTCATCAAGGATCTCTCTTTACCTTGCTCTGTTCATCTTCCCCTCAATCCTGACTAGTCTCCCAGTCCCTCCTACTGAAAAACATCCCCACAGCACGATACTTCCACCACCATGCTTCACCGTAGGGATGGTGCAAGGTTTCCTCCAGACATGATGCTTGGCATTCAGGCCAAAGATTTCATTCTTGGTTTCATCAGACCAGAGAATCTTGTTTCGCATGGTCGGAAAGTCTTTAGTTGCCTTTTGCCAAACTCCAAGTGGGCTGTCGTGTGCCTTTTACTCAGGAGTAGCTTCCGTTTGGCCACTCTACCGTAAAGGCCTGATTGGTGGAGTACTGCAGAGATGGTGGTCCTTCTGGAAGGTTCTTACATCTCCACAGAGGAACTCTGGAGCTCTGTCAGTGACCATCAGGTTATTGGTCACCTCCCTGACCAAGGACCTTCTGCCCTAATTGCTCAGTTTGGCCAGCTCTAGGAAGAGTCTTGGTGGTTCCAAACTTCTTCCATTTAAGAATGATGGAGGCCACGGTGTTCTTGGGGACCTTCAATTCTGCAGAAATGTTTTGCTACCCTTCCCCAGATCTGTGGCTCGACACTATCCTGTCTCAGAGCTCTACGGACAGTTCCTTCAACCTCATGTCTTGGTTTTTGCTCTGACATGCACTGTCAACTGTGGGGCCTTATATAGACAGTTGTGTGCCTTTCCAAATCATGTCCAATCAATTGGATTTACCACAGGTGGACTCAAGGATGATCAATGGAAACAGAATGCACTTGATCTCAATTTCGAGTCTCATAGCAAAGGGTCTGAATACTTATGTAAATAAGGTATTCTGTTTTTATTTTTTATAAATAAGCTAAACATTTCAAAAAAACTTTTTTCATGTCATGTTTTGTCTTTGATCATGTCTTGTCCCTGTGCTTCCCTCTGCTGGTCTTATTAGGTTCTTTCTCTTTCTCTCTCTCTATCGTTCCGTTCATGCTCCCAGCTGTTTCTCATTCTCCCTACGACCTCATTTACTCTTTCACACCTGTCCCCTATTTTGCCCTCTGATTAGAGTCCCTATTTCTCCCTCTGTTTTCCGCTCCTGTCCTTGTCGGATTCTTGTTTGATGTTTGCAGTTCCTGTGTCTTGTTCCGCCCTGTCGTGTTCTTTTGCCTTCTTCAGATGCTGCGTGTGAGCAGGTGTCTATGTCAGCTACGGCCTGTGCCTTCCTGAAGCGACCTGCAGTCTGTGGTCGCGTCTCCAGTCGTTCCTCTCTATTGACGAGAGGATTTCAGTTTCCTGTTTTGGATTTCCATTGATTTATATCCAGGAGTATCATTATTTGTTTTATACTGGAATAAAGACTCTGTTACTATTACGTCGCTTTTGGGTCCTCATTCATCTGCATAACAGAAGAATCCGACCAGGAATGGACCCAGCGACTACGGATTCTCTCAACACTGCCGTCGAGTTCCAGGGAGCTATGCTCGGCAGACACGAGCAGGAATTGTTTGCTGCTCGTCATGCCGTTGAGACCCTGGCCGCACAGGTCTCCGATCTCTCTGGACAGTTTCAGAGTCTTCGTCTCGTGCCACCAGCTACTTCCTGGTCTTCCGAGTCTCCGGAACCTAGGGTTAATAACCCACCATGTTACTCTGGGCAGCCCACTGAGTGTCGCTCCTTTCTCACCCAGTGTGATATTGTGTTCTCTCTCCAGCCCAACACGTACTCAAGAGAGAGAGCTCGGATCGCTTACGTCATATCACTCCTTACTGGTCGGGCTCGGGAGTGGGGCACAGCTATCTGGGAGGCAAGGGCTGAGTGTTCTAACGATTATCAGAACTTTAAAGAGGAGATGATACGGGTTTTTGATCGTTCAGTTTTTGGGAAGGAGGCTTCCAGGGCCCTGGCTTCCCTATGTCAAGGTGATCGATCCATAACGGATTACTCTATAGAGTTTCGCACTCTTGCTGCCTCCAGTGACTGGAACGAGCCGGCGTTGCTCGCTCGTTTTCTGGAGGGACTTCACGCTGAGGTTAAGGATGAGATTCTCTCCCGGGAGGTTCCTTCCAGCGTGGACTCTTTGATTGCACTCGCCATCCGCATAGAACGACGGATAGATCTTCGTCATCGAGCTCGTGGAAGAGAGCTCGCGTTAACGGTGCTTCCCCTCTCCGCATCTCAACCATCTCCTCCCACCGGCTCAGAGACTGAGCCCATGCAGCTGGGAGGTATTCGCATCTCGACTAAGGAGAGGGAACGGAGAATCACCAACCGCCTTTGCCTCTATTGCGGTTCTGCTGGACATTTTGTCATGTCATGTCCAGTAAAAGCCAGAGCTCATCAGTAAGCGGAGGGCTACTGGTGAGCGCTACTACTCAGGTCTCTCCATCAAGATCCTGTACTACCTTGTCGGTCCATCTACGCTGGACCGGTTCGGCTGCTTCCTGCAGTGCCTTGATAGACTCAGGGGCTGAGGGTTGTTTTATGGACGAAGCATGGGCTCGGAAACATGACATTCCTCTCAGACAGTTAGGGAAGCCCACGCCCATGTTCGCCTTAGATGGTAGTCTTCTCCCCAGTATCAGATGTGAGACACTACCTTTAACCCTCACAGTATCTGGTAACCACAGTGAGACCATTTCCTTTTTGATTTTTCGTTCACCTTTTACACCTGTTGTTTTGGGTCATCCCTGGCTAGTATGTCATAATCCTTCTATTAATTGGTCTAGTAATTCTATTCTATCCTGGAACGTTTCTTGTCATGTGAAGTGTTTAATGTCTGCTATCCCTCCTGTGTCTTCTGTCCCCTCTACTCAGGAGGAACCTGGTGATTTGACAGGAGTGCCGGAGGAATATCATGATCTGCGCACGGTCTTCAGTCGGTCCAGAGCCAGCTCCCTTCCTCCTCACCGGTCGTATGATTGTTGTATTGATCTCCTTCCGGGGACCACTCCCCCTCGGGGTAGACTATACTCTCTGTCGGCTCCCGAACGTAAGGCTCTCGAGGATTATCTGTCTGTTTCTCTCGACGCCGGTACCGTGGTGCCTTCTTCCTCTCCCGCCGGAGCGGGATTTTTCTTTGTTAAGAAGAAGGACGGTACTCTGCGCCCCTGCGTGGATTATCGAGGGCTGAATGACATAACGGTTAAGAATCGTTATCCGCTTCCCCTTATGTCGTCAGCCTTCGAGATTTTGCAGGGAGCCAGGTGCTTTACTAAGTTGGACCTTCGTAACGCTTACCATCTCGTACGCATCAGAGAGGGGGACGAGTGGAAAACGGCGTTTAACACTCCGTTAGGGCATTTTGAATACCGGGTTCTGCCGTTCGGTCTCGCTAATGCTCCAGCTGTCTTTCAGGCATTAGTTAATGATGTACTGAGAGACATGCTGAACATTTTTGTTTTCGTTTACCTTGACGATATCCTGATTTTTTCACCGTCACTCGAGATTCATGTTCAGCACGTTCGACGTGTACTCCAGCGCCTTTTAGAGAATTGTCTCTACGTGAAGGCTGAGAAGTGCGCCTTTCATGTCTCCTCTGTCACTTTTCTCGGTTCTGTTATTTCCGCTGAAGGCATTCAGATGGATCCCGCTAAGGTCCAGGCTGTCAGCGATTGGCCCGTCCCTAAGTCACGTGTCGAGTTGCAGCGTTTTCTCGGTTTCGCTAATTTCTATCGGCGTTTCATTCGTAATTTCGGTCAAGTGGCTGCCCCTCTCACCGCTCTGACTTCTGTCAAGACTTGCTTTAAGTGGTCCGGTTCCGCCCAGGGAGCTTTTGATCTCCTCAAGAAGCGTTTTACATCCGCTCCTATCCTTGTTACTCCTGACGTCACTAAACAATTCATTGTCGAGGTTGACGCTTCAGAGGTGGGCGTGGGAGCCATTCTGTCTCAGCGCTTCCAGTCTGACGATAAGGTCCATCCTTGCGCTTACTTTTCTCATCGCCTGTCGCCATCGGAACGCAACTATGATGTGGGTAACCGCGAACTGCTCGCCATCCGCTTAGCCATAGGCGAATGGCGACAGTGGTTGGAGGGGGCGACCGTCCCTTTTGTCGTTTGGACTGACCATAAGAACCTTGAGTACATCCGTTCGGCCAAACGACTTAATGCACGTCAAGCTCGTTGGGCGTTGTTTTTCGCTCGTTTCGAGTTCGTGATTTCCTATCGTCCGGGAAATAAGAACACCAAGCCTGATGCCTTATCCCGTCTCTTTAGTTCTTCTGTGGCTTCTACCGACCCCGAGGGGATTCTCCCTGAAGGGCGTGTTGTCGGGTTGACTGTCTGGGGAATTGAGAGACAGGTAAAGCAAGCACTCACTCACACTGCGTCGCCGCGCGCTTGTCCTAGTAACCTTCTGTTTGTTCCTGTCTCTACTCGTCTGGCTGTTCTTCAGTGGGCTCACTCTGCCAAGTTAGCTGGCCACCCCGGCGTTCGGGGTACGCTTGCTTCTATTCGCCAGCGGTTTTGGTGGCCTACTCAGGAGCGGGACACGCGTCGTTTCGTGGCTGCTTGTTCGGACTGCGCGCAGACTAAGTCAGGTAACTCTCCTCCTGCCGGTCGTCTCAGACCGCTTCCCATTCCTTCTCGACCATGGTCTCACATCGCCTTAGACTTTATTACCGGTCTGCCTTCGTCTGCGGGGAAGACTGTGATTCTTACGGTTATCGATAGGTTCTCTAAGGCGGCACATTTCATTCCCCTCGCTAAGCTTCCTTCCGCTAAGGAGACGGCACAAATCATCATTGAGAATGTGTTCAGAATTCATGGCCTCCCGTTAGACGCCGTTTCAGACAGAGGTCCGCAATTCACGTCACAGTTTTGGAGGGAGTTCTGTCGTTTGATTGGTGCTTCCGTCAGTCTCTCTTCCGGGTTTCATCCCCAGTCTAACGGTCAAGCAGAAAGGGCCAATCAGTCGATTGGTCGCATTTTACGCAGCCTTTCGTTTCGAAACCCTGCGTCTTGGGCAGAACAGCTCCCCTGGGCTGAGTACGCTCACAACTCGCTTCCTTCGTCTGCTACCGGGCTGTCCCCGTTTCAGAGTAGTCTTGGCTACCAGCCTCCTCTGTTTTCGTCCCAGCTCGCCGAGTCCAGCGTTCCCTCCGCTCAGGCTTTTGTCCAACGTTGTGAGCGCACCTGGAGGAGGGTCAGGTCTGCACTTTGCCGTTACAGGGCGCAGACTGTGAGAGCCGCCAATAAGCGTAGGATTAAGAGTCCTAGGTATTGTCGCGGTCAGAGAGTGTGGCTTTCCACTCGTAACCTTCCCCTTACGACAGCTTCTCGCAAGTTGACTCCGCGGTTCATTGGTCCGTTCCGTGTCTCTCAGGTCGTCAATCCTGTCGCTGTGCGACTGCTTCTTCCGCAACATCTTCGTCGCGTCCACCCTGTCTTCCATGTCTCCTGTGTCAAGCCTTTTCTTCGCGCCCCCGTTCGTCTTCCCTCCCCCCCCCCCCGTCCTTGTCGAGGGCGCTCCTATTTACAAGGTACGGAAGATCATGGACATGCGTTCTCGGGGACGTGGTCACCAGTACTTAGTGGATTGGGAGGGTTACGGTCCTGAGGAGAGGAGTTGGGTTCCATCTCGGGACGTGCTGGACCGTTCGTTGATCGATGATTTCCTTCGTTGCCGCCAGGGTTCCTCCTCGAGTGCGCCAGGAGGCGCTCGGTGAGTGGGGGGTACTGTCATGTTTTGTCTTTGATCATGTCTTGTCCCTGTGCTTCCCTCTGCTGGTCTTATTAGGTTCTTTCTCTTTCTCTCTCTCTATCGTTCCGTTCATGCTCCCAGCTGTTTCTCATTCTCCCTACGACCTCATTTACTCTTTCACACCTGTCCCCTATTTTGCCCTCTGATTAGAGTCCCTATTTCTCCCTCTGTTTTCCGCTCCTGTCCTTGTCGGATTCTTGTTTGATGTTTGCAGTTCCTGTGTCTTGTTCCGCCCTGTCGTGTTCTTTTGCCTTCTTCAGATGCTGCGTGTGAGCAGGTGTCTATGTCAGCTACGGCCTGTGCCTTCCTGAAGCGACCTGCAGTCTGTGGTCGCGTCTCCAGTCGTTCCTCTCTATTGACGAGAGGATTTCAGTTTCCTGTTTTGGATTTCCATTGATTTATATCCAGGAGTATCATTATTTGTTTTATACTGGAATAAAGACTCTGTTACTATTACGTCGCTTTTGGGTCCTCATTCATCTGCATAACATTTCAGGTAGTCATAATGGGGTATTTAGAATACGTCTGTAACGTAACAGAATGTGAAAAAAGTCAAGGGGTCTGAATACTTTCTGAATGCCCTGTATGTTATTGTGCATTCTATATCCAATCCCCAGCCATCCTCTCAATGACTATGCTAAAGTATGCCCTCAGAACCCCAAACCACTGGTGAATGACCATTACGCTATTGGTTGCTAAATGCAATCCAGATAAAAGCTAACAGACAATTATCAGCAAAACTCCTTACTCATCATATGATTACTCCCCATCAACCCCAGGATAATTCATGTGATATGTAATACATTTTCTGAAAGACTATTTTTGCCCAACAAAATCCATTAAGACGTTGGATGGAGATAAAATATTGGATGATGCTATGAGCCCACTAGCCTGTCAAGCCCATTAGCCTGCTGTTAGCTCCCTGGTTCCCATAAAAAACCCAAGCATGGGATGACTGACTCTGGCTACGTCCCGGTCTCCTTCAGGAATGAATTGACCTTCGACCTTTCCCTTTTCCACGTCACAGTGAAACGATTGGCCTGTGTCAGCATCACTGAGCATTCAGGCACCAAGTTTCATGTTTTTATTGTCATGTGCACTTACAGTGATGCCTTTCTTGCTTGCTCTTTCCCAACAATGCAGTAGTATTGTACATTAAAAAGTCAAGTAGAACAAAAACACAATAAATAGAAATAAGAAGAACACGAGAAAGTAAGTAAGCTATTTACAGGGTCAGTTCCAGGGTCAGTGCTAATACCATATTTACAATGTGCAGGGATACTGGAGTGGTAGGGTTAGATACGTATAGGGGCAAGTTGACTAGGCATCAGGATATATGATAAACAGAGTAGCAGCAGTGTATAAGACAATTGAATGTGAGCGTGTGTGCTTGTGTAGAGCAGGGATGAAAGTACGCCAGTACGGTTCAGCAAAATATATTGTCGGGGTACGCTGTAGGCTACATGTAAAACATGAACCTATCACAATTAACACAACAAGTCAAGAAAACTATAGTTTTGTCATGCCTGCTCTCGCCAGGCTGCCCTTCATTACGCACACCTGTAACCATCATTACGTGCACAGCACTCATTCGACTCACCTGGACTCCTTCACCTTGTTGATTGCCCCATCTATATCTGTCTGTTCCTTCATTGGCTCTCCAGGTCAGCATTAATGTTATGTTTTTCATGTCCAGATGCTGTCCTGTCTTGTTTCATGTATGTTTATTAATGAAATGTTCACTCCCTGTACTTCTCATCACCAAGCGTCTGTTGTTACAGAATGCTGACACCCCAATATGAAGCATCAGTTTTTTGTTGGTGACGTCGGGTTCAGGTGCCACTGCCGATGGAACCGGGGGTGCCTCAGCTGGCTCATCAGACTTCCACGCCTTAACTGGCTCGAGAAGTTTCCTTGCATCAGTTGGCTTGGCAGATTCCCATCCCACGTCATGCCTCAGCCGGCTCGTCGGCCTCCCACACCTCAGCGGGATTGTCGGGCTCCCACGCCGCATCCGGATCGTCGGGCTCCCACGCCTCTGTCGGCTTGTCCAGTGCCCATGCCTCGGCCGGCCTGCCAGGCTGGCCTTCATTACGCACACCTGTCACCATCATTACGCGCATCAGCACTCATTGGACTCACCTGGACTACTTCACCTTGTAGATTGCCCCATCTATATGTCTGTTCTTCCGTTGGTTCCCCGTATCAGCATTAATGTCGTTATGTTTTCATGTCCAGACGCTATCCTGTCCTTGCTTCTCGTCTACCAGTGTTGATCCTTACAAGTTTATTTCAGCATTATTTAACATTGCCGCATGTCAGACACATTAAAAATTAGCGACTTAACTTGAAACCGGGTGGTATTTGTTCCAAATTACGTTGTGGTTCAATAAGAGCACTTACAATTTTCCAAGGTGGAGATGATCAAGACGAGGCGGAGATGAGTGGGCGAAACCGAGGCGTGCAATTCATTCTAAAAGTGTAGGCCTAATGACAATCGGAGAATGTCACTACAATACACCTAAACTGTTTTACAATCTTGGTAATATTTTGTGAGTGGACGAACGTGCACGGGTAGCCTATAGGAGCGCCTTTTTTAACCTGTCTAGGATGAGAGTGGCGCTAGCGGCACTCCCCCCCCACCCCCACTGAAAAACCAGTGCCGCGAAATTCAAAAAAAATATATTTTTTAAATATTTAACTTTCACACATTAAAGTCCAATACAGCTAATGAAAGACGCAGATCTTGTGAATCCAGTCAACATGTCCGATTTTTTAAATGTTTTACAGGGAAGACACAATATGTAAAGATGTACACATTAGCACCTAAAAACACATTAGCATAATCCACCATCTTTTATTTGTCCACCAACACCAGTAGCTATCACCAATTCGGCTAAACTAAGATATTTATAGCCCCTAACCAAGAAAAAAACTAATCAGATGACAGTCTGATAACATATTTATGGTATGGGATAGGTTTTGTTCGAAAAAAGTGCATATTTCAGGTAGATGGCATCGGTTACAATTGCACCCACCGTCACAAATGGAATAGACAAACTACTTAGAGCAACGTGTTTACCTACTTACTAATCATCAAACATTTCGTAAAAATACACAGCATACACGAATCGAAAGACACAGATCCTGTGAATACAGACAATATTTCAGATTTTCTAAGTGTCTTACAGCGAAAACACAATAAATCGTTATATTAGCATAGCACATAGCACATAGCAGCCCAGCATTGATTCTAGCCAAAGTGAGCGATAAAAGTAAACATCGCCAAAATATATTAATTTTTTCACTAACCTTCTCAGAATTCTTCAGATGACACTCCTGTAACATCATATTACACAATCCATATAGAGTTTGATCGAAAATGTTTATATTTAGCCACCAAAATCATGGTTAGACAATGTGAAATGTAGACAAGCTGGTAAAGAAAAAGTCCTTGCGCCACTTAGACAGTGATCTACTCTTATACATAAATACTCATAAACGTGACTAAAAAATATAGGGTGGACAGGGATTGATAGACAATTTAATTCTTAATACAATTGCGTTATTACATTTTTTAATTTATCCTTACTTTTCAATACAGTTTGCGCCAAGCGAAGCTACGTCAAAAAACATGGCGTCCTAAGCCACTAAAATGTTTCGACAGAAACACGATTTATCATAATAAAAATGTCCTACCTTGAGCTGTTCTTCCATCAGTATCTTGGGCAAAGGATCCTTTCTTGGGAGAAATCGTCTTTTGGTGGAAAGCTGTCCTCTTGCCATGTGGAAATGTCAACTGCGTTCGGGATGAACTGAAAAGCGTGCCCAACTTTTCACATCGTTGCAAAAATAAATGTCCCAAAATCGCACTAAACGGATATAAATTGCTATAAAACGCTTTAAATTAACTACCTTATGATGTTTTTAACTCCTATAACGAGTGAAAAGATGACCGGAGAAATATAACAGGCTAAACTAACGCTTGGAACAGGAGCGGGTCGGTGTCCAGCACGCGCGTTACGCAGCAAGGAAAGACTGATTAGCCTCAGGGTTTTTTAATTTATAGTGCCTGTGAACGCGCAATCGACACGATTCAAATCGTCATCACGTAAAGACATCCAGGGGAAGACGTAAGCAGTGTCCGTATAGTCATAGCAATAACAGTGGCCTTTTAACTGACTCCAGACCAGTGGCCAAAATTTCTGGAATCTGACTCCATGTCAGGGAAATTGCTGTAGAATGGGCTCTGTTCCACTTAGAGACAAAATTTCAACTCCTATAGAAACTATAGACTGTTTTCTATCCAATAATAATAATAATATGCATATTGTACGATCAAGAACTTTGTGGGAAGCCGTTTCAAAAAATTACACGATTAGCATAAATAGCCACAACAGCGCCCTCATCCCCAACAGGTTAAGAAATTGTTTGACAATAACATGAAAAGGCATAGGCGGCATGTCCATAATGCAAGGGGAAGCTAAGCTGTCCCCAAAATAAATTGAATTAAATTTCCCAAATGATGTCACCTAATTAGCTAACTCCTGTCTGTACAGGAATAAATAAAATCATTCAGAATAGGCTAATCCACCAGAAATCATGATTTCGCCACAGAGGATCATTATCTTTTAAAAATGTCAAAGCTGTGGATTGTTTTAAATCGGGGGCCCATTGTTTGGGCAGCGCGTGCGTGCTGTAAATACCAAATAAATGATTGAGCTGCTACTGTCAGTGAAAAGCAGAGACCCAGCCAGGCATATCGCAAATTAAAAACATACACAGAAAAACAGTTTGGAAAGAAAATGGCTATTTCTGTAAATGGAAAACAACAAAAAGACTCCAATCTGTTTTTTAGTTAGTTTTAGTCTTGTTGGCACCAGCGGGAGAACATTGCCCATATCCCCAGTGAGGTACACATTCACTGTCTTTATAATTGAGTCAGTGCCACTTTTGTTTGTTTATGTACAATCATATGGTCCTCCAGGTTAGCTAGATGTCATATTTGTTTCTCCCCTTGTAGTAGGCCTGTTATGGGGGCGGCAGGTAGCCTAGTGGTTAGAGTGTTGGACTAGTAACCGGAAGGTTACAAGATCAAACTCCTGAGCTGACAAGGTAAAAATCTGTCGTTCTGCCCCTGAACAAGGCAGTTAACCCACTGTTCCTAGGCCATCATTGAAAATAAGAATTTGTTCTTAACTGACTTGCCTAGTTAAATAAAGATTACATAAAATATGGATCAGACAACATCAGCTTTATTGCTCTGTTTGTTAGTGTCAGCAGAGTAGGCTACCCTGTAATTTTTGTCGCATAAAAAAAGATTCTGCTAATGTCTCCAGTCATCTAAAGTGTAGTAGAATTACATGAAATGTATTTATAAAAGGCCCACAATTTCCTGTGCAAAGAAAGGAGAGAAGATGTACCTAATTTAGCCTTTTCAAGGCCTTCCCTACGCCACTATGCGCTGCGTTTAACAGTCTTTATTTCGCAAACAGTGATTGAGTTATATTATTAGCCTAAATTATGACTATACAATCTAATCCTCACATTAGGAATAGTAGGCTATCTTACATAAGTCTTCAAATGCAAGCATGCATGGAATGCTTTATGATAAAAATGCAAATTTGCTTCCCCAAACTTGAAACCCAGGCACCGCCTATGTTAAAACCTATTGAATGTTGAAAGTGGTATGACAAATCTTTACTAGACCTAGGCTACTACGCCCACAGAGATCATATTTGAAATGAATAGGGATTCTATGTGTAATTCTAGGATTAGACCTTGGCTGAAAATATGTATGTGATTGTGTGTCCCATACTTGTAAGAAATTACATCTACTTTCCCCCTGGTGTAGAGTCAGTATGAAAGGTGTTAAGTGTGTGTAAGCAAATTAAGTGTGTGTGTGTGTTGGTATGAGTGTGTGTGAGTGAGTGTGTAGAATGTGCATAGAGTGGGTGTGTGAGTGTGCACACCACCTGATATAGAGGTCCTGAATTGCAGGGAGTGGCCCCAGTGATGTACTGGGCTGTCCACACCACCCTCTGTAGCGCGATCGCGGGTGGTACTATTGCCATACCAAGCAGTGATGCAGCCAGTCAAGGTGCTCTCAGTTGTGCAGCTGTAAAACTTTAAGGATTTGAGGGCCCATGCTGTCGCGCCTTCTTCACGACTCTTGAGTATGTATGTACCATTATTATTCCTTAGCGATTTGGACACAAGGTACTTCAAGCTCTCAACCTACTCCACTTCAGCCCTGTCAATGTGGAGGGGGGCTTGCATGCCCCCCTCCCCCCTCTGTTTCCTGTAGTCCACGATCAGGTCCTTGATCTTGCTAACGTTGAGCGAGAGGTTGTTGTCCTCGCACCACACTGCCAGGTCAATGACCTCCTCCCTGTAGGCTGTCTCATCGTCGCCGGTGATCAGGCCTTCTACCGTCGTGTCGTCGGCAAACTTGATGATGGTGTTGGAATCGATGCATGGCCACGCAGTTGTGGGTGAAGAAGGAGTGCAAGAGGGGACTATGGGCACACCCCTGTGGGGCCCTCTTGTTGAGGGTCAGCATGTCGGAGGTGAAGTTGTCTACACTCACCACCCGGGTTCGGTACGTCAGAAAGTCCAGGATCCAGTTTCAGATGGTGTTCAGTCCCAGGGTCCCTAGCTTGGTGACGAGCTTGAAGGGGACTATGCTTTGAACGCTGAGCTGTAGTCAATGAAGACCATTCTCACATAGGTATTTCTCTTATCTAGGTGGGTGAGGGCAGTGTGGAGTGCAATTAAGATTGCATTGGGGCAGTATGCAAAATGGAGTGGGTCTAGGGTGTCTGGGATGATGGAGTCGATGTGTGCCACTTCATGATTACAGATGTCAGTGCTACAGTACAGTAGTCATTGTGGCAGGAAACCTTTCGTTCTTGGGAACAGGAATGAATGGTGGTCAGCTTTAGACGTGTGATTACTGACTGGGACAAGGAGAGCTTGAAAATGACCGTGAATGTGCATGCCAGTTGTTTTGCGCATGCTCTGAGAATGCGCCCTAGAATACCGTCCAGCCCCGTGGGCTTCCGAACTCACGTCGGCCTTAGAGAGCGAGATCACCCAGTCACCTGGGTCAGACGTGGCCCTTGTGCACGGCTCAGTGTTGTTTTTGTCGAAGCGTGCATGCAATGCATTGAGTTTTTCTGGTAGAGAGGCATCGTTGGGCATATCACGGCTGGGTCTTCCTTTGTCATTCGTAATGGACTTCAGCCCCTGCCACATGCGTCGTAACCTGTGTAATAGGATTCCATCTTGTTCCTACATGCATATTGTCCTTTTGTTTGTTTAATGGTTCTGCGGAGGTCAAAGTGGTACTTCTTGTACTTGTTCGTGTCCTCAGCCATACAGATGTCGGATCGTAATATGACCCCATTCCGTTACAGGAGGAGAATTTTCATATTTAAAATGTACTGTATAATTGCCGCTAGGGGTCAGCTGGAATGGGTGTTTGTAGGCTACACAATGCATTACTGTACCTAGGGGGCTCTGGTTTGGGGAAGGCTCTGCAAACCAGCTCAGAGGAATCATGAGTTTGTTCCCAGTGCTGGACAATTGTTTTGACACTTTCTATGAATGGAAACTAATGTTGGTGTATCCTACCGTTATTCTTTATTAACCAATCCAAAGGCCGCTGCCTGCCTGCCTCCAAAGTAGGTAGCACTTTCCAGTGAGTTACTGCAATTTAGGACGAGATTTGAAGGCAGCAACACCTGATAACGCATTCACATTCCATTGGGCTCGAGACGTTTGTAGCCACATCACAGAGTTTCTAAACCCAGAGGTGCAACATTGCAAGACTTCCGGAAATGCTTATGAAAGAATGCAGGCAGACCAGACCGAGGTTTGAGAAGTCAATGAGAGAAGTAAAAAACTTCTTCCTTAATTGTTAATTTTCACAAAATCTAAAGGCACAACCTAGATTTGAGCCAAATTTTTAAAGGGATAATCCACTCCCTGAAATGAAAATCTTGAAACTCCTGTCAATTTGGTGAAAGCCAATGTCAGTTGGTATAAAACATTTCCCCATGATTTAACTTCTGCGGTCCGTCGGAAAATAAGGAAATTGTGTAGGAACACATCATAGCTACATAATTCTTATGTAGAAAGTGTCTATCATGTCTATCACTAAGAGTCTCCATCATTCCAGACCGCGTTGGCCCACTCCAGGGCTTTTCCTGAGAGGCAGGAGACGAGGGCGTTCACGCTCTCACGTCCCGAAGGCGCCGGGTGAACGGTTCCCAGGTAGAGCTCCAGCTGGAGTAAGAACCCCTGACACCCGGCAGCTGTCCCATCGTACTCCCTCGGGAGCGAGAGCCGAATACCACTGGAGCCAGGTGACGAATGAGAGGGTTGTGGGGGTGGTTGTAGTGTGGCTGGTGGAGGAAGGCCACCTCTCTCCCACCTGTCCATCGTCGCCATCACCTGATCCATTGCTGTTCCCAGACGCTGCAGTACTGCTGCTCTTGCTGACTCCATCATGCGTGTGCGGGATTCTGTTGCGCTTACGCACTGAAGGTGGGTGAGGAGTCAAACGCAGGAGAGCAGAGATGTCAGTGAAGCGTATATTTTAATAAGGGCAAGTCCAAAAACACTGTACAGTAGAATACCCCAAAACAACGCCCAAGACAATGGGAACTAACAGTACTCCCGTAAGGCGCAAAAACACAACGCACCTTACTATAATATCCACACGCGAAATACACTGAGGAAAGCCACCACAAGCAACAAGAAGATAATCCTGCACAAACCTACGCGGGGAAACAGGGGTAAAAATACACACAGAAATTAAAGCAAATGAAAACCAGGTGTGATTGAACCAAAGACAAAACAAACGGAAAAGGAAACATGGATCGGTGATGGCTAGTAGGCCGGCGATGTCGACCGCCGAGCACCGCCCAAACAGGCAGAGGAACCACCTTCGGTGGAAGTCGTGACAGTAGGCATGTGAAGGCAGCAACATTAACTTGTTGAGGACAGAGGGCGCTGTTTTCACTTTGGGGGAAATTCGTGCCCAATTTAAACGGCCTCGTACTCAATTCTTGCTCGTACAATATGCATATTATTATTACTATTGGATAGAAAACACTCTCTAGTTTCTAAAACCGTTTGAATTTTGTCTGTGAGTAAAACAGAACTCATTTGGCAGCACACTTTCTGACCAGGAAGTGGAAAGTCTGAAAATTATGCTCTGTTCAAGGGCCTGCCTATAAATGGGCATGATACGTATGACTATACACGCACGTCATACACCTTCCCCTAGATGTCAAGAGGAAGTGAGAGAAGAAATGAAGTGATTATCTTGGTCTGAGGTGGAATAAATCCTCTTGGAATGACGTGTCCGCCATTTCCTGTTTTCTGGAAAGCACGAAGATGGACCTGGAATTGCCTTCTGAAAAGCTGTCGTTATAGGCGACTACTATCTCCGGCTTTGATTTTATTTGATACATGTCACAATATCATCGTAAAGTATGTTTTTTCAATATAGTTTTATTAGATTATTGACATTTTTTCGGGACGTTAGGCGTGTTGCGTTGTCTGTGTTTGTTGACGTTGGAGAGCTTCGCGCCACTTGGCCAGTGTGCTTGCTAATTCAAGAGGGAGAACGATGTTCTAAATCCAAACAACGACTGTTCTGGACAAAGGACCCCTTGTACAACATTCTGATGGAAGATCACCAAAAGTAGGACCCATTTTGTGATGCTATTTCATATATCTGTCGAACTGTGTACTAGTAGTTTTGCGCCCAGGTTTTGGCCACTCTCTCCCTATAACATAAGCCTTATGTCGTAATGAAGATATTTTTAGAATTCTAACACTGCGATTGCATTAAGAACTAGTGTATCTATCATTTCCTATACAACATGTATTTTTTTGTAATGTTTATGAATAGCTATTTGGTCAGAATAGGTGAGAGTCTAATAGAAATATCTGCACATTCTGGGAAAAAGATGCTACGTTAGCATAATGGATAACCACTGATTTCAGCTCTAAATATGCACATTTTCGAACAAAACATAAGTGTATGTATAACCTGATGTTATAGGACTGTCATCTGAGGAAGGTTTATGAAGGTTAGTGAAAATTAATATATTTTGCTGGTTTATTCGCTAACATTAACGTGCCTATTGCTATCGCTAACGTGCCTTGATGAATGAATGCGGTTGTGTGGTAGGCTATTGTAGTAAGCTAATATAATGCTATATTGTGTTTTCGCTGTAAAACACTTAAAAAATCGGAAATATTGGCTGGATTCACAAGATGTTTGTCTTTAACTTGCTGTACACCATCGATTTTTCAGAAATGTTTTATGATGAGTATTTAGGTATTTCACGTTGGTCTCAATAATTACTCTGGCTGCTTCGGTGCTATTTCTGACGGTAGCTGTGATGGTAGCAGCAATGTAAAACTGATTTATACCTCAAGTATGCACATTTTTCGAACAAAACATAGATTTATTGTGTAACATGTTATAGGACTGTCATCTGATGACGTTGTTTCTTGGTTAGTTTGGTTGGTTCTTGGTTAGTTTGGTTGGTTTCGTGCATGCTACCTGTGCTGTGAAAAATGTCTGTCCTTTTTTGTATTTGGTGGTGAGCTAACATAAATATATGTGGTGTTTTCGCTGTAAAACATTTTAAAAATCGGAGATGTTGACTGGATTCACAAGATGTGTATCTTTCATTTGCTGTATTGGACTTGTTAATGTGTGAAAGTTAAATATTTCAAAAAAATATTTTTTGAATTTCGCGCTCTGCCTTTTCAGTGGAATGTGGGAGGAGTTCCGCTAGCGGGACGCCGGGGCTGTAAAGGTAACTGCTTGACCACCCCAGGCCAAGTCAATTTGAGTTGATTCGTAACCTTAGGATACACTTCTATGTTGTAGCCTAGAGACCTATATCTATTATGTTATTAAGCTATATCAAACGACTGTTGTTGATTTGTATGGCTGCATTTCAGAGACATGTTTGTACATTTGAATGTTGCAGTAAAAGAACCTACTGTAGACCTAGCTTTTGAGCGAGAGAGCGAGAACATCATTTTGAAAGCAATCCCTGATCCCAATGACTCGACTGCCAGCGCATGGAGTGAAAGAGACCTGCTCATTTTCAGTCACTCACGAGGCTCATTTGAATTTCTAGATGCATCAGGAAAATTCTCCACTACAAAAGAGTGATCAAGTTAAGATCCGACATCTGTAGCCTCAGGAATGATAACTTAGCGCCAACCTCTGTGTCAATCCAGAGCTTTTGATTTGGGTAAACGGCAAACCTTCACTGTGAGGTCAATGTCGGCGATGCATTTCCTAATGAAGCTGGTGGTGGAGGTGATTAGCTCGTCGATGCTATTGGATGAGTCCCGGAACATATTCCAGTCAGCGCTAGCAAAGCAGTCTTTTCGCATAGCCTCTGAAATGGAGGATCATTTCCCAACGGAACGAGTCATGGGTACTTCCTGTTTGAGCTTTTGCATATTGTCATGGACTGATTTGCCAAAGGGTCGACAAGGGAGGGCCTTGTATGCTTGCTTGTGGGTAGAGTAACAGTGGTCTTGGTCTTTATCGCCGGTTGTGGGCTCTCTCAAGACTTTGTTTTGGGGACCTCTGCCACCAAAAATGAACCCAGCATATAAACTCTGTCAGCCTATGCCTTTTCCTCCTGATATCCCCATGACAGGTCTTCCTGGAGAAAGACAGATGTTATCTTGCCGGGATTGTACAAGGCAACATTATGAGTAGAAGGCCAAATTGCTTCCCTCCCTCTCTGGGCAGCAGTCCCATGCTGCCCTCTACCCACCAGGTCAATATTAAGGAGACTTATGCCTCATCTGCTTCCGCATCACACTCAGCCTCCCCTTCTCCCTCGCTATCTATCTGCTCATTTGTTTGATAGAGTAGGTAATTGCAGGAAGTAACTCAATACCCAGAACACCTGAAAGTAATGTTCCAGTAATGATGAGGGATTAACATGTAAATTGGCAGCTCTGTTCTAAATGCCAAGACAAGGATTTGTGTTTGCCTTCCTATCATAACGTCCCTCACTCAGGCTCACACTGTGGTAAATACAAGTGCTAACAGGTGCTGTTTGACTCTCAGGTGAGTCAAAGCAAGCACGTTTCATCATACATTAACATATACACTTTTTGTAAGCCGTAAATTGGATTATTGTTTATTATTTTGCATATCGGTCACATGTTTATCAGGTTGAAGACTAGCATCCTTGACATGTGACCTCAATGCAGTAGCAGTGCTTGTGTAAAGTCACTGGGGAAGCCAAGCCAGGTAAAAAAGCCATATTAACGTATGTGTTATGATAATTCGGTTGTTTGCTCTACAACCTGTTAGTTCATATGCCTTGCCACCGTTATATATAGGCCTATGGTCGAGACAATAAGAAGACACAGTGGCAGAATAAATTCAACCACACCTTTGATTCATCACAAAACCAGAGAGCAACATCTGTCCTGTGAAGTCCACAAAGCATTTTGCAAGCATTACCTACAGCATGGTCAAGCAAGTTCATGTTTCCGACATTTTCAGACTATTTTAATTTAAAAAAATGTTTGCTTAACCTTTATTTAACTAGACAAGTTAGTTAAGAACAAATTCTTATTTACAATGTGTCAGGTTTTGGCCAGGACTGTTCAGGTTTTGTTCACTAGATATCCCCCTTGCACCTTTTTTGTACCTTTTGTTTTTCTTGCTCCAATTATTGTTTGCACCTGTAAGTCATTCCCTTGTTAGTATTTAAACCCTGTGTGTTCCTTAGTTCCTTGCTCAGTGTTTGTAAGTTAGCACCCAGCCCCAGCCCAAGCCTTGTTTTATATAGACTTTTCTCTTGTTGGATTTTCCAGAGGTTCTCTGGTTTTGTTCTTGTTTATTATTTGAGTAGTCTTTTGAGGTTTGTTTTTCCCTGCTGTTTTTTACCACTTTGTGGATTTTTCGTTGTATTTTGGAGGATTTCTATTTTTTATTAAACCACCATCTCTAGTACTGCTGTGTCTGCCTCATCTTCTGGGTTCTGCCAATTATTTAGTGACTGTTTCTCGCACCGGGTCCTGACACAATGACAGCCTGCCCCGGCCAAACCCTAACCCGGATGACACTGGGCCAATTGTGCCCTGCCCTATGGGACTCCCAATCACAGCCGGTTGTGATATAGCCTGAAATTGAACCAAGGTCTGTAGTGATACAGACCCTGGTGTGATTACCCTTGGCACAGGACATCAGTGAACATTTTATTTGTGGATTTCACATTTGCTGATAACTCTTGAACGTACCCCCTGGGAAGGTCATAGACCTATATGCCACTGTGTGCTTTCAAAAATGCTCTGCATTTTGTATTAAACATTTCACATCCAGTGCTAGAGTGCATCACATGATCTAGACCTTCAGTTGCAGCTTAGGTAGGAAAACGTCACCAAAGTGGAACTGGCCTACATTTGGCCACAATCCTCAGAAGAAGAGAGCGAGGGACAGGATATAATAAGAGTGGACAGGAACAGAGGTACAGCGAGAGTGTCTGGTAGAGGGAAAGAAAAAAAAAGAGGCAGAGAACGAGAGTGATATAAAATGGAGGGACGAGAAGTAAGAGAGGCTGGGAGAGAATCGGGAGAGAAGGGAACGGAGGGATGGATAGACAGATGGAAATGAAGTGGAGCAGAGGAAGAGGCTAGAAGAGAGGCTACCTAGGCAGTGCTGAAGAGGAAGCACCTTCTTTTCCCCAGAGACATACATCTTTAATGGGATAGAGTTTCAAGTTTTAATGTCACATGCACAAGTACAGTGAAATGCCTTTCTTGCCAACTCAAACCCCAACAATTCAATAATCAATAACAATGTAAAAAAATTAAAATTAAAAATAAGAAATTTGAAGAACAAAATAAGTAAGTAAACATACTTTATACAGGGTCAGATCCAATACCATATTTACAATGTGCAGGGATACTGGAGTGATGGAGGTAGATATGTATAGGGGTAAAGTGACTAGGCAACAGGATTTAAGATTAACAGAGTAGCAGAAGCTTGTATGTGAGTGGGTGTGCGTGTGTGTAGAGTCAGTATAAATGTATCTGCATATTATGGGTGAGTGAGCAGATGATGGAGTGGGTGTGTGCGAGTGTGTAGGGGCCTGTGAGTGTGAGAAAAATACAAATAAAGGATAGAATAAAGCAACCAAGGCCTGATCAGACGCCTAACCTCTGCTACTCAAATTATCTACAAGAATAACCAGCTAATGACCACTTGTCACATTCCACCAACTTGTCCAGGGCCTTGTCTGTCTGGCTGCATTAATAAGCAGGTTGCCAGGGCCACCCTGGAGAGACTTGTAATATTGGTGACGTTGCCGCTGCTGCATAGTCAGAGTGAATGTGCCCGTCACAATACAGGACTGTTGATGCCCTTTCATTCATTCCCCTCTGTTAATTGAGTTAAAGGAAAATAGGACTGAGGCCAAACCAACCTTTTTTTCTGTCCCGATTGTGCAGCGGCAAGTCCATCTTCTTATCACAGTGCACATTTCCATCTAGATTACCTCAAAATATTGTTTTCAAATAATGTCCCATAGGACTTTTTAATAAATGTTTTATAGTGCTAAAAATAATAACAACCTCATAAAGGGATAGTTTTTATCACTTGGTAACGGTCAATGGTTCATGACAACATGTGTAAGTGATTCTGTGACCCCTGAAGGTCAGATTGAGGTCAACTCACCATTGGTTTGCACTACATCCCATCCCATTTAAAAAGAAGACATTCAAAACATTGTCTGAATACTCTCAATTCATACCCTAAAAAAATGGTCCAATGAGACTTTATAAAACTCTGTAAAGTCTAATGACCAAACATTGGGCAGTAGAAATATATAACTTATTATCCATAGCCTCAGGTATACAACATTTTGAGGTGAGTGATTTGGAGGTGAACACAGACGCACATGCAAAATTACTTTTCCAACTGGCAATGATGCCAGTTGAATTTTAACAACACATTCTACTCATAACACTACTGTGTAGCCCACAAGGTTCCATGGTTCCTTGAGATGAGTATAGATGGGATGGTTGTTTAGCAACAGAACTGACGCACGTGCAACCATGGGGCAAAACAGACAGGGTTGGCTTAGATTGTTGGCAATATGTATACTATATTTAGTCTCCAATGTTTATTGGTATTGTAAATAAATTTGCACAATGAACACCTGTTGTCTCTCAAATACGTTGTTACAGTTATTAGTTAGCTAACTAGCGAATTTGAGGCTGTGGGCTCCGCCCAGGTCACTCCCTAGCCACACGCATAGTCACTTCCTGGTTTGACTGCATATTTTGGTAACTAGAAACCCAATATTGTTACCTCTCATTAATTATTTCATTAATTAATAAGACAATATCTCAGGGCATTCCATAGCAGCTGCATTTGAGATAACTCATGGTCCAATGACTGTACCTGCTAGCAGCATGTGTTCTATGTCCGAAGCTACATCCATAATTGGTAGACGGTTCTGATTGGAGAATCACCGTTTGCATCGTAGAGAAGTCAACAACAAACTAATGGAGCCAGTTTTTAGATGCTTCCCCCTGCCAAGATAAAAATGTAATATGGATGCCAATGTTTTGTTTTCGCTTCGCACTCACACCTGTCTGTGGTTCTCACCTGTGTGTTGTTAGCTAAGGAGTCCCTCAAAACGGCCAGGTGCTGCACCAGACAGAAAGTAAAGGAAACTTGTGTATGTAAAACTAGAACAAAACATTGGCATCCATATTACATTTTGGGAGGGGGGGTAGCATCTACAAATAACTGGATTTAATGGTTTCTTGTTCACTCCTCTGCGATGCAAACGGCGATTCTCCAATCAGAACCGTCTACCAATTAAGGATGTAGCTTCGGACACAGAACACATGCTGCTAGCAGGTACCGTCATTGGACCATGAGTTATCTTAAACGCAGTTGCTATGGAATCCCCTCGTCTTATTAATAATTCAATAAGTCAGAGGTCAAGTTAACTAGTTAACTAGGAAATTGTATATAGTTTACAAGCCTAGTTCTCACTTCACACCCTTTCAACTAAAAACTGTCTCAAATACTTGTAAGGGATATTGTACTGTTTATGAGAAGATGCTTGCTTTTGTGGACTATTTACTTCCAATAACTGAAGTGGGGAAGGCTTTTTCTAAGGCCTACTATTTCCCCTTTGGATTGTTTCACAGATTAACAACTGAACTGGTAAGGTCAATCCTTATTTAATTTCTCGCGGCTGGAATTCTTACTGGATTGTTACATAATTCTTTACATGCCATTTGTGCCCTCCCTTGTATTTCTATTAGTGACATTGGGTTTAGTGTTAATAACTGACTATTATGGCTGAAAAACGAACTTCTCCCACAATATACTCTGCTTCTTACCATCAGGAGCTCATTGACATACTGTGCCAATGTTCACATTTGATACATTCAGGTGATCACATTAATGCAATTGAAAAGCTATATCATGATTGAGTCCAAAACTACCTAGTATGATGATCATGTTCACGTAAATTCTAATGAAAGACTCTTCGAATACACCTTACAGCAAGGCATAGCTCCCATATTTCATACAGGTTTGTACAATAGGTGATCTTTCTCACCTTTATCAGACACAAGTCATTCGCAAGGCCCAATCCATTCTGAGGGATTCCAAGCATCACGTTTGTTGAATTTCTGTTGCTTCCCTCAGAGCGCAGATACAGGCTCACTAGGTCTAAAACAAATAAGTCAAAACTCTCCTTCATCCCAGCTGCTATAGCTTTCTCAATAAGATATATTACTGTACTGATTAGGTATGGACAGAGCTCTAGTCATGTCTGATTTCGAGGTCTACTTTTGCTGTACATATAGTTTTTGTGTATATCTACTATCTGTCATGTGTCTATTGGTTTTACTATGTGCTGCAAAACGAATTGGCCCTCGGGAATAATAAAGACTATACTCTACTCAAAATAAAAAATGTCAAGCACTGGACGAAATCCAGCTCTAGAATGTTTGGAAAAGTTCAACCTACTATTCATCTCACTGAAAAGTCAGTGAATGATGATAAAATATACACCCAACACAATGTATTTGGCGAAAACAAAAGCTGACAGGAATCCCACGACCAAAGATGCTGTCATGGTGAGAAAGCCAGGATGGTTTCCCCTGTGTCCTAAACTAATTAGAGAGGAGAAGAGATCTGCCCGGGGCGGGCCTTCCTTATTTATTTACATATTTAGGGGGCCTGTTTCAAGGCTGCGCATGGGAGACAATAGATTTATGCGGACATTTGGGTCCTCTAAAATATTATATCCAAATAACCTTGACACAGAGCTTGCAAACCAATTACTGCAGCGAAGGGAGAGAGGAATCCTGCAGTCTGATACTAGTTGAACATCAGAGTGAACATTATTTAGTGGATTATGTAGGTGGGAGGCATGTTCTGGCAACAGCAATGTAAGGCAATTTATCATAATCTTCAAATTGTTTTGTTTCTCTCCATACAGTCAACAAGGGAGAACGCGGGACATAGATCAACTGGTGACAGAATCATTGACACCCCCTCCCATCACTGAAAGGAAACCCGGCTGTGGCTAATTGTGCTGTTGTGTGACCAGAATATTGGTGCTCAGATAGGTTGCTTTACGCAGTGGGTTTAATTCTGTGATTTATCGTTGAGCTGGGTCCTCGCTCATTGTGTGGCCATAGCTACTAAACTGAATGGATTTGTTTGTCATGTTGTGCAGTTTGGTTCACTTTAAATGGAACATTGCGGAGAGCCTTGGCAACATGTTTTGATGGAAAGCATGGCTGCCAACCTGATCTGGATTTGGTCCAAGGGAGCTGTTTGTCCGCACTGTACTCTGTTCAACGAAACAGTGCACAATTATATATCAAGCATAGTTGGAGTAATGATTACAGATTACATCATTTCTGCAGTAACTATGGGTACAGAGAGGCAGAGGAACTGATTCATACTCAAGACAATGATTTGGTGGAATCGATGCACTTGCAAAGCTTTGATTCAGCAAGATTGCTTCTACATCTGCAGTGCTTGCTGTCTGGGGTTTTAGGTTGGGTTTCTGTATAACACTTTTTTTAAAACATTTATTTAACAAGGCAAGTCAGTTAAGAACAAATTCTTATTTTCAATGACGGCCTACCAAAAGGCAAAAGGCCTCCTGCGGGGACGGGGGCTGGGATTATATATATATTTTTAAATAAAATATAAATATAGGACAAAAACACATCACGACAAGAGAGACAACACAACAATTCATAAAGGGAGACCTAAGACAACAATGTACTGTAGCAAGGCAGAAACACATGACAACAAAACATGGTAGCAACACAGCATGACAACAACATGGTAGGAACACAACATGGTAGCAGCACAAAACATGGTACAAAATTTTTGGGACACAGACAACAGCACAAAGGGCAAGAAGGTAAAGACAACAATACATCACGCAAAGCAGCCACAGCTGTCAGTAAGTGTCCATGATTGAGTCAAAACATCTGCTGCTGTAAAAAGGGCTTTATGAATACATTTGATTGATTGATTGATTAATCTAGACTGAATGGGCATAACAGTCCTGCTGTTATGCCCAGGTATGTTGAAGCAATTGGGATTAGATAATGAGACCAGACTGAAATGGGATGTTAGCGGCCTGCAAATCTGTGTTTTCTATTATTTTTCAGAGGTTCTCTATGCATTGTATCAATAGTTAGGTTTCCATCCAATTGGCAACAGATTTTCTTGCAAATATTCAAAATGTTACATAAAAAAAACATGCATTTTTCCGCCAGAGGTGTGTTTCGATCAAACGGACTTGTTGTGAATAAAAAGCTGCGCTTAGTAACGGAATGTACATCGTTGGCCTTAAGTTTCCATGTACCAAATAAAAAGCAGAAGTTCGAAAGTGTATCCATCGCATTTTCAACTCTACCAATGGTTTTGTCACTAATACTGCTGCGATAAATAGCAAACTTGCACGATCTGGATTTGTTGTATGTTTTCTAGACAACAGTTCACTGATAAAGTGGACATGGGAGGTTATATGATGAAACAGGGATAAGAGCAATATCATTTTATTTGATAATTAGCAGCCAAGCATCAAACATCCTAGCATCGATCATCATGACACCAGCATTCAAATGATACCCTAGATATTTATTGGAAATCTGCATCAAGCTGATCACAGTCCATCACTTATAATTAACCACCATGAAGTTCATCATAACTTATTTGATCTGCCTATAAACTCCTAATCCTTTCCACATCGTAGTGGTAGGTGTAGTGGGGTCCTGTGTGTAGCTGGTGTAGAGAGTCAGGCGCAGGACAGCAGAAATGAGTAATCAACGTACTTTACTCAAAATACAAAAGTACAAGGCAAATATACGAGCTCACAATAACGGACCGATTTACAAATAACAATCACTCACAAACAAACATGGGGACCAGAGGGTTAAATAATAAACAGGTCATTGGGTGAGTGAAACCAGGTGTGTAAGACTAAGACAAAACAAATGGAAAATGAAAAGTGGATCGGCGGTGGCTAGAAGGCCGGTGACGTCGACCGCCGAACGCCGCCCGAACAAGGAGAGGGACCGACTTGGGCGGATGTCGTGACAGTAGTACAATGTAGCATATCATCGTGTGACTCCTAGTTCCCTTCGACATGATGGTTTATTATCATTATTTGCACATAAAGGAGTTTCCACCGCAATTGTCGCATAATAAATGTTACCAAAGCAAAAAGATCCCACCATGTTGAACAAACAAATTGTCTTTCGATATTTATGAAATTTTACCGACACTTCATGTTTCCATCAAACCTGTCATGATTTTTTTTACACGGCATGACTTGCATAAAAACTCTGGATGGAAATGTGGTTACTGTGTACTTTAGCTACATATACAATACAATTCCTACTGCTCCTTGGAGGTGATTACCTGCTCAGTGTTTACTTCAGCTGCTAATCTTTGAAGTGGTGTTAACAAACCCTCCCCTATGGAAGCAGAATCTAGGAATGAGCTGGAGATGCACTGCAGAGAGGAGAGAGGATGAGAGCGAAGTGATCAGTCATCATAAATCATACAGACAGCTACCAACATGTTGTCACAAAGCTCCTGATTTTATCTAGTTTTCCTCTACTGTACACCACTGGGTATGACTGGTAGAATGATGATGGTTTATTAAGGGGTTGTAGAAACACTTACCAAATAAAGCTACAGAGTTTTGATGAATGTGTAAAATCCCTTGTATGTTTTTGTCATGCGTATATGTAGGTAACCGCATCTTTCTATTTCAGAAGCTTGCCACTATTCAATATTGTTCTACCTAATTATTCTATGGTGTGGTAGACAAGGATACAACAGTACTGGTTCTAGTTGTGGTCTGTCGGCACATCATTAAATCTCACCAGTAACAGTCAGGTAGCTTTCCCCCTCAAGAGACTGAAAAGATTTGGCATGGGTCCCCATATCCTCAAAAAGTTCTACAGCTGCACCATCGAGAGTATCCTGACCGGTTGCATCACAGCCTGGTATGGAAACCGCTACAGAGGGTAGTGCTTACGGCCCAGTACATTACATTACATCCAGGACCTATAGAATAGGCGGTGTCAGAGATAGTCCCATTGTCAAAGACTCCTGTCACCCAAGTCATAGACTGTTCTCTCTGCTACTGCACGGCAAGCAGTACCGGAGCGCAAAGTCTAAGACCAAAAGGCTCTTCAACAACTTCTACCCCAAAGCCATCAGACTGCTAAAACAATTAGTAAAAGAGCCACCCAAACTATTTACGTTGATACCCCCCCCCCCTCCCCCTCCCCCCTTTGTTTTTACACTGCTGCTACTCGCTGTTTATTATCTATGCATAGTCACTTTACTAATTACCTCGACTAACCTGTACCCTCTCACATTGACCTGGCACCGGTACCCCAGTTATATAGCCACGTTATTGTTATGTAATTTTCTGGTGTTACTTTTGATATTCTCCTTTTTTCCCTTTAGTTTATTTAGTAAATATTTTTTAAACTCTATTTCTGCATTGTTGGTTAAGGGCTTGTAAGTCATCATTTCACGGTAAGGCCTACACCTGTTGTATTCGGCGCATGTAACAAATAACATTTGGTTTGATGTATGTAAACTCCAACACCATTACTCCCTCCTGGTATACAATGCATTGGTCTAACAAGTAAGTTGATGTTGTACTGCACTTGTCTGCCTAGCAAACCGTTTTATAATGTAGTCTTGTAGAAGTCAACAGTGGAAGTCTTGTGACTGTTTTATGATGTGCAGTTAAGCATTTAATTGGCCCTGCTTCATTATTAAGGGTCATTTGGCAGAGAGAAAATTGGCCCTGTAGTCTCTCTCTAAGTGGATTGGCTTCTCCAAGCGAGTTGCAGAAATCCACCCCCCCCGACAGCAATGTTAGCATAGACCTTGGAGATGGTGATCCATGCTGCGTTGCATGCACTAGCTGACGCAGAGTGACAACTCCTGTAAGCTGAGTTGCCCAAACATGAATCAGGTGGTGTTTTTTTAAGCCTCTTGATACTGGCAGAGCCTCTTTTGCTTTCCCTATAAGAGATAACTGAATGTTGGAATAGCACTCCAATAGTGCAAAACCGAGCATACGCTTTGAGCAATAGTTGAAACATTAATAATTCTTTCATACCATAGGATTGTTGTAAAGTCTGCTTCCAGCTCACACTCTCAAACACAGATCCCCTGAACGCAGCTCACTCTCCAGATCCCAATCACCTGAATTCTGTTCACCTGTTCACACACCTGTATGTCATTATCACACACTATTAGTTCAGTTGTTTGCACCCCATCATTGTGAGGTATTATTTGTTTTGTGACACACTTCTATTCAGAGCTTTTCCTGTGATTTAATCCTCCCGTGTTTAATAGTTTTGGCCTGCCTCACTAACGACGCCTTTTGCCAATTCCCTGCCTGTACTTTAGCCTATTGGATTTCCTGCTATCAACCTATCGCATGAGCTCCCGGATGACGTTACTAGCCTTTTCCCTGCCTGTACTGTTGCCTTTTTGGAACCCTCTGCCTGGACCCAGCTACCTGCCTCCTGTGGTCCTGTACAAATAAACACCTGCGCCTTACACTTGAAACCATCTCTCTGTCTCCCATCGTTTTCATTACAGAATACCTCACCAAAAACGACAGATGGATTCAGCGGAGCTGCAGCTACTTCTAGCCCGACAGGAGGGACCTCCTTTGCAGTCCATTCCTGCTTCACTGATATCAGGTGCTACAGCCTCCTCTCGTTCATCTCCCCCATATCCTAATAAATACGACGGCTCCCCAGGTAAATGCCAAGGATTTCTTATGCAATGTAACGTGTACATAGACCATCACCACGCTGACTTTACCTCTGACAAAGACAGGGTGGACGTCGTCATCTCCCTAATCACAGGCAAAGCTCTGGATTGTGTCACAGCCCTGTGGGCCTCTCAAAGTTCTGATCTGTCCTCTGAATCACGTTTCCACGCCCTCTTCAAGGAGGTGTTCGACCATTCAGTTTCAGGTCGTCACACAGGGGACCTGTTATGTGAGCTGTGACAGGGCCGTTGCTCCACCACTGAGTATGCCCTTGAGTGCCGCACCACGGCTGCCGGCAGTGGATGTAGTGAACCAGCTCTCCTTACAGTCTACCGGAGGGGTCTTAATCGGGAGTTACAGACCGAATTGGCCTGCAGAAGAGATTTAACTGACCTAAACCAATACATCAGAATGTCGAAATTCATTGGCAACCTACTGGTGGACCGCAGACCTATACAGTCGCCCATGGCCTGCAAGTCTTCCACGCCCTTCTCTCGTCCACCACAGTCTAATAGCCCCTCTCACGCCTGCCGAGAGACATCGGAGGTGAAAACCTGAGAGTAACCCCCTACACAATAGCTGTCTGATTCACCCCCCACGAAGGGATGACCACAACCCCTCCACTTCCACCCGGGTAGGCATCTCTATGTTATTAAACATTACCAAAAAGCTGTTTGGTATCCCGGCTCTCAATCAATGCAGAAGCGGGGAACAGAGCTGGGGAACTGACAAATATAGGGGAGGTAATAACAGGTGATGAGTGAGTCCAGGTGAGTCCAATATCGCTGATGCGCGTGACTAGCGAAGGCAGGTGTGCGTAATGGATGATAGGAGTGCGTGATGCAGGGCAGCCTGGTGCCCTCAAGCGCCCCGGAGGGGGGGGGGGGGGGGGCAGACATGACAACAGGTCCTCCAATGGTTACAGGACCACCATCTTTATGTCAAGGCTGAGAAGAGCGCCTTTCATGTTACTACCGTAACCTTCCTAGGTTTCGTGCTGACACCAGGAGGAGTCAACATGGACGAAGGCAAGGTCAAGGCCAAAACCTACCACTGTAAAGGAACTAAAACGTTTGCTAGGATTCTCCAACTACTACCACCAGTTCATCTGAAACTGCAGCAGCACAACTGCTCCTCTCTCAGCAACCTCCAGTCAAAAAACCCGTACCCTCCAATGGACCGACACCGCCCTTACTACATTTGAAACCTTGAAACACCTCTGCACCCATCCTTAGGTAGCCAGATCCTACCCTTTTGTTCTGGAGGTGGATGCATCCGAGGTCGGCGTGGGAGCGGTTCACTCTCAGCGGATCAGAACACCTCCCAAATTACACCCATGTGGCTTCTTTTCCAAGAAACTGTCACTCGCTGAGATGAACTATGATGTCGGGAACCAAGAGCTCATCGCCATTAAGCTGGCTATCGAAGAGTGACGCCACTGGTGAGAGGGAGCTCATCACCCATTCCTTGTCCTTATCGACCACCGTAATCTGGAGTAATTAAGAAGTGCTAAGAGACTCAACTCCAAACACGCTCGCTGGGCACTCTTCTTCACCCGCTTCAATTTCACCATCACCTATCTGCCCGGCAAGAAAAATGTGAAGGTTGATTCCTTATCCCGTCTATTTGACGCCCCTTCCTCTAACCCAGCTCCCGAGCCCATCCTGCCTCCGTCTTGTGTCGTGGGACCCATATAGTGGGAAATCTAAGCAGCCATTCAACAGGACCTACGCCATGACCAGCACCTGCCGACACCCCTGCAGGCAAGACCTGTGTCTTGTGGCATGGTGCCATACCTTGCTGAGATCTGGCCATCCCGGAAACATCCGGACAATGGAGCTACTGACACGCAAGTTCTGGGGGTCATCCCTAACAGCCGACGTCCGAGATCACGGTACTTTCTTTCCTGTCCCGTCTATGCTTGGGCAAAGAGCCCTCGCCAACTACCTACTGGTAAGCTCGAGCCTTTACGTACACCACACAGACCATGGTCCCACATCGCCATGGATTTCCTCACTAATGTGCCAGACTCGTCGGGCTTCACTACCATTTTAGCTGTAGTGGACCGGTTCTCCAAGATGTGCCAACTAATCCCCCTTCCGCATCTACCTGCAGCCACCAGCCACACGAGTGGAGTCGCTATCTAGCCTGAGACGAATAGGCACAGAACTCCCTGGTACATTCCTCACTCCATCTCAT